>NW_027466582.1:20362500-20962500 GCF_050575085.1 Anarhichas minor
TTGCTTTAACCATTGTTTTCAGTCTCAGTTAGACAGTGGGATGATTTATAATCCAGCGATACAAAGATGATGTAAACAGTTGAAAAAACAATAACACATGATTAAAAGATAGTAGTAGCTCACTGTCACATTACACACTAAAACAATTACTAAATATTGCTTTGTCTAGAGACAGCTATCAACAGATTTGAGAATCATAGATCTTTGCCACTAAAATGATCACGTCTCATCTGAGTTAGCATGTTAGCATGCACATGTTAAAGAATTTAAGCATGATGACTAAACACAATTTAAATATAACTTCGATATTTAAATTGTTTTAACTTGATGTTTAAACCTGCGGTTATTTTATGTCTTTGGCCACTGTTAGCAAACATTATATACACATCCATTAGCTGCGGAGCAACATCAGCATCCACCTGGCGAACGTAAGTCCATCATAAAGTGGTGCAAGGATGATGTATTTTTGCAGGCCAACCCTGGAAGTTAGCATCACACTGGTTCCCTCCACAACAAGCAAATGGTATTTTTCCATTTGGGTTTTGGATTATTGCAGAACATAAACTCTATGGTAAACCCTAATCAACCCTAAATCCTACTATATGTAGGAGTTTTGAACCATGAACTTATTCAGAAGTAAAGCTAACGTTAGTAGACAAACACATGATCACATGAACGTGAGTAAAAACAACAAGGCTGAGAGAGCGGACCAGTTGGCGTGATGACGGTTAGTAGTCTCATTCCACCACTTGTTAGCAACTGCTTTTTAAAAAAGGTAAAAGCTTCAAAATTTACGAGTTGGGGTATTTACTGACATATTTTATATTATAGAACAAAATGATAAAATCTCTTCAGTTTAAACTAACCACAGACCATATTTCAGGCACGTAACCAAAAACACATTCATAAAACACATTGACTTTAAGATGAGGGAACCTGAAGGGTAGAATATGACTCATTGTGGATTTTAGGACTCATTCCTGCACCACCGTATTCTCTCTCCTTTTATCTCCCTGTTGTGTCTCCACCAACCCCTGAATGACAAAGCTGTCTCTTTTCGTTAGCCGTTTCACTGGAAACAGTGTTAGCTTGAAAAACACTAAATCTTCTGCAAATAGAAGTCAAGTCACAATGCTGTACAGCTACCCCATATTCCCATATACGATTTCATCCACACAAACACACTGATTAGAGCTACTTGAAGATTATGAAACATTCTAACTTTTATTAAACAATTACAGTTGAGTCTGAATTTAGTGTTTAGAATCATCAGATGCACTGTTTAAAAAGTCTTCAATTATTAAAGAGAACTTCTCATTGCAACACATTCAAACACACTATCTGAGTGCCAGGATCATACTTCACCATCTGTACGTTTATGTGATGGGCTTAAAATAGTGAGCAGGGCTCCATTAGGGTAAAGATCTGCAAAATAATGAGCTGTCAGCTCCATTAACACCATTGTGTATGTGAAGCCTTGAAGATTAAGGACTGCATTTGTCTGCATGTATAATTTGAGTAATATTTACAAGCCACAGGAGCCGAGTGTTCTCACACAAAACAGCTGAATATGATCAACTGGTGTCCAGGCTTTCTGTTTGCTTCCTGTTGTGTTGATGGGCTCTGGTCCATGTCCAGAGTACATCCTCCTCAGCATGAGATGGACCACATGTGTTGGTCCACATTTACACTTTAATTGAAGACTTTAGGTCATTCGAGGATTAACGGGTTCCTGTAATGTTATTTCAAACATTTTAAGGCCTTTTTATTTATTACTTAATAACTCCGTAAATCAATAATTAACATATAATAAATATGCAAATATGCTCATATAGACCATTTCCTAGTTGTAAACGCAAACATTCCCAGTTTATTTCCTGTGTATGTGAATGACATGAGCTGACAGGAAGTGAATTGTATTGAAACCATCTCTACCAAATTAATGTATAAATTACAGGGAAAGTCTAATTAAAAACCTGCTTAGTTTGTCACTTAAGAGCCTTTTTTTGATTGTCAAATAGATGGACAAATGAAGGGACCACCAAACCAAATGTCTTCATTGAGATTGAGTAGATTGATGGATAAATTGAGGGCATTGTTGTTTCCCAGTGAGCTTTATTTTTGCTTATTTGCAGATAAACTTAGCAGTGATTTCTAAAAAGTAAATGGCGAAACAATAAAGTAGGCTTCATATATCAGAGCAGCTTGGGGAGTGTAACAGCTATTTAACAGCTCCTGTTTTTGTCCCTGGTGCGGTTTAGAAGCTCATTCTCTCAAGACAAAACGATGATGGGGGTTGAGCTGCGACAACTGATGTCCCCCTCGGGCCACTAGCTGCCTATATTGCTGTTATAATATATAATACGATTTTGCATATAATTATGTTCATAAAGCACTGCAGCAATTTATGGACGTAGTACAATCCCTTTAGTTTCATAAAAAGACAATCCCTGGTCTGTTATCTGCTGGTCTCTGAGCACCAGTGGGCAGGTCTGAACCTTTGACCCTGACGCGTTAATGGGCTCGTGTCCGTGACAGGAGTCTGACCTGGTTGTGCCCAGATGGCAGGAACACGGCCGCAGCTCTCTCAGACTGTCGAGGGAGAGTGTTCGCACACTTGGCCCCGCAGCGAGCTGTCCACGCCCGCCCGCCTTCAGGAATCACACACGACATGCACGCAGCAGCTTCTATAACCTGCATACTAATTCCAAACATATAGCAGATTAAGCATACACAGATGAGGATTTCAACACAGGGACACACACTCACACACATCTCAGGTTTCTGTCTAGACTGAGCGCTGATCAAATCCACCGTATATAAAAGCTGTCTTGGTTCCCAGAACATAGACGCTCCCCCTCCCTCTCTGTCCCCTGAGGCTCCTGAACCATCCTGCCCTGCCATCCTCCACATCTGAGGCAACCTAGAGATGAAACATTAATTACTCACATATTGGGGTTACATGTCACATATCAAACAATATGGATTTGGCTAGTTGGGTGTGATCAGATATTGGCATCATGATAAAGTGCTCCTCTCTCCATCGCGTCCACTCGGCTCAGAAATGCTCCCAAATACGATCCTGTAACCACAGTGAGATATTAAACTTTTAAGGTTTAATCATGTTTCATCAAACTATGTTTCCTTTACATTAAATGCTTTGTATAATTTCTGTAATCCCTCCCTCCAATAGAGACTCCATGTTGCCACTATTTGAACGAAGTACATTTTACCATACATCCAGTAAATGGAGCTAAAAGCACGAGGCCCAGTCCAAGGTTATTTGGCTGCCATCCACATGCAATCTCAGTCACATCACAGTCTGTACAGAGAGCAGCATTTTGTACGGGAAGGACAGGGCACACAATTTCAGCTCCTGTGCACATCAGACAGAAACACACTGAATGTCCCGCATCATTTTGAGACATGGTTTATCCAACAGGCAGTGCATGTCAACAAACATTTTGCATATGTTCTCAAAATAAGCTCCACACTTTTAACCGAACAAGACCCGAAATGATTTAAGCTCAGCAGTGATGACGGCATTTGCAAACAATCAACTGGTTTGTTCATTTGAGCCTGTTGAGAAGTGAGTTTTTCTGAGGCTTTAATGTTACTGACCCCATCTGGAAGAAGGTCAGAGCTCAGACTCAGTCAGGCCAAAGTGTCATCATAAATTTGGAAGAGCAAAACAACGGTTGTTCTTTTGTGTCGTCTTGTGCCTTTGATTTCACTTTGTGGAGCAAACAATGCACTTTAAGCCATCTTACTCTCTCCTGGCTTACACCTACATATTTATAATGTACAGACACTGAGTGGTATCCATCTTATCATCTAACTCTCGGTAAGAAGGCGAATAAGTGCATTTCCCAAAATTTCAAGCTATTTCTTTAGGATACACAGAAATACACACATACAAATTCCTCCCACTCGGGAGCGAGGAAATAGTATACAAAATATATGAGTGGCCTGTTTACTTGCAGTTTTGCATTCATCCAGCTGTATTTGACAGTAAGTGCACCGTATGGACAGGGGTAAAAATAGCAGCGCTCTCAGCTGAAGTCTTAATGGTCAGACCTGTGGCTAAAACTGATGCCTAAATGTGTTCCCCTCTTGCCGCTGTTCACATCAGCTCCTGACAGCACGTCTTAGAGATAATCATAGTCGGCAATCAGATGGTGAGGCGCTAATGATCCGTCGCCCTGTTTGGTGTACAAATGGAGACATTTTTAAGAGGCAGCGACAAACAGGGAAGGAGCCCCTGCTGGAAAGACGGAATGAAATTAGTGCCTTCTGATGAATGCATTACCAAACCAGCAAACTAAATTGTGTCACTTTTCACATTGTTGTTTGTTTTTTTCCCTATAAAATCATCTCTTTGACAACTCCTCATCACAAATTCTTACGGTTGCGAAAGTCGAAAGCTGTATTATTGATTTAACATTTCCAGTTTCAGAACCACAATTTGTAATAATTTCGATGTTTTTGTGTGATATAGATTTATTGGTTTTCTGAGGCCGCACCATTGCTCCTCCACCCTCTCAATTTGCTTTGTTCTACTGAAGTGCACCTTCTTGCTTGCCTTTGCAAAAATTGCAGTTTTTACTTAACACAACGCTTAATTGCAAGCACATGCTTGAGTGGTCACTGTGCCCATCAGAGTCAAAATGAGCCACAGCAGTGCAGCATAGATTATTCTAGAATCAGCAGCCGTGGTGCCAGGCTCCCACTCTAAGCCCCCTGGTTGCAAACCAGAGCCGAGTCCATCTCTTGGGCACCGGCACCAGATGGCAGAGCCAGTAACAGAGCTGGGGGACAAAAATGGCAAAGAGGAATGAGGAATAGAGAGAAGAAATGAGAGGGAAAAAAGTCGGAGATTGGGAAAAAAAAAGCGAGGATGGAAAGCACTTGGGTTGGGTCTGATCATTAGATTTCTAAACTCAGACAGATTTGCATAGCCTAGGGTTGGCAGTGGCCCACTTTTCCCTCGCTGTCTTTCTGAAAGACTGCCAGTGCATTCCATTATTTGTGTCAAGGCAGGTTCTGTGATGAAGAAAATAACAGCGCTGGCACATAGTCAGAGTTTACAGTCCCCCCATCCTGGTGCTCACTTTGACTGGCTGGTTCCTGAATGCAGCCCAAATATCTGCTGAGGAGGGAGAGAGGCAGAAAACGAGAAATACAGCGGGTGAGAGAAAGTGTAAGCGAGCTGAGGGGAGAGAATGTGTTGGAGAATGAAAGAGATGGAGAGATCAGTGAAGGACACGTATATTCTACGGGCAGAGCTGGAGGCCTGGCTGGCTTTGAAGACTGAAGGAACCGGCTGGAGTCCAGCTCCCACTGTTTAGATGGCTGCCAGACATTACCTTGCTATGTAGCGCTTGTGCTAATGGAATAGCGAGGACACACATACATGTATTCACACAAGAGATGCAGAGAGATGTTAAAGTTCCACACAGTAAGGAATTAAACCGATTAGAAATCATGTCCATAAATGTATGAACATGTACTAGGTTTTGATGTCTGCATGCCATGACAAATTGCCTTAAATAAATAAGCATTCACAAATCTTTCAATAAAATGTGTTGCAAAGCAGAAAATAAAATATTTTTCTGTTCACTGTCTTTTTGATTAGATGTGATTTTAGTGAGTTTATTGTATGCATCCTTATTTACACCTTACACTAGGAGTAATAGCAGTGGCGGGCCGTGTGTTTTATACCTGGGCCTTCAGTGCTGTCCTACTACAGTTGAGCCACCTCCTAATAACCTCATTATGACGCCACAGCTACGCGTTATTAGGGGCATAACAATACATGTATTCATATTGAACCATTCAGTACGAGGCTTACGAACCGAACAATACGTTTGAATAATACTCGTGACATTTTTCTTTAGCTCCAAGCCGCTGCATCACACAACACACTTGGCAACGACGTCACAATGCACATGCACACTTTCAGTCGAAACTGATTGTAAACTAGCAGTGTACTGGCAAGTTCAAAATAACCCAGATACAGTGCACTAGAAGGGTTCTTACATATTTACTGTGCATGTACTTGTATGTGGCATACCTGTTACTGAAGGTTTACTGTACACACAAACTAACTCTGCAGGCCTATTATAGGTACACAATGACACAGTACAGTAGCATAAAGTCCTCCTAATGTATATTTAAAAGTTTACATATATACTAAAAAGTGGGCCAATTTAATCAGAACAAATGTTTAACTAGTCCACTTACCCGTATACAGTATATTTACACGAGTACACATATCCACAGAAGTGTGCTTAATTCAATTCAATTTATTTAGTATAGCCCAAAATCACAAATCACAAATTTGCCTCAGAGGGCTTCACAATAAATAAATAGTGTATACGTGGGATTTATTTTTTCTCTCTAGGGTTTGTGTGTGTGTTTATGTGTACTGCATTTACACATGACTGACATGTCTGATGTCAGGTTTTTGTTCTTGTGCCCATCATTTTAATATGTATGATGATCTTCTTATTTACTGAAGGCAAAAGCCCCTCCTCATTAGCGCCAGCACATCTCAGGCTGTATTCTTCTTGCAGCGTGAGGCTATTGTTATTCATGGTCAAGGTGTTTTCACTGTCTCTGCATATTTTTAGAGATTTGAATAACCATTCCCCTGTGGCTCAGAATCTGCTGACCTAATAAGCCAGCCTGTCCTGATTGACACAGGAGACCATGAGAGGAGCCATTCATCATCTGCTCTGAATAAACGCCGTCTTTTTCATCCCAATGTATGCTTTATAATGGATCATTTCAATCCGGTTTGAAAAAAAAAAGTCCTATACAAACCGCCAACATGTGCCTGACAATACCTGATCACAGTCCCACGTCTTCAATCCACACGAGGAGGGTGTGGAGGCTGCCAAGAATTTAAAAAATATGAAGTGATGATTGCTTTTTAGGTTCACAAAAGAGCTCATTCTACTATAAAATTGCTGGTGGCAATACAAATTGAAGAAGGGAAAATGTTTCTTTCTTTCAGAGAAGTAACTTCAGTTGACAAGTTTGAGAAGGCGTCTTTAGAAGAGCGATGAGATGCAGCACATGAATGACAATGTTGTGAGTGCAATGCACTGGATGCTTTTTTAATCGTTTTTGTCACTTTTGTATTCAGAGGCGCACATCAAGCTGTCACTTAACAAGGATCTTGTTGGAAATCACTGCTGTTGTGGCTTTTCCTCTAAGAGGGTGGATAGACCTAGACTTCCTAAATCTGGCATTAGCTTGTCAAAATGAAGATTAGCAGATAATGTGCATAAGCCTGGCCTGTTTTATCTTAATGTTTTTGCCAACGCAAAACAAACATAGAATTAATTATTGGAAAGAGGGAAGATAGTATCAAAGTTGTACAAGTTACTAAACACGTTTTAACCACACTGAAGTACCGTTTTAGGGTTCAGGGGTGAGTACAAGGTTAAGTTAACCGAGCCGGTTCCATGTATAAAAAAAACTATTCAAATGCAGAAATCTGTCCTTTTCCCTCAAAGTGCTGTGATTAAACTAGTACTTGAGCAGAGATGAACAGATTTACATTGTAGCCAAAGTCAATGTGTAAAGAAGAAATGTATTGGAAGGTTGGGACATTTTGTTATTGTTTAAAGAAGTCTTCAATTTTGGGAAATACATCTATTCTTTTTCTTGCAAAGAGTTGGATAAGAAGATAAGAAATTACCACTCTTATGTATCTGTGTTAAATATGAAGCTACAGCCAGCAGCCAGTTAGCTTAGCATAAAGACTAGAAATATTTGGAGACAGCTTGCCTGGTTAAAAAAGAATCTGCCAACCAGTGTGAGATTTAAAGATTTAAAGCTGTTGCTAGGCAGATTTTGTTATCTGTGCACAGAGCCAGGCTAGCTGTTCCCCACAATTTACAGAGTTTATGCTAAGCTAAGCTGCATACCATAGCTTTGCATTTAACATTCAGAGACAAGAGTGGTATCTATCTTCTCATCTAACTCTCGGCAAGATGGTGAATACGCTTATTTCCTCAAATGTCTAACTAGTCCTGCAAAGACAATGTGTCTGTGCTTGACTGTATGTTCTGTGTACCAACCATTTTATTAAATCTAAAAAAAAATTATGCAGCATGTGTAATTTCAAATGGGCATTTGGGAGAGAAGTGGAGTCCAGCAATCAGTTATAAAAGGGCCTGAGTTGATTGGTATACTGCGTTTCTGATTTTACTGAAATGTTTAGCACAGAGGCTGGAGATTGCAGAAATTACATATAATAGTGGTTTGATGAAGAGGGCATCAATAGTTGTCTTCACTTTCTCCTTAACTCCAGTATTTCCCCTTGTATTTACAGAGTAGCCTAATGCTGACTCTTACAGACGAGTGTCTGTCATCTGTCAGCAGGGGAATTATTGTTTAATGTACTACCATTTATACTGAGCTACAGCCCGTTTCCTGTATCTATTTAGTAAGTTCATGGTGGTTGTAGAGTTTCCTGAAACATTTTAGCACACCGTCAGTAATCCCCATCTAAATGCTGAGGGTGGGTTGAGCACAGAGTTACTTTAGAAACTGCTTAGACTGGAAAACATGCAGTAGGCTTGCCCTTTATATCTGTGGCAGTTCAATCCTAAAATCCCTGAGGGAGGCGCACACCCATTTAAAGGCCCTTAAATGATGATTGATGAGGCATCCTCACAATGAGCATAGCATCTTCCACTGCTTTGGAAACAATCTGTTATACCCAAAACACCAAAAGCCAGGCCACTTTGTTGTATTAGGCCCCCTAATTTTCTTGCATCGGGGGAATGGAAGCCATTAGCCATTTAAGTGACAGCAGAGAGCTTCGAAGGGCAAGTTGTCCAGAGATGGAGAGTCCTATTTCTAACTGGAGGTCAGAGGGCTGCTAGTTTGTTGTACCCCTCAGGGGAGCTCACACAGCACACTCATGCTCCCTGTTAAAGATATCTCTGGAGAACATATGTTCAGGAGAAAATATCAGGATAAAGAAAATAGCAAGTTAGGCTAACAAGGGGGTAAAGTTGTTTCCTTTTCAGTTCACTGAATCTATTACAGAAAGTGTGTGCAATATTACAACCTATTTGTCAGGGTGTCTTCTGTTTTGTCTCATAATATTTAGTTATGTTTTGTCATGACATTCCAATTTGAATTAACCATTCAACATGTACAACCACTTTTTCTGTTTGATTCATCCAAAGACTATTTATAAGAAGTTGACGTAGTTACCGTGATGTCACATGTTGGTTTGTGGACTGTGGTTTTAAAGCCTCGGGTTCGGCTTTTGGCCATCGCCATCTTGTTTTTTGTTCGTCGCCATCTTGGTAAATATGCTAGCAGAAGTGATACGAGACGACAGAGCTAAGTACAATAGAACACTTAATAAGACATTTCTAGGCGACTAAAATATTTCAATGACCTTTCATGAAGTAAAAAAACACTGTACAAACACCAACAACTCCCAGACCGGACGACACCGTGGTAGCAACCTGTCAATCACAAGGTAGCCTAAAGCATACCCCGCTTTAAGGTCTATCTGACTCTAAATGGACCATCATTTACAAAATGAACATCATGCTGTATTGAAGAAGACTTGAAACTAGAGATTGAGACCATAAACTCATGTTTACAATGTTTACTGAGGTAATAAATCAAGAGAGAAGTAGAGTAATTTTCTCATAGACTTCTATACAACCAGAGGAGTCGCCCCCTGATGGCCATTAGAGAGAATGCAGCTTTAAGCATTGTCTTCACTTTTCAGTGGTTGCCGCCTGGATAAATCCCAACTTTGTTTTATGCATGGGTTATTGAAAACATACAAACATCTGAAATACTTAATAAGTGAGACCAAATAAATGTATTCAGGAAGTAACAGGCTAAAACATGCAGTCAAAAAAAACTGAATGTACACAATCCTTTCATAATAGATTCCATGTTACAAGTAGATTACAGTCATCAGAACAATATGAACATTAAGGCTCTCTCTTGTGGCTCAAAGGTGTACTGCATATATACATGTTAAATAAAAGACAATGGAAGACATTTAGCAAATGTATTTGGGTAGCCAATTAAAATCTCTCGTGACCCACCTGTGGGTGCCGACCCTGTCTTTGGGATTTACTGAACTAAACAATGTCCCCAGAGAACTTTATTTCAATGAGAACAAAGTGCAAATGGGTCGCAGTATTGATCATGTTGTGATCACCTACTGCACATTATTCATTATTTCTGTTCATGGTACATACCTTTCATGTTCTACATATGTATACAAACATTGCATGTGCTGCCCTCTGTATTAGTATGCTATGTAGAATGAAGCATTCAGACACATATAATGTGTTTTTAACTCTGTATCAGCTAGCAATATAAATTAAAAAGCTAATGGCTAAATGGGTAAACATAATGAAACAGGTAACGCATTTCATTTGGCTAATTGCTAACTATCAAAATAACAATAAAATAAACTGTCAGAAAAACTACTTGTGTATAAACTGTTAAAAACGTTTTCTTATTCTTACAAATAGTTAAACCAGCATATGTCTAGATTGTTTAAAAAATAGTTAAAACTGCTCATATTTGTCTTTGACTTATGCTAACTTTCAAATATTTTTTTACAATTGAAACAGCGATCTATCAAAAATATAAAAATAATAATAAAAACGATTTAATTGAGCCGCTGATGTTCTGAGCACAAAGCATAAAGTTACCATACACAGTGTACGTGCCACTGCATTTCATACTTTCACAAATCATAGAAATGACCTTGTTTCAGAAATTGCAGTGCATCATAAAGTGGCTACAATATGCTTGTCTGTCCAGTTTTGATTTGGCGATGAGCTTGTTTTTCTGTATTTCTTCATGACTCAATGAAACACGCTGTGACAGTCATGATGTTTACACTACAAACCGCCCTCTGTGTGCATTTCTCGTCTAGTGTCAATATTACATTTCAAGCATTGAGCGTGAGTTGTTAAGGTACAGGAAGACGAGATACAAGGAATGTGAATTATTGATTTAGACAAATGTCAATTTGCTGCTGAAGAACATTTCTGCAAATAGGAGATGAAATCAACAATGGAGATAAATTATGATTCGGGACACAGTGTAGAAGCGAATTGATTGTCAGGTTAGTATTTTCATCCCTGTCTGGTGTAATAAATGTTCCACTCTGGACTGGTATTGATGCCCCTCAGCAGATGTACAGTAGGTGAAAATAAGAGAGAGAAATAGAAATTAGAAGAGTTAGACAGAGAAGACAGAAGCAGAGAGAGAAAGATCTTCACATGGAGGAATTAACAGAAAACAGACGAAGACAGATAGAAAACAGAGAGAGAGAGAAGATAAAATGCCCCTGCATCCACCAGAAAAAGTATTGACTTCAGCAGCGTGAAAACATAAACCCTTTAAAGGATTTTTTTTTTCATCAATGCAACTAACACAGAATGACCTGACTTATCAGACCAGAGCCCACGGAGCCCTTTGCCCTCACATTACAGATTTCCTACAGACGAACGGGAAAACTCAATCCTTTGTTTCTGCTCTCTCCAGGCCTATAAATCTTTTTCTGATTACTGGATGCGTGTGGGGACTCCGGATTATTGGGATATTGTATTTCCCTTTACCAGAGTTGCTGCATGCATTTGGTCGAACATAGTCACAACAGAACACAGTAGGAAGTTGGGTAATGATTCAAGAAAAAGATGAGAAAATAAATACTCAATGTTTCCATAGCGTACACATTCTGGATTTTGGAAGAAAATCAAGACTATTTTGACACTCAAACCAATCATTCAATTAATCTAGAAGTCAAGGGTTTCATATTATACTAAAAAACAAATACCAGAAAGTTCAGACTGTCAATTATTATTAGTTTTATTGGGGAAATTTCACATCTATAAATCCAAGCTCTCAGGTCTTGCCCATCGTTTGAACCCTTCAGTTTTGAATTTAGCAAAAACATTTGAGTCCTTTCCAAATTCTGAATAATACAAAATGTTTTTGAAAACATCAGGTTTTATTGCCTACCTTTTCTATAAAGTTATTGTTTATATCATTGTCTTCTGTTCTTTTTTAATAGTTTGTTATAATAATACTATATCCTGATACCATGTTGAATGAATCAGTATAGTGACAATTGGGTTATGTCTGTTATGGTATCATTATTTTAGTAAGATGCCTAATGTTCTCTGTGTTGTCCTGTTGTCACACATTGTAAATACTGATTTCTACAATAAAGAAAAAAAGTTCTCCTAGCCGGTCAGCCACTACAACTCTACTTAATATCAGATATGTGTTCATTTGATTTAATTGACTGTAAATGAACAACTGGACCCTGGACCCCCATTTAAAACTCCAATAACTTTTTATCACCACCAGGAAGATCATGCAATCGGTCACGAGTGTGTGTAAGTGACTGTGCAGCTCTGTGTCTGTCCACGGCTACTTCGATTCTGCTGCAGCAAACTGCATCATATTTTGGCTGGCCAGTTCTGGCTGCATGCTCAAGGACCTCTCTGTGTTGCGGTGACTCATACTTTTATTGTTGGTTTTATATTGCCATTGACTGCCTGCTGACTCCTCGCTCATTACTCTTAACCGACTCCCTGACCGGTGTGGGGCCACATGTAAAAATACAGCTGAGTGCATCGCCCAACTCCAGCTGCTACTCTGCGCACAGAGAAACAGTAGGGTGATAATAATTTGCTCACTTTCATTGTTTTGGACAGTGTGCTAACAGCTAACGTAACTACCAATACATAAACTGCTGAGGACCTCGCCACCACGGGCTACACAGGCACACAGCTTAGTAAGTTTAATTTTGTTTTTGTCAAGATTGTATGTAATGTCTTACAAGATACCTTACATTAGTGTCTAGACGTGGGGTTAACCAAATGTTGGTTTTATTTATTAAATCGCAAAATGCAGTAGTGGTCGTTGCAGACAGACCTGGTAGCGATCTGCTCTCTACTGAGTACACTATTCTGTTTGGGTTATTTGGGTCACTTTGGCTGGACATATCATCACCTTTTAGATTGAAATGTTGAACTTATTATTAAAGAGTTACATATTTACCATTGTGACAACCCTCTTTCACTCATGCACCCACCTAAACTGCTGAATTTACTGATTCCACATGCCAATCTGAGTTCAGATTTCCCTCTTATATTGCTCAGTTAATTCATAATTTGTCAATTGGCTTGGCTGTGCACCTCCCTCTTTGGTCATGGCAGTGCAGTCCGGTTTGCGACAGCCCTCCATCAGACACATAAGCAACATAAGTGTTCATTTGGATTTGCGTTTATGGCCATCTGGCAATTATAGGTCCAACATTTACTCTCCTTTTAGCGCAGTTTGAATCTACACAAACTCCTAAAGGGAAATATCTGGCTTTTTAGCAGCTAAATACGCCACTATGTTCACCAGTTGCTCACTGGTTCTGGCTGCTGTTTGCTGCTGGGCAGATAGTGCATGTTGGTTTGTAGAACTAAAAGTAGCCTGTTGCTGAGGCCGAAAAGGAGGCTCTGAGAGTGAACCAGAACAGTAAAGTTGTGGCCCCAAAAATTGAAACAATGAGCCGAAAGACGCGATGAAGCTGTCTAACTACAGAGTCGGGCGATCTCTCACTTCGGGGGACACCTTCCACATACAAGTCGTGTGATCCATTCATCATATAAAAATATTTTACATTTAAGATGCAAATGTGTTTATCCTTTAATACAAGATGAAATGAAAGCTGTCAATACACTGTGACACAAACATTACAAACACCATCAAGGAAAATCTATCTTTGAATCCAGTCACTTGTGTTTCAATTCACATAATCTGTCAGTCCTTGTATCATTAACTACTGAATCATTTCCTAAAAGAATGAATATTCAGGTCAATAAGCCAAACAATGAGACACGTCCTCATTCCATCCTCTCCCTCACCTCTCACCTCCCTCTCTATCAGATTAGCGAGTCCTTCTTCTTTGACTCTCTGTCTCCAATCCGTCCGTCAGTATCTTTGTGTCTTACTCTGTCTATTTGCTTTATGATTATAGAGTAGAAGGCATGGGATAGAAGGAATCAAGGGGATAAGGGGAGAAGAGAATGAGCCCATTCTGAAGGGCTGACATGACGGCCATTATTGTTGCATGATGGCCAATTATAACCTCTATTTCCCCATTTGTTTTGGCGCAGTAGACAGGATTTCAAAGTGTAAATGTAGTACTGCCTCTTTAATGACAGTTTACAGTGAGTGTTTCTCTTTCTAACAGAGGCTGCCGCCACATAAAGCCAAAAGCGTCAAATCAGCACAGCAGCTTTCAGCCCAAGGCAGTCGGCCACTACACGCTATAAATGAGTTTCATTGTCGTGGTGGAGCTGCCTCAATGACAGTGTAAAGTGAAAGTTGGAGAGAAAAGGAAGTGAAACTGGAGTAAAGTCATTTGACATCACTGTAACAGTATGGTTTGGAAGTTATACTAGAAAACAGTCTGATCAACAACAGTCTTTAGCTTTTGTTTTGGCAGTTTGAGCTTATTTTTAAGTTAAAATTCCATTACATGCTGCTAAACCTGGGAGCCAAATTATATTCTGCTGTTGAATTTAAAGTATTTTACATTAGAGAGAAGTTCCTTCTTTCTGATCCGACATTGCCTTCAGTATGTCAGGCCAAAATATCCCAGAGCATGGTGAACCCGAATCTTTCCACAACGAGATCTTGAGATTTAAATACAAGATGTCATCAAGGGACAAAATGCTCCAAACGGTAACCCACTTTTACCTTTTTGCACAGGAGGCTCTACTGTGCTCAGCTTTGATTCACAGAGAGAGCTGCAGACGCTGACGGTCTAATGGTACATTCACATTCTGCCACTAACGGACTGCATGAAAACGATTGGTATCGGAATGGGGGCTGAATCTTTGTCTTCATTTTCAAAAAAACAAAACCTTCCCAGCATTAATTATATTTTTAGTTGGACCCGCCCCTTCAATATCCCTCCCCAATAAATCCTAATTGTATATCAATGGAAAACATAGAGTGTAGTTAGGCACATTGATTTAAGCTAAATGGGAACGTTGGCATGCTAACATGCTTACAATGACCATGCTGATATGCTGATATTTAGCAAGTAGAGGTGTGTATCTTTCCCTCTTAAGAGGATCCAATACGTATATCTATACACGATCTGTGATACCATCCAAAATTGATACAGTTAACTATGTATTGATTCAATACAGTTTGATAAAGCACTACTTAGATGCGATCAGATTCAGCTCTGATCCGAGTTTAACCTATGAAGTATTCTCATGACGTGTCAATAGCTCACTGGCCATGGTTTAACATCAATGATAATAATTTAATTTCAACAGTTTGGAATACTATTCATGCAAATTTGACATAGTGGCCAAACAGTAAAATTACAACCTCTGGGTCATGTGATGGCATCACAGTGGCGGGCCGTGTATTTTAGACCTAAGCCTTCACTGCTGTCCTACTACAGTTGAACCACCTCCCAATAACCTCATTATGACGCCAGCATCACGGGATGCTTCGTTATTAACGGACAATACATATAGTCAAAATCAACGTAATTAACACAATGACAAGAACAAACTCACAAGAACCAGTCACATATATTAATATAACAACAAAGCAGGTATCATAACATAAAACCCAAATAACACGATTCAACAGGCCTCTGGAAGAATGAAATGAAATATAATATTGGTGAGTTAAAAAGTTGAAAGAGCCTTCATGCAGTCCCAAAAATTATAGCAAAAAGAGTGTCATATTTTTCATACAGTCTTCAGTCTGCACGCGATTTAGATAGAGTTCTGTGTTTGTGTGTGCAGGCATACGTTATTGTGTATTTGTGTGAAGTGGGATGGAAGAAAATGAGGCATGCTGAGAGACACTGTAAGAGTCAGCTTCTATCAGTCTGTGGAGGGCACCTTAATTTGACTTTCTTCTGTCGTTTTAAATAAAAAGCTAATAAAAAACAATCAAAAAATGAGGCTGTTATTAATTATTGATGATTAGAATGTTATTTGTCTGTTAACTCCAGCAAAAGTTTTCTAATTTACGTAAACAGCTTTTCGCCCCAGAACTTTATCATCATGAATATTAACAAAACAATCATTATCATTTCTAGTTAGTCATAGCTAAAGGCGCTTTTTTTTGACTGAGCTTTCTCATTTTTACAACAAATAACACAACAAGTGAACTCAGCACCAGGTGAACTTGAGTAACCTCGGCATGCAAGAGTAACTTCCACCGAAGCCCAGCGAGATGTCTACCTCCCCAAACAAGACCTAACCTCGACAAAGCTCCTTACAATAGAGAAACCCCGGGTCAGGGGAGGATACAAACAAAGACCGCCGAGTTCAAGGGCCCCAAATTGGGGCCAGAGAAATGTTTGTCACTGACCAACAATAGCAGCACAGTTAGCCGTGTCATTTTGCTGTCCTGTCCCCTTGATGGATGGTGGTGAACCTCAGAAGAAATTCTGACATCTCCGTGTGGATGCACATGCACTCACCAATC
This sequence comes from Anarhichas minor, assembly GCF_050575085.1. Classification (NCBI taxonomy): domain Eukaryota; kingdom Metazoa; phylum Chordata; class Actinopteri; order Perciformes; family Anarhichadidae; genus Anarhichas; species Anarhichas minor. The sequence continues at coordinate 20,379,040 of NW_027466582.1, forward strand.
ACGCGAGTGCCTTGTGCCAAACCTCAGATGCCTCTCAGCCCATGTGTGCACAAATGAATGTGTGGGCACGCTGCGTTCCTCTGGAGGCAGGATGTGTTTTCCACATCCCTCTCTGCCTATAATTAGCTGTCCTGATAAAACACCGGTTTGCTGGAGCTTGCAGGATCAAACAGTGATGAGCAGGCAGCCCTCTTCACAGCACACTGCAGACGCCAGGTGGCTGTCCTTGAGTCGAAGCCCGGGCTATAGGCAGTACGCATCTGGAGGGCAATTAATCCGATAAAGCCAATTGTGATATTATATGATGCCACTCCTGCAATCACAATTACTAGAGATACGGAGTCCTCGTGATTTGATGTCGGCTTTGATTTGTGATATTAAGGGGATTTGTAAATGTTTAGCAGGTTTTGTCATTGACTCCAATTTTGCATTTTCAGTGTTGTGAGTTATTAATAATATATTAACAAAAAGGGACAATAAACAAAAAAAACGAAAGAACAAATGTTTCAGTTTCCGGACAAAATGTCAGTGAAAGCGAGGCTGTGCTCTCATTGGAGTCCAACAAACAAATCCTTGGCATAATTACAGAGATTTGGCAACTGAATTATCAACCCCAAACTCTGAACATCAGTTCATCTAATCAGGAAAGTGTGTCGGCCTTCAAACACTCAAAGACTCCAGGTTCCTTTTTTATTTGCCAATTACCCAGCGTAGGTTTGAGTCATGAGGTCTGTGCCGAGTTGAAATGCAAATAATCCTCCGTGTGTGTGTGTTTGTGTTTGCGTTCTGCTTTCTGTTCAGACACACAGGATGTCAGCAGACGACGCTCTAGTCTCGGATGCCGACTTCAGGGCATGATTCATAAAACTGCTACTTCTACAGTAAAGCTTCCTCCACCTGCTTTGAGCACATTTCCCCATGTTTTCTCCGTGCCAATTTTCCAGCATTTTACAGAGCCCCTCCTTTAAGCACAGTCACGTAATATGAATTATTATAAGTTATTTTCATGGACATGACAGAGCCGCGTGAGAGGAACTTGGCTCTTCTTTGCAGCAGAGGCCCCTCCATAGTGTGCAGGAGATGGAAACGTTGATGTGTGCAATTCATCTTCATGTCAGAGGTGTGTGTGTGTGTGTGTCTGTCTGTCTGTCGGCTTCTCTGTGTCTATGCGCATATGTGTGTGTTGTGTTCTGTGAGAGTGTGTGTGTTGTATTTTATTGATAGATGTTCTGACAGCCAGTCGTCTTCCGCCCTGTCTGAGGAAGAAGAGGCAGCCTGTTCTGATTTGTGAAGTGCTCAGAAGCTGCAGATGTCAAACAGCGGAGCAGTGAGCAGTTTGTGAATCTCTCTCTTCTTCTTCTTCTTCTCTTTGTCCCTCCTCCATTGAATGCATTAGCATGCACACATTAAGATAGGTCCACTTCAGCTAATTTTGTATTTCTGTGCCCAAAGAAAATACTGAATGAATGACTTCAAAGGGGCCAAATGTTCTTCAGAAAAATGTAATTTAAATTCAGCTGAAGCTGACAGAGAGCCTTAAAATCTCATTCATTGAACCCCCAAAGAGATGAAACTAAGTTCATACAGTAAGATAATACAGAGAAGCAAAATGGTACATTTTTGGTTCTGTTAAAACAAACTCAGGTCTGTTTGCCCAGTTAGCCTGATTCATTTGGGCTGATGTGAATCGAACCCTAGTGCTGACCAAGCAGAAGTAATGGTCAGTATGTATATAACTGTAAGGATTACAGATACTAGAACCCAAAAGCACAACTCGGAGACAAGATTCAGGTATAGATTTCTTTACTTGGTAAAGGCAGGGTCAACACCGGGAGGTCAGTCCAAAAGGCAAACAAATCCAACAAGGGGCAGGCAAAAATCCAAGGTCGAGAAAACAGGCAGACAGGGTCGGAAGAAGCAGATCAGAATAGTACGAGATATATATAACACTGGAGAGCTTGGCAGAGACACACAAGACAATCTGGCAGGGAACAAGTGCAAGTGAGGGGACCTAAATAGTGAGGGCTAATGAGGGAATGGGCTGCAGGTGAGATGGGTGTGGAGGACCAGGTGAGGGGAATGAGAGATGATCGGGTGTGAATGGTAGGGTCTGAAATGACAGGAGAGTTAATTAAACAAGCAGACAGGATGAAAACAAACTAATATGAAGGGGAATTCGTGACAATGACCTAGTTATGTATGCACGTGGATGGCAGTAATAAGCCCTGGATCATCACTGTACAGGTCTATACGTGTCCCTTTTATCCTGCCATGTGGTTGATCTGCAATCTAATAATACCAGTGGCAGGCCGTGCATTATTATTAAGCTGACATTTTTAACACAAGAACCGGGCAGCGAGCGGTGAACAGCTGTTTATGTAGCGTCTCTTCCGTCTCTTCCTGTTTCCTTCACCTACATTCCCCTGGGTCCTAAGTCCCGCCATGTACAGCTTCTTATCACTCTCTATGTACTAACGTACATTTATAACAAATACCACACATATTACGGTAATCAGCGTTGCATATGTGTCTGACCAAAATACTAAAAAAAGCAAAAAAGAAATGATTCATTTAAATTATTTTTTTAGAGTTTTTAAAGTGTTTTGTTTGGAATATGTATAATAAGCATAATTTAGTTACTGAGAATTTACTGAGAATTTATCAAACAAAAACATGACGTAGATATGTTTGCAGTTTTCAAGAAGTATATTTCAAATTGCATCTCTTACACACATGAAGATAAAGTTGTGAACACCGGCTGAATATCTATTATCAGAATCATTATAACTGTATTATAACTGCTACTGTGTAAAGGGAATACTGCTGTTAAAAAGAACCTTATGTGTTTAAAGTGTTTGCAAACCAAATGTTATTGTCCTTTTGTTCATATAGCAGTACTTTTAAAATAAAAGTGCGCAATACACTACTTTTGAATTCATTATTGAATTGTGCGCATAACAATGCGATTAATCACAAAAAAATCATGCGATTAAAAAATGTAATCGTTGCCCAGCACTACTAATAATTGTAATGGTAATTTTTTATGGGATATATATTTCTACTCAGTATATTGTATGCATGCATAAGTAACTTCACGGTGTCTCTGCTGTGCAGAAGAAGAGTTCTCCCTTGCCTGTTCACAAAGATAACTAACTGTGTTGTATGAGAATGTTCCACCACCAAGGCCTTTGGGCCGCTTGTTTTGGTTGCTGACCGTTTGTTTTTGAATGTTGTTCCTTTCAGTCTGAGACCAAAAGTCTCAGACTGAAATGTCTGTAACATTGGCCATCGGCCCCCACCTTTGCTCATTCTGTATAAAGAAAGCTGGTTCACTTTTTTTCGGGGTTCTTCCTCACTGAGACTGTACGCATTCTGTTGTGATGATTGAACCTTCTCTGCGCAGAGAATAAATACTTAAAAGACAACCTGGTTTTTGGTATTTTGTATTTCAGCATGAAAAGACTCATGCAAAGCGGGTATATGAACTTTTTCCATTACATAATACTTTACACTAATAATATGTTTTTCTTCGTGAGCTCTTGGAGACACCACAGATCGCAAATACACACATCAGAAGCATTAGAGTGCTGCATAAACTACTGTCAGAATTAGATTTCCCTGAAATCAGTGTGAGGAACCGGACCAGAACTAAAATGGAGCACATTTAATTTTTTTTCCTTTGCTCTGGACCAAATGAACACAACTACAGGTAAGAAAGCGCCCTAAAGGGTTTAGTTTGAACATTCTGCCCCAAGAACGAGCTGAATCCCAGTGACTCCATCCAGCGTCCTGCTATCTACTCAGGATCGTCATGGTTGTGACACATGTGGTACAAGAAACAGAGATGAAAAGGATTTTATAAGCTGACAGCTTGACATACCACACAACCACACACAGATAGATAAACAGGAGGGGAACCCTGTGAACTGATCTGAGAACACAAACAGCCCAGCTGGTCCAAACATGACTGATTCATACATTACAGTAAGGGAAGACACACTGAATAGGGTAAACATTGAACTAATACATTAGTTTTATTTTTTTGATTACAAGTTTCTGTCACTCCATGAATCAGAAAATACAGCCATAATAAATCCATTCTCACCATGATTTTAGGAACAAAATGTTCTGTAAATCAAACTATGAATGATGACAATGAAAAGCTTCAGAATATAGAGAGGAATGAAAGTGTAAAGTTTGGTGTATGTTAGAGCTACTGAAGTGGAGATTTCTGGATCAGTGTCTGAGAAAAAAACTCTTTTAGAGAAAATGCCCTTTAAAGATATGTTTACTAAAATTACATACAATTTGCAATAATAGATATCATCACCATGAAACACATGAACCACAGTTTATTACTCACGGACAATTAGAAGACAATTATTTTTTGTATTACAAGTTTTCTGAAATCTTAAATATGCAAATGAGGCATTATTTAATGGTAACTTTTGGTGAATTTAGGAGAACTCTACAGACACAAATACACAAAGTAGTAAAATAAACATCTGCATGTGTATTTAGGATGTTTTCTTTCCACTACTCAGAAAGACGACGTGATGGAAGCAAAATAGCCTCGAATCTGACCATGAAAAACAATGTTTGGCCTGTAGCGTGTTTGGCCTGTAGCGTGTTTGGCCTGTAGCGTGTTTGGCCTGTAGCGTGTTTGGCCTGTAGCATGGTGCCTTCAGCTCTGCGTTCTAAAGCTGCAAGTATATTTGATTAAAACAAACCAAAGTTTTGATGTCATTTGCCTTCCTGGTATCCTGTACACTGCATTTATATAATCACTGAGGCCCTCTTGCATACTGTTTAAGTATATCTAAATTAATCAAATTGATTTTGATGCTTAATTACTTTGTTTCAGTAACAGTCATTGGGGTAGCTGAGTGTGTAGGAGCACTAGCATCCAGTCTGAAACCGTAAGTATGAATGTAAGAACCGAGGTGAAGAGATTTATACTCTGAAAACTGAGGAATTTGATATCATGCTCATAGTTTCCAAAGATGATTATTTATGATGTCTGCAGCACTCAGTCCGTCTTTACTAAACCTGTAAATAATTCCAGCCAACGTTTGGTTTTTCTTTAAAGGTGTAATGCTTAGAGGTTAACATATATCAATTCCTGTCCAGAACATATTGAATATCTCAAAAAGACATTGAGCGCTGAGAGCACAGAGGAGCAGTATTTGAGTTTGAGGTATTTAGAGTCAAGGTGTTTGGATCTGGTCAAATCTCACAGTATAACGATTGCCAGTAGTCACGAATAAGTCTCTCTTGCTCGTGGCTTTCTCTGCATGCAGAGAACATTATTGTATCTTTGCCCTTTTGCTTTCTTGATTCATTTGTAATGAGCTGTGGTAATGTGGACATACGAACACAGATAACCTGAGTTAACTGGATGTTTTGATGTCTGGAATGCAAACATGGGAAAATGGATTTCTGTGGTTGACAGTTTCCTTGGCGGGGGGGGGGGGGGATTGATACTTAGAGAAGATAAACTCCTCAAGAGAGTCAGAGGTGGTGATTAAGATACAAAGGGATTGTTTTTTCTTACACTTAATAGTTGATACATGTTCACTTGGAGAAGTGTGTTTCATGCTTCTGAAATAAACTCCAGATAAAACACTTTGGATTGAAATCAGTCTCAAAATGGTCCAAATATGTATTATGTGATCTACAAAGGAAATATATGATTTGCAAATGTATACGATTTGTGCGTAATTTTGAGTATTCAAGAATGATGTTCCAATCTACACACAAATACCAAGCAATTTGTACATGTGTAAATGCACAAGTCACAACCTGAATGAATATTCATATTTTATGTACATACTTTTAACTTCATTGTCACAGATCTGAAGTGAGATGTCTAAATGTATAAAAATATTTGCGACATTCTTTTGTATTTATTTACAGATTGTTAAATGTGTGCGAACAGATCGCCTGATACGCACAGACTTCTGCTTTCCCAACAGAAGAACAAGTCCACCAGCTCGCAGTAGCTCATTTAAACCATATACATTCGGCTACTGTATGAATAATAAAGTTGGTAAATGTAGGTATTCTAATTAAGGGGTGACAAGCCAGTCTGTGTATTTAGAAAAAAAAATGTCACTAAAAGCATAGATGTCCCAGTTTTCCAGCAGCACTTAAACGCAGCGTGCATTTGTGGCTCCACACACACGCATCATGGTAGGTTGTTTGCTTTTTCTGCATCATGGTTTGTGCTCTATTAAGAATTCAGATGCGTCTTTTGCAGCACACACGTATTCCACCAAACTGTAAAGGCGTATAAAGCCCTGATACTCTTGTGTCCCTTTTCTAGCTCTTTATTCTGCTGTGGTTACATTTGCTTCCAAAATCCACCCAAAAGCAGAGTAAGCAGAGAAAGCCTTTCATCAGCACAGCTGGTGCCCAAATATCCTGTGAAATGCTATTTAATATTCTCTCCCGCTCTGTTGCTGAAGAGATGCCACCTCATTTCCTTTGTGTGGCTGTGTGGCTTGATGCAGGAAGTCAGGCCGCCTGTGCTTACCTTGAAGGCTCCTGCTGCTTGTCACATGCTTCTCTGATGTCGGGTTTTAAAGACTCTCTTTATTTGCATATGATCCCTCCGTTTGGCAAGCGGCATGGTAAAATATTTGAAATGACTATGACTGTTAACTATTTCTCCTTGTGTTAAAGCTGTGTACATGAGGCTGCAATAGAAGATTCTGCATTTAAAGAGAATGGAGAAAGTCTTGCTTTAGTCTTTCTCTATCATGTTAATAGACATCAAGTGCAGATTTAAGTCAATTTTTTTACAAAATTATTGTTTTAAAGTAACAGTGTGTAGCATTCAAGGGGATCTTTTGGCAGAATATATAATATTAAAAAGTTTATTTTAATGTATAATCACCTGAAAATGACCTTGAAATGAGCTGTTTATGTCTACATATGGAGCGAGTCTTTGTCATGGAGAGACTGCCAGGTTTCTACAGTAGCCCAGAACGGACAAAGCACACATTGGCTCTAGACAGGGACATTTGTGTTTTTGCGTCGGCCACCGTAGTTCTCCTACACACTTGGCACACGGGAGAAGTTTGAGTTGGTTGCAATCTGCAGCCTCATCACTAGATGACAACAAAACCCAAACATTGCACCTTTCATACAAGTAGGCTGGAAACATGAACAAGTCAGCCGGATACAGATTAACCAACTTTAGCTTAATTAGCTCGCTAGCTACAGCTGAAAAGAAATCTGCCATTAAAAGTTGTCATTTCTGTTGGCAGGGTCAGGCTGCTTTTGTACCTCTGTCTGAAATCGACTCTGTTGAAATTACCATTGTACTCTGCATTATGTATCACGTGAGAATGGAAAGCTTGATATGCCTTGCAACAGTAATCTTAAGTCTATAAATGGGCATGGCATTGAGCTCCTGCAGAGTTAAGCATGTTTCATGTATGAGTTGGATTGTCTGGCTCTTGCCAATAAAGAACTTTAAAGTCCTTCTTTTAATGCCTCCTTTTATACATGAGGCCCCCAAATTTGGGGGCTCTCGGGCTCAGAGGGGGTAGCATAGATCGTTGAAAAAATGCACATATCGAGAGCGAATATAATGCATGTATACATGTTATATACCAGATTAAATAAAAAAGTCTGGGCAATACTATCATCTAAGCCATTTTTACAAACTCCAAACACAATTCTACACAACTAATATAATCAACTAGAAGATTTACCACAATATCACGTATTTTTCGCCATGACTCGGCGAGCTACGCACTCCAGACAAAGCTCCGAACACAAAGCTAAAAGCTAACACGGACAACCGAGATATCACAGAGCAAGAGAATTTGACACAGAATCCAGAGATATCTTCCGTGAAACCAGTACAGAGCTGTGAGCAAACAAACGCCAGAACAACAAACGCTTCACTGCCAAAACATCATATCTGCACCTTACTTTGAGCTGTTTTAATGTAGACAACGGCATACGTTCCCGTTTCCCAGCTAAAAACACTGTTGCTACGTATATCCTGTGTTTTCTGAGCTGTTTCCTGAAGAAGGGGGGGGGGGGGTCAACCACGCTTGTGGGATCCGGGGGGAAGGGATTTGACTTTTGGCGAATGGAATTTTCCACAGGGCGAGGAGCGGTGCATTTTAGATTTTTACTGGCTAACGATTCTGTCAATCAAGCCCACGTTACCCCCACTGTCTTCTTGAGACTGACGCGTCGAACGAGGTGTCATTGTCTGAAATTGACCAATCATAGGCTGAGATAGCCTCACATAGAGACAGGCAAACTGCAGTCAGACGAGAATGGATTCATGTTTCACAACTCAGATAGGATCCAGGCTGTCAAAATGATGCCAAAGTGCTGTATTTGGATAGATTGAACACTATTAGTGATAAAACAAGTGAAATATATAGTTATATAGTATATAAAATTACAATGGAACAGCTGGAACATGTGACAATTTTGCTTGACCCAGCCTGACCTCTCTGTACTAAAACCTCTCTAACGTTGTCCTGCTTCACTTTATCAAAGTCACATTTTGCATAGAGACTGCTGACATGTGCTATGATTTGGAAGAGTTTTTAGGCTTTCAACTGCATTATTTCAAAGAAATAATATCAATAAAAGTGCTTTTTTTTCAGGCGAACCTGAAACTTTTCAATTTGAGCTGTGTGCCATCTTCATTTACTCTTTACCAGTAATATATACACAGATTTTACACATCTGAACAAATCTCACAAGTGTTACCTTTATTATAACATCAAAAGTATTCAAATATACCTTGTAGTTAGAGATTTACAGTCTTTTTAGTATGGGTATGTCATTTTCGAGCAGAGGCCTAAAAATAGGCTCAGAGCTTAAAAGGTAAGGCAGAGTTATTGCTCAAATATAACTCATAAGGCAAGTTTAGCTGTATGAAAAGTAGCATGGTCATTCACTAATTCAGCTATTCAGTATGACTCTAACCTTGAGCTAAAGCACAGAGAGAGAGCACAATAACTGCTGGGCATGTCAGTGCTGAGACGTTTGTGAAAGTGTGTGAGGAGTTAAAGGAGCAGTGTGTGGGATTTAGAGGCAACTAGAGGTGAGGTTGCAGATTGCAATCAACCGAATCTACATCGCCGATGACCCTGCCATGATGTGCCTCCCCATCTATGTCAGCGTCTCCCCTCTGGCAGAAGGTACAGGTCACTAGGAGGCAGGACAGAACGCCTGAACCGGAGATTCCTCCCCAAGGCCGTGTACTATTTAAATACACAAAGGTTGTAATTGTATGTGGAGTTGTGTACTGTATGTAATTTTTCTTTTTTTCACTTTTTGCAGGTAAGTTCAACAGTGAATGATTCATTCTGTTTGACTAATATAAATGTTAGTGAATGGAATGAAGGTTCAAAGCAGAAAGAAATAAAGTATGAAAATAAAAATGTTCCTTTAAGATGTCTGCTGTGGTGTTTTTAAGAAGATTGAGTCTATTTATTACTTGGATGTAACCATGGGAAATGTACATTTCACATTGGCCATTTTTGTAGATTTGCTGCCTCTCAAAGTCCCCCCTTCCATGTCTGCTCCGGTGTTTTGCAGAGCTGTTAATAACACTCTTACAGTCTTGGTAAGAAGCATGTTGTGAGGCCATAAAGGCCTTAATCTGGAGTTCAATGGGCCAGGGAGAGGGCTGATTCACACCGACAGCAGAGCTCATGTCACTCGGGGTGTAAAAGGGACAAAGCTGGAAGTGAACGTGCTATAATATGTATGCTATCATTAAAAGGTAGGAGGGCATGCCGCTTACCATGAAGCAGAGACACACTCAACACACATACTGGACAAAGCTACGCATGAAACAGACATGTAAAGTGCACCCACAATTTGCAGAGACACTTGAATGAATTCTGCTCAAAGTTGAGGATAATACCTCCATGCAACCCTAATACCTGCACCCTACTTCTGTCATTTAAAAGCCTTCTTATTTGAACCGATTCCATAAATATGCTCTGCAGCAGTCAAATCATTAGGCCTTTGTTAAAACATGACCGACTTTCTACTAAAGCCAGAGAAGGTGAATACATCCATGAACCCGTTACACCTAGGCTGCTTTTTTACACCTTATTTGGTGCAGTTGAATCCAATCCTGGACTATACTGTATATCTGCTTGGTTTTGGCTCCTGTCAGGAGTAGAGAATGCCTCGATCAAATCCCATCCGCATGAGACAACAGCTCCCCGGCCAGCCTGACACAGGTGATTTCATGCCACTTTCAAGTGAATTCCAGAGAGGGCAATTTAAGGTGAGAAACCAATCAAAAAAGTGCTCCCTTACAAAACCCATAATATACTTGATTTACTGAGCTTTTTTGGCTGCTGTAATTTTCCTATGCACCTGTCCAAATACCTCCAAGACCATCTCTTACTACTTTTAAAGTCACAGTGAAATGAAAAACAATGTCCTTGATTTTATTTATTGTACTTCATGGAAAAGAGTTTGTTTATATAGTGACTACAACTGGTACATAAAATCCATTTATTACCACCGAAACAGATTCCAGGACCTGAAGCTTCTCAAAGTTCAGTGACTCGCAAGATCATCGGATAGCAGTAACCTTTTCCTAAGACGCAACAGATGCATCCCAGTGCTTGTGATTTTACCCTTTTGAGAAATCCATAATTTTTGACAGCTCAAGATTAATAATGTTCTGTCCAATAAACAGCTGACCTGAGCAATCCTGTGACTGATTACAAATAGCCTGCTTAAATGCCGCTGTCAGTTGTTAATGGTCAAAAGGACGGAGCCAATGACGGCCGCAAAACAATTTCTGATTTGGACCAATCCAAACAAACTAGGTGAGAAGAGGTGAGACTGTAAAACCTCATATATACATACATATATAAGAGTACTTACATGTGGCATAATCCAAGGATATTCTGGAGATGAGGAAGCATATTTTGGCTCAGAACTAATAAAAGTGTTTTGAAATGGAGCTGATTTCCTTTTGTTCTTCAGGCCAATGAGACATGTATTCCTTATGGGGACACAGCTTTAACATCTGATGACATCATAGGTCTGAGAGAGTGACCTGGAGTGAATTCTTCCTGTTGAAGTTTCTTAGCAGCTCTCCAGGGCGAAAGCGCATAACTAAAGAGTGATAATTGATTATAGAATGCTTCTGGTGATTTGTGAGGCTTAGGATTCAGAAACGAATCATTCGCTGCTCACTCACAGACACAGCTGACTCAGAGGAGCTCATTACTGTGTGTAATGGATCTCTACTGACATCTAGTGGTCTTAAAACGTAAACTCAAGTTTGGGACGATTCACAAGCTATTTTGGTTTACATACAGTGATATCATTTTGAACAACACATCTTAAAATGTATTACTATGACAAAATTTGTCCTCGAGACAAATTTTCTGCCAATTAATACCTCGATAAAGCAAAGCCCAAAAGAATACTAGGGGCAGAGCTACAGCTATGCACTTCCTTTCCTGTTCTTGGTCATGTCAGCTTCTCCAAAGAATAAACCACTATTAAAAGGATGGATCAATGAAGCCTCAGAAGCTGCAGCGTTCACCTCAGCAAAGCACCAAACAGCACTGCGTAGTCTTTTGGAACTGGAAACAGGAAAATAATTCGTTATACGTCAGTAACTGCCCATCAGCATTAAGAAGTTGTTGAACCAATACAATGCCATTGTCAACCCATTTCCCATAATATGGTGATGTATTTTTAAATGGAATATTTTTGTTATTCCAAATAAGTAGAAATAAAATGATGAAGGCAAATCCGTTTTCAGGCCAGCAGAGCTTGTTTATGAAAATGTGCAGGTAATTTAGCAATTTTGTATTTTTTCCACCCAATTAAATACATATTAAGGGAAGGTATTCCAATTGTTGTCTTCGTCTTTAATATAAGATATACTTTATTGTCCTGCAGGCAAATTTGTCTTTGGCTCCAAGCCGCTGCATTATACAATACACTTGCCAACAACGTCACAATCCACATGTACGCATCGAACATAGATGATACACACACTCGTCAATAAACATGCTGAGAAACACATGTTAACTTTCAAAAAAAAGAAAAAAGTAGAAGGAATTAAAAGACAACAGTTTTGAATATTAAAACCAAATTAGTTACCATTTCATTTTGATAGTGTACGTTTCAAAACGTAGTACATCCAGACCCCGTTTATTTGAATGATACATGGGATTTCTTTCCTCCAAACAAAATAGAATAAGATCGTATCTATTTCTTTGTATATTAGGCATTTCTATTGATAAGGATACAGACAGGTCTACATTTTCCCTCAGCTTTCGATAGCAGAACTTTAGCATTCCATGAAAGATCTCTCACATATTGAATGTTTTAGTTATTTGTTAAATTGTAGGACTGAAGTTTAAGTTACTGCAAATGTCTTTATTCTTATCAATGACATCACCCTCGTATGTAGCTGTGGTCTCATAGGGATACCGTTCCCTTCTGACAGCTCACATTCCTTGAGTGGTAAAAGAACAGATTTGTTCAAGTTCACTCTCAAACCAGACACAGACTTCATCACTACATCTACTGTATATGCGTTGATCACCTCATGTCTGATAGTTAAGAATGTTGAATGTTAGTGTTAATTAGTGTTTTCTGCCCGTTGGGATCATCTAAATTCATTACTGGTCATTTTACCTTGAAATTGATCTTCTTCAACATGTACAGCCATAATGTGTGAAACAAGAATAGATAAGAGGGGGCTAAGAAGACAACCTTGTATTATCCTACAACAAATTTCAAATCTATAGTCGTACCGTGTGCTAACTTAACTGAGCTGTGGTATTCTTTATACAATATTTGGAGCGCTTAAAACTGAAATTGGTGGCTTATTGTGTCAAATGCTTTATAAACATTTGACACAATACAAACATTTGACACAAATAAAAATTTATAATATCATCCAGTCCTAATTTGAACCTTTAAGCAAAGACCAATTCAAATATCTTGGCATCGATAGTTAACAGACTAACTGGTCTCCAATCCTCAATATGAATCATCTTTTTTTGGTTTAGAGCTTTAATCTGACCTTGTTGATCATTCCCAGGAGATGTATTATCTTTAAGAGACTCGATACATTTCCATACCTCTGTTAAAGAAATGTTCTGGTTGCAAACAAATTTAAAACTGTGATAAATGCCTTTCATGTTCTTTTCTAAGAAACATATCAATATTGCCTTTGTTTTCAGAATCGGTAGCATACAACTTGTGATCTACATATTACAACATGTCTTTTTCAACATTGCTTTGCAGTGGGAAGATAGCTCATAGTTTCTCTTTTTTAAATAACAAAAATCTTCAGTGCATTTTTCACCTTGTTCTAACCACTTCCTCCTTGACGTGACACCTCTGGCCTTCTCCTCGTAGATTATGTCCGATTCAAGAGGTAACGATGATCTCAGTTCTTCTCCAGATGAGCTTACTTAGTTTTATTGTTTTTGTAATAATTTGAGATTCTCTTTCTTTCTTTGTTTATTTATTGGGTGGCATCTTTTGAATGCATTACCTTTTAATAGTGTTTTATATAATTTCCAGTAATCCTTATTTATGACTAATCAATCATGTTAACTTGTATTATTAACAGCCTAAAACTTAGGTTATATTAGCACTGCTTCTTCAGTCGATCAGTTATATTTTCAATTATATTAAATTATATTATAATTAAACAATTATAAAAACAAAGATTATATAGCAGAATCTAGCACTGATCCTACCTTGTTTTCAATTTCAGAGGCGGCCAACCACAAGTCTGATTGCTGACATTTGTTTTTATTACTCCAAGTATATATTCAATATGTCTCCAGATATCAATGAGGTCCACCCTATAAACATTTACTAATTCATATACTCTATCCATGTTTTCATCATCACAGTTTGAAAGTCTCCTCCTCATAAAACCTTGGATGAGGGGAATGTCAATAACAGCTGATTCATTTGTCTCGCTATTGTTGAAAATATTATTACATTGTTTTTTTTATAATTGGAAGCATATATATGAACTGAGATTGGTTAATATCTATAAGGAGGATTATCCATCTATTATTTGTATCCGTTATGTGAAAGATAATATTTCCTTTAAACCAGCATCATTCTTTGGACGTTACGTGCGCGCGGAATACGCCGCACTTCCGGGTCTGTCCGTGCGGAGGAGAGGCGTCGTTGAGGGCGCAGCATCCACAGATACAAAGAATACGGCGACGATGGCCGATCTATCTCTGTACCTCACTAACGTCAGTGTGTCCATAGGACAGAGCATGGACGTGGAGCAGGTCGGTACACAGCTCTCTCCTTTACTGCCAACACTTTGTCTCGTGTGTTTACTGCTGTGATGTCGTCCAGTGCCTGTAGCGCATTGTAGTCAGCTGTGTGCCATGTCCGTCTGCTTCTCGTGATATTACGCTAGAAATAGATATGTTTCTATTTGTCATTAAGTCATCCTAGGCCTTCAACATAGTCGTCATCCCACCTTGAAGCAGAATTGACCACCGACTCCCTTTATTAAATATTCCCATAATAACATACACTGTCCTCATGTCTGCTGCTGATGTCCAGACTCCGGCTCCAGGCTTTGAGAGTGTGGAGCTGGGGGAGCTGGACAAGAGAGAGGAGCAGCAGAGGGAGAAGGTTCCCCGCAGGATCATCCATTTCTCCAGCGGGGAGACCATGGAGGAGTACAGCACCGACGAGGAGGAGGAGGGGGACAGGGAGCCGGAGAGGAAAGACCTGCTGTCCTCCCCGGCCGATGCAGCGAAGGTGAGGAACGCTGGAGGGACGGGGAATTCATGTGTGTGGGGGGGCACAAGGAGCTAAATGAGGACAAGGGGAATGATGGAGGAAGCACGTGTGTGTGTGAGTGTGTGAGCATGAATCTATCCTTCACAAAGTTAAAAGTGTCCTCTTGACTGTACGTTGTTGTGTTGCAGTCTAAGTTGACCTGGGGTCCATACTTCTGGTTTCACATGTGGAGAGCTGCCACGTCCACCATCTCAGGTTTGTTCACATCATGACGTAAAGCCTGACGGTGTAGATCACCATGGTAACTATGCTGCACCTGCACCGAGGCAGGTTAACGTGAGAGGATCACATCACAACTTGTGGAATTCAGGTGGAATTGTGACCGATCAGCTCACTGTTAGATTGAGTCATCAAGTCACGAAAAGCTATAGAGGTATTTTTTATTAGTCAGCAGAATCATTCTGCCGACCATAATGATTATATGACAGAATCTTTTTTACACAACGGTTCGTCCACATCGCTTTTAAAGCAGGGCTTCTAACAAACAGAGAAATTGTAGTTTACCTCATCAACAGTCTAATGAATGGTAATTGCACACACTGCCAATTAGCTCAGTATATTATTATTATTAATTATTTAACTATTAATACATTTCAGTCAAATAAACCTTTTTGATCTCTGCTCCTGTCTGCGTTTGCAGCAGGAAGAGCCTTACTTTACTTTAAAGAGTTTTTAAGTCACTTATTGACATTAGTGTATTCGTCATTATGTATATAAACAAAAAATGCAAAATGAATAGATCCCTTGATTTAATTGAAAAATGACACCGTATTTAAAGGGACAATCCGCCACCTTTTATGTGGATGTCCGATCGGTACAGAAGGTACATTTCCTAGTACGTGCTATATTGACTGATCCTCTTATTATGTATTATTTTCCAGCCTGTGACTACCTGGGGGAGAGGATGGCCTCCGCCTTTGGGATAACATCAGCCAAATATCAGTACGCTATTGATGAATACTACAGGGTGAAGAAGGAGGTATGTTGCCCAGAGGTTCTGGAGTTATGAATCCACGCTGTTCTGATTTTGTTCCCCGGCTGATGTGAGGCTTTCTGCTGTCTGTGTGTCAGAGGGAGGAAGAGAAAGAGGAAGACCGCCTGTCAGAAGAAGCGGAGCGATCCTTTGACCAGCTGCCGTCTCAGGAAGATGAAGACGAGCCAATCACCGTGACAGACCGGCCAGAGGCGGCCGGCGCTCAGCCTGATGTGGCCTATCAGATCGAAAATGAAAATCGGGCGTGTTCGAGCACCATCACAGTCCCTGCTATCGTCACCGCAACCTAACTGACCCTAGAAATGGACATTTGCGCTCCTATGTCTGTCTGTCCGTTAAAGAAGGAACACTGTCTTGTTTCACCAAGCACCGTTTGGTTTGTGTACGACACAGCTGTAGATGGGCAGTGCTGCTGTATTGTGGTTGTTTGGCAAGGACAGTAGTGGTGGAGTGAGTGTCCTTATGCAACAGTGTAGCAACTAAGTACCGGCTGGATAATGGAGCAATATGATCTTTGAATTTATTGAGTTGTGTGTGTGTGTGTGTGTGTGTGTGTGTGTGTGTGTGTGTGTGTGTGTGTGTGTGTGTGTGTGTGTGTGTGTGTGTTATGAAAAACATATATTATGTTCCAATTTATCTGCCAATGCATAGATTTGTTCACATTGTGACAGTTTTCTATTTTGGTTAGTTGTTACATTATTCAGTGAACAGCTGCTGTGGAGTGAAGGTTCCATGTTGCTCCCCTGTGCCTCCGATCGACCTTACACTGTGCCTAAATCATCAATACAGCCCAGTCAGTGAC
Organism: Anarhichas minor; assembly: GCF_050575085.1. Taxonomy (NCBI): domain Eukaryota; kingdom Metazoa; phylum Chordata; class Actinopteri; order Perciformes; family Anarhichadidae; genus Anarhichas; species Anarhichas minor. The sequence continues at coordinate 20,395,662 of NW_027466582.1, forward strand.
AGATCTGGACAAAGCATACTTGGAACATAATTGGAAATGACCCCGGCCATTTGAAGATGTCAAATAGCCGTTTTTCAAATAGTTGGTGCATGTACAACAGCTGTTTTGTCCAAATCTGATCTACCTGGTGCATTCCTGATACACCTGGCTGCACCAAAGAGCTGGCCCTTTTGACTCTCCCTCACATGTTGATTTGCCCTCTGTGTTTTTGTATTAATGCATATTAAAGCTTGTATTGCACTCAATGTCTGTGTGAAAGCACTGAGCAGATTTAGCCTTGGTTAGCAAATCATCTGTGGACCACCAGACAGACATGTTGTTAAAAAAGATAACAATGAAAGCGGGTCTAGGTGTTCAGTGTTGCTCTCATCATCAGCCTTATCAACTATGGACATAAGAATAGGGGGTGTGCTATGTAAGCCTTTGGTAATGGCAGAGAGCATTGTTACACTAAGTCTGTATAAATACATGCAAACTTACATTTTTAACTGTTTTTAGTAACATTTTTTATATTTATGTATTTATTTTACTACTTAATTTAAGCATATTTTCTATTGATTTGGTAATTGACACTGTCATGAACTGTTAATAAAAATCATCGTTATTGTCTTACTTTTATATTCTTTGTCATAATATTACTTTAAAGCTGTGCTGTGAAATATACGGCCTGAGGGTCTGAACCGGCCCGGTCGGGTTTTCCAAGGAAATATAATATTCGCCGTCACAATCAGAGTCATCATGGCAGAAAAAAATACAAGACAATTGAGAACAGAGAATGTAAATGAATTGTGAGAAGATTTGAGGAATCAGCAGTCTGTTTTCAGTCGTAGCCTCTGATCTCTATCAGAGAGACATTTCAGGCTGTTCATCTATTTCGTAAATGGATTGCTTGGATTGGGGGTTTCAGAATGTACCTGTGCTCCTTCACACTAAAAGAAAAGTTCTTTGGCCACTTTATAAAACATCTTTCAAAGCCCAACACTCTTCCTGGGGGATTAGCCCCCTTCTTCATGTTCTAGAAGTATTTTCTTTATAATTTCCAGTGTAGAGTCACTTCAGCCACTTAGTTACTCTTCAGTTCAATTTGACTGAACAGGTCCAAATAGGAAATCTTTGTTATTTTCCATAGTTAATATTGGCAGTTCTGCTGTCTTGTCTGCCCGTTGACAGACTCGTAGTGGTGCTACAGTGTGCGTGATGTGAGGCGTTGTCTTTGTCACTGGGAACAAAGAGCCTGTGTTGTTCTGAACGCAGACTGCTATGAGGTCAGTCACCCCGTCCACTCGCTGCACAGTGTGTCCTTTCTCAGGTTTCTGTGGTCCTGAACGACCTCCTTGGCAGTCATGCCCCTCACTGCTACTGACATAAAGAACAGTCAAACACGCCCTGCTCACAATCTGGAGAAAACACCAGTAATAGCTGGAAGGTTTGATAGTTGAATCTATATTAGAACCACTAAGACATTGGCATGATCATAAACTGCTGTTACATCACAGTGAATAGGTTTGTCATACAGCATCACTGTTCACTATTGTGTTTTCTATTATTACATTATAGGTTGTGTAAACGAGCAAGAAAAATGGCTGTTGGCTTTTAAAAGTACTTGAAAAAAGTTGTTTGAATTGAGAAAAAAGATTGAAATTGTCATTACATTGCAGATTCTTTCCGCCGTTTTCAAGGAGTAGTTTGACATTTTGGGAGATTCGCTTATTATTTTTCTTCCTAAGAGTCAGGTGAGAAGATTGAAAGAACTCTTATGCTGTTTTCTCACTCCGAGCCACACAGCAACTTTCTACAAGTCATTTTCAATGGAAGCCGCTGACCTGAAGCTCCAAATTGACCCCCTGCTGTGTGACAGGCGTGACACACTACAAATCAAAAAGTTGAGCTGGTTTCACCTTTTTTTTAGCGCTCCAATGACGCGCTGAAACCTCAACCATGTTTTTGTTTCACCCTGCTCTGTTCCATCTAATCAAATGCCGTCAGTTCCCAGTGCTACTTCACCACATAACTACGTCAACGAGCAACACTTAACAGCAACTCGCTGACAGTGTAGCTGGCCACACTTTTATCACTCGTACTATGGACATAGCATTACTGTATGTGTGTACAGTCAATTTGACGCTACAGCCAGAAGCTGATTAGCTTAGCTTAAAAACAGCTAACCTTGCTATATCAGAAAGTCCACCTACCAGCTTCTACCAAAGCTTACTAATTAATATATATTAATTAATATATATCTCGTTTGTTTAATTTCTACATAAAAAGACGTTTCCAGTCTTTATGCTAGCTAAATGGTAAATGGACTGCTCTTGCATAGCGCTTTTCTAGTCATTCTAACCACTCAAAGTGCTTTCACACTTTCACGCTTTTCACACTTGTCGTCATTCACCCATTCACTCACTGATGGAGGAAGACTATCACGTTCACACACCGTAGGCACAGCTACAAGAGAAACTTTAGGGTTAAGTGTCTTGCTCAAGGAGACATCGACATGCGACCAGCAGAACTGGGGATTGAACCGCCGATCCTCTGATTGGAGGATGACCCTGCTCTCCACTTAGCCACAATCACCATAAACGGGCTCTAGCTAAATATTTAGTGTAGGCTAGACATGAGATCAATAATCTCATCTAACTCTCTGCAAGAAAGCAAAGAAAAAAAGTTGAATTAGTTCTTTGAAGAAATAGGACAAGAAAGCAGTGCCTGTTGGTGGATGATCCTCCATTCGGTGGCTGCTGTCATGTTGCACCACGTCATGTTGGTGTTACCATGAAGAGACAGATCATCTCTAATACTCACATAGTGAAGTCCATGCCAGGCAGCACAAGGCAGGCACACACAACACCCAGACTGACAGCCTGAATTAAACACTGCTGATAATTCATCATGCTGATACACATAATCTGAGTTACGTATACATATTTATGTTTGTAGTTGCTCAGTATCAATTGAGATGAACCTCAAGGAGAGGCAAAGTCAGTGTTGACATACTGTGATAAAAAAAGACTCGTTGGACCCTTTGATATGATTTATGTATCGACTTTTGGGTGGATTATGTACATACTTTAATCTTCAGATGGATTTGTTTGTTTCTCATTGCATAAATTGCAGACTTCATCAGATGTATACAAGGTGTCAGTTATTTGATTTTGTTAGGTTGACCTGAACACTGTTTCGGGCAAGCAAGTTTTTAAACACAAATACACTGTAAAAAACGAACCATTTTTTGCACTGCGGCTGTTCACAAGTCTAATGGCGACTGGATGATCATTTATTTTAGATCTAGAGAAGAACTGTCGCACTAGTCCACAAATTCTTGCCGTAGGGCTCCATGATTAATGTCAATGTGGTGATTTATAAATTTACAACGATAGTCATTTGCATACAAGATTAGAAAAATAATAATAATAAGGGACAAAAAGTTGAGAGCTGTAATAATCCTGTCGGCCGCTGATGTCTGTGTGGATCCACTCATTCAGAACCAGAGAGGATCAAGTAGTCCTGCGAACAGATTTAGATGTAAATGAATTGGTGGTTGCAGGTATTTAACCTAAAAAAAGGTATATACAAGAGTTAGTGAGAGTGAGTGACAGTATTGGTGAGAATAAGTCATAGGCCTTTCAAATCATGTTTTCATGGCGAGGTCTAAGTGCGTCTCAGCAAAAAAGCCACGAAAATGTTTGTTATAGAACATTTGACAGCCGCTGTCAGGATTACATCACGGTGTGAGCTGGGTCAAAACTAAGGAAAGACTGGAGGCCAACACGAATCACCTCAGAGTAGTAGACTAAAGTTACACATCAAAAACATCTTCTTGCTTGTTGTTGGATGCCAGAATCAATATAACATACTGAGATTCTGGGCCCTAGTGAGCTACAATACACGCAAAGTGTTTCAGAGATGGAGAGATTGAGAGAAATGTTGCTAATAGCCGAATATGCGTTGTGATGAAGAATACACATTGTGACCAGTCCAGACGCACTAACCAAATGACACCTGGGTGTTACTTCAGGCCCCCTACTGTGCCACTATGTGTCCTTCCTGCAGGTCTGAATGTGAACGCCCCCCTTCCTGCCCTTTGTCATAACCTCTCCCTTACCTCTGTTCCCTAGTATTACATACCGTCTGAACACTGCTCTCGCTCCCTGTATAAAATGCTTCTTCTTCATTTGTTCTGGGTCAACCTACCGGCTCAGATCTGCTCTGTGTCGGTGAGGTCACCAGTTTGCCGGCATACTATAATAAACTCACAACACCACAGCAACTTCTGAACTGGACTTGAATGATTTCTTCAACATGTTGTAAATCACATCACGTGATGCGACTCAGCCAATCAAATCTGTGTATTCCGACAAGTTTTCCCGACTCAAGTGAGAATTACACACACAGGAGAGAAGGGGCGAGAAACCGAATAGTTGGAGAATAATTACGTGTCAGAGAAGTTTTTTCACATGAAGTTCTCCAAAAACAGAAATGTGGTCAGCGAGACCAGAGAGACCAGAGTCTTTAACCAAGAATGAACGCCTCTTCTAGGTTAATTCTTCACACGTCAGTTTAAAATAAGTGTGTCTCACATGTTCAGAGACCGTGATGATCATTAAAAGCGGTAATGTGAAGCGTCACTACGAGACAAAGAATAACTGTATTGTAAATAACTGAGCAAACGTACCCACTCACATCTGAAATGAAGGCACAGAAAAATAAACGATATAAGAGTTATCAGAATCGTAACACATGAATTTACTAACCAACAATGATGTTAACAGAAAGAATAGAGCTGAAACAAGTGGTTTAATATCCACGGATAAAGTCCCTGAACACACATTTATCTTATTAGAAAATGAGAATAACATGATATCGTGTTTTTTTTTGGGTGGCATCACTTCACACCTGAATGAACTGAATTTAAAGCTGAAGGGCAATTCAGTGAAAGTACTTTTTCTTCAATTAAGTACTTCCTTTTAAGATGCACATTTTTCAAAAGCTTTCTGTTATGTAATTTATTCTTTAATCCAGCCTTTATTTTACTAGCAACAAGAGAAGAACTCATTCAACAGAGTGTCAAATATGTAGGTTTAATAATTTACAACAGCAGAAGGGCTGGAAGCATTGTTCACTTTGAATCAGCAGATAAAGGAAAGTTGAATCGCTTCTAGTGAGAGACCTGTGCCCCAAATGCACCCATATAGTTCCTACGCATTGGTGTCCACAGTGATACACCGCTGGTCAGTTAAGAAGAGACGTTAACAGGAAAAACGATATGTGCCTAGTTAGTCCACTAGAGGGTAGCACTGGCTTTAACAGGAGAGACTCACTGGGTTACTATGGGCCAGTAACACCACTCAACTTCAGACAATGTAGCAAATGTTAAAGAAAGTATGATTTAAGGAAAAATTGTGCTGAAAATGGAATTCATGAAAACAAATATATATATATATATATATATATTATGTATATTATAAATATATACATAGAATCAATATAATTGGAAGTGGGAAAATAAAGCACATAATGTCAGAGAATCCTGATAAAATAGTTTAAAAAAATGATAGATGGAAAACATTATATATACATTAAAATTAAATTCTTGTTGTTTTTTCTGCTTAACTTCTAAATCTGATGATTGAAATCAGTGGCTGAGTGTCTGTCATTGGTCTCTATAACCAGCAGTGCTGCAGCAGAGAGGAAACTGACTTTGTCCATTTGAGCAGCTTCCTTCTGGAAGACATGAGACACGCAGCAGTCAGCAATCAGTGATTAAGAGGGAAAATCCAGAGTACAGAATTCACAATGCCATTCCTTGTGACTTAGTGTTCACTGGTGCAGCCATGAGTATGTGTCTGCTTGCTCAGATGGCCGTCCGCACACAAGCTTACGTGTCCGCGTGTGTGTGAAAGGGGTCCGTCCCAAACCCTTCTGTGCCAGTCCCCCGCCTGCGTGTCCACGTGCCGGCCTCGAGCTGTCTGCTTCTTCAAACATACCTGACATTTTTTGTGGGCACTGAGTGGTGGGGGTGGGGACAGTAGCTGCTTGGTGTTCTGTGGAGACCGGTTTAGTTTTCACAACAGATTCGCTTCACGTCTAACCACATGCCCTAAAATATACTACACCACACCTGACTGCCATGTGTGCTGATACATCTCTGTGATTAATGGAGTGCACATGCCAGTTAGTCACTGGCAAACTACTTACACAAATACTTTATATAAGTACAGTTGTGGATGGAAGACGCCCTGCAGAACAGAGTCTAGTACCTGGTTTCCTTGTGCAACAAAAATACCCAGGTAGGTTACTGGTTACACCTCTACAATCTTATTTCCTCCAGATGCAGCTGCTCCTCAGTGGTGAAAGAGAGTTGCATGTAAATGGAAACAGAGATGGAGGTGAGGGGCTAAAGAGGGACAGTGAGACATATAGAAAGACAGAAGGAGGGAGGATGATGAGAACAGCAGCAGCCCCTTTGATGTGGGCCTCAGCGGGGCCCTGTGTGTCTCAGACGAGGCAGGCCTGTTGAGGGAAGGGGATTTCCAGCACTGCTTGGTCTCCTGTCTCACCCCCTTAGCTTTTGCTTCCTCCGTGGGCTGCAGCTTAAAAACACAGAGAGCCCGTTTAACCCCAGGACGAAGACTCTATAGGGCTAACTGTCACTCCGCAGGCATTATCATTTTAGCAATAAGACACTGTTTTATTACCACATCCCTTTGGGGGTAGAGAAGGAGTAGAATATGTCAGATGTTAGTTTATGGTTTGCTTTGCTGTGGACCACCGAGAGCCTTTTCATTTGGTTTGTATGCTCAGTGATGCTAGTGTGATATTTTCAGAGTTGTGATTATGCTCACATCAGTTTGCAAGCCACACAGTATCAACATAATGTAAACCCTCCATCCCATAGTTTTATTCTCCCACATTTATTTTGACATGCATATGTGCATGCTTATGTTCTCTGTCACATTGCTGCAGAGCTCCTCTGCATTTCGTCTCACACTTGCAGTTCATGCTACGCTCACTCACTCAGTCTGTCTGCATGCACACACCCAAACGCAGAAACATGCACTTGACTGTCAAAGAAGTACTTTACACACACACACACACACACGCACACAAACTGGGTTGTGGAAAGTCCCTGGCACTAGCTGCCTCCTAGCTCAGCTGCAAGTCTTCTGCTACAGGTGGCTAGGACAATGCTAAGACAATGCTAAGACAGTATGACCTGTGAACCTATACATCACCGATGCTGCACCAGCCGCACATGTATTGATTGACCTGCTGTTTGTTTGAAAAAAATAAAAAGCAAAATAAAAAGCTGAATGAAATGAAGGTGGAAAGGAGGGGTTCCAGGGCTTGACTAATACTAGTCACCAGCTAAATCTGGCTGGCAGGCCTCAAATTCATAAATGTACTATAGAAGGTTTTCAAAGTGTATCAAAAGAAAACACTTGATGAAGGTGTAGTTTTTTAATGCTCTAGAAAACTGTTGTCTCACCTCATAAAAATTGATTTTAAATTGTGTCAGGCCCACAGCTGGGGTATGTTTTTCCTACATGTATTGAAGTTAAGCATGTGCTTTCTATTCAGAAATGCATGTATCTGCAGAAAATGTTTAAACTGGATGAATTGAATGTATGAGACAGTTCAGTCTACTGATCAATAGAAGCACCTGACGGTATCTCATCCTTATCAGTGTCTTCTCGGTGATCACACACATTATGACTCAAAGCACTCGTGTGTCTTAATCACGATCTTTAACTTCCTGCTCACGTTGGCATAAGTCACGGATGATGGACTTTAGCAGTTTGTGAAAAGTCCCAGTGTGGATATTGTACTGCCTTATATTACTTTCATACTTTTTATATACTTCTTTCAAAGTATCAAAATTCAATTGATTTAAAAGGATGGGGTCAGACGGATGGCCAGGGATGGCATGGGTCATCTTGAATAGGTAGTGGCTTTTTATAGATGGATTACACAAAATTAAGTGAAAAACAACACACAAAATGAGAGCTAAAATGACTAAAACTGAAAATAATTACTACAAAGAGACATAACACAACCAAAGAGATGCTTTCACATGTCTGTGACCAGAGCCAGTTGTCTCATAATCATAGAACCAGGAGTTTAAATTACACTCTTAACACATATTTTACAAATAAAACACAAAGAGTGGAATAAACAAAACATGGCGGTATTGTATATATATATATATATATATATATATATATATATATATGTATGTAGCTTTATGTATATGCATAGTGGTCTTTACAACCTAAATGTCATTCCACGTAGGACAAGAAGCAGTGAGTCAGATTATTTTGAGAAACCTTGACTGGTCTGTGGGTGTTTTGTTTTGCAGGGTGGAGGCCTGATCCCTGCTGCACGATGGCTTACATAACACACATACCGCAGGATTAAACCTAGATTCTTTGGTGATGGATACCTCCATTTTTTTTTTAAGTAAAATAACTGAAGTGAAATATGTTCTTTTCTAATCATGTTACACATGTGCATTTTTAGGGTAAAAAAAAGCAATATATTTGAGAGTATATAAAGTCACACATCCAAGTTTTTTATTTTTCAAAACTAAGGCGAGAAAACAGAAGAATACTGAGGAGGCTGAGCTTTTAATAGAAAATGTGTATCGTGACCCATCCCATCCAGGTAGTTTCGGAGGAGTGGAACGACTCCAAAAGCCCAACAAAAACCGAAGCAGGAAAATAATTCCTCAAACATTTCGATGCTCTTATGAGGAAAGAGCATTATTCATTTTGCTAGCGCCAGCGACCTGAACGCTGTGATTGAAAGATTTAATCGCACGTTGACAACAGAAATGTGGAGGTATATTACAGCTAAATACACACGTTACCTTGAGTTCTTACAGAGAGTGCTTGAGAGCTGCAATAACAGTTACCAAAAATATTAAAATCACTCCTGTGCAGGTGACGTCAGAAAAATACTTCTCAAGTATTTCAAAACACGGTACATGTTCCCTTTGCTGCAAAGTTGAAGATGAATTTCAAGGAGGGAAGAATCTGGTAAGACTATCCACACTGAGAGGAGTGTTTACAGTAAGCAAAGGCATACTTTGTCTATCTCATGTGTACAAACTGAGAGATTACAACATGAACCTATTCACAGGAAGTTTTACCAACCAGATTTACAAAAAAAAGAAGATTGCTAAAGAAAAAGTTCATCAAGTTGAAAAACAATTTGAAAGCACCTAATCAAAGGGGATTTTGGTGAGATGGATAAAATGTCCGGAAAAGTTGAACAGCTGGGTCAGGGCTTGTGACCTACAAAATGTTTAAAACATGAGGTAATCCATTTCATTATGACAAATAAACGGAGAGGGTTTAATGTGACGTTATCCTCCAACGACGGCCGCAATGTTTTTAAAATAATACTAGTCCAAGTTTGGATTTAGCACAACATATTGAACTGGAGGGCCTGAAAGCTGCTGTAATATTTCAGCCGACTTCGAATGGAAAAAAAGCTGATATCCTTGGCACAGCCATTTGACGAAAATTCTGTGGAGGATATTACAAAGACCCGTATTAATTCAGTGGAGAGTTGAGATAGTCACACATTGTTTTAACCCAGCCCACTATCTACCTTTGGCTAACAAACTAAAACATTAAAATTGAGATTAAAACCGCTTCAAATGTTCCTCTGGTTTTTACATATGCGGAGACTATTGTAAAATTGGATTTTCATCTGTGCCTTCCCATTCGTCATAAACAGCAGGCTGGAGGAACAATTTGGGGGATTTCAGGAGCTCCTATGACGTACGGCTGAGGGATTGCTTCCATCTTTTCTGGATTATTTCGCTTCATCTCGCCCCTGATAAAGAAAGGCTTCGCTATTGTAAAACCTCACCTTCAAACAGCAGCCAAACACTTTGCTTCCAACATGCCATGGCCTAACGCTAGCTAGCAGTGGCAAAACACATTTGTTTCTAACTGATGTCATGTTTGATGTTGTGATATTCAAACATAACTGGTCATTGAAATTAGGCTCTTTTTTTTATTCCTATGTTTTTTATTTATGTGAATTCTTTAACACATTTAGATGGCAGTACCTCCGCGGCCCACCAGCTCTCTGAGGCCCAGTGGTTTAGAATAGCTGGTTTATGTAACTGTTGGTCAGAGAAAAACAGTAGTAGAACATCCTCTTCACAACAATGAGTGGACCCTGGTGCTGCAAAGGACACTGAGGTCCAGATGTATACTTACTTCACAGGTACTTACACAATATTCATGTTCCTTTCAGCTTGGTTTTTTGTTTACCAACTCCTGCTGAGGGAAATATCTGTCTCTTTAGCTGCTAAATACTCCACTATGTTCTTTAGCTGGTCTTTAACTGACTCTGTCTGTTGTTTGGTGCTGGGCAGCTAGTGGTTTATCACTCAAAACAACTGCCTGATGAACCTGGAAATAATGCTAATGAGAGCGGTGACACAGTCAAGTTGTTGGCCGAAAAGCAATCACAAACTCTCCATAGAGCTGAGGGGAACGATGGGTCATACTTCACGGGGGTTACGTCACTATACTGTGGCTCAGTGATGGAGCGGGTCGTCCTTCAATCAGAAGATCGGCGATTCGATCCAAGGCTCTGCTAGTCCATGTCGTTAAGTGTCCTTGGGCAAGACACTTAATGAATGTTAGTCCTGATGGGCAGGTGGCACCTTACATGGTAGCCCCTGTCATCAGTGTATGAATGGGTGAATGATGACATGTAGTGTTAAAGACTAGAAAAGCGCTATACAGGTACAGTCCATTTACCATTTTATTTATTAGCAGCCCATTTGTATTATAAAATAAATGATGAGTGCAGTTTTAAACAGTGCAGACAGAAGACATAATGCAAACACCAGGAAGAAGAAACGGGCCAATAAGCCAGACAGATCCCATATGTCCCTATATTTATATATATATATATATATATATATATATATATATATATATATATATATATATATATATAAATAGTGTATGAGCCTCTGGACTGAGCTTCGACTTACGCAGATGGCACAGCACAAAAATCCATCTGAAACTGGAAGACTTTTCATTTCTATAGTTAGACAGTAAGACTAATCCTGAAAGGAGAACATAAACCCTGGTATATATAGTGTAGCTCTCTGTCTGTTTGTACCTGCCAAAGAAAGCAGTCGTCTCGGCTGTCCTGTTTAAAATATCTGTGTTTCAAATAGCATGTGTGTATTTTTTGTATTCAACATGAGCTTTCTTTACTCCGTCCTATGAAAACCCTGGCTGTGTCCAGTCACCTACGACCTGCAAACAGGAGTATCAGAGGTAAAGGTCAAGTAAATGTTGAGTGTGTGAGTCTTCAGGTAGTGGTAATGTCATATCACGGCACGTCAAAGGCACAATGCATAAGCACACACACACACACACACATAGCAGAACATGATTTCATAGAAAGAATGATGCAGGTCCAGCAAGTACAGAGAATATTGTGTCCCAGAGGAGGTCGAGCACTAAGTGCATCTCAGCATAGATCACTGTCATCGTGAACATCTTGTCCCCAAATCTTGAAGTGCTAATACAAGGAAATCTTCCCACTTCCTGGAGGAGAGGAAACTCCCTGTTCTTGTTGCGTTCAGGCCAGCCCAGCAGCAAAACAATAGATATTTTTAGCCCTTTAGTTAGATTTAACCCACTTACCAGCACTGTTTCAATGAAATCATTGTTTTGGAGGCTTTTTAGGCAAGTAGGGGCCTGTCTCTTGCTCGCTGCTTTGATAAACCCACTTGTGGCTGACATCTTTGCATCTTTTTCTTTTGTCATAGCAAGGACATGTGTGGTGAGGTGCGTTCAAAACCCATGATACCAAATGCAGCTTCATGTTAAGTGCTTGTTATGTCTGTGCCTCATACGCAGTACTGTATATTTACAGAAAGACTTGGCTCTTTTATCTTCCTTTTAAATGTTCTCAACACAAAGGATCCCACGCCTTCTGGAGTCGCTACCAGACCGGCTGTTTGTCTGTCTGTGGGGGAAACGGTTCATGACACACAGAGGGAAACATGAGAGGAAGAACAGAGGGAGGCAGTCAAGCGACTCATTGTCCCGAGTTGAGGATTCAGCGGGACAAAATATATGGAGAGTCGCAGAGCGAGAGAGGAATTCCCCCAGTAAGTTCAAACGATTGCAGATGTGCGCCTGGCCGACTGCTACTGCACACATCTGGGCCAGCTTCCCCGCACGCCTCCCCTTCCATCCTCTGAGCCCTCCGTGTCTTGTCTTCATAACACTTCCCTCTGCTCTCCCCTGGAAAAGCAATTAGGTAGAACACATGGCCGGTGTTAACTACTGCTCACCAGGCAGCCAGTTCACCAGCTGCGGCGGGTCCTCAGCAGAGTGTATCATGGGAGGCCTGAAAAGAGCATTATCTTGGCGGCTGGGAGGAAAGATTTGGCGGAGGGAAAGTTTGGGGGATTTCAGAAGGGAGAGATGCGGCCTCTAAGTAACAGTGCTACTGGAGGTCAGCAGTAGTCAAAACTGCACTTTCGACATAAAGTACCGCAGGCTTTACACATTGTTAAAGCTTCATTTTCATTTCCTTAAACTACTCCGAATAAAGCAGCTGTCCACCATGCATGTGCAATTTTACTTTGTAATGCACGATGCCCTTCATGGAGCTAACTCCAAATTAAGATAAAAGAAGTTTTAAGAAGGGGTGTGAATGAGTCAGCATGCATGTCTGAGTGGTGTGTTGCTAAATCTGGAGTACAGCATGTACTCCTGAACAAAGAACCTTCCTAGGTAATGATTCATAATTGATACGAAATAACTCACGAACAAAGAAGAGGTATCTTTGACACCTCTCACCTGACAAAAGGTTGTTATTTATATCTCCTCGAAAGGAGACCTGCACCTAAGTTAGTCAGCCTTGTTTATGCAACAGCCACTCCACCTACGCTGCATGCATACTCGCTGCACGCATGTGCAAACACACACTAGTGGGAAATTCCCAGCAAAAATTCCGCTCTAGCAGTCCTCTGTGAGCACATTCCTACGTTTTTCATAACCTCGTGCTGCTGAACTGAAAGTTGAATTTACAGTTGTGGGGCAGGTTTGAAGACCCAGCGTACCCTAACGCTAGCAATAAATCTCCCTAGACTGAGGATATTGCATGTAAGTTTATATCCCTGCTAGATTTTCTGAATGTGGTAGAGCATGAAAGAACAGGCCGAGAGGACTGGAGGAGGAGGAGGAAGACACCAAAGGATTTAAGAGAAAAGGTGCTGAAAATGTTAAATACCGTAAGATATTGCCCGTTAATTCATTGGATCTCTAATTCTAATGATATCAGTTTTTGGGAACATTTTCTCATTCCAAATTCCCCTAGCATTCCCTGGAGTGACTTCACTGCTCCATGTAGAAATAAATAACAATTCCTAATCCTGTTTGACTATCTAACAATCAAATAAGATCGATGAGAGCATGTTTTCCATTTGTGGACAGTGCGGACACTCAATTAATGAATGCATAAGTGTGTGAAAGGGGGGATTTTTATAGGCGTACAGTAGTATGCAGAAAATGAGTCATGCTTTTTAGTTATTTGGATCCCACACAGTCTCGCTCCTATAGCGTGCCACCACGGGCTATCAAGGGCTAAAGCTCCATTATTGCCCAATATTTAGTAATACAACAGCATAATTCTTCTTGTTGGTCTTTTGCATATTGGTTTGATGTATCACTTTCATCTTCAAGTATGTAATTGTCCAATGCACAGTTGGTTTGGCCCTGCTGTATTGCAGCAATGCCAACAGCCACTCACAGCAGGGCGTTTTCTCTTCTCTTCTTAAGCCATCAGGAGGTTACTGACACTCTGTTATTACTGAGGCCACCAGGAGCAGGTCGCCCCCAAAATTACTCTGTCAATGAGTTTTCCAGGTTTTGGCTCCAGGCATACCTGGAAAATCTCTTTAGCTTCCAGTTGTAGGGTATTACTTTAATATGGCTAGGATGAAGTTTTACATTGATGCAGATAATTTGTATCATATTATTTGAGAGAATATTTGATTTATTAAATCAGAGTTTTCCTTTCCTTGTAGTTGTTTTAAAGAGTAACACTGGTCTGATGATGCAATGCTGCTCTGTCTGTTAGCTATTGTTAGCTAGAATTAGTTAGCTTGTGTTAGCGATTTCTATCATTTCTATTTCTTTCAGTTACAGTGTTAGCAGTGCTACCGAACTGGCAGTCAGATGGAAAGTCATGAAAACTTCGGTAAGCATGTTTCTGTTATCTGTGAGAGTAGTTAACCTCATAAGTAACATTCGGGGCTCCATTGCACCATGTTAGGAGCTAACAGCTGTTGGAGCATTTAGCAGCTAAAGAAACACAACTGCAACTGCTGCATGTGTAAAAAGGCAACTGGTTGCTAAAATGTGTTCAGTTAAAGGCAGGGCTGGTAATCTTCAAAAACATTTTTGTTGAAATGTCAAAATTAATTATTTATCTAGTTGTATGTGTTGCAAATAAATGAGTTTCCTTTTGAATGTTAAGCCTAACCCATGTTGTTAACCCATCAGAGTAGCTTTTTTGTTTTCTGGTTTGAGCTCATTTAAGAGAAAGATATGGATTCAAAGCCTGAGGGCTAGGAGGTGTGAAGTTGCACTTGCTGTCAGCGCTTGAGTAAAAAAAAAAAAGATAGAGCTGGGCGAGGGGGTAATATTACAAGAAAATAATTCAGAGACTAAAGTCATACATTTCTCAGAAGTAAACGTGTATATTCTTTGTCCGCATCCATTCTCATCCCCTTATCTGGGGCTGGGTCGCAGGAGCAGCAGACTAAGCAGGGTATTTCAGACCTCCCCCTCCACCGCAAACTCTCAGGACATAATTAACCATAACCTGTGGCTCAAGAAAAAGCAGTTGTGTTATGTGTCTTTTCTGTGTTGTTTTCCCTTCAGATTGCCAGTTTCCAGCCCAATCACAACTTAAAACCAGTCAGATTTAAAAACACCAGGCACACATGTAAAACCATAAGTATTACATGCGCAATAGAAAACACATCATCAGCATACAAAGCTTCATATCTGCATCACATAACCAAAGATACATTTTAAGATTGTTTGTTGCATAACGTCTGACAAAAGAAGTGGTGCAGGCACGGAAGATACTTCCAATTGAAATATATTAGTTTGAAAGTTTTGCTAAAACGAAACAAAATAACAAAAATCCTATCTGTGAACAGAAATTGATACATGATCATGTCATACATGAACTGAGACTGTTGTTTTCCACTTTTTCATGAAGCATGATTGACTGTGCAGGATGATAGAGTGAGCAAGGTGTAAGGCATGGCTGACAAAGCGTACCAGTACCTGATAGTTAAGGCCTGTCTGAATATGCCTGCTGGCGAGCACTGAGCAACACTCTGCATGGTACTCAGCCTAAAAACAACACTGAGAAAAAGAAGAAGAGGTTTTGGGTTTCCTGCCCTGTGCCACAGCAGAGTGAGACATGTTTACTTCCTCAAGTCACTGACCTACTCTGGAGAATGGATGTTTTTGTTGTTTGGAGATTTAGATTTTTCTCCAGGTCAAGTTTGATCCATGTGCGTTTTAACATGCTCTCCATTTTTACTTCTGTGCTCAGACACATTGCCATGTGAGTTTCTTTGAATCATTTTATATCACATTGCAGAATGTGCAAACAGCCAGCGCATCTAATTTGAAATACAAGTGCCCAGCATCTGTTAATATAATTTGTGCTTTGCCTATTGGGTATTGTGCAGGTTATTTAAGGTAGGACACGTAGCTTAAAACCACAGATATACCCCCCGTTCCATGCTGGCTCTATTCGTCACCGCAGACACCTGTTCTTAGTTCACTCTGAGAGACCAGCTGATGAGGTCCCAGTCAGCTCTTACTCACTGTTCAGTCAATTCATAGACTCAGTCTTTACTGGAAACAGGACAGGTAACAGCAAAGGAGGGGTGAGACTGCTTTAAATCTGGCACTTAGAGGTCATCGTCGCTGTCAGAAGTCTCATGAACTTCACCGTAAAGTTTTAATTACGATTATGATCCTCACTCCTGGGATTTTGCTAAATAAACTTTTGGTGGGGATTTGTCACCGACTTTACATCTCTGGACAACCTGAGATTTAAATCAAGAGTGCACGTGATAAAGTATGCAACTTTCCATATATCTCTAACTTGGCTCTGACACGAAGCAAAAAAGGGCACATGTGAAAGCATATGGTGTGATTGCACAATTGGCTGATGACTGGCAACGGCAGACGGCCTACATACAGCCGTTGCCTTTGGTTTAAAGTAAATTGCAAAGTCAACTCACCACATGACCATCAAAAATCCGCCCAAAGTCCGCCCACTGCATCGTGTTGTTATAGCTACAAGGCTCGTCATGTAGTATAAAGCCTAACACCGGCAACGCCACTCACTTTTGGTTGAATTGGAAGACACTTTCTTTCATCTAAAAAACACATGGTTATCACAGTCAGCTTCTGGTTATGTTGTCAAAGATCAATAAAGACACAATATCAGTCACAAGCAAAGGTGATTTATTTACAGTCTGAATATAATTTCCTCTCCACGAGAATTGTTTACAATCTGGATTCATCAATTATTCGGTTAAAATGTTCAAGATCCAGCAACACAGTATTAAAATGACTGGATAACAGCTAAACAGAGCAAAGACATGACAACCTCAATAAAAGAGATGCATGTCATTTAAAGGCTCATACGGCACAGGTCAGGTGTAGCCTAAATATTTCACCATGTATCCATATGACTTCACAGCTTGCATCCTTTAACAGTTGCTAACCATTAAAGCGACAGACTGGATGCTAAAACCCGAGTTGTGACATAGAAGTAGCAGAAACAATGTAGATCTGTGTTCAGAGTAAAACCTTCTCCTGTGATGAAGTAAATCCAACTGGCACACCGGGTGATAAGGGACAGAGACAGCTCACCTGCAACAGATAAATCAAATAAAGACACAGATTGCATATAAATTCCAGGTAAGTAAACGGGGCCATAACACTCACTGACATGAGATATGAAGGAAGAATCTAAAATCTTCTGAGTGGTGTTTTGCTTTCTATTACAAGTAAACTAGTATAGATTTGCTTTTCCTATTCTTAATACATCCACTGTTCAGCTGGAAGATAATTACAGCAGCTCTGAAGGGAATTTGGTCACAAACCAAAGATATTAGTAAATGAGTGGAGAAATGCAGGCCTTCAAAAAAAGGCATTTAGTTCAGTAAATAAAAAGTGTATTAAAGTCGGCCTGACCTAGCTGGCATTCCACCAACTCATTGATGGCCTAAACAGGAACAGAGGAGCACATGTGTAGTTGGAGGGAATTAAAACCGGTGTTTTCCAGTTTGTGTGTCAACAATGTTTTTAAAGGACATGAAGCTCGGAGAGTTTGCTCAGACTCAAAGACCAATAATTGAGGATATTAGATCAGGAGATCATGCAGCCTTGTTTTATTAAATGAACCGATATATATAAATATAAAGCAGGTTTGTGTTTATTTCAGAAGCTTGGCACTTGCTCTGTGCTGCAGAGTAAAGCTTATCTAAAAACCCTCATTGCATACATGAGTACACCACCCTGAAGGTGTGTGCTGTCTAAAATCCTTAAGAATTAAGTGAAACCACTAATTGCAACACACCTTGAGGCTACTGTGAAACCATTCGAGTGTTTGCAACATGAGAAACCACTAGATAATTTAAAAGGAACAGTGTGCAAATTCTAGAGAGGTTTGTAGTAAAAGGAAGCGAGCACACACCATTGTTATCACACACACGCTCAGCCGACTTCACTTTGGCCTCATGCTGCGTGTTAGTCCACTTCAGATAAGCCGTTCCGAGAAGCTGCTCACTGCATTCAGGTTCTTAGAAACTGTGTGCTGTAAAATATGATGAATCGTTTGTCTTTGTAAGATAAATGAGATATTCTGCTTTATATCTTCATGCTTTTTTAGAGCAACAAAATGTACATCGTGGTTCTGGGCTCAGGGTTTGTACAGAGAACAACATACAGAAGATTGTTTCAAAGAAATGTATTTGGGGAATTTTAAATACTCATGTAAAAGATCAATGGTTAGGAAAAGAAAAGCTGGTTAAAAATGTTACATATATAGAAAATGAGTCAAAACTACTAATGGTTCGTTTTAACTTACGAGGGCTTTCAGAGAAAGGCCTCATAGTGTTTCCTCTATGCCTAACATTTCAACTTTTTTGCTTGGAAAACATTAGCCAGACTGTGGATTTGCACTGTGAAAAAGCATTTTCATAGATGTTGGAGATCCCCCACAGATAACCCCCACAAGTCAGTCCCACGCCGCTTCTCTTAGGCCCGGGGGTGGGGGTCTTTCTGGGTTCAAATGTGAATACAGTGTGCAAATGTAGAGTGAGAGCGGAGGTGGGGAAGAGAACACAGAAGGGGCAGAAAGTACGTAGAAGGGCCTCAAAGCAAAGGTGCAGATGTTTTAGCAACATAATCTAGAAGCAAATGTATGCTTTGCCTTTTAGTCATCAGAACTCAGACAGCATCCAAATTGGACCTTATATTTGAAATATATTGTTTTATCAAATGAATGTAATCTAAACTCCCCAACTCATGCAATTAATGAAGGCCGTATTAAAGGTGATCTTAAAACCGTGTATTTTAGAGTAGAATAGTCTGCTCGTGGTTGTGCAGGAGTGGACAAACCTTTTGCAATACTGGATTTTGTATGAATTTTTAAATGATTCACTTTTTATCAAAATACTTTTGCATACACGGTGCGTGATTGTGTCATATATTTCAGGCATGGGGTCAATGAGAAACACTCCCATGTAAGTCATCTATGTCACAAATCATATAGTTTTTAAAACAGGATAATGATGTGGAAACCTAACAGGGACTTTTTGCTATAAAACCAGATCAGAACGCTTGATAGAAGATAAACACTGTTGGCATTGCAGACACTTTTGGCAACTTAGTTTCACCTGCTCATCACTGATCATGATTCCGCTCTGAGTATCCGTATGAGTCACTATCTAAATGTGTGAGTAACTTATAAAGAGGAAGCAAACTTCCTCTCTTCAGCTGCAGCAGTTACCTGGGGACAGAGGGAAAATCCCACACGACACATGCACATTTGCCATTTTTTTTGTTTTTTGCAGGAACAAAAAAATGGGAATCTTATGCTTATCAGGGGATATGGCTGTGTTTTAATCCACGAATTGAAGGAAAAAAAATCAAGCTCATGTTCCATTTTAAAGATGGCATTATCTTCGCTTGGCTTGTCATGTGATAGGGGAAAGTAAACCTGTGGTATCATAAGAGAATCTGTTTTCTTCCCTGTGCAGTTTATGCAGAAATTATGTTGCTAAAAAAGAATCTGCTTAGTCAACACCATATTAGTAATTTAATAGCTAATGTATCACTAATGTTACATCTTAAATAACAAAAAAAGGAGCAGGGCCTAAAAAGACTAGACACAGTTGATGTATTGCAAATATACTAAATTCACATTGAACAATGTGGCATAATTAACTCCCCAGTTTCAATATTTAGTTAAAAAAAATGTTTATTATGATAAGATTCAGAAAGGTAGTTTAGGCGCACAGCAGATATGTTGACTTGTCATTAATGATGACACCTTCCCATGTTAGTGTTCCAGTAAGCCCTGTCAATGCGCCAGCCTGTTTCATGGGGGCATTTGAACATTTCACGGTAGGAAAAGCACAGGTGCAAATAATCAAATGAAGGACTAGTTCCAGGTATTGTACATGCTGGCTCACTGACACTTGAGTGTATCACAACCATGGTGTACAACAGTATGACAAATCAAAATGTCAGTTAATTTCAGCTACTTAACATACTGCCTGTTATCTTAATCCATAATGGTGCATCGTAGTTTATTAGTTGATTTTAAAGTTTGTATTAATAATCGGAATCTGCAAAGAAGGTTTTTTAAAGATATACAATAAATGTAGTTCCTTCTGAAATGTAGTGGAGTAAAAGTATAAAAGTATAAAATACTTAAGCAAACTACAAGTACCTCAACATTGTAGAGTACTTGAGTAAATGTTAATGTGCTACATTCCTCTGCTGATTGATTGTATTCAACATCTACTATACATTTAGAGATACTGTTTTGCAATTTGTATACAAGACATCAACATACTTAACTGTTTCATAAGAACAGGGAATGATAGAATACTTCCCACAGACCCTACTGCTGTAAGATTAAAAAGTATTCATTATTATTATTACTAATGCATTCAAGTGTAAATAGCATGTTACGTGAAAGCTGGTCAAGGTATAGCACATTTGTAATACTTTATTTACTGTTGGGTATTATGGCCATACAGTAAAGTGTATAACTATAGCTGTCATATAAAGAAATATAAATCATTCTTAAATGTAGTGGATATAAAAAGCAACATAAAACGGAAATACTCAAGCCAGTATAAGTAACTTTAACTCAAAATGTTACTTTTCCAAAAACCATTTCGATGTCTTTTGAGTATGATATCACCATGGAAACGAAGCAGGCCTCTCACACCGGATGAAGTTTGGATCCCATCATTCAACTTCCGGGTAAAATATTGTGCATGAAGTAAAATCTGCTCGCAAATTCATTTGGACGAACTTCTCGGGCAACTTTACCTTGTAAAATGTCCCGAGGCTCAAGTGCAGGGTTTGACCGACACATCACCATCTTTTCTCCCGAAGGAAGACTCTATCAAGTCGGTCAGTATGTGGACCTGCTCGCACTAATGCCGGCTTACCTGTTTGCTAGCTAGCTAAATGCTCTGTCATGGTTCGTGTAGCTTGGCTTCTAGTTTATAAATGACACCCCGCCAAAGCGAAAGTAGTGTCATATAAAGCCACTGAAGTTGTCCTTGTCTCGTGTCAGTTGTTATTTAACGTCTACTTCGCTCATTCTCCAATAACACAAAAAGCGCGACTCACAATAGCTAGCTGGCTAGTATGCTAGTTAGCATGTTTAGCATTGCAGTCAAGCGAGCTGATTCATAGCTGAGAGTGACAACTTGTCATTGACTAAAATGTTACCGTTACGTTTAATTGAGTTTTATTATTTTTGATTAAACTACTTTCGGAAAAATCCAGTCTAAATATGAAGCCCATGTGTTTCTACAGTGAGTGTAATTGATCCTATCCTTTAAGATGAACTGGACATGGACAGGACTGTTGTTGATGTCATCTGATCAACAACAATCAGGAGACAGATCATGAAGCTGCTCCACAAGCCTTTAATAACAAAACAGATCTTTGTATTCCCTGACGTGCAGCCATAAATCTCCCTCTATGATTATGCTATGCCAACTAATCAGATGACTGATAACACTCCTTTGCTTGTTGCTTCAGTTTTCCTGCCTGTGTGTACATATTGAATGCTGTGCTTGTTTTGTACATTCCTACCTCACACTCCTGTTTTCAGATGAACATGTAAACTTAAAGACACCCTCTTGTCTTGCTTATTTGCAGAATATGCTTTCAAGGCCATAAACCAAGGTGGACTCACGTCAGTAGCAATCAGAGGAAAGGACTGTGCAATTGTTGTAACACAAAAGAAAGTACCGGTGAGTCTTTGTGTTCACACTGCTGTGAGAGTGGAAGCACTGTGAGCATTGTAACCTATTCACTTTAGAGCTCTTTACATGCCACACTTTCATGTATTTTCATGGGAACTTGATATGCTTCATTCATTGGTTAGTGATAAATGCGCAACAATGCACCTGAGTTTCTCTCCACTTGCATCTACTTAAAGTACTGGTAAAATAGTTCACATCTAAGAGGTGTATATATCATATTTTAAAAAGAGATGAGCAGCAAAAAGAGAAAAAAGCAAGAAATTAAAAGCATTTTTTACGTTTAAACAAATATTGATGTAGTTTTGTTTTCATTTACATAGCTTTTTATTTGCAGGAGACATAATTGCATTTATACTCTTGACTATTTTGCCAAATGTGTGTCTGTGCATGTAATATTTAACTGCATTTTAGTTTATTCTGATCTCATGAATACCCAAGGCACTTATTAGTTCTATTACATCTTTTGGATGCAGTAATGCCATAAAATGATGAGGAAGCTGTCCCTTTTATCACACATTCATCATTTTGTTATGAAACCCTTTCCTCCTTGTAACAGGACAAGCTTCTGGATTCTGCCACAGTGACCCATCTCTTCAGAATAACAGATAGTATTGGATGTGTAATGTCTGGGATGACAGGTAAGCTGTGGCGCCTACATTAAGCTACATCCACACTGAAACCCTGCTTTTAAACAAAAACGATCTCCGTCTATACTAGCACGCCTGGAAATGAATATCACATGACTATGCACGTACACTGGGCATGCGGGTGCTGGTGTAAACAGGAAGTAGATTGGTTGCTTAGTTACAGAAAATACAACAAAGTATTATAGTAGTCTTTAATATTAAAAGGCAGTGCTTTATACTTTAGATCTTCCTCTATAAACTCAAACAGACACATTTCATGGAAGTTTTAAAAGTTTTATTTGTCTAACTAAGTTAGAACGCTGCAGGTCATACTCACTCACTCACTCTCTCTCACACACGCACATCAAATTTACTTCAACATGAACACTTACACATAAAAGTTCACTAGATTATGGGTCCATAAATGTGATCAACGTCCGCTCCGTAGGTCTGATAACACCGCTGGTCACGCCGCTCACTAATCGCTCCAATAACAGCTGCTTCCTCCGTAATAATGCAGACTTTAACTGAACAACAGCTGCTAGTAAAGACAACACGGTCAGCATCACCTGTAATCAGTTGTTCATGTTAAATTAACTTGGTAGTCGATCGGTATTCAATGTTGTTGTTTGTTTTCTTCCGGGAAACGGTCACGTGATAGGTGTGTGACGAATCAGGGAAGGACACGTCATGACTGCTAAGAACCAATCAAGTAGCGAACGCGGGTGTGGGTGTCATCGTTTTAAAAGTTATGCGGTTGTGCCTGTCCACATTACAAGGTTACCCTGGTGTTTTCAAATTTACGGCTTCGGGAGAGTTTTCAAACTCCTCCGTTTTCAGTGATCTTGTGTGGACGCTCAGTGTAAACGTAGCAAAAGATACGTGGATGTAGCCTTAATGTTTATACTAAGCAGTCTGTTATTAATCAATAGATTCATTGGTTTTAGATTTTTATGAATGTAGCTGAGGAATTAATTAAAAGGTAGTAAAATTGTATTTTGATGGATACAACTTTCAGCCCCTCTGCAGTCAATCTGTTTTTAGTTGCTTCGTTTTTTTCTTACATGTTCAGCAGCGTGTTTGTTTTCTTCTCATTGTCCTCTTCACTTTCTATTAACTGAAGCATTTAAAGTATTGCTCGTTGTACACCATGGACTCTACAGGGAATGCAGTAGTTTTTCAGTATATAGGCGGGAAAAAACATGCCTCTTTCCAAAAGTAGTATTTTCCTTTTAAAATTGAAAGTGATGAGTCTTCCGGATCATTTGACATCTCTGTTCTTCTCAGTCACAGCATTCACTGTAGCTGACGGTTCCTCTTTCCACACAAATGTTATTTTTGCCATGAGAGCAGCTTTCTCTTGGTTGTCATTGAAACATTGCATGAGAGATTAGGAGTACCTTTGTGACTGTGGGACATTTAAAACGGGGGCTTTGAACCAGTCACCCACTTTTCCCTCCTCGTCTCCTTCAGCTGACAGCAGGTCCCAAGTCCAGCGAGCTCGCTACGAGGCAGCCAACTGGAAGTACAAGTACGGTTATGAGATTCCAGTGGACATGCTGTGTAAGAGGATTGCTGACATCTCACAAGTCTACACGCAGAATGCTGAGATGCGACCACTGGGCTGCTGTAAGTGTCTTTCTTTATTTTGCTGTCCTGTTCGGGGTTTTCTCATGACAGTAAAGTAGTGATCTATCGGTGCAAAACACTGGAGCCAAATGTCACAATCCTCTCCGTTTGCTGTTGCCTGCAGGCATGATCATGATCGGCATAGACGAGGAGCACGGCGCCCAGGTGTACAAATGCGACCCAGCAGGCTACTACTGTGGCTTCAAGGCCACCGCCGCTGGAGTGAAGCAGACCGAAGCCACCAGCTTCCTGGAGAAGAAAGTGAAAAAGAAACTGGACTGGACCTTTAAACAAACTATTGAGGTACAAAGGGATGTAACACAGGTTGATGAGGAAGGAGCATGACTGTGACAGTAACCTTAGAGGTGGTTTCCAGCTGTGTGGCTTCTAATTTTAGCATTATGTTAATGTTGAGTAAATACTTAGAAACGATGTAATAGAAATATCATAAACACAGTCTCCACGTTTCTCCCCTTCAGACGGCAATCTCTTGTCTGTCAACCGTTCTCTCCATTGACTTCAAGCCCTCTGAGCTCGAGGTGGGCCTTGTCACAAAGCAGGACCCCAAGTTCAGGTAAGTGACCATCACCACTTTGTTACCCCTGTAAGATGAGAATAACAGTGGACCAAATAGATTTCTCTCACCTTTGGTTATTGGCGCTCACATTCAGCATGATGTTTCAGAGGAACTATTTAGAGAAACGTGTGTAGGCCGTGGTTACCACGTCACCTTCAGACACTCTAGATACGTTTGGGTCAGGGATGAATCTGCAGCAATCGATGAATTGTTTTGTCTATAAAATGTCAGAAAACAGTCAAAATGCCAGTTGTAATTTCTCTCAGCATAAGGTAATGTACTCAAACTGCTCAGTTTATTCAACCAGCAGTCCAACTTACTCTCATATATGGTAATAGCCTTACTGACTGCTCTTTATTGATGAATGACGGTAGTTACATTATATGTTGGGATAGAATGGTCATCCTCCTCCCTGTCTTCTCTATCCAGGATTCTGACAGAGACTGAAGTGGACGTTCACCTGGTGGCCCTGGCAGAGCGGGACTGAGCGAGCAAAGACGTGTCGCCTGTCTGATTTAAGATGGCGCATGATGGGATATGCAGTTCCCAGATGGAGGCTGGTGTTATCTTTGTTTGCTGTACATTCACCCCCACTGTTTCATTCAACAATAAAAAAGGTTTTTTGAGTAAAATAACCATTGTCTCTCGACCTGTATTTATTGTGAAGATAGTGATTGTTTTTTGCACATGGAGCTGTTTGCATTTTACAGACATGAATATGTATGTAAGCCTTTTAACTCCTGGCCTCTGCTATCGTCTGTGAGTTGAGTTTAGCAGCAGGGGAAACGTTTCTGGGAACAAGAGCGTGAGCAGAGCTCAAGCTCTGAGCTTCCTGTTGTGGCTCTGAACGCACTAAAATCACATGACATACCGACGTACTGCGGAGAGCTTGTTTTACTACAAAGTGATGGAGACCTTAGTTGACCTCATTTTCTCAACATTTCAGCGTATTGTTTTTTTTTACACATATGGAGCATGTCAGAAATAGACTGCTTGCACTCACCGGATATGTTTTACAAGTAGTTTCTGTATGCAAAGGGGACATTTGTTCCCCTTTCAAAATGGTTTTGACAAAGCTGACACATGGCCTCTGGTGTGTGTCGTGGGGAAACGGTGGCTCCAGCTCAGCATTTCATTTATATGATCATCAGTAAAACTATTTCCCATCAGTCTGCTGCTACACGGCTTCCTGCAGCTATTACAGAATCAGAACGACAGCTAAAATGTATTTTTTGCTGTATGAATTCATATTGAATGCCTGTCTTGGGTCATTTCCACTGCCCTTAAAAGGCAACAACTTTGACCTTGGAAAATCCCCCTGCAGTCTTGTACAGGTTTAGTTCATGTTCATGAGGACTATTACAGTGCACACTGCTTACACCCAATCACTGGGACATTTTCTCCGTGTCGCCTTCAGATCTACTTCATACTGGGAATTAGAGCGAGTTCCTGGTTATTTCAGGTCATTGTCTGGAAGATTCTTGACAATTCTACTCAACTCTATCAACAGATCTCTAGCTTGAACTTCCCAGACTCCAAAGCTCCCTGGTCATTGTGACAGCAGTTACACTGATAACTGCCTCTGGCCCATTTCCAGTATTGGTAAAAGACGCTTCCTAGTACAAAAGTTCTTCTGTATTTCTAGCAAGTGCCAGTTCCCAGCTGCCACTCAGCGGTAGCATCGGGGCAGGGTGGAATGTTTACGTACACCATGTTCCTCTTATGCCGCCCAGGGACTTTCAACGCGGTGACTCAGAGACCTGGTGACCTCGCCCCAACAAGGAAATCCCAGACTGTTCTAAGTGGGATTGTTTTTGTCTTTCACAAGTCTGGGCGACGACCTTTTCCTTGTCACTTTGTTTAAGTGAGAAATGATGCTCATTTTAAAATGTGGAAAGGCCGTGAAACACAGAAGGAAATAAAACTCACCAATCACAGCTGTGTATATTTATAAACTTCTTTTTATTCAGAACAACTTTTTGTTAATAGTGTTTAAATTCACACATATGTACAGGTACAAAAATAATATCTCTGTATTTACAATATATTACACACGTCTTGTCTGGTATATACACATCAATGTATATTTGCAGTATATAGAAGGACTATGGAGGTCGTGGTCTTGCTGTTTTATGGTGTTTCGGTGCAGATCATTCTGTGATCCGGACCGGGCTTGACCAGACCGGACACCGTCTTCATCCACGTTCTTTTGATCCCAGGACCAGCACCTGTGGACTTGGGCCTGGACGGGGGACGTGGACTGATGTGTCCCTCGTTGGGGGGCCGTGGCTGGGCCACATTGTAGCAGCTTCACTGTCATTCACAGCACCGGTAGACGGAATGCTTCTGTTTACTTTCCGAACTTTATGTCATCGTACAGCTGCAGGAGAGAAAAGAAAAGATGTTAGGAACCCAGACTTTAAAAACAAGATCATATGAAATCTTCAGGCTCTGTTGCCTTTGAGGACCCTGATTCAAAAACTAACCTCATCCTCCGATGAATCCAGATCCTCCATATCGCTATCGTCTGATTCGCTGTCAGGCAGCTCCCTCAGCTCCTGCGGCGTCCTCTCGTACAGCTGGCGGCGGATCTCCTCGCTCTGGCGTCCGTAGGTGAGGTGGTACGGCGTGAAGCCACCGTAGTTCAAGCAGTTCACGTCAGCGCCGAGCTCGAGGAGGCGCCCGACCAGTGTGGGGTTCTGGAGGTCTACGGCCAGATGGAGCGACGTCCGTCCACTGCACTGTTCCTATGAGCAACAACGTAAAGAAACACTGTTAGGTCGCTGCTGCATCACACCGAGGTTGTCCTTCAGACATTCCTTTTGTGAAACTGGCTGCCTCTTGGGCTGATGACATACCTGTGCATTGATGTCTGCACCCAGCCGAACGAGGCTTTCAACCAATGAGATGTAGCCGTTAATGGACGCCAAGTGGAGACAGTTATGTCCTGTGGAGAGGAAAAGCTCAGTTAATAACCAAATTCAAGAACTTCTTAAGTGAGTCATGAAAGTCTGTGTGTCTTCAGGTGTTCCATTTTAACTCTGTACTTACCACTGTAGTTGGGGAAGGACGCCATAGAGGCGATGTGGCGCTGGCAGTTCTGGGTAATGACGCCGAAGCAGGCGAGGGAGCCCTTCTTGCAGGCGATGTGGAGAGCCGTGTTCCCGCTGTCGTCGGCTAGACGTGGGTCACTGCCGGCCTTCAGGAGCCTCTCCACTAACTGAGGCTGCTCTGTGATCACTGCCAGGTGGAGGGCAGTCTGGGGAGGACACATTCAGAAAATATATTTAATTATCATCCTGACTTCAAAGGTCATTTGTGTATATGAGGAGGAAGGTGTGGCTTTGTATTCAATCATTTATTTGGGGTTATTACCTGTCTCTGGTGGTTCTGTGCATTGAGGAAGGGGTGCTTGTGAGAGAGTTTGATCATCTGAAAGGCATGTTCTGTGGCTTCATGGATGATGGCCAAGTGGAGGAGCCTGTTTGGTGAGGAGGAGGGGGGGAAGAAAAAGAGAAAGGTTAGTTAAAATAGTGCTTTTAATAAATAAATAAAAAGATTTACCCACTGAGGAAGTGGTTCCAGCTAAGTACGAAATAACAAAGCCCGAGCAGTGGAGCGTTTCGCAAGACCGGAGTTTTGTCGGGTTATTTCCACCAGTTGTTGCTTGACACATCTCATGCTTTATCAGTTCCTGGCACCAGGCCAGGGACTTTCCTGAACGCGCAGAGCGGACTTTAGCACCGCCCAGACTGCGCTCTCAGCTAAAGTACACACACACTCACTGAGGACGCGCTTTGTTGCACGCGCACACACTTTTTAAAAGGCCTCTTGTTTTCGTGCAACTTTCGACATTTTCATGCGTAATTTCGCAGCTTTTTCATAGCTTTTCTATGCATTCAATTTGAACGTTGCATGCTGCGCTCGAGTGCTTTTGTTTTACGCACATCTGATTTACGCAGAAGGAGGAAACGTGAGAATGCGCTGTGCATGATTAATAATCTACAAAAAAATAAAAATCAACTTACGTGTCACCATCGTCAGTCACTACAGATCTCCACGGTTCGTATTCATGTGTGAGCTCCTCGCTTATGTTCACATGCATTTCCTCAAACTCGTTCACCAGCTCGTCCTCCTTCAGGGAATCCAGGCCGCTGTCGAAACGGTCTTCTTGGCAAGGCAGCATTTTCCCGTGTTTGGGCTCCATGCTGTCGATGTTATAATCCATTTGATTGCGGTTAGATACTCGGTGGATGTCCATGGTAACTTTGCGACTGTCAGAAAAAACAGCTCCGTCTTTCTCCAAAGGTCAGGGCAGAGTAGTGCCGCTAAGGCAAAGCGCCTGGGTTTTGTGCGCTCGGTGGGCGGGGCTTCAGCGGGGAATTCCGATTGACTTATCTTAGGTCTGACAAGGGAAATCACACCGAGCGTGTGCTTTTGTGAGAAAAATCCCCCCTCTCCCTCCCAAAGAGACTCAGAATGAAATCTTGTAGTTTCCTATTAGACACCTATTTTCACCTGTGATGTAGGTTAGGGAACATGTCATGAGTTATGTCAATGAATGAGACACCATGGGCATGAATGAGAGGGAGGCAGCCCCAAACTGGCTCTTGAAGAATTCCCTTCTGCACTGGGGAAATTATCTATTTCAAGTGGCTAACCAAAGTGTATATATATATATATATATATATACATACATACATATATATATATTCCATTTACTTACTTTTGGCCTAATTGAAATCAGTTTAAAAAGAGACATCCAAATTTAGTTTACAATTTACACTGAAGATTAACTATAGCCCACACCTATACACTAATAACCACATGTCATAACTATGCTATAACTCATTTTACTTGCAAAGTACATTGATATTGTTGCTCCCTGTACAGTCTCTTATGTAAATACCACAGAATGTAAGGGAGACCATCTTATTTGGCTTAAATTGTGTGTTGATCAGATCTGTGCTGTTACTTTACTGAAGAAGAGTTTGCAGCATTAGGCTAGTGTTCCACTGAGCGGGGTAAAACAACATCAGTGTTTTTTTATGTATATTTTTATTCTACTTAAGACTTGCATTCTCTGTCACCGTCAAATAATATTACAGTCTCAAAAGAGGTGACAAGCAAGTTAATGTTTCGTTTTTGTGATCAGACCTGCCAAACTCGCCCTTTGCCCTGAGGCAGGTTGTGCTTTTGTAACCTGCTATGGGATTTGCAAAAATAGTGCATCTGGTGCAAAAGCGTAACAAAAACTTCAGACAGAAGAAGATGGCAGGATTTCATCAATCGTGTCTGTACAAGGTTACACTACAAAGTGAATTTACGCAGCACATGGAGTGTAGAGGAAGGGGAAAGACTCTAAAGTTTCCTCGTGGAGACTCTTGTGAAACCAACACTGCATGTTCCACAATAGAATGTTCTGGACTTACCCGTGTAGCATTGCACGTGCTTAACACACCGCTGGAGGTCAAATCCTGCACAAATTAGCTTTGATCCTGGAAAACACAGTTTTTACTCATGCAGAAAATGTATGACTTTTGGTAGGAATTTTGAATATTTTCCTTGTCTTTTTTTTTACAGTGTTGTGACTTTCCGTGTGATCTTTCTTTTCTGCATTTGTCCAATAGTTGTTTTTAGGCAAGTCTTTAAGAGGAAATTACTTTCTGTTGCGCAACATGGTGGCAAAGTGCGTGACAGCTACCTGCATGTTCTCCCCTAACATTTAAGATGCCAGGATCCCTTCTGTTTACATTTCATTGTGAAAGGTAGGCTTGGTGAAAACATAGCAACAGTATCCAAGAGCGGTGTAGCATCCACACCTCTATGGGGCAACCCTCAGTCAAACACACGCACACGCATATACACTCCCATCATGGCTGTGATGTCATCTAATGCAGCCGTATCTCTGTCTGAGTGTCTGTGGGTGCGTCAGATCAGACAAATCACTCGTACTGGCGGCCATCAAGTCCTTTATCTAACTTGAACTCCACACATTTTTTAATCTCTGCCAAATATCACCATGAGGCATCTGGGGACAAACTGTTCTTGCTGCTCTGTGGTATTTCTCCCGTTGCCAAGATTGTGTGCTTGTGTGTTTGTATGGCCAGATATTTACCTCACACAGGAAATACTGGGACTTCCACTTTACATACTTGAGATGTTTCATTTTTTTTGTAGAGCTGTGCAAGTGCTCTTGTCTCCACTAGACTATGTTTACCGCAGGTTGCTATGGACACCAACCGCTGAGAAAGCGCTGACGCCAGTTCATTGTCAAGGGCTGCACATTGCCCTCTGTCTGTGCGTTGGGAAAGCATAAATTATCTGAGTCAGTACAATGCCTCAGGGGGCATCACACCCTGTTGGTGAAGTGCTAAAGTCATGAAACTATCCCTTTTTCTCTATTGACCAACTAACACCAACCTCACCCTACAGCCTTTGAAAAAAGGGTTGCTGTGCGCTACAGTTAGTTGCAGTCTAATACCACAGCTCTGTAATAAATCCTACCTTTATGGGGGTTATAATGTTCCGTTTTTGTTGAAAGTGTTCAGTCTTAATTCCACTGTACAATCACTTTGGAGCCTGTTTGTGTTGCTGTTCAATTATATATAGTGGCGTTCATACGTCTACCCTTGACATAAATGGAGTGGAGAGCATAATACAATTCTTCAGCACGAAGCCTCCTAAATTATCTTTATTTGAATAAACACCTCTCTAAAAACAGAAAATTATAAGCATCATGAAGGTACAGAGTATTAGTTCAGTGTATCAGGTTGGGTTTTTAGGTGTACCTAAACTGTGAACTAAACGATTAATCCAGGCAACAAAAAATATGCCATTACCAAATATGGAATTTGGAGACAAATCTTTGATAAATATAAATAAAGCAGAATAAAGCAGCCTACACGGCCAAATTAGTTAGCTTGAGGGAAATGTCCCACAATTAGAAGCTTTAGTAATTTGTTGTATACTTTTATTCCAGTAATCATTTTACAGTAATAGGTAGACTACCCAACATTGTTTACAGTGACGGCTTAGGAAGGGGTAAAATACTGCTGATGAGCAAGTACAATAAAAGTAGGTTAATTTGTGAAACTGAGACAATTATCATTTTTGGAAAGCATCTGTACACTTAAGGAAGTAGTTTGACATTTTGGGACATATACCTCCTGAGAGTCAGAATGCGGTAATTATAGAGCTAGAGCCAAGATACAATTAGCTTAGCATACAAATTGGATGCAGGGGAAACAAATATATACAGTGGGTACGGAAAGTATTCAGACCCCTTTAAATGTTTCACTCTTTGTTTCATTGCAGCCATTTGCTAAAATCAAAAAAGTTCATTTTATTTCTCATTAATGTACACTCAGCACCCCATCTTGACAGAAAAAAACAGAAATATAGAAATTTTTGCAAATTTATTAAAAAAGAAAAACTAAAATATCACATGGTCATAAGTATTCAGACCCTTTGCTCAGTATTGAGTAGAAGCACCCTTTTGAGCTAGTACAGCCATGAGTCTTCTTGGGAATGATGCAACAAGTTTTTCACACCTGGATTTGGGGATCCTCTGCCATTCTTCCTTGCAGATCCTCTCCAGTTCCGTCAGGTTGGATGGTGAACGTTGGTGGACAGCCATTTTCAGGTCTCTCCAGAGATGCTCAATTGGGTTTAAGTCAGGGCTCTGGCTGGGCCAGTCAAGAATGGTCACAGAGTTGTTCCGAAGCCGTCCTTTGTTATTTTAGCTGTGTGCTTAGGGTCATTGTCTTGTTGGAAGGTGAACCTTCGGCCCAGTCTGAGGTCCAGAGCACTCTGGAAGAGGTTTTCTTCCAGGATATCTCTGTACTTGGCCGCATTCATCTTTCCTTCAATTGCAACCAGTCGTCCTGTCCCTGCAGCTGAAAAACACCCCCATAGCATGATGCTGCCACCACCATGTTTCACTGTTGGGATTGTATTGGGCAGGTGATGAGCAGTGCCTGGTTTTCTCCACACATACCGCTTAGGATTAACGCCAAAAAGTTCAATCTTGGTCTCATCAGACCAGAGAATCTTATTTCTCATAGTCTGGGAGTCCTTCATGTGTTTTTTGGCAAACTCTATGCAGGCTTTCATATGTCTTGCACTGAGGAGAGGCTTCCGTCGGGCCACTCTGCCATAAAGCCCCGACTGGTGGAGGGCTGCAGTGATAGTTGACTTTGTGGAACTTTCTCCCATCTCCCTACTGCATCTCTGGAGCTCAGCCACAGTGATCTTTGGGTTCTTCTTTACCTCTCTCACCAAGGCTCTTCTTCCACGATTGCTCAGTTTGGCTGGACGGCCAGGTCTAGGTCACTGTATATACGTATATATATATATATATATATATATACATACCAGCACCTTATATCATATTATATCTCTTTTGTTTAATTTGCACAGATAGACATGAGAAAGAACCTATTTATTAGTACACTTTTGGTGGTAGGTTTTAGGTAGGAATAATTAAACTTTGTAGCTGCCTGCTTCCAGTTTTTAAGCCAAGCTAATAGCCAAATGGCTTCATTGTCATGATTAGCATACAGACAAACCTATATCTCACTTGTATCTATTTGTGTAATGATTAAACAAAAGTTATGTGGTAACAAAGCTGAAGAGATGCTGGTTTGTGTATTTCCTTTTACATTGCACAGAGCCAGCTAGCAGTCGCTGCCTGCTTCCAGTCTTTAAGCTAACCTAAGCTAATATAGCTTCCTAGCAATAGTTCCATAGTTAGCGTACAGATACGCCTGTATCTCACCTGTATGTGTATGTGCACAGATAAAAGTTATATACGTTAGTAGCAAAGCTTAAGAGGTGTTGGTTTGTGTACTTGTTTTACCCTACAAAGAGCCAGCTAACTGTTTCTGCTGCTTTCTGTCTTTAAGCTAATGGCCTCCTTGCTCTAGCTCCATGAGTCGCATAGACATGAGAGTGATATTGATTTGCTCATCTAACTCGTGGCAGTAAAGCAAATAAGCCTGATTCACCAAATGTTGAACTATTTGCTTAAATCACTTACTTATCTTAATTAAGTAACTTAATTACTTACTTATCTATTTGTCCAGACACATTTTTCAAAAGGGTCACATTGTCACATTCTTATGTAAAGCCAGATGTTTTTATTTGGAATCCGTCATGTCAGTATTTTTTATGGGAGATCTGTTAGTTGTTCAGCTGTCTGAAAATAGCCTCAGTTTCCCAGATCTGCACATGTCATTCATGACAACTTCCCTCCTGTTTCAAAAGGAAGCTATCACTCCATTGTTACAGTAATCACTCAATGGATAGTCAACCTCAACCAGTCCAATTCTTGTGTGGGATTGGTGACACAGCAGCTCTACACCCAGAGTTTACACAAACTACACCCACTTTATGTTTTCACAATGTGTGGCTCGGTGTAAAAAGGAGTATTTTAGTATCACAAGTTCACGCATGGCTGTTTTCCTTTGTATCAAACATGCTAGCTGTTTAATGATGTGTCAGGCTGTTTCTTAGTCAGAGAGACTTAACCACAACCATGCAAGGCTATATGAAAGGTTGTTATCTCATGTAATTACATAATGTGTGCCTGTCATACAGCATTTGCCATGATTTTATTAAAGTCACGAGGAGAATGAAGATTTGAGTATCAATCGGACAAAAAGTACAAGGAAGGTCATTAATCCTGTGTGTTTCCCAGAACAAACAATACCGCTGTATAAACAGGTTTCCATACCTGTAAAAAAAAGGATGTTGTTTGCTTTCAGTGGCATGAGATGATCATGAGAATTTGGGGTGGAAAATGGTGTTTCAGCATCTTCTTTCTTTTATTCATTTTTTTGTTATAGCTTCTAAAAAAGTCATGGAAGACATCTGACACAGAGGTTATTGAAACTTTCAAACTCTGGTGAGATCCTCCCCTTTGTTGCCTCAGTTTCACGCTGAATGTGCAAATGCATATTTTTTCGAGGAAGCGTAGGTGTTTTTCGGAGAAGGGGTAATACCTTTATTTCCCTCCCCAGGCATTCCCACGGTGTTAAAGGCCAGTAATTCCCACAGACTGGGCTGTGGGACCCGACCCAGTCTGTGGGAAGAATTTGTAGAATTTGTCCCATAGTCTTATCTTATTAAACATTTATATCTGCAGTACACCTTTGAGCCACATGAGGAAGCCTGAATGTCCGTATTCTGATAATTGTCACCTACTAAAACTCTTATCTAATATGAAAGGCTAGCGTACATTCTTTATGTTCAACTGATGAGAGGAAAAAATAAAAGCCTGTTTACTCCGCCTAAATGCATTCATTTGGGTAGCTTTTTTCCCATAAAAAATGAAATCATCATTTAAAAACTGCATTTCGTATTTACTTGGGTTATCTTTGTCTAATATTAAAATTAGTTTGATGATCTGAATCATTTAAGTGTGACAAATATGCAAAAAAAAAAAAGAAATCAGGAAGGGGGCAAATACTTTTTCACATCACTGTGTATATATATATATATATATATATAAACATAAACTCATGTTTACAATGTTAACTGAGGTAATAAATCAAGAGAGAAGTAGAGTAATTTTCTCATAGACTTCTATACAACCAGAGGAGTCGCCCCCTGATGGTCATTAGAGAGAATACAGCTTTAAGGCACTTCCGCATTAACTTCACTTTTCAGAACCGGAGGTTGTATGCGACGTACCGGGCTTTCAACTAACTCCAATACAAACCCTCCCGCAGCATTAGTGGATGGTAAGAGCAGGTGACATAGTATAAAGTCTGTGAGATTCTGCTTAGGTTGGGTGGTGAATGGGTCAAATAAACACAGATTGGTGTTCGAGTCCCAAGCAAAACTTAAAGTGAACTATAACATTTTATCACCAGTCGTTAGTCACGTGACTTGTTTGCCACCCTAGTCAGTCAAGTTAACGCCGACCACGATTTTTTCATAAATGTACCTAAGTGGTTTTGTTGCCTAAACCTAACTTCCTGTGAAGAGGGAAGTTTATTTTGAAAGGACATGTAACGAGTGTATATTGAAACGCCGACCCTCGACGTTGATGAAATAGTTCCAGCAGGCTGACATTCTTTAAATCTGGGTCCAGTGAATACTTTACAGTGGCCCACTGCTCCTAATGTTTATGCAGAGGATGAATTTGATGTATGTATCAGTGTATGTGACAGAAATAAAGTTCTGTTGTTTCTGTCGTCACATACATTGAAAACAAAATACAAAATTTGAATAGAAAAATTGTGGTCGCTATTGACGGTAGCTTGGCTATTTAAAATTAGTGAGTTTGTGCAGGATGTCCCATTTCTCTCTGACCAATCAGTGGTCTGCAATGTTTTAACTCCACCTTCTAGTATCGGATCAGCTTGATTGAGGGACAATCCACAACTTTTACCAATAGGAAAACCCCCCAAATACCGTACCATGCTGTGGAAATGTGGCCTCAGTCAGTTTTAGAGGTACTGCTATACATAAGGCCGTTGTGTTTTCTTAACTTTTGGAGTGAACCAGACCAGCTGTTTCCATTCTCTATGCTAAGCTAAGCTGCTGGCTGTAGCTTCATATTTAGCATAGAGACCTAAATGTTATTGATTGATATTGATTGAATCTGTAAACAAGAAAGCAAGGCTGTGCACATGTAGAACCAAGAGCTCTGTAAAGCCACGAGAGAGTTAAACGGGTTCAAACACGATCATTCAAATTTGAATACAATATTATAGTGGTAAGCAGAGGGGAATTGCTAACGTTGGGGATTTACAAACACTTTGCTTGGCCCCAATTCAAATACTTTCTGCGATATTGAACAAGCCAGAGATGTAACGGTGACTTTTGATGCTAGTTCAAAGGAGATGAGATAAAAGCATTTGATTTTCATTTTTCAAGTGTAGGGAGCAAGTGTTCACTTGCATCTACCTGCTCTTTAAGAGTTGAGTCAATAATCGAACCATGGGGTTTGTTGTGAGAGATAGCAGTCTGTGTACACAGGTATGACTTGAGGGTAAAGATTAACATTGACTACACATTATCACAATGCTGACTCTCGTGTGAGTGCACATGCAAAACGTTGATTTTTAAATGTCAGTAACATTGCACTAAGAACTGCAGAGACAGAGTTTTAGCACAGCTTTATTAAACAATGAAATTGGAAGAGACTTGGAAAACATGCCCATTGAACATAAACTGTGGTTCACTGTTTGGTTGTCTGCTCATTCTTGAGTTGTGTGCAACTTTATTAATCATCCATTGTGTCAGCAGTCTCCACTGCACTGGACCGCTTGAGACCACGAAGGGGGAAAAAAGCACAGTTCTATGAAATAAACCATGGAGACAGCTACTGACTTTCTGCTAGCACGCTGTACAACCCTAAATACAAATTAGACCAGCGAAGTTTCCTGACACACTTACAGCAGTGTGAAAATGGATCTGACTGGCAGCTCTACACACCACGGAAATAGTGAGGCTGCAAGACAAACCGCAAAACAACTGAGCGAAATCTGTCACTGTTTAATAATCTCATATCTAATTTTGCATTTTGTGAGGATTGAGCAGGCCGTCTGTCTGTTATGTCAACTCATGTGTCACAGTCAAAACTCCAGCTTCCTGTTTTGTCTTTTGATGTCAGCACACATTGGTGTGCTTGATGCTGAATGTTAATGTTTTTACTAATATGTCACTTGAATTGAGCAATATATTAATCAATGCATTCTGCCTCTTTGTTGCATATATATAATGCCCCAATCTGTATTTTCATTCATCCATTTATTTATAAATCTAGTCATCCATTCACTAACCATGTTTCTTTTATAGGTGTTATTAATGCTTCCAGTTTCAGTACTAGAATAGTCCAGACCCTCCAGGAATGGATTATAATTGAAGATTTGGTCAGCTGCTGTTTGACCACCTAGCAAAGGTCTTTATCGCCCCCCTGTGGTTCTACTGTGAATTGCTGATCTTGGGATCGTATCCAGCATAAAATGCACTCAAACTCTTGGAAAGATACATAAATAGCAGTGGGCTATGTGGATAAAACCATCCATCATAATATGTTTCATTTCATATTGCAATACAGTCCACTTTCTGTAAAATCTGGATCGGATTTCCAGGCAAGACATTTCTGTTTTGGCTAATAAAGCAAATAGTTGATTCAAGCTTTTATTACATTGATCATACAATCTATGTTTGCCATATTTATGTTTACAACAATGGCTTAATATTCACAGTGATATTAAATGATAGTTCCAAATGGTTTGACAAAGTCTCTGACCGTTAAAAACTGTTTATATTTTGAGGTGATTTACGTGAATTCTCCTACTTTCAACCAGCACTATAGTACAAACTGTCACTAGTAAAGGATTTGGATGCAGCTGATCAATTAGTGGACTTTACTTAAAGACACAGAGTCGATCTGATTGGACATTTGGTGATTTTATATATTTTTTAATTAGAACACATCCTGAACACTTAATTCTGGAAATTCTGGAATAGAGGAATATTATTTTGTTTTTAAAAAGTGCTACAATACCTTTCTAGTGAAATACTTGATACACACACACACACACACACACACACACACACACACACACACACACACACACACACACACACACACACACACACTTCCAACTGTCAATCACACTCGTAGACATCAGCAGGGCTTCAGCCTCCACACTGCTCTCAGTCTGTCCATCAGTGACACCCAGGTGAATGAGGAAAGAGTGTAGCAGCGAACCGTGACAGCCTGAGCCCTGGGGTACTCCAATCATCTGCCAGTCAGCTAGCAGAGGCTCTCTGGCACCTCTTCACCATATCCCGCTGTGAAAACCCTTCCGTTTGCTTCAAGTGCCAGAAAAGTTCCCTGAGTGACTAAGATGATGGCACTGACTGCATGTGTTTGACTCTGGAGCTACAGCACATTCTCATTATGACTCAGCAGTCAGCACATATGACTCTTCCTCTTATAAAGGGTTTCTAAGTGTTGAATAATAGTTGCATTTATATTATAGGCTTATAACTGATCAATATAAATCAGTTATAAGCCAACCAATAACAACACTTTTTGTGTTGCCGGGTTGTGAAGCGGAACGTCAGGAGATATTTGCTGAATTTGATTAAAGGTGTATTGATAGAATAGCTGACAGAACCTTTAATAGTCATTGATGGAATAAGTAACTACATGTTAGTAATTAATGAAGGATAATAAACCATCAAGGCTGTAGTTAAATGTTAAAAAAACATGAATTAGAAATTGAAAATGGGCCCTATTGGACCATCAGTAGAAGTTTGTAAATCCTCTGTAGTCATAAATGTTCATAAATCACTCATAAAATGGTTATTACAATAAACCAGGAAGGCAGTTGTTAATTAATGAAGTCAGGTACAGACATCCTGTTACAGGAAGGTCAGGGGTCCATTGTGGGGTCTTCATGGTGAACTAAAGAGCTGAAAAAACAAAGCATGAGTAAATGATTTACTAACCATTAATCAAGATTTGTTTTACATAACTCTTTTATGAATGGTAATTTGGAAAGTAGTACCCATAACATATTGTTGGATTCAAAAAGTAGCCTATTGTTGGTAAGATTATAACAAAACAACATATAATATAATGATAATATAATGTTTCCAAACACCTCAAAACAAATCAGTGCAGTGACGTTAGCTGTATCCTGCACAAGCAGAAGGCTACGTATTAGTTATTAGGACAAAGTTTAAGAAACTACAAATCCCTAAAATCTTTACCCAGCAATAAGATCCCCATACCAACGTCTGATTGGACAGAGTCAGTAAGGCTCCGTGTGATTGGCCGACGGTGGCCATGTTTGCATTACCAGCTGTCTAGATGCGGGCTAGCTAACCGGTTAGCTGTTTGAGGTTCGTTCGCCTCTTTATTCGGCGTAAACGTAACGAACAGCCTCTTCACGCCCGGTAACACCTGCTCATCTGGACGTCGCAATGCCGGTTCACTCCCGGGAGAAGAAAGAAAGTAACCACGAAGAAATGGAGGTGGATTTTCCCGAGCAGGACGGCAGCAGCACAGACGAGGAGGACACTGTTAGCTCGTCCGTGTCTGAAGATGGAGACAGCTCGGGTAGGACACACATTGTTAGGCCTTAAATATCAACCCACAGCCAAAAATACCCGTCTGTCACACAAGGGTTGTGTATGATATGCTAAAATGACATTTCAACCAACGTAGAGCATGGGGGGTGGTCACGTTACTATAATGTTGATGATGATGATGATGATGATGATGATGATGATGATGATGTTGATGTTGATGTTGTTGATGGATGAAAAGAACAACAGTGTATATGGAGGTGATGTCAGACCTGTCATGTCTCTGTGAACAGAGATGGATGATGAGGACTGTGAGAGGAGGAGGATGGAGTGCCTAGATGAGATGACCACTCTGGAGAAACAGTTCACCGACCTGAAGGAGCAGTAAGTCCCTCCCCATGTTCCCATCCTACTGCTGTCTGGTCTGAGTCAACAGTGAGCTTCATGTTCAAGTTGAACTACTGAGGTCTGTGTGAGAGGCTTGTCATTTCATCTGGTTGCTTTGGATACTTGGGACCTTTACTGGACCTTATTCAGAGTGATGGTCATCCAGATCCTCCCCACCGCTGTACAAACAGGTGGTAATCTGTAAACGTTATCACTATGATCCATATACAGTGGTTATTGTTTATTATTAGCTGACGCCTTGGCGGCCGCTAATCTTCCTGCAGTCCACAGAAAGGACAAAGCAAAACGTACAATGCATGACGTAAAACAGTACAGTCAGAATAGTTCAAATAGTACAGTCGTATACAAAGTACAGTCGGAGACTAGGGTGTATAGTATCAGAACAGACCGTATACATTATGCATCCTTCAAAGAAGGATCAGGAGTCTAAGAAGGCAGTGGAGTTCTAGTCATATGCTCAGTGGCCTTAGGTGAGCCTGTAATTGTTTGTTACCTGTATAAGTTATATATATACATACATGGAATTGGAGCCTATATTGAGCTGCTGTAAAGCGCCTGGGGAGCCCGAACTACCAACTCTGTGTTTAAAGGATGACGCGCTCCATCCACTGAGCCAACGCTGCCCCATCTGGGTGACAAATGTACATCAACCATTTGCCTTTTTTTTTTGTTGATCTTTTATGCGTCAGATACAATATTTCCTATCAGCATTTTTTTTAAATGACCATCATTATGAGGTGAAAATGGCTCAGAATAATAAACTCGGTCAGTGTATTTGAGACAACATCAGCCATTCTGGCAGGTGCATTAAATAGACAGCTTCCTGTTCTGGAGAGACGAGGACCTATATTACTGTTCTGCACACCAGTGAGAGTTTATTCTGCTTTTAAAGACCTTTTGAGTTTTATTCACATTTCTCATTTATTACCACTGTTTTTAAACTTGCTTACAAGATATTTTGAAATTGAACACTAAAATGCTAAAATGTCTCTGGGGTTCCTTGTTTTGCTGTTCAGGTTGTACAAGGAGCGTCTGAGCCAGGTGGACATCAAGCTGCAGGAGGTGATGGCTGGCTGTGCCCAGGAGTACCTGGAACCTTTGGCCAACCTGCAGGAGAACATGCAGATCAGGACCAAAGTAGCCGGTGGGTCAATGTGATATTACAAGCTTTGCTGTGTTATAGTTTGATATTTAAATTTGTCTTAAAGGTGGAGTCAGCATTACTGGAATAAGATTGTTGATATCTGAACTCACAGAATGGAGAGCTAGCGGGCCGGCAGGAGAATTTGACAAAAAGTGTATTGGATTAGAGTCTTCTAATGTGACAGAGTTTGACTTTAGATGCACGTATGACGGTGAGTTAGGATGTGTTATGTCACATGTATGAAATCAACTTGACTATGGCAAAGCAAAGGATCCTCTTTGTTGACGTTCTTTGGGGTATCTTACACCTGTACTGGAAAACGAGCAGATTGAGGCACTTGTACAAGTATCTTTTAATAATGCAGCTAAACTTAATGCCTTTTTGCAGTTTAAAGGTCACTTTGATTAAAGTGTAATGCTTGTCACAGGGATCTACAGGGAGCTGTGC
Organism: Anarhichas minor; assembly: GCF_050575085.1. NCBI lineage: Eukaryota > Metazoa > Chordata > Actinopteri > Perciformes > Anarhichadidae > Anarhichas > Anarhichas minor. The sequence goes on from NW_027466582.1 coordinate 20,437,166, forward strand.
TTGGAGTCAGTGAAGAACAAGTACGAGTGTGAGATCCAGGCTGCCTGCCAACACTGGGAGGTAAGAGAGCAACCAATGAGTCGGGGCTTATGTGGGGGTCAGGTTTGTATTTTCCACGGCAAAAACACATCTTGTTCAAGTAGATTACTGCCTCTACAGTGATGGATATCCACTCTAATGTTGGGGTTTGGCCACAGTACCCACCACCACCTAGACAGAATTCAACCCCAGTCTTCTGATTTTCAATCCTCATTTTGTATCTCGCTCCCTTGTTTCTGTCTCCCAGAGTGAGAAGCTGCTGCTGTTTGACACTGTGCAGAGTGAACTGGAGGAGAAGATAAGAAGATTGGAGGAAGACAGACACAGTATTGACATTACCTCAGGTACCTACATTCTGACCAGCGTCCCCTAAACCCACACTGTTCACTTTATATAGCTCTGAAATAGAGAGAAGCATTCCTCACTCTCATTTAGTTCAGCAGCAGTTAGTTTGTGTTTGTCTTTAAGAGTAAGTAAAACAATTCATTTATCAAAACCTGACGACCGATCAAGTAATTGTTTGGCTTGATTTATTAATGAATTGATAAGAGATACAGAGTAGTGGTATTAAAGAATAGTCACAGAATATACAGAGGGCCTTTGATCAAGAATATGTAAACCAACAAGATGCATCCATAAAGCAGAAATATGAGCGCCTCCTACAGAAGCACAGTGCGTCTCCTCTCTGTAATCTGTCCTCTCTGCCCTCCAGAGTTGTGGAATGATGGATTGCACTCACGGAAAAACAAGAAGAAAGACCCATTCTGCCCCGTCAAGAAGAAGAAGCCCGTCGTTGTCTCTGATATCCTTTTCCCTTAGTCCTGTCCTTGTCTTATTCCTCATCATTCATCGGCACCACATGTCACCTCGGTGACGTGCTGCTAACACAGATGTTTCACCGGACATTTGTCCTTAACCGCTCTGTTACGGCCTTATATCGTTTATATGCTGCAGGACCTTGATATTCTGGAAGACTGGACCGCGATAAGAAAGGTATTGTGTAATCGGACAATGGAGTCACCCGGTGAATGTGTTTTGTGATTTGACTTTTTAGTTGTGTCTGTTCCCCTCTCCCCCACAGGCGATGGCATCGCTGGGGCCACACAGGGTGAAGGTGGATGGTAAGAGTCTCTCCTCGTCCTTGGTTACAGTCAATCTCTGGCTTAGTGCAGCCATCGACCCACAGTTGTACAGGAGCCGCTGTTTCGATGCTTTCAGCTAGAAGTACTCAAGTTCATAGTTGAGAAGGAGACAGATGTTACTGTCCTTGTCCTCCTTTTTTCTATTTTGTGCTCTGTTTCTTTTAAACTTACACTGTTCCCTTTGTCCTTCTCATGCTGTCCCTCCAGTCCCTGCAGTCAAGCCTGACCGACATCAACACGTGGCGCACCTCGAGGATGGACGGCTTTTCTACGACAACCAGTGGTACTGCAGGGGACAGGCCATCTGCATCAACAGGAAGGACGAGTACCCGGCTAGGTGTGTTTGTGTGTGAGCAGGGTTTATGGTATGATGTTGATTAAAGCACCTGTCGGTTCTGATGCTAAAAGGTGTGTGCACTCGTCTGTAAAAGGGAGTGTGAGTCTGGGTCACGTGGTGGATTGTTTGGTAATGGAAATGACAAAGACTGTGAGTATTAGGCTGAATGATTGTGGATCCACATTCTGCCCTGTGTGTCAGTGAATAGAGAGAATGTATTGATGTTTCCACAGCACCGCTGAGTGGAGACGACAGGTGGCTGCTATGAACGGGTAGAGCTGGACATCCATGCAGCAGAGCACACCACACAGCCGGTGGACATTAACATGTAGCCAGGAATGAAGTTGTCCTGCACCAGATCTCACCTTAACTGAACACCTCTGGAGGATGCAATCATCAAAACACCAAAAGAGGAATAAAGTGTATTAATGCGGTTCATCCCATCAGAGAGACACTGTGCTACGGAGCACCAGGGGCCAGATGCTTAGAACTCTGTGTAGGTTCACAGCTTAAAGTCTCGGCGTGTCCCAAATACTTCTGTATACTCATTCTAAGCTGCTTTGTAGTATGTTGTGGTGTTCACACTGCAATGCACAAAGGAGCTACTCACAGCTGTGAAATCAAATATGTTGTGGGTGTCCGTAAACCTGCTCCAGGAAGATCTTAGAAATCAAAAATAAGTTACCAATCTTAAGAAAGACATTGTGCTTACTAGTTGTGGCGTTTAACTTGCCAATTGGACAATCCGCCAAGATTATCTGCCAGCTACCCTTTTGCAAGGCTGAGGCTATCGACAGCACCCATTTCATTCATTTCTCTCATGTACCTGTGCAAGCTGTTTCTCTTTGGCCTTCACTTCACACCAGAGCGGTACAAAGAGCTTCACTATCTCAGTTACAGTGCGAAGGACCTAAACCCGGGGAAATGGTTCCTTATGATCCCACAGAAGATAGTCTGCAGTAGAAAGAAGTACAACACAACTAGTGGAATAATGTTTAGTACTTTTAATCTCCACCTAGAAAACTGTATGCTTTGTGTGAAGTAGATTAGGTCAGCACATATGCTGTTGTATGAAATGGTGTATACATGGTTTTCATTCGCTGGTCCTATTTGGCAACCTGATCACATGCACAAGCTTTTCAAATGATATTCTGGATGATAGGATTTGATCACGTGTTTTAATCACGCAGCATTAGTTAATTGTTACACTGCTCTTTAGAAAGTATTGCTTCTCCTCTCCGTAGCTGTAAAACCTTCTCTTTAGTTTGAATCTCTTTGTGCAGTTGAATGCCTCTTTACCACTTGAGGAGAGTATTCCTCGTTCATTTTCCCTGTAAATACATGATTATATGTGATGTCACGTGTTGGTTGTGAGGATCAGGAAGTGCCGTTGCGTTAACATTGTGTGTGTTTGTGTCACGCAGCGCCATCATCACCACCATCAACAACGACGAGGTGTGGTTCAAACGACTGGACGGCACCAAGTCCAAGCTGTACATCTCCCAGCTGCAGAAAGGCAAATACACTATCAAGCACTCGTAAAAACACACACACACACACACACACAGACCAACAGACATCATCTCTGCTGCGTTTCCTTTAGTCTCCTTTCCGTGTGCTATCTGTCTACATTCTTGCCATGTGTACAGTCACACACTCTGTGTATAAGTAACAAAAAACAGACAGACAAATATCAACTGACCCTTCTAGTCTTAGGAGACGATCTTCCCTGTAAATATGTATGTATGTGTATATTATTGACAAGGTCACAAAGTGTCATTTTCTCTGGAACGGAGATCAATGCAAAGTGCTGCTACGAAGAACCGGGCGAGGAGCCGGAGCAGTGGTGAACTTTGAAGTGCGGAGCTCAGTCGCGTGCCTTTCTAAGACAGAACTGTCCCGAACTACCAATATCAATGCAGCGAAGCCTTACTCTGTACTGTGCTGTCACCAAGAGGACTGAAGCGGGTCAGTGACTCTGATCCAGGTGAGGATTGGGTCAACAGTGTGTTTGATTGGCCTCTCTGGACGCACCGGTTCGACTTGAATTTCATAGAGCCTAATGAATCATTTAGTAAAAGCAATGAACACGTGTTAATATGGAGGGAGATGGATTATGATTAACACATTTTGAGGAAGATATTCTAATGTGAAAATAACAAGATAAAACAGTTCTTCAAGAACGCCCACTTGAATTTTGTTAAAGCCACTGTACTGAATGATCTGTTGATGTTTTAGTGTAATTTTCACAGCACTATATTGAAAGTTCAACCCAAGGCCAGCCCCATGCACTAAGAGACAGAAGCCTAAAGTGTATGTTAATCACACAGCCATGTGAGGTGGCCTGTATATAGAGATGACTGTGTTTCGTCTTCACTGTGATTCTCCGTCTCTTCTCATGTCGCCATGCCTCCCATAGTGCCTACTGTAGAATTTAACATTGAAGGCAGGGAACAGGCTGTTGCTCTACTCCTCAGCGATGAACTCTGGCTGTGGTGGTGGACTCAAACAGCCTCAATGTTTGTAATTCATAGTGCCATTTATTGTTTGTCTTTATTCAACCCGTTTTGTGTGTGCTAGGATTGCTGGTTAAGTCCTGCAGTGTAAATGTTACACATAACAAATCAAAAGTATCTCCCATTCTCCGTCCCGCCTCCTTTTAATCGTCACTTCTCTGTCCCTGTTCCCCGTTGTCGACGTCCTTGCTGTCAGTTAAAATGTTCAACAGTACATCGAGAAAGCAGGATTAAGAGTTTTTGTGTGTACAATCCGTCCAATACAACCTTCTGTATGTGTGTAAATGATGCTTGATTCAATGAAGGGGACTTTGCTTTGTGTTGTATTTACGGTGCTTTATACTGTCAGCATTGCATACATATTTTAAAGTATTATCTGCCAGCAGTATTGTAAAGAGCGGTAACATTGCATCATGAAGATAAACAAAGTGTGTCCGCTGTGCCGTCAACTGATAATAACTTTTCATCATTTGTTTCTCAGCTTCGGTTTTACCTTTTTTATGAATTTTGGTTCCATTACCACGTTTGAGGTGAAAAGAATATGTGACATTGTGCCAATGCATGTACAGCTGATTAAAGATTGTGTTTGTATCATTTGAAGAGTCAAACCTGCACATAATTATTTATCCTTTATAAGCAAAGGGAGTAGAACACTGTTTCTACTGTACGTTATGACCACATTGTTGGCACAAAGGGAAGTGTCTGCATTTAGGTGATTACACTATCAACATGCACTGCACAGCTTGAGTCAAGCTAATTTACTTTTCTTGGACTTAAGAGCTTTGGATAAAAAAAACTTAAATGTGCTTTGGATTTGGCCTCGCACGCACAAAAAAGCCCCGATACAATCTTCTATAATACTCCAGTGTACAAAGGGAGAAAGTCCCTGACAGTGCTCAACCCAAAGTCACCCCAGAGGTTTTCTGAACCCTGGCTACACCCCTCAAATAATAAAAGTAGCTTATTTGGGAGAAACATGCTGAGCTCGTCCCATTTGATAATGGCTCTTTGCTCCGCTGTGCTGTTCAACCTTTCAGTCACTTATTTCTGCCAGAGGGACACTCACTAGATTAACTCCACATACACCCCCACACACACTGCCCATCTGCCTGGCCTCAGGCCTGAGCAGACACCTCATGCAGTACCCCTCCAACCTTTGATTGATCTATTGGGAACATTGATCACATTTCATCAACACCATGAAGTTCAAGAAAAATAATGTAGGCCCTCCTTTCACCTCCCCGTTGAATTCCATGTTCCCGGTCACAAGGTGTCAGTAGTGCTCCACAGTGGAGAGCAGTCAGCCCCTGCACTGGATGGGAGGGGGGAGGTGGTCTGTGAATCTGGGGCACCCTGCTGCTGAAGCCCTCCAGCTGATGAGAGGGAGCAAAGAGGAGGGATGAAGGCACAGTTGGATCACAGCTCGCTGGCCACGTCTGCTACCGCAACAGAGAGAGAGGGAGAGGGAGAAAGAGGAAAATCCCCATCACAGCGTCAAAGGCAGCAGCAGCAGCAAGCAACAGGGCTGTCTGTCTCTACGCACCATGCAGCATCTCTCTAGAGCTTTCTTTGAGTCGGCTTCACACACTCCTGTCAGCGAGTACACACACCATCGCACATGGGGTTCCTTGTTCCTTGTTTCCTTGTCCTAAGGCTCCGGCCATCTTCAGCCCCATCTATACTTGATGAGTAACCAGAACTGGAGGGTCATTGGGACGTGTTTACTGCAACACTAGGGCTAATTAGACCGTGAAAGTGTCACACTGTGATAAATTACTTATATGCTTGCCCCGCTGTGTGATGCGTGAGCGTGTGCATCGCTACGAGTTTTCAAGAGAGCGAGACTGTGTATGTGGGTCTCTTTGTGCATGCATGCATGTGCTATGTGCCGGGCTTGTGCGTGGGCTTGTACCTTTGATGCTGATTGTGTAAGAGAAGGCTGAATGCATGCATCTATAGGTTAACATCAAAGGGAGGAGGCAGTCATCAGGATGACGAGGAGGGAGGCGAGAGCGAGGTGCATGTAAGCGGACGGTGCTGCAGCCTGAGACCTGTGTTCTAGATGAGCCTGGTGTCTCCTCTCTAGGTGTGTCAGTGGCCTACGATTCACCATTAGCACTCAAGAGCAGAGCCGTTTCTCCATCTGATACTCACTATGCTGTCTCTTCTTGCATCAAGTTCAGGGCCCAATCACAAGGTTTGCTGGGACAGGTAAAATGCCACATTGGGCCAGGAAACCTATAACTTACCCGCCCGATTTGGCAAGTGGTAAAAAATAATTAAACACATTGTTTTTTCCAGAGCAGATGATGGAAGTAGCTAGGGAGTGAGCCATCTCGCTTCCTTCTCATCGCAAAAATTGACTTTGATTTCTGACCGACTTGCCCATCAGGGCAAATGAAAAAAAAGCATTAACGTTGAACTCTGAAGTTGCTACTTCCTTAAAGAGGAGATTAATTTGCCTTCCACACTGAAAATGTTTACTGCAGCTGTAAAAATATGTTTAGATACCTCTCTTTTAAAAGATACATTCCTTTAGAGGCGTGAGATGGTTGCTTCTAACTATTAAAGCAGCCTCAGCCGCCAAAGTGTAAAAACGTCGACAGCAATAATTTAAAGTCCAAAAAAGACAGATTTGCCTCCTCCCCAAAAATGTTCAGCTTTAATTTGTGCACTTTTAAACCAAATCAGACTAAATAGAACACAAACCCAAGCGATCAGTTTCACTCTGACTCGGACCAGCCTAATGGACTACAGCTGGTGAAAGCGCCCTTAGTTACCCATTTATTTCATATGAATGCTAACCCTCACCAGAAATGTTTTTTTTATTGAAATTGTTGTATTTGTCAAGTAAACACAATAAGTGATTCACTCTTGGCATAAATGCTCAAGCATAAATACTTTTCTCCCACAGGGTGACGAATGTCTGGTGAAGTAAAATGTCAAATTCAACAACAATGCAATCACTTAGTAGTACATCCTAAAGGACAACATGTATAATGTTTTGGGAAGTAGGTGCATTAGTGAACTCAAGATGGTACTCTCAATTGATGGAGCTCCATTTGTGGCAGTCAGCCGTGTGCAGCAGTTGTTGAAACACGCATGAAACACCAGCCCTAGTCCTGCTTAGATCGCTCCCCAGCAAGTTTGTTGTACACGGTAACCATTGCCCCAATCTCCAGCTTTCTAGACTTTACAAAAGTGATCAGGAAGACTGACATGCTGTGCCACGGCATCCATCCACACATGTCTTGGCATCTGCGACGTACCACTGACCTTTCACCTGTGTCCCAAAACTACCTTTTGCAGGGAGAACGAAGGACAAGAAGATGGAATATCATCTATCGATAACTCCCCCGTGATCAAGTCAGCGATTGCAGGAAACAGCTTGGGAGGTGTTTGTCTCAATCAAAAGGAACGGATGACGAAGTCTCACCTGTTCAGAAGCTGCTTCTTCTATCTGACACAGCGGCTTAGATGACTGGCCGAAATTACATTTGTAGCTACTGTCACATCCCAAACTACTATTAAGTATGTCATGTCTGACATGATTCCCTACAGCATTGGGAAAGCGCGGTCTTCATGGATGCCCAGCTCTGACCCAAAAGACACGGCAGAGCGGTGACAGCCTTGATTGTCAGGCCTCAACGCAGAACAGCTTCTCCCTATCCACTCAACATCATCTACCCTTGGGAATCGATATGTTTGCTCATGGGACAGAACCAAAGAGGTTTCATAACATTTTGCATCTCCTCCACCTGATCCTTAAGCTGTCAGGACTGTCAATCTCTCGGACTGAGCAACAGTTTTTTGATATGCTGAGGTATCCCAGCTAATGCAAGCTAAAACCCAATGCCGGGGAGTTTTGTCACAGTCGGATTGCATGACTGGCACAGTGTTAAACCTGGGGCAGCCTCTCAGGAGTGGATCTAGGATTGACTCCAGCACTGACGGAGAAAATTTCTGTCTACAAGGCTAAATGGCTGGGCTGTTAGAAGTGTTGTGAGGAGAGGGAGTTGACCCTTGAGCTACCTTATTTGTTCTGTTCCTGTTCCCCTTTCCTGTCTGTCACATACTACTATTAAGGTGTATGCATCAGTGATCTCTTCCTGTCACTTAGGGTTTGGAGAGAGTTTATTTTTAACCACCCTCTACTGAATTTGACTAAGATGGCTGTATTATGTGGAACACTCCTCTGTCCCTCAGCTGATATTGACCATTCGCAAAGTCCTGCTCCTCGAATGCAGACTGGCCAAATACAGCATAGCATCAGCCAGCTCTATCCAGGGTCCGACAACTATTGTACTCCATAGACTGTTATAGACTCTAATGCAGTTGTTTTAGATTTTTTTTCATTCTCAGGCTGGTTTTGTAGATTTCAAGCTAGCATGGTTAAACGTTAGTTAATAGTGAAACTCGTTACCCGGACAGGTTGGAAGGAGATATATACGTTTCTAAAACGGTGATGTTTCTACGTAAAAACCTGTTGAGCTAACATTAGCAGAGTACATTAGCACATCATTAACTCGCGTTAGCACTTCTATGCTAAGCCAGCTACTGAACGTATACTGAATGTGTACACGTGCTGCTTTAGCTTTTTAAATGTGTAACAGTGAATAAAGATGTACCTGCTTTACAGGAACAGTGTTGTTCCTTCATTTCATTGTCTTGTGTCTCGATCACCAGGCAATGTGGTGGTTCACTTTTACACTGTGATATGAAGCTTTAGCTTCTTTATCAGTTTGACATCTTCGATAAATCCTTCAAACACATATTGTAGACCCTTCTGTCTGCTTCTCTCTGAAATCACTTTGTCTCTTTCCAGAGTGTGCCGTTAGTGACAGTGTGGGCTCCATGGTAGCTCTGGCAGCTTGACAGAATAGCAGCCGGGCATAGCTAAGTCAATTGCCATCTTAGATCCACTGGGCAGTCACCTCTAAAGCTGTTATTGTAGGAAATTTGGGTTTAGAAGTGTTTTAAGAAATCATAATAGAAGTGTTTAATGATTCATAATTAAGAAATCATAATTAGAAGTGTTTTGGAATACATAATTAGAAGATTCATAATTGTAGAAGTGATTTGTAGTTAGAAGTGTATCTTAGTAGCACCTTTATATCCGTTTGTGAAACTTGTGAAGTTTTTGCCAAAAGTTGCAAATCCTTATCTTTATATAGAATGTTTATCATAGAAGTGTTAAGCCATAAAAGACAGTCATTGAATGTATTAAACTGTGAAGAATAGCCAAGGGAAAGTCAGACTTCTAGACAGACATTTGCAGGTTGTACCCGCGCGAGGGTTTTCGGAAGCCTGACGCCAGGAGGAGGCAACCGAAATTAGCCAATAGGAATTAAGATGGACAAAAGGGAGGGGATTTCAAACTGTAAGAGGAAGTGCTGGAAAGGTATTCACTCTCTTTCTTCTCGGCTCTGAGCCTGGAAACATCTGTGTTTCCAGGCTGAGTCGCGAGTGAATAGCTTTTCCGCGCGGATCATATATTATATATTCTGTTAGTAGTGTACTTCATTCTGTAATTGTATTAGCTTCAGTAGGATTAAATACTTTTTAATTGTAAACCAGTTTATGGTAGATTTATTAAGAAGCAACTCTACTGTAAAACAACAGTGGAGCGTGCTCTCCGGCCTTCTCTCGGTGGGGAAGATTTCAGCCTCCACATTATCCTTCAAGGCTCTATTGCTGTGACAACAGCCAAGAGGGTGGATAAGTTGTGTGACCTGTTGTGCCACCCAAACTGCATGCTTAGTCGCAAGGAGCTACCTTCAGATAGAAGCTTCCCTTTTAGTCAATAAATATTAAACTAGGTTTAGGTACAGGACGCGTCAGTGTCAGTGCTTTTTACCCTCAACCCCATGAGACAGAGAAATGGAAAAATCACATATTCTACTCCCTGTGTGAGCTTTGGCATGATATGCACTTTGCTGCACTTTTTTCTACTCTGCGGACAGTGTTGTTGGTAAGCCCCCTAAGGCTCAGCGAATCGCTGTGCAGGGGTATCTTGGCAGAAACCCCCTTGACTGTCTGTGTACACTCAACAAAGGCAGGGTTGCTCAGAGGACATTGTATGTTAGCATTGAGAATGAGGTCTTGCATTTTTATCAGGTGTTACCTGTTGGATGTTGGTACCGGTTTAGAAGACCTGTGAGTTGTAGGGTCTTAGACCAGACATCCTCTTGCTCGGTCACCAGTACTCCCTGCAGCAGAGGCAGGTGAGGTGTATTATTAAACTTTGCTAAATTACTGCCCAATAAACAGGTGGTGCAGCCTTGTCACTTGGTGTAGGATACTGCACTTTCGCCAAGTAGAACTTGGGTTATAATGTGTATCCATCATTAGCATTCCTAATAAACAAATGTGCAATAAGCGATATAGCAGGAGATTTTGATGACTTTTCAACAGATATTTCTGTCTGATATGTCCCACTGAGAAATTTGACATTAATATTATGTTTAATCAATGTATATTATACATCTATTTGTCTGCAGAGGTTTTATTCAAATAAAGGTTATTTAAGGTTTAAAAGTGAATGTCTTAGCCTAGCATTTGTTACGATATTATTAAACATAATCTGTGTACATGACAAAATATCAACAGTTGTACAGGGGTGTGCAGTACCATGTTAAATATTTATAAAATGCATAAAGAATTTTTAAAACATGGTCTAAAATTGGGCTATAAGGAGCCATAAATCCTGGTCTATATCAGAGCTTAAGCATAGATGCAATGATGAAATGGTTTGGACTGCTCATGTTTTGATATTAGAACTCTTAAACACTTAAAAATGATTTTTACCTCCCTTTAGAGTTAAGTCCTATCACTAATAAAGCCGGGATCATTGTTATAACTCTTTTTGTCTTGAGAGCTGAAACTGAGGCTCCCCAACAGGCCGGCAGCCCTGTATGTGTGTGGGGTTTTATTAAGCTGACCAAACGAGGTGGCAGTATAACCTTCCATCTCCACACCCACTGTCCTCAGACACTGTGCCCTATCTCCTCATTATGTCAGGTCTGATATGCAAAGTAGCCCCGGGAACCACTGTAGCATGGCAGAGGCAGACAGGGGCAGTGTGTGTGTGTGTGTGTGTGTGTGTGTGTGTGTGTGTGTGTGTGTGTGTGTGTGTGTGTGTGTGTTTATGCCCTGTTTATGTCTGTATTTGTGTGTCTGGATCATAGTTTGGATGGACTCTCCAGCCAATGGCAGCACTGTAGCTATGATTTTACTTGGAGAGGGTATCAAGTTCAGCATCATGTCCTCAAACAGATAAACACACAACTTACCCGCCCTCCTGCAGGCCTAGCCTTAAGTGCTTAGTGCAGGCTCAATATGGAAATGTAGTCAAATGGCCAACTGGCATCAGCGACGGGACACGAGACTGCAGAGTGTTGAGGACGATTCTGCTGCATCAAAATTTAGATACAGGCTTCCTTTCATTCAGGATGCAGGTTGTGTTTGTTCACAGTACAAAACGTGAGCATATACAGTATGTGTGTGCACTCACATTTTTCATTTGAACGTACACTTGAATGTGTGCCGACCTTGTTTACTGCGTGTGTGTGAGTGTGTGCATGTCGGGGTGTGTGTGTTTGTGCTGGACGCAGAGTCAGTGGAGTGAGAAACGGAGAGCTCACCCAGCCTTTTGGCTGCAGCCCTAATTGGCTGTGTGTTGTTGACAGGATGCTGACAGAGCATATCGCACAGACAGGTACTCTGTTTCTCTCTGTTTCATCTTCTGGGTTTGTGAAACTATTTCCTCGGAGGAATTCCCTGCTCATTTTACTCATTTTCAGGCATACAAAAAGCCTTAATTAAGTGGCGCCCTTTGACAAGTTACGAAGCTGGTTGTTTTTCTAGTGTTTGGATACAGAAAACAGGGAATGGAGAGGCAGGAGATAGGCCAGCCTTAATGAGACTCTTTCTGCCTCTTTACTGTTCACTGACCTGCTGGGCGTCTGAGTGTGTGTGTGGACGCAAACATGCACTATGCAAAATTCACGACTGGAATTCCTGTTATGTATTATGTAAGCACGTAAAGGTATGTGCACAAATACAGACACCCCTGCTAATTAACTTTGCACTTAAAACGTAGAGAGACGAACATCCTGGGTTGAGATAATCAAAGGTACCACTCATCATAATGGCAAACTTGACTCGCATGCACGCGCTCACGTGGGACTTTTGATGGACAGTAAAGACCACTGGCATGCAGCATCTGAAACGAACCATATCTAAAGACGGGAACGATTGCTGCCTCGGGGTGCTTTTACCCAACACTTTGATATCACTTAATGCACTTCTTTCTCCTAATTCATAAATACACTTACTGAATCTGAGACCCCTTCAGGTGACTCTTCACATTGTGCACACGTTATGTGGAGTTATGTCATACACTGAATAGTCATGTCCGTCAGTCAGTCTAGACTCAAAGATAAAGAGGATGTTGTGCTTTTGCCATCATGGCTTCTTGCCTGAAGAAGCTAAGTCAACAAAATCGATGCACTCTTCTTCCCCGATTTCTTTCTCTATTCTCATAATGTTTTCAGTGTGATTTACACAGGAGTCTGCTTTGATACTGCTCCCAGACCTGAAATAGTTTGATATTTATGCTGCATTCACGCACTGTCTGCAGAAATGGATGAACAGAAAAACATCCTTTTATTACGACTTGGGTTCGCCCATTATTCTAAGATGGTTGGAATCCTTGTAGTTGCAACATTGAACAGTCTAAATAAGATTTTGTTGTGTTACCTATTTAGAGCGGTTAATTAAAAAGCGACACATCATACAAACAAACAAGCTAAATTAGCATAGTCAATTGTATTGTATAGTTTTGAAATGATAGATGGAATTGCCAGCGATGGTGGTTTGGCCACCATTTTGCTATCAGTTTGTTGACACTTCCTGATAAGTTATGACTAGCAGGCTGCTTGTAATTGTGGCCCGACCAATAGTGAACGCAGCAAATAGTTGTTTTTACTATGGGCATAGGAAGCATTAGAAATGTGGGTGGGACAATCAACGGGTTCTGAGGGTCCTCCCCCAGAACATTTTTACAGAGTAGACAGAGTAGAGGTGGCTTGATACTTGTATCTGGCTACACTAGCAATAGAAAAATGATGACTACATTTTGTAGTTTCATCCAGGGAAGTGGTTGGCCCTATAGATCACATATTTGAAGATATTAAAATGTACAGAACTTGTTTTGAATGGCTAATTCCGAGCTATCTTTAATAATAACCACTCATTGTTTATTTAAACGTGAGGATCTCTTTATGCTTGCATGCGATTTCAATGTATGTTAGATTAACTACTATGAAGAATCACCAGGCGCTGAGGCCTATGTCTCAAAGTATACTGTTGACACACACATTTTTACACACATAACACTGCTACAGAGAAGCACTCCACATAAATATTAAAGGCAGCATTTCATGACAAACGTCCTCAACAAACATCTGCTACCAATAGTCTTGAATTTATAGCTTTGAGGAGTGTGTGTGTGGTAGCTTGATAACGTCATAAAAGCGTTGTGTAACAGAGCCCTGATACACTGTATACTTTTTTAAAAATTCTCTAAATCTCATGAAATATTGACATGAATGGGACACAATTTACAACCAACAATGACTTGAGGTGGTTGATGCTTTTTTTTGATTTTTTGATTTCATAAATTGCGTAACCTCAAAAACACAATCATCAGGTACCCAGTTGTATTGTAATGGTGGCACTGCAGTAACAGTTAAAAATGTCCAGACAATAATACAAAAGAAAATATATCATAATGTGTTTATTTTTCTGATTTGGGCAGGAAGCTAATGCTGCTTTTTACAGTATATAAGATGGTAATCATGATCAATATTGTTCCTGCTAAGCATCATCATGTTAGCATCATGAGCATGTTAGCATGCTCATAGCATTTAGCTCAAATCACCACTGTGCCTCAGTAGGCTACAACCTCACAGAGCAGCTAGCATGTTTATTTATAGCTTGTTGATAAGGTATTCACCACATTAATAGACTGATTAAAATAAATTGTGGACAAATAAAGTTTATTGTGATTATAGCCTACAGTTTATGTTATGATTAATTGAACACTTTTCTCAAGGAATCTTCAAAATAAAATGGAGGAGAGTAATGTTTGAGGCTCAGCATTGAGAGGAGCTGAAGCGTCCTTAACTCCCTTAAACTGGAGGGAGAGTTTAAAAGGTGAAACCGCTGTGGGGCTGAGTGCAGGAAGCTTGGATGACCCCACTTTTCTCGGTGTTGTGCTCCCTCCTCACAGCCTATTTAATGTTACATCACCTTTTCTCTCTCTTACACTCTCGTTCTCTCCTGAATCCTGGTCCCTCTGTACATGTTCCGCTGTGAAGTGAAGCCTTTACTTGGGATTCAAAGTGTTTTTCCTTTGTTGGACATGAGGCACATTTCTCCTTTGAGTTTAACTGATAACCAACAGCTCATAGATTCATTGGGGCTCTATCGCTGCAACTGTTAATACCCACTGAGCAAAGAGCACATGACGTGTGATTTTTGGTTTCCTGGGACGTGTAGCAACCAGCAGTGTGACAGCTGCCCATGATATAGCAACGATAATGTTAAGACGCTGCCATTAAATGTGTGCATGTTTGTGTGCATTGTTAATCACCAGTGTTTTATATTATCTCCTTTCTGAAGTCCCAGGAAAAGCTTTGGGGTTTACCACACATGCATTAACATAGGTTAGCCCCAAAGAGCTCCTCACAGGGCCTTTCTTTCATAAGGATGACTCAAATAGCTGTGGCCAATACACTTGCCCCATTGGAATAGTGAAGCAGTGGCTCAGAATGGTACCGCCCATGTCAGAATCTACCATCTTTGCTTGTCTTCCATTGATGTGGGTCTTAGTTGTTCTTAGTCTGGGCACAACAGCTGGTCATGTATATATAACAATGCTTCTGACTTTATTTATCTGTGTATATGAGCATCATCCTTAAGATCTTTCAGCTCTCATGATTTTTTTCTCGATTAATCAAAAAACAATGTCAGAAAATTGTGAAAAATGCCCATCATGTTTTCCTGAAGGAAAAGATGACGTCATTAAATGAAAGTATTCAGATTACTTTCAAAGAAGGTTTATGACCAATTAACTGCAGTGTTTAAATGTAAGATTGCCTAATGAGTTAATGGCACAAACATAAACATGACTTATGCTAAACATCGGCATGTTAGCGTTGTCATATTGAGCATGTTCGGGTTAGCGTGTTTGTGCCTAAGCAGCCTCACAGAGCTGCTGCCTGGCTGTAGACTCTTTTTGATTTATAGTTGCAGATTAATCAGCTTTACTTCATTTATTTACAGTAATGCAAACTGTTGCTGACACTGCTGAAAATAAACCCCCAAAAAGTTCTGGGGATTTCTCCCAACAGCACCAAACCAAATAAGTGTTTAGAACAGCAGATGTAAAGGCTTGCATCAGCTTGCAAACAGTGATTGGAAGAACACTTGTACACTCAGCCATGCTATCACAATTATATTTCAGACAAAGCAATCAGTGTAATGGAAAGCTGCACACAGTGCATCATTGATTTCCAAAATTGACTTCCACGTGTGCCTGTGTCACCCACATCTCACTCCAAATGCTACATCAAATGTGCAGCTGTGAGCTGAGCAGCACTGCCAGGGGATCACAGAGTGCTGCAGTAATACGAGGGGGCTTGTCACTGACTGGGCCCATAGGCTCGGCCTCGTCACAACTTTTCAAAGCTGACATCGGATTGGCTGTCGTCTCCGTTTATTATCAAGAGTCCCTGCCTCTGTACTGTTGAGCTAATGTAGCTGTAGCTCCCCAACCTGTGAAGTTGAAAGGCAGGTGTTGATCACGTGGTGCGGAGCCATCCGAGGACACGATGAGAAGCACTGACTCATGAACACGAGCGAGAACACGGTGTGAATTTGTGCTGAGATGATGCCTCTCCAAATCAATTCATTAGGTGGTGCAGAGGTACGGCTCATTACAGCTCCAGCATGTGTGCGCTTGATAGGCCAATAATGTGGAGGAGAAGCAGCTGTCCAGATATGGATTCATTCCAAATAATTTACTTACACATTTGAATATCAGCTCAACTCATTATGCAGGACAGCTGCTGAACTATGGGTACAAATTGACGAAGGAGCTCGTGGAGGAAAAGTGAAGATGTGGACCACAGTGTTCACCAGCCGGACCGCGTAAACATGAAAGCATGTAGGTGGATTCGATTCCGTGCACCTGCACGTGTGTCCATTTCGACATTTTGATGTGCGTGGGTAGACGAGATGTCAGAGGAAGACAGAGAAACTGAGAGAGAGAGATGCACCACCACGCATGCATACTGTACTGCACGGGTGTACTTGTGTGTTTTCGCACGATTGGGGATTTCTCTGCGCTGATCTCAGCAAATTCTGTTGCGTTTGGCAATATGAATATTCATAAGGTCCTCTTGTCTTTGGTAAAAGCCTCTTGTGGTTCCACAGGGGCTGCTCGAGGGGCGGTCTGAGGGGGGTGCAGGCTTTGTGTGCACCGGTGAATCAATGTTTCATGGCACTTTCACCTTTTCTGCGTCTGGAAGAGCCGGGGGAGGTCTTGTTAATCAGGACTGTGTTGAAGCTTTTACATTTTGCAAACAGGTGTGTATTCTTGTCCCTGTCAAGATCAGTTTGTGTGACACTGAGAAACTTAGCATTTTACCTGGCCCCTGATTTATTTCTGTGTGTAATTATTATCACATTTAAAAAAGCTCACACACACCATGTGAATGTGTTGAGCCCTCGAGCTCTCTGTTCATGAATAAGTAAAAAGAATTTCCTGTCCAGCAGTGGCTCCATTTGCCTCAGCCCAGCCCACCGCTTCTAGGCGGGGTTTTCTCCCTCACATGGTCCTCTCCAACACAAACACAATCACCCCTTTGGCTAAACAGGCCTACTTTCACCTCCGGATGCAACAGCGCCGGCATGCCTGCATCTTTCATTCTTATGTAACCCTCAGAAGGAGGGCAAGCAGAGGAGCAGGCTCGCTCCGTCTTTATGTGCTGGCTTCACTGAGCCTCAGTGATGCCCAGGGGTGCGTGTTAAGCCCTGCAGACTGCGCGATGGAACGCAGCAACGCGTGGCCCCCTTCTACCTGACCCCTCCATCCACTTGCATGTTTAAAGCAGAAATTAATAGGCAGATGTGTCAGCGTCATCTTTATAAGGACACATTCTGTTCCCTTTATCTGTCAGCGAGCTAATGCAGGAGGGCTGGGGAAAGAAAAAAAGGCTTTTATTGTGAAATGGATGCATCCTTTAATAGGTCAGAGAGGGAGGAAAAGAGAGAGTTGACATGAGCAGGAGGATGCAGAGAAAAGAGAGGAGGCACTAATGGAATTCACTATCATCCAACCTTTTTCAAGTCCAAATAATTCCAATAAGCTTTTTATAGCGACAAATTTGCTCTGCTGCTGAGGCGATTAGAACTGTACACAGTCTGATGTAACTATGCCTTATTATGGCATAAAAACAATATGAGCGATGCACTTCCAAAAAGGTTGAGAGACAGATTTTTCCAGTGGGATTACAAAGACCAAACACCTGCTCTCATTATTGTTTCATCAGGTCAGGGTTAACAGCAACATCGCCAGAAAGCCCCAGCTGGTCTTCAGCACCATAACGAATACCTGCTTATCAGCGCTGATCAAACACTGTAGCTGTGTTAGATGTTCGCCTCATGGCAAAAAGGGCCAGGGTTCAAACCTCACTGGGGCATTTCTGAGTGGAGCTTGAACATTCTCCCCCCATTCATGTAGGTTTCCTCCAGGTGTCAAGTTTTCTACAAGCGTCCAACAGGCACGTCAGCTGAATTGGAAACTAAATTTCAAATAGGTGTGAATGTGTTTTTGCAGTGCTGAGAAGTCCATATTTTTCATCCGAAACTGTGGCACATTTAAAAATACATACTATCCTACATTGTGTCAATTGTGTTTACACACTGACTTGGAAACTTTCATTCATCATAAAAGGTTTCGGAACAGTTTCGCTTCTCTGCGTTTTTTTGCATCATTTATAAAAGGCAAAAGAGGGTTGTTTGACCTCTCTGAGCTACCGTCCAAAATGGGATCTGATAAACATTCAATCTGTCTTCCAGAACAAAGTAAATGGTAAATTAATATGTACTTGTATAGCACCATTCTAGTCTTCCGACCACTCAAAGCGCTTTAACACTACATTCACCTATTCACACACTGATGACAGGAGCTACCATGCCAGGTGCCACCTGCCCATCAGGACTCTATAACATTCACACCCATTCATACACTGCAGGCACAGCTTGCAGGAGCAATTTGAGGTTTAGTGTCGTGCCCGAGGACACATCGACATGGACTAGCAAAGCCGGGGATCGAATTTATAAACCTCTGATCCACTGCCGCCACTTACTTTATAAGTACTTTATGACAAACAAAGAAAAGAATACAGAGATGTAGAATTTAAAACTAGGTTAGGCAGGTGATTTCAGAACAGCTTTGAATCGGGGTATGATCGCAAAACAAAGGAGGAAAGATCAGAAGGCAATGATTGTGTTCTAGGCAGCTGTACGATAGCTTCTTGCTAATTCCAATCATTTATTAGCCCTGTTTGTAGTACTAACCATTGCACACATGTAATTAATTCAGTTTTGTCTCGCATTGTGAATTTTTGCAAAAAATAGCATAATAAAATGCATCAGACTCAAGGTTTCTCTGCGTTCTGCTTTTCACCAGATGACAGATTTAATAAACACATAAAACAGTTACTTGGAGTGCAAAGGCCTTCAGACTGTTCATTCAGCAAAAAAGGAAATTTAAAGACATTCTCCTGGCTGTGAAATAATAGTTATCTCTATTGTCGAACATCATACAGACTAAATTATTACAAAATGTTTAAAAAAATAAGGTTGTTATTCAAATTTGAGCTGCAACTAATTTTAATCTGAAGACTAATTGGGAAGCATTTGCTGTATAAAGCATAAAGAGTCAAAAACAGTCAAAAAGATATTCACTGTGTTATTTTCAGCTATAGAATTCAAAATATTCACATATTCAAAGCTATACCACGTCGTTTTTTGAAATTTTGCTTAAAAATGATTTTTTGCTTTAAAATATTTAATCAGTTTTCAGTCATTCAACAAATTGACTATTGCTGAATATAAATAGAAGTTTGTTTCGTCTGCTGTCTATGATAAGGACTGTTTGAACTTTTTCTATGCTAGTGCTGATATGATACCTGAGATTTGGTACTCAGGTTTAATAGGAATATATATGCATTGCTTATTCTTTCATCCTTGCAAATGGATTTGGTTTTCTTTTTACATAACTTTTTTTTCTTTTATCAAATAAAACCAAAGCACATGTTGAATGTGGTCTAAACAATGTAACCATGCTGGTTTTACCCACTTCAACCGAAAGACATTTCATGCTGGCTTTTTGTATGTGACAGATATTTGGTGCTCATTAATGGAGACAAATAAGAACACGCCCAGGTTTCTCTTCAACACTGTAGCCAGGCTGACAGAGAGTCACAGCTCTGTTGAGCCATGCATTCCTATAGTAGTAATCACTTCATGAACGTCTTTAATGATAAGATTATAACTATTAGAGAGAACTTTAATAATCTCCTTCCCTCAACCCCTACCGGTTTATCCTCAAATAGAGTAACCTTAGAACCAGCTTCCAGTTTCAGTCCGGT
The DNA here is from genome assembly GCF_050575085.1 of Anarhichas minor. Lineage (NCBI taxonomy): Eukaryota > Metazoa > Chordata > Actinopteri > Perciformes > Anarhichadidae > Anarhichas > Anarhichas minor. Next base: position 20,456,925 of record NW_027466582.1, read on the forward strand.
GTTCAGACACACTCACCACATTTAAGAGTAGGCTTAAGACTTTTCTCTTTGATAACACTTATAGTTATATATAGGGCTGGCTCAGGTTTATACTTAGGGCTGACTCAGGTTTATAGTTAGGACTGGCTCAGGTTTATAGTTAGGGCTGGCTCAGGTTTATAATTAGGACTGGCTCAGGTTTATAGTTAGGGCTGGCTCAGATTTATAGTTAGGGCTGGCTCAGGTTTATAGTTAGGGCTGACTCAGGTTTATAATTAGGACTAGTTCAGGTATATAGTTAGGGCTGGCTCATGTTTATAGTTAGGGCTGGCTCAGGTTTATAGTTAGGGCTAGTTCAGGTTTATAGTTAGGGCTGGCTCAGGTTTATATTTAGGGTTGGCTCAGGTAGTTAGGGCTGGCTCAGGTTTATAGTTAGGGCTAGTTCAGGTTTATAGTTAGGGCTGGCTCAGGTTTATAGTTAGGGCTGGCTCAGGTTTATAGTTAGGGCTGGCTCAGGTTTATAGTTAGGGCTAGTTCAGGTTTATAGTTAGGGCTAGTTCAGGTTTATAGTTAGGGCTGGCTCAGGTTTATATTTAGGGTTGGCTCAGGTAGTTAGGGCTGGCTCAGGTTTATAGTTAGGGCTAGTTCAGGTTTATAGTTAGGGCTGGCTCAGGTTTATAGTTAGGACTAGTTCAGGTATATAGTTAGGGCTGGCTCATGTTTATAGTTAGGGCTGGCTCAGGTTTATAGTTAGGGCTAGTTCAGGTTTATAGTTAGGGCTGGCTCAGGTTTATATTTAGGGTTGGCTCAGGTAGTTAGGGCTGGCTCAGGTTTATAGTTAGGGCTAGTTCAGGTTTATAGTTAGGGCTGGCTCAGGTTTATAGTTAGGGCTGGCTCAGGTTTATAGTTAGGGCTGGCTCAGGTTTATAGTTAGGGCTAGTTCAGGTTTATAGTTAGGGCTAGTTCAGGTTTATAGTTAGGGCTGGCTCAGGTTTATATTTAGGGTTGGCTCAGGTAGTTAGGGCTGGCTCAGGTTTATAGTTAGGGCTAGTTCAGGTTTATAGTTAGGGCTGGCTCAGGTTTATAGTTAGGGCTGGCTCAGGTTTATAGTTAGGGCTAGTTCAGGTTTATAGTTAGGGCTGGCTCAGGTTTATAGTTAGGGCTGGCTCAGGTTTATAGTTAGGGCTGGCTCAGGTTTATAGTTAGGGCTGGCTCAGGTTTATAGTTAGAGCTGGCTCAGGTTTATAGTTAGGGCTGGCTCAGGTTTATAGTTAGGGCTGGCTCAGGTTTATAGTTAGGGCTGGCTCAGGTTTATAGTTAGGGCTGGCTCAGGTTTATAGTTAGAGCTGGCTCAGGTTTATAGTTAGGGCTGGCTCAGGTTTATAGTTACGACTGGCTCAGGTTTATAGTTAGGGCTGGCTCAGGTTTATAGTTAGGGCTGGCTCAGGTTTGCCTTGGACCAGCCCCTAGATGCTGCTGTAGGCCTAGACTGCTGGGGGACTTCCTAGGATAAACTGAGCTCCTCTCTCTCCTCTTCTCTCTCCTTCTGTATGACTTCATGTCCCATTAATGCTCATTACTAACTTTGCTTCTTCCCTGGAGTCTTTGTGCTTTCTCGCCTCACAGGTTTCCATGGATCGTGGTTATACCTGGACCCTGGTCTTGCCTCCTGCCGTGGTCCTGCTGACACCCCATGTTACTATTATTAGTAGTAGTCACATTACTATTACCTATACCATTACTTCTTTTATTATCATTGTTATTCTACTATACCCACTGCTGCTGTCATTATTAGTGATCATTTTTCCATCATTATTCTGCTTACTACTCTCATTATATGAATAATTTATGTCATATGAATTGAATGTGTTGTAACTCTGTTATGTTGTTCAGTCTGTACACCTGACATCTATCACACTTCTGTCCATCCTGATAGAGAGATACTTCCTCTGTTGTAAAGATTGTAAAACCCTCTGAGGCAAAATTTGTGATTTTGGGCTGTACAATATAAATGGAATTGAATTGAATGAGCACATTTCCATCCATACCTGAATCTACTGCTATCATTTACTGCTGCTCACAATACTGTTGGGTCTCATTATCTCTGTTCTGTGTCACTGACCCTGGACCTGCTCGGTGCCTGGTGCTGCCAGGCTCTGTGACTCTTGGCCTTTGTTTGCCCCTCTCCCGTGATGCCCCTACTGAGGCTCAGTGTGAGCCTCTCTAAACGTTGGCCAGCAGCAGCTCAGGTGAGTTCACCTGCCCTCACCAGGCTACACCCACTCTATTATTCATCAGCCATCTCAGGTGACCTTCCATAAACATTCTGTTATCGTTTAGGATCCAATGTCTCATTAGCGGTCCATTCGGCTTCCTCAAATATTGCTTTTGTGACCACCGCCCGCTGCCCTCACTCGACCGCTTGATCCCTGGCCGTCTGTCATTTGCCAGCCGGCGCCGGCACTGGTGAGCCATTGTCATTGGCCCTCGTCGGAGAGGCTGCTCCGGCGGAAACTGCCACCAGTAGCAAGTTTCAACAGGCCGCTGCCGTCGTCTCAGGTTTTCATCTTCTAAATCCCCCGTCTCCACGGTAACCGTTGATGAAGTGCACTTCTTTCATCCCCCCTTATATGTGTACATACATTGCCTCGGAGAATGTAAACTAAAAGGATATTTTTAGTTCTACAACCTCTGTGTGTTTAGCCTTTGACCCTCCATTAACCCTGATCTGGCTTCACTGGCAAAGACCTTTGTCCGCTTCGATTGGGCTCTCGACACAGCAGCTCCATTACTTTGCGGTTTGCCTTGAGCAGTGACATAAAGTATGCTTTGATGCTTTTGTAAAGCCTTGTGTGTGTGTGTGTGTGTGTGTGTGTGTGTGTGTGTGTGTGTGTGTGTGTGTGTGTGTGTGTGTGTGTGTGTGTGAAGAATATTCAAGAATTACAGTACATTGTAGTTGGCGCTGGTTAAGACTAGAATAACTGCATCGCGGTTGTTTGCCTCTGTCAACCAGTCAAGTTGCAGTTTACATTCCTGTCCAAAATTGTATCACTTCATTAATTTATCCTATTAGACATTTGTATTAAATTTACATAATTATCATATGAAATATTTCCTCAAATTCTAATCAGTGCATCCTTGAGATCTGACTTTCCTGAGATATCGGGGTCACAAGAATGGGATGGATGGTGCTGGCATACAAATGGAAAAAGTTTATTTTCCCGTCTCAAGGAGACTCAAAATTCTCTAAATATACCCAACACAGTGTGACATGTGTCTGACCTCTTCCTGTTCCTTTCCTTATGCTCTGTCTTTGCTGTATTGATTCGTTTTCAAGAACATTTCCAATTGTTGGTCCCATTAGGCCTCTGTGCCGGCGACAGCTGTGGCCGGACGCGTAATGCTTTCTGTCTGTCTGTCTATCTGTCCAGTCCATTCTCATGAACGCGATATCTCAGCAACTAATGGAGGGAATTTCTTCACATTTCGCACAAATATCCAGCTGGATTCAAGGATGAACTGATTAGAATTTAGTGGTCAAAGGTCACTGTGACCTCACAAAACATTTTTGGTTATAACTCAAGAATTAATACGCTAATTATTTAACACAAATATCGAATAGTACAAAATGATGAAGTGATAACATTTGGGACTGTGAGACGGTACTTCTAGTTTTTGTCTCAGTGTTTGACCATCATGTGTAAGGAGCTCCACCTGGAACCAGCCATTTAGACATTAACTTTGTCAGTCTGCTTATTGCCAGCAAACAATGACGTACCGTACAGACTACTGAGCACTACTCCTCTACACACTATACAGTAAACGCCAAACCACATGCGGTGACTTCCCCCACCATTTTGATGTTGGGTGGCGAGGCCTTTATTTGTCTGGATGTTAGCTAGGACTGAGCCTTTGTTAGACGCTCTACTCTCTGCCACAGTGTTTTCAAAAAACAAGCCTAGATAGGCTGCTAATTAAGGGCCAGGCTTCTGTTTGTATTTAACGAAAGAATCCTCCTCATTAGTTTGCCAGGCAGTAATTAGAGAGGAATCAGAGAGGGGGGGTGGGGGAGCAAGGAAAGGGATGAAGACTGACTCCACTCAGCACTAGGCACTGTACTGTACATCAGTGGGTGTTTAATGAACAAAGTATGGTGTTAGGTATGGTGTACAATTGAGTAGAAAATTGACCGCTACCTTTTTGATGAGGTAATATCAATAGGTTGAAGAGATTACTTCTCTTTGACTACGAATGATAAAACTGAGCATTAAACAACAAAACAGGGCAGTGTTACTCAGTAATGAATAAAAAAGAATAAAGACTCTAAACGATTGGAAGACCTGCAATGATTAAAGAGGTTTCCTGTTGTCTAGACAGTCAAACAGATAGAAGCTTTGTTTAAGGACTCAAACAGCAGACTATGACGTATTTTTTAACAAATAAAAAGGAATAAATGAAATTGAATTAAAAACAGGTAATATCCTTTTGCAGAAAAAGTAATTTTAATAATTCAAACAGCAGCTCTACTTTGAAACTCCCGTGCATTTGAGGATCTTTACGAGCTTATGTTAACCACATGGACAAGAAGGCCCCTCTCGTGTTCAGTTCTTCACTAATGCTTTTTAAGATTTCAGAGGAGTTGTTCAGGGTCGGTCCAACCAGAGGCACTTGTTTAATATGATGGGAACCACTTAGGGAGGTTTTAAATACTGCCTTGTGTGATTGTTTTTAACCCCATTGACGTTTTACATTACATTTACATTAACCGCGTCTGTTTCTATTTGCTCGAACGATGTGAGAATGAGCCACGGTCTGACAGGCCTCCCAAGCTCACAATGACTCATACATTTCTCGAAATTCTTAACCATCGCTTTGAATCCTCGGGGAAAGATCATCAAAGGGAGATGATGGCATAACTATTTATATCAAGGTAATTCTCTGTTCTGAATCAGCCACTGCTCATCTCTGTGGCAGGGGTAGATATGTGTGTGGAGATGGAATCATCTTCTTTTGGCTGGGGAAACCATACTCTCTCTGTTTCCAGCAGACAGGAGGTGTTCTGCCCTCAGGACTGGGGAATTGGCGCCCCCTCCTGGGCCCTTTAGGTTGTGTTGTTAATTTGCATTTATTTTGACATGCACTCTGACATGGAACAGGAAGTTCGCCACATGCGGTAGTTTGAGGTAGATGGTCTCAGAAAATCATCCGCTGCCATCCATCATGTGTTTACGCCTTCGAAAGCATAGTCTTTTTACTCTTATTTAATTCGTGTACGTCGATGCTGCACAATAAAGCATCTGGAGCTTGAAAGCTACATCCTGACTCCCGTATTCATTTGGATGGAGTTTGGCTTACTGCTGAATTGTGTACCAAGTTACACACACACACACACAAGGAGAGCAGTACAGTAAAAAGACTGATACGCAGCTGGCTAAACAACTCTACAACAACGGAACGCAGTGAGTAACAACCATTATGGATGAAAAGCATCTAAAAGCTGCTACACAAGAGGAAACGCAGAGCTTGCAAGATGGAGGATCTGTCCGCAATTCCAAACATTCTGGTTCATCAAGATCTTCTAGATCATCTGTTGGTGCTGCAGCAGCACAAGCAAGAGCGAGAGCAGAGGCTGCGCGAGCACGGGCTACATTTGCAGAGAGGTTTTTCAGGATGACTCAAACAGCTGGGTCGCGCCTCTCCCCTTCAAGTCTCCAAGGCCACCTCTGCCAGGCAATCGGGGGCAAGCCGTCAGCCGCCTCTGTTCTCTACGGCGCACCCTAGACCGAAAACCGAAAATGAAAGACCAGTATTTTGCCTTCATGCAGAGGGTATTCGACAACAACCATGCAGAGCCGGCACCTCCACTGTACAAGAGAAAAGAGTGCTGGTATTTACCTACCTTTGGAGTCTATCACCCCAGAAAGCCCGACCAGATCAGAGTGGTTTTTGACTCCAGTGCACAATACAATGGCATCTCTCTGAACAATGTCCTGCTCACTGGACCAGACCTGAATAACAGTCTCTTGGGGGTCCTGATTCGCTTCAGGAAGGAACGCGTGGCAGTGACTGCAGACATTCAACAGATGTTCCATTGTTTCGTTGTGAGAGAGGATCATCGGGACTACCTGCGATTCCTCTGGTATCGTGACAATGACCCGAGCAAGGATGTGGTAGAGTACCGTATGAGGGTCCATGTATTCGGCAACAGCCCCTCACCAGCTGTAGCCACTTACGGCCTCAGAAGAGCTGCTGTGAAGGGAGAAGAGCAACATGGTCCAGACACCAGACGTTACGTAGAACGCGAGTTCTATGTCGATGACGGACTAATTTCTTTGCCAACTGAAAAGGAAGCAATTAGCCTGCTGAAGAGGACACAAGCCTCGCTCGCCGAGTCAAACTTGAGGTTGCATAAGATTACATCCAACAGCATGGATGTCCTGACAGCGTTTCCAGCAGAAGATCATGCAGTGGACATCAAAGACCTCGACTTGGGAGGAGAAACCATTCCCACACAGCGCAGCCTTGGTTTAAGCTGGGAAGTTGCTACTGACACAATCACTTTCCAGACATCTCTCAGCAACAAACCATTTACACGGCGTGGAGTTCTGTCTGTAATAAATAGCCTCTTCGATCCTCTTGGATTTGTCGCTCCTGTCACCATTCAAGGAAAGTTCCTACTCAGAGATCTGTCAATGGAAGTAAGTGACTGGGATGCTCCACTCCCACAAGAGAAATGCAGTGTGTGGGAGGCATGGAGGGATTCACTGCAAGAACTTCATCAGCTTCATATCCCTCGAGCTTACACAATCCACTCCCCCTCAAAAGCCAAACAAAAAGAAATCTGCATCTTCTCAGACGCCTCGACCAAAGCTATAGGTGCGGTAGCATACCTCAAAACGATGGATGAAGATGGTCAGATTAACATTGGTTTCATTCTAGGAAAGGCAAGACTGGCACCACCAAGTGAGCCCACCATACCTAGATTAGAGCTTTGTGCGGCAGTACTAGCTGTGGAAATGGCGGAGCTTATTGTTCAGGAAATCGACTTGCAGCTTGATGCAGTCACCTTCTATTGTGACAGTAAGGTGGTACTTGGATACATACATAATGAAGCAAAACGGTTCTATGTGTATGTCCACAACCGAGTTCAGAGAATCCGACGATCTACACAGCCAGAGCAGTGGAAGTACGTACCTACAGAGCATAATCCTGTTGATCATGCTTCAAGGTCTGTTGCAGCCTCTCAGCTTGTCAACACCAACTGGTTCACAGGACCGGCATTCTTGTATGAACCACACAAAACCCACAGTGAACAGCAAGCCGCCTTTGAGCTCATTGACCTCAACTTGGATAGAGAGATCCGACCATCAGTGTCGAGCTGTGCCACTAACACTAAAGACAAGCCACTCACCCCTGAAAGATTTGAGAGATTCTCATGCTGGAACTCTTTGAAAAGAACAATTGCAATGCTCATCCACATAGCTCACTCTTTCCATCGTGCGACCCAAGTCCCTGCAGAATGCAGTCAATGGCATCAATGTTCAAAACCTTACACTGTTGGTGAGCTGTCCAAAGCAATGAACACAATAATCCTCTCAGTGCAGAAAGCCACTTTTGCTGAAGAATTCACCACACTTTCAAAGGGAGGTAACGTCAACAAGAATAGCCCACTGGCAAAGCTAAATCCACTCATAGATGAGGACGGCCTGCTCAGAGTTGGTGGCAGACTGAAGCTGGCAGCCCTGAGCAACCGAGAGAAAAACCCAATAATTTTGCTTGGTAAGCATCATGTTTCCACATTGATCATACGACATCATCACGAGCAAGTTGAGCACCAAGGGCGTACTTTCACAGAGGGAGCAATTCGAGCTGCCGGCATATGGCTGATAGGTGGCAAAAGATGCATAAGCAGCATTCTCCATGGATGTGTAATTTGCCGGAAGCTTCGAGGTAAAATGGAGAGGCAGAAGATGGCAGACCTGCCAGAAGAACGGCTAAGCACTTCAGCACCTTTTACCTACACAGGCCTGGATGTTTTCGGCCCTTGGACTGTCACTGCAAGGCGCACTAGAGGAGGAATAATCCTCAATAAGCGTTGGGCAGTGCTCTTCACTTGCTTGAGTACTCGTGCTGTCCACATAGAAGTGATTGAGTCTATGGATGCTTCATCCTGTATTAATGCTCTCAGAAGGTTCTTTGCCATTCGCGGCCCCTCCAAACAGATGCATTCCGACTGCGGAACAAATTTTGTTGGTGCCTGCAATGAACTTGGATTCCAAAAATGAATGGGCGAGTCAAAGGTGCAGATGTACGTCAACAGTCAAGGATGCACATGGGACTTTAACCCTCCGCACTCTTCACATATGGGTGGCGCATGGGAGCGCCTGATTGGAGTGGCACGCAGAATCTTGGATTCTATGCTTATGCGTACAGACTCCTTCAACCTGTCTCATGAGGTTCTGTGCACTCTTATGGCGGAAGTGACGGGGATTATCAACTCAAGGCCTCTAGTACCGGTCTCTGCAGATCCAGACTCACCTCTCATACTTACTCCATCAATGCTCCTGACTCAGAAGCAGAGTGTACCACCTCCACCTGGAAAGTTCACAGAGAAGGATGTCTACAAACAACAGTGGCGTCAAGTCCAAAGCTTAGCCAACCAGTTTTGGACTCGCTGGAAGCAAGAATATCTGCAGACATTGCAAGTTCGTCGCAAATGGCTAGAGTCATGCCCAAACGTCGAAAAGGGTGACATTGTTCTACTGAAGGACAGCAAGGCACCCCGTAATGACTGGCCTATGGCACTTGTTACGAGCACCTTTCCCAGTGATGATGGAAGAGTCCGCAAGGTAGAACTCAAAGTGACCAAGCAGGGATCAAGCAAGACATTCCTCAGACCTGTGTCTGAGATTATTCTTCTTCTGAAGAAGTAGGACTGAGACTTTTCTATTGTTATCCTGTTTAGTACCTATATATGGCATCTTTACAGATACCAAGTGGGGAGTGTTCTGCCCTCAGGACTGGGGAATTGGCGCCCTCTCCTGGGCCCTTTAGGTTGTGTTGTTAATTTGCATTTATTTTGACATGCACTCTGACATGGAACAGGAAGTTCGCCACATGCGGTAGTTTTAGGTAGATGGTCTCAGAAAATCATCCGCTGCCATCCATCATGTGTTTACGCCTTCGAAAGCATAGTCTTTTTACTCTTATTTAATTCGTGTACGTCGATGCTGCACAATAAAGCATCTGGAGCTTGGAAGCTACATCCTGACTCCCGTATTCATTTGGATGGAGTTTGGCTTACTGCTGAATTGTGTACCAAGTTACACACACACACACACAAGGAGAGCAGTACAGGAGGCCTTAGCTGGCCAATGAGAGTGGCCTGCCCACCTGGTGACTAGGCCTCTGTGTGGGTGGACACTGCTGCTTCCCAGCACTGTCTCTGTGGTTGCATGTACAGACACACATTTGCTTTCATATGCAGAAGGCCTTAATACGATTCTGTGCTATTCAAAGCAAATAACTGGATTCGCCAGTGTTCATTCGTTAATGTGACATATTTGAAATTTGATGGGTAGACATTTCAAGTTAATTTTGACAAAACAAAAAGGTTTTATGCATTTTTTCATATGTATTTGTTTTTCAGAATCAGGTTCATTATCAAAGTCAGCCTTTGACCTTTCTTGCTTGCATACAGTCAAATGTTCCTCCAATAGTAGAATCAGAGATTTTATAAAAATATTCAAGTTCATTGTCGTTTGAATCTGTTTTAATGTCTTCACAGCTGTTTTGACCGGGTTTTTTGGGCTACTTGGGAGCAGCAATACAAGCTGTAAACACAACAAATATAAGTCCAATATTCGCTCTCCTTTGTCTCTGTTTTGGCTCCTGAGAGAAACATCTGACTGTTGCTCTATGCTCCACTATGTTCACCAGTTAGTTGCTACATTTGTCTGTTTAATTCTCCTGCTATCATATAAACCTACTGACTATTTTAGCCTTCATACCTTCTTTTTTAAACTTTATGTTCAGTGTAATTATTGTAGAGGCTTCCACTTTCTTACGTGACCCGTGTGTGTAATGCGATCCAGCTATAAACCCTACATCTGTGAAACTTACAATGTTTAGTTTCTATTTACACAGTGTCGGAAAAGTATTGATTTAACTTTATACATTTTATTGAAGAGTGTTTCTAGTAATTTGTCCACACCATATACAAGCAGGGCATAGAATACTGAAATCGTAACACCTCTTAGTATTTTACAGTCCAGAACACTCTGTCAATCAATATGGATAACCGTATCCGGGAACGCCGTTGGGAGAGGAACTTCAGGCCTTCCAATCCGGTGCGTCAGTTTGCTTCCAGCCCCAGCCTTCAGTTTCCGAGCCCGTCCCGACGGTACAGCTCTGCGCGCTCCCATTCTCCTACCTCAGCACCTCCCCCTTTGGAGCCGGAGGAGCCGATGCAGCTAGGGCGGACTCATCTCTCTCCGGAGGAGAGAGAGCGACGCATCCTCTCAGGAAGCTGTCTTTACTGTGGTGAGTCGGGACACCGCATGGCCGTTTGCTCTGTTTGACCAAAAGAGAGAGCTCGCCAGTAAGAGTGGGGGTGCTGGCAAGCGATTCAGGGAGAATGCCCCATTCTAAGCCTCGTGCACTGTTTCCTGCCACCCTGAGTTTATCATCTGGGCCTGTGCACCTGTCGGCACTCATTGATTCAGGGGCTGAAGAGAACTTTTTGGACACTGAGTTTATTAGAAGTAATGGGATTCCCGTAGAAGCATTAGAGTGCGCTCAGCTAGTGAGCGCACTGGATGGCAGTTCACTGGCAGAGATAACACACCAGACTCAGCCAATTTCCCTGCTCATGTCCGGTAATCACAGCCAGAAGACCCGGTTCTACGTGTTTCCTACCCCTCAGACACCCCTGGTCCCGGGACTTCCCTGGCTTAAGGATCACAATCCACAGATCGATTGGGCTGGGGGTAGAATCACCGGCTGGAGCTCCGCCTGTCACTCTCGCTGCCTCAGATCTGCGGTTCCCCGGCAAGCTCTTCCCTCCAGCAGACCTGACACCGGTCCTAGCCTCTCCGCCGTGCCCCGGGAATATATGGATTTAGGAGAGGCATTCAGCAAGGAGCAGGCCCTGTCACTCCCCCCTCATCGCCCCTACGACTGTGCTATTGACCTGCTCCCGGGCGCCCCACTTCCCACGAGTCGGCTATATAATCTCTCCCGGCCAGAACGTGAATCTATGGAGAAATATATGATGGAGTCGGTCGCCGCAGGAATCATACGTCCCTCATCTTCACCTGTGGGAGCGGGTTTCTTCTTCGTCTCCAAGAAGGACAAGAGCCTCCGTCCCTGCATCAATTTCAGAGGTTTGAATCAGATCACTATCAAAAATGAATATCCATTTCCGCTAATTTCTTCTGTTTTCGAATCCTTAGCTGGAGCTAAGATATTCACCAAGCTGGACCTCCGCAACGCGTATCATCTGGTCCGAAATCGCGAGGGAGACGAGTGGAAGACAGCCTTTAACACACCCGTGGGACACTTTGAATACCTGGTGATGCCGTTTGGATTGACCAATGCCCCTGCCGTTTTCAAGAACTGGTTAATGACGTCCTCCGCGACTTCCTCAACCGTTTTGTGTTTGTGTTTGTGTATATTGACGACATTCTCATCTTCTCCCCGAATCCCCAGGAGCACACTAACCATGTCCGCCAGGTTCTGCAACGACTGTTGGAGAATCAGCTCTTCATTAAGGCTGAGAAGTGCGAATTCCACGTCTCCTCTGTGCAGTTCCTGGGCGCGTCTTCATTGAGGAGGGTCAGGTGAGAAAGGACCCCGAGAAGGTTAAAGCGGTAACGGAGTGGCCGGTGCCCGCCTCACGAAAGAAGCTCCAGCAGTTTCTGGGGTTCGCTAACTTCTAAAGACGATTCATCCGGGACTACAGCCGAACGGCAGAACCACTGACGCGACTCACCTCCTCCAAGGTGTTGTTTTCATGGACCCCAGAGGCCGACAAGGCTTTTTGTGCTCTCAAGGAGCGGTTCGCCTCGGTTCCAATCCTGGTCCACCCAGATGAGACACACCAGTTTGTCGTCGAGGTGGACGCCTCCGACACCAGAGTCGGAGCCGTACTGTCTCAGCGGTCAGTTTCCGACTCTAAACTCCATCCTTGTGCTTTCTTCTCCCGTAGACTTTCCCCTGCGGAGAGGAACTACAACGTAGGCAACCGAGAGCTGTTGGTTGTCAAGCTAGCCTTGGAGGAGTGGAGGCACTGGCTGGAGGGATCGGTGCTCCCCTTCATCGTATGGACTGACCACCGTAATCTGGAGTATATCTACACGGCGAGACGCCTCAATTCTCACCAGGCCCGCTGGGCCTTGTTCTTCGCCCATTTCAATTTCACCATCACCTATCGGCCCGGCCACAAGAACACCAAGCCGGACGCACTCTCCCGTCAGTTTGCCCCGGAAGAGGGAGACTCTACTCCCGACACCATCCTGCCTGCCTCGTACGTGCTCGGTGCTGTCACCTGGGAGATCGAGAGGGTGGTACGTGAGGCCCAGCACACCCAACCTGACCCCGGAGGGGTCCCTCCGAATCGTCTGTTTGTCCCTCCGTCCGTCCGCTCCCAAGTCCTGCGGTGGGCCCACAACCCCGGCATCCGGCGGACTATAGACTGGCTCCGCCGCACCTTTTGGTGGCCGTCCCTCGAAGAGGAGACCCGTACGTATGTGCGGGCCTGCACTACGTGCGCCCGGAACAAGGCCTCGCACCAACCCCCCACCCCCCCCCCCCCCCCCCCATGGGGTTACTACGTCCACTCCCTGTTCCACAACGTCCGTGGTCCCACATCGCAGTGGATTTCGTAACTGGTCTCTCCCCGTCAAACAGTAACACCGTCTTTCTGACTGTGGTAGACCGGTTCTCAAAGGCGGCTCACTTCATTCCCCTGCCCAAGCTTCCATCGGCCCGTGAGACCGCTGACCTACTAGTCCAACACGTCATTAGGCTTCATGGCATTCCTGCGGACATAGTCTCGGACCGTGGCCCGCAGTTCTCATCCCAGTTATGGAAGGCATTCTGTCACACCCTCGGCGCCACAGCCAGTCTCTCCTCGGGATTCCATCCGCAAACTAACGGCCAGACGGAGAGGCTGAACCAGGAGCTCGAGGCCATCCTCAGGTGTGTGACCGCCACTAATCCCTCCTCTTGGAGCCATCACCTCCCGTGGGTTGAGTACGTCCACAATTCCCACACTTCTACTGCCACCAGACTGTCTCCGTTTGAGGCCTCCTTGGGCTATCAGCCTCCCCTGTTCCCTAGCCAGGAGGTCGAGGTGGCAGTTCCGTCGGTCCAAGACAATGCCCGTCGTTGTAGACGGGTGTGGAGAGAGACTCGGGTGGCTCTGCTCCGCACGGCAGAGCAAAATAAGAGGGTGGCGGATCGCCATCGTGTTCCAGCTCCGGCCTACTGTATTGGACAATCGGTTTGGCTTTCGACCAGGGACATCCCCCTGCGCACAGAGTCTAGGAAGCTCTCTCCCAGATATGTCGGCCCCTTTCCCATCATCTCCATCATCAATCCAGTAGCGGTCAAACTGCAGTTGCCTCGCTCCATGAGGATTCACCCGGTGTTCCATGTCTCCCTCCTCAAGCCCGTTGTCTCCAGTCCCCTAAATCCTCCGCCAGAACCCCCTCCACCCCCCCGACTCTTCGAGGGGGGCCCCGTCTACACAGTCAATCGCCTCCTGGATGTCCGCCGTCGAGGTAGGGGGTTTCAGTACCTGGTGGACTGGGAGGGTTATGGACCAGAGGAGCGGTGCTGGGTGCCGCGATCCCGGATCTTTGACCCGGGGCTCATACGAGACTACCACCGACAGAACCCCGGTAAACCAGGCGGTTCGCCAAGAGGCTCCCGTTAACGGGGGGGGGGGGGGGGGGGGGGGTACTGTTAGGATCCCTGTCTGCTCCTAGTTTGTGCTCCTCTGTTTTTCCCCCTGTCTGTTTTGTTATTGTGGGCCATGTGCTTATGTTTTGTTTTTGTGTCAGCCTACAGTTTCCACCCACTTCACGCCTCTCTCCTTAGGCTCAGCTGTGGCTCATTCCAGTGATCGCCGCTGGCTGACTTAAATACCTCGGCGTTTCACCGGCGCGTCGTCAGTCCGTCCGGTTACCAGTCTGGTCACGTAAGTCTGAACACCCATTTCAGTGAAGATCGTTACCTGTTTGTTTTCTGTTCCTTCAGTTTTGAGTGCGGTCGAGTTTCCCTCCCGACTCCGGAGGCTACCTGTCCCGGCTTCGGTTGAGCTTCCCTCCCGACTCCGGTGGAGATTATAGGAGTGACTTTAATTTGCTGGACAGTTAGTCTTTGTTTTTTGTTTGTTCTTTCTGTGACTCCTCCTGCACAGTTAAATAAAGTCTTGGCTGGAGTAAACCTGCTGTGTGCGAGCGTTTGGGTCCACTAACTACACTACCACATAACAATACTATGTCTTTTTACGAAATACTATACTGTAATTTTTATGACATACTATAACTTTTAATGAAATACATTTTTAGGGACTTTTATTAAATGTATCACACTATGACTTCTTTATTGACATTTTAATGACATACTGTATTATTACTGTCTTTTTGTGACTATCCTATGAATTTTATAATGATTTTTTTAAAACATACTAACCATACTATGACTTTATGACATATTATACTATGACTTTTTTATGACATTGTTAGACAAATTATACACATTTTTTTGACATTTAAATGATATACCATACTATGATTTTGTTTTATGGCATTTTCATGACATACTATGATCCGTGCACAAAGTATATTTCATTTGCCATTGTTCACATTGTATAGTGAACAATGTCAGTTTAGGGGTATTATTACCTAATCTCATTGGTCTACTTGTGTTAATGCAAATGTGTTAATGCCTGTGTTATTATCGTGTTGAATGAACACGTGCAATGCAATTCAGCACAACAAAACATCAACTTGTTCTATTATCCAATGACAACAACGCCACTAAGCTGTCCCATGTAAAATCCTTCACATGGGACTTGATCTTACATGGGATAGCTTAGTGGCGTTATTATCATGACAACAGAGCCAGCAATAATGTCAAAGTTCAAGGTAAACCAACTGTTTTTACAGTCAGACTCTTCACACGTCTCCTATACAGCCTGAAACATTCACCCAAGAAGCCTTTATTTAAATAAATAAATTGATATATTGAATCCATCCATCCATCCATCCATTTTCCACCGCTTATCCGGGGTCGGGTCGCGGTGGCAGCAGGGCAAGCAGGCCGACCCAGACCTCCCTCTCACCGGCAACATGTTCCAGCTCATTCTGGGGGATCCCGAGGCGTTCCCAGGCCAGCTGGGAGATGTAATCCCTCCAGCGTGTTCTGGGTCTTCCCCGGGGTCTCTTCCCAGTTGGACGTGCCTGGAAAACCTCCAGTGGGAGGCGTCCAGGAGGCATCCTAATTAGATGCCCGAACCACCTCAGCTGACTCCTTTCGACGCGAAGGAGTAGCGGCTCGACTCCAAGCTCCCTCCTGATGACCGAGCTCCTTACCCTATCTCTAAGGCTGAGCCCGGCCACCCTATGGAGGAAACTCATTTCGGCCGCTTGTAGCCGCGACCTTGTCCTTTCGGTCACGACCCAGAGTTCGTGACCATAGGTGAGGGTAGGAACGTAGACCGAGTGGTAAATTGAGAGCTTTGCCTTCCGGCTCAGCTCCCTCTTCACCAAGACGGTCCGGTGCAGCGCCTGCTTTACTGCTGCAGCTGCACCGATCCGTCTGTCGATCTCCCGCTCCATCTTACCCTCACTCGTGAACAAGACCCCGAGATACTTGAACTCCTTCGCTTGAGGTAGGCACTCCGTCCCCACCTGGAGGGAGCAATCCACATTGAATCATTACATACAAATAATTCAGTGTTTGCGCCCTTTGGCAGTTTATTCACGTTCAATTGTGGGAAAGTGGCAGAAATATAGAAACGTTAACTGCGTTTAAGCAGACTTGACTCAATTGAGCTTTATGACGCTGCTGCTGCTTTGAAGATACCAGTCAGAAAGGAAACTAAACAGGAAGATTGCAAACAAGCCTGTTTAGTTTTGGTTTGGTTAGTTTTTAATTGTGCAGCAGAGTTTTACTGGATTTAGTCATTTTGAACCAAATTTTTGCAAAAGTCCAATTTATAACTAATCTTGGATTAAATTGATTAATGACATGCTATACTATGACTTTTTTGACATTTCAATGACATGCTATCATTTTTAATGACATACTATACTATTCATTTTTAAGCTTTAAACTGCAACTTCCACCATACAGTATGTGTCAATGCTGAGAACCAATGCAAGTATGTGATGGTGCTCGCTGTTCTCTCTTTGGAGTGAGAGTCAAGAACCATACAGGGTCATCTGAGGTCTTGCCCCTATCCTAACCTGCAAATAGCCACCTCCCATTTCTGCTTCAGGCCTTAGGTTATATGTGACACGTGTTCCTGCAGGGCTATGCTATTGTGCACAAACACCGTATTGTGATTTTGAGAACAAGGCTTTTTCCCTTGCTGCCAGTTGGTTCCCTGTCAATCAACACAGCTCTGGATTAGCCTACGCTGACGGCTGGCTGACCGAACGCTCTGCCCTTCCCACACTGTCGCCTGTCAGTACCTTTCACATACAATATTATACAAATGCAGATTCTCTCCATTCCCATCACATTTATCCCCGCTGTCTCTTCCAGCTACCCCTTGACAGCAGGTTTTTCTTTTTTTTTACCCCCACAGCACAAAATGTGGCCCACGGCTCGTCACAGCAGGACAGAAAAGGTCTGAGTCGGCTAGTTGCTTCAGCTTTCTTGGCACTCTAATATACTGTCAATGCAGGGTGAACTGACAGAGAGGGAGAGGAAGATAGAGAGGTGGTTGGAGCTGAGGGGTTATACAAACACGAGGAACAAAGCATAAACCAGGCTGTCAAAACACGCTGTCTGGCTAATTGAATTGTTCTTGGCAGCCTTGAGAGAGTGCAGACCCTTTTAAGTTTAGCTTTATTGAATTATTAAATCAGAAAAGGAGGACGTTAGCATTTAAGGGAACATTCTCCAGACTTGTCCGCTGAGGAAGGAGGGAATGGTGTAGTGACGCTCTGACTGTACGCCGTCTAACAAGACTTGAAACAAGATTACTTCTGAAAATTGTATTACTCTGAACTGCGTCAGCGTAGATTGCCTTGTCTACATTACCTAAACCCCGGCCTATTAGCAGTAATGACTTCTTTTGTGTCAGGGTACATTTGAGCCGTTTGTGTTTTGTTCAGGCGGTGCATATATTGGTAATGAATAATTCAGCAGTTCGGCATGTGTGTGTAGATGGTTGTAGATTGAGTGTTTGCACGAGATGATGAGTGTGTGTGTGTGTGTGTGTGTGTGTGTGTGTGTGTGTGCGTGCTTAGAGGAGGGAGGGGTGGAAGTTGGATTTGGATGCCGTGTCAAACAAATTCGTCATGTGGGACTGCAGGAAGACTTCCGGCCATTCTCACTTTCATTTGCAGCTACTATTGCACATTTCCATTGCGCAATAATATGTAATTCATATACGTCCATCAAGGTCAAAGGTGTCTTTCAAGCGGAGTCCCTCGTGCCCTTGGGGGCTTGGAGGAACAGCTTTCCCTTGGATGTCCTTGCCCTGTCTCATCTGCAATGCCTCCCTAGCACCACTGTATTATGTTGCATTTGCATTGTATAGCCTCTGCAGGCAGCCCCTCCCTTCCCCTTTCTTCTCTTGCCCTTTTATATCTCCTTCCTTTTCCCCCTCGTCATCCCTCTCACCAGTGTCAGGTGGATGGGGTTTGGCAGTGAGCTGTTGTGCGGACGGGGCAGGATGGCTCAGTGGCTCCACAGCAGCAGCAGCAGTGTTTGAAGTGACGGTAGTGGTGTGCAGCACCTGGGTATTGGCAAGGAGTATGCAAAGAGCCCAGGAAAGATTTCGTTGCGGTGAAAAAAAAAGAATGGGGGGGGGTACATCAGAGGAAGGAAATCCCTAGCAGGAGGATCCCAGCTCAGCTTTTCTCTCTGACAACCCCCCCTCCCCCACCTCCTTCCATCCCTATGCTTCATTTTTTCCCTCCCTCCCCCTTTTTTCCTCATTTCCCCCTCTGCATCTCTTTCCTGTCTCTTTGGATTGGTCCCTCTGCATTGATCTCTCTCGCTTTTTCTCTCTCTCTTTTTCCTCCAGTTTTTTATCACCATCGGAAGAGCTGCTGATGCAATCCAATGCCACCAACTCTCCCCTCCATGCCTGTGCATGCAGTGTGTGTGTGTGTATGTGTATGTGTATGTGTGTGTGTGTGTGTGTGTGTGTGTGTGTGTATGTGTGTGTGTGTGTGTGTGTGTGTGTGTGTGTGTGTGTGTGTGTGTGTGTGTGCATACATGTGAGTGGGCGTATTTGCTTTTTGCATGCATGTGTATGCATTTGTTGTGTGTGCATCACAGGGCGAGGGATCTCCAGAGCACAAGCAGGTGAAATAGGAGGGTTTGCATGACTGGATGTGAACTCCCATGCTGACGATTGTCCCCACAATGCTGATAATGGTGGGTGTTATGTAGATAAGCCTCGTGGTGCAAAGGGGCCCTATGTAGCAAACAGGTACATGGGTGCTGGGGCCCACCGATGATTTACGGGGTCTCTCTGACCACAACCAGCTGACTGCCCTCCTGACGCTCAACAGGGAGCAGGCTGTTCTGCCTGGCTATTATTACAGAGCTGTTTGTATTGCCTGCTGTTTTTTCATTAGCACGAATCTTATATCTTCGCCTCTGAATATTGCATGAGGTTCAGGGAGGCTTGGTTGTCGTGACACCGCCGTAATATTTCACAACAATCAAAGATGGATGAGCCCATTCTTCTAGGTAAATAGAGGGAGGCCTGGCACCGGTGAGGAGAAACCTGAAGACAGTGACGGCGACACAGAAGCGCCGTAAGGAAGAAGAAGAAGAAGAAAAAGAAAAAACTAGAAGAGTGATTGGAGTCCATAAAAATCAAAATACACTGTAAGACAAATGGAGCAGGCAGAGACGAGAGAGCAGGGTAAATTTGGGGGAAAGAGAGAGCGAGAGAGGACAAGGGAGGGAGACAGAGCAAGAAATCAAGACGGTAGGAATGACGGAGCGAGGAGGATAAAGAAGCGAGAGATGGAGCTATTAGAGGTTGAAAGAAAGAGTTAGTGAGAGACCCACGCTGCTCCCAGTAATTGAAAAGACACTGGGACTGATTTACAGTGGAGCTTAGATGGGTTTGTTGGGATGGTGGTGGTGGGTGACACACTGCATTGCAGAGTACGAGGAGCGAGAACAGCCAAACCCCCTGCAGTGCTTTGCAACACCACCTCTATCGTCATCATTAGCAGGACACGGTGAAAAGGACACTCCACAGCCCATAACAAGCAGCGAGGCTGCAAAAGCATTATGCTTGAATCCATACAGGCTGGTTACTGCTGTACAGGGAAATAAGGAGTAAGAAAGGACGGCTTAAAAGGAAAAAATATAAAATATACAGTTCCTGTGTTGCCACAGGTGAGGTCCATACTTACACTGAGATTTTCAAGTAGATTAGTGTTGTTTGTGTGTGTGTGTGTGTGTGTGTGTTTCACCTCATCCACTACACTAACAAACAGGTCTCTCTCTCTCTCTCTCTATATATATATATATATATATATATATATATACAGCATATATATATACTGTATATATATATATATATATATCCTGCTGTATATCATGGGCCTGGCTCATACATGTGCCTGTTCTTTCCAGGGAAGCTGATACATGATACCTCTGCCCAGTCAATCTGTCTCGCATTACTGCCTCCACAGTGTGCTGCTTCATTTACACGTGAAATATTGATGTTCTTAATTTAACCCCAGGGTGCTCAAGTGTCCTTTCCTCCCCTGAGAGGAGGAGAGGCCTCCTTCAGGGAGCCCGCAGCCTCAACCAAGCCACACCCTCTCCGTCTCGGGATTGGTTGGCAAGGTGCTTTATGTTTTTTCCTCATTGGTTGATAGGCGCGTAGAGCGGCAGCACATACCAGCAGAATCCTATTGGGTTTGTCCTCGGTGTGATGGCCCACCTGTTCTCTGTGTGTGTGCCTCTTATTTGATTGTATTGTGTATGCATAATGTGAGTGAGTTAATGCTGTAGTTGTGGGGAGTTAAGTGCAACAACAAATATCTGAACACTGGTATCTGCATCTCTGAGTTCCAGTAGCTCAGCTAGTACTCTGATTATGGAAAATAGCCTTTTCTCCAGCATCTGTATGCCTAAATTCAAGCCAAATGGATTTCTGTTCTGTAAAAGAATATGGAACCCAATTTTAAATGACACATTATGAAATAAATAAGGTAATTAATATAAAATGAATCTAACATGTAAACATATTTTTGACATTGTATTTAATAATATATTTTCTTATTTATTTTAATTCAATAATAGAAATGTCACTTTGCAGGATGGGTGTCACCTGTTTCCGTCCCTTCACCTTTCAGCCAATCACATGCCCCCTGCCTAGCACGGCTCAACTACGCCACCAATTGTGACCAGCTGTAGCTAGCCGTGGTGCGAGGGAGCAATAGCAATGAATAGTTCCAAATAAACCAACTAGCTGCTGCTGAAAATAAGTACAAGGACACAGTGAATTTAATAAAATAAGTTACAGCATAGTAAGCCATTAACATTTTCATAAAAGTCATAGTATGTAATCAAAATGGCAGAGGGCAGAAGACCTCAACTTCATGGGTCAAAAGGAACAATAAAGACGAGCTCTATCATGTGGACACTGTGAGGTTTTTCTTGAATATAGGGTTGTGTTTGCCTTAAAGGAATACTTCAGGTGTTTTGAAGTGGGGTTGTTTGAGGTAGGCTACTTATCCATAGTCAGTGTATTGCCTACATAGATGATATCTCCCCCCCCCTCCGGGTTAGCAAAGTATTGCAAAACCTTTTTCTGCCACATAAAAGAAAAGATCACCGAAAAAATCAATATCCGTTTATGTTTACACTAAATATAGAACATTTCCACAGATTTATCTTGCTGTTAAACTCTGACGGGGAACTGAACTGAAAATGAAACTTATCTTTACTCATTTCAAAGCCACAAGACTTACAAAAACACCAGAGATATGTTTTTCTTTCAGGTCACCATTGGGAAATATGCTAAATACAGCGTATCCTTAAACTGAGATTGAGGGGCTTTCTTTTAGCTGGCTAAAATACATTTTCACAGCTGTACATTGCTCTGCTTCTGTATCTGTGCCGACCACCATATACACTGACGATGGAGAAGTACCTCAAACAACCCCACTTCAAAACACCTGAAGTATTCCTTTAAGGCCAACACAACCCTATATTCAAGAAAAACCACACAGGGGACACAGGAAATGTGTCCTCATGATAGAGCTCGTCTTTGTTGTTCCTTTTGACCCATGAAGTTGAGGTCTTCAGCCCTCAGCCATTTTGATTACATACTATGACTTTTATGAAAATGTTAATGGCTCACTATGCTATAACTTATCATACTTATCGATTTACTTCAATATTCAACTGAATTATTTCACAATGTATTGGTTATTTATAAATTTGACTTTACTTATTCATGACTATTAATTTCATGTCTTATGCATTCATTATTTTTTAAATGTTGGAGACACCGGGGCTTGAAAAAGGAGCTCTGCTATTGTCCCACCAATATAAACTTCAAGGTGTGAGCACCTGACCAGAGCAGTCAGTCCCAGCTGTGGCTCAACTTCTCGGCGGTTCCTATTGGCTCGTCTGGTGCTGCAGGGAGGGGACAGCTGAGGGCATTAGTTTGCCTGTTTCCTTCAAAAATGAAACAGCATGGCTGTAATCAGGGGACGATAGACATAACAAGTAGTGTTACTAGCAGCATTTGGGAGGGTTTCCCCTCCTGGTTCTAACCAACTACTCTGTTTATGTGATTAAAATCATGACATAAATCATCCAATGGCTTCTAATCTAGAACAAATCTACAGATAATGAGTGGATGAGGAATGCAGAGACTTCTGCATTTTCCCCCTGAAAGCAGAACCCCGCCCCAGCTGTGTAAAAGGAATAAGGTGTGTGTATCTCTGAAGTGCTGGCTTCATGCTGTAGGTGGGTGGAGAGCTGTCTCAGGCTATCTTTGCTCCTTTCTGAACATGGTCATATTACAGTCCAAATATAGTAAAACAATGCAGCGCTTACTTGTCTTTTAAGACATTTAGGTAGTGTTGTGTTGGAGGGATCGTGGAGACCGTTTTGTGCTGTACGCTGTGTGTGTGTGTGTGTGTTGAATAAAAGTGCATACAGCAGTAGCGTTGTGGCCTGGTTTGCCTTACTAGGACAAGCCAACATGGAGTCATCAGCAGAAGCAGGAGGGTTTATTCAAACTCCCACTTGCCTTTTCAAAAAAAAACATCCCAGTTACAGCATGTTCCTGTTGCCTAGCAACCAGCCAGGTCTTGAGAGAGAAGAGAGGCGTCATAGATGTGTATGTATATCCACCGCTGAGCACCAGAGCAAACACTCTGCCTCCCCTGTGAGGAGCTCTCTCTGCAGCCTCTCTGCCACGAGTCCTACAGGGACGCTGCTCTCCATTGATTGATTATTGACACGTTTGTCTTGTCGGTGAACATACAACACTTGTTGCCGTCTGGATCATTTCAACACTCGAGCATAAAATAAACGACATGAGACATGATAAAGTTCATGGTCTTTTATTTGAAAAAAAAAAAAAATAAAGACTAGCATGTACAACTTGGAATGAATGTAAACTGAACTCAGACGAACAGTTGCGAAGACTGGTGTGCTGACACCCCTAATAGCATGCGCTGCGAACACAGAACACCCCTCACTACGCTGCTGTCTGAGTCGAGAAACAGAAGAAGAAAAAGAAAAGTGAAGGCCAGTGATTCTCTCTTGCAAGAAAAGAGGACAGACACTCCATCTCAGCGGAAATAAAAAAGAAAAGAAAAAGAGAAAGAAAACAGAAAGCTCACCGTAAGACTCTTTAAGTCCCCCTCCTTTAAAAGGGCAGGACGCACAACTACTAAGATGGCCGTCCAAATAACATAACAAAAACAAAAACATGCCAAACATTTGAAAATGTATTTTTTGTACATTGTTTTTTCTCTTTTTATCTAGCATACAATTAAGTCCCATTCCACTTTAACGCTAGAGTCAGAACCTGGTATACTCGCTCATCTTAACAGTACAGGGTTCCTCTCCAAATACAAAAAACTGTACCAAACCAACAAGAGGACAGCTTATAGTGGAATCAGCACGCTCTGGTAGCCCGGAGGAGGGATATGGGGGGGGGGGGTTAGTGCTCCGGTCTCAAGCTGCATGCATGAAGAACAGAAAACAGACAGAGAAAGAAGAGATGGCAGCCCAGACATTTACCACTAGCAAATGGGACTGGAAGGAGTTCGCCAAATGCTTTAGCTTTAGTCTGAAGGTAGTAGTTACAGGGTTTGTTGTTATTATTATTTTTACTTGTTAAGTACTGATGCTAAACTGATCTCCGGGGGGAGGGGACAGGATCACTAACCATCATTTTCATGCAGATATTTTTGTATATTTTTACTGTGTGGACAGAAGGATATTTTATTTCAACATTCAATTATTTTCTATACAGAAACAGTATGAATAAATGAACATTTTTTTTTTCCCAAGAGGTAAGTAAAACATTTTATTTTTTTTTCCTTTTTTTTTTCTTCTAAGAGGGGACAGGACGGGGCGGGCCAGCTTCACTTTGCAGTCATCATCTGTACAAACTCTGCAGAGGGAGAGAGGACAAAAGACAACAGGGACGTCAGCTTTAGGTCCAGAACACACATCCTAATTAGTGTCCCCTTTCAAAACAACTTCCATGTTCACCTCATTAAACACATGTGATTAAAAAGCTTCTGGATGATGATATGCACGCACACATACATACAACATGAATATAAATAAATAAGAGAAGGCTCTCATTGTCTGTTGAGTACATATTCTCTATTGTTCCTTGGTACAATGGGAGGATAGAAGCGGGGCACTTTTCAGCCAGAACTTATGGACTGTTCATAATATATCAACAGCCTTCTAGAAAATGAGCGCAGTCCCTCGTGTAATGTTCCAAGGGAGCGACAGTAGGGGGGAGGGAGCGAGAAGGAGTGAAAAGGCTCCTGGCTCACTGATGATAATTCAGAAGGATAGCTTTCTCCCATCTTGGTTTCAGCAGCCTCCATCTAATAACTAATATTATGTGTGGCTGGCTTGTCTGGCGGTCCCCCTCAGAGAAATACACAGCTTGGAAAATGAAGTGCTATGGTCCCCCTGTTTAATGAAAGCTTACGCCATGGCCTAGAAACGAAAGCTATTTGTGTGCTTCCTTTACTGCAGTCTTTCTCTTACCTTCATAGTTGACCTGTCCATCACCGTCGATGTCTGCTTCTCGGATCATCTCGTCCACCTCCTCGTCCGTTAGCTTCTCCCCCAGGTTCGTCATGACGTGACGGAGCTCTGCGGCGCTGATGTAGCCATTTCCATCCTGGAAACATTCGGCATTGGATCAAATGTGTGAAACCGAAAAAATCCCACAGGCTAACAACTTGTGGAGGGAAGAATTCACACCAGATTGATAAATGAGGAGCCATGCCGACAGGTGTTCGGCGGGCAGGAAGTTGGAAAACTAAAACTTAAGTTATTTTTGAGTCAGCAGGCTTATTTAAATAGATTCCCAGATGACTTGACGTCTTGCTCCACATACATGAAAAGGTCAAAATGAAGCTAAAACGTTTGCCAAGCATGGAAACGGTTCTCTAATTTCCTCATTATACTCTGAAACCTTTATTTACCTTGTCAAATACCCGGAAAGCCTCGCGGATCTCCTCCTCACTGTCTGTGTCCTTCATTTTTCTGGCCATCATGGTCAGGAACTCCGGGAAGTCAATGGTTCCATTACCTGGAACGGGGGATCAATGAGGCAAATTAAATCAGCAAAAAGTTGCTGCAATTACTTAAAAGCAAACCGGGATAAGTAGAGATAATGTAACCCAGCATTTAGATGATGAGAAGCAACGGAGGACTATGCATTTATGACACCAGCGTTTACACCTTATAGCTTCTCTCCAGAGGCGTACCTGGCACTGCAACTTGAGACGCGAGTAATCGAAGCGAGGGAGCAGCCCTAAAATCATGTTAATATAAACCTTCCTTCCTGTGATAAACACAGCTACCGCAGGCTGAGAGGACGAGGGGGGGTCTCCCTTTCTTCCTCAGGGAAGCAGCCCTGGGAAGATGTTGCATATGTTATACACTAGGCAATAGGATAGCAGGGGGACCCATGGCCAGTCATCCATAATGCAGACATATAGTACACTGTGTAGCTCGGACGTCAAGCAGCCTGGATAAACCTATGGCTCATCTCCTGGTGCCCCTGTCAGAGGCTCTGGCTGGAGGGGAAGGAGAAGGCCAAAAAGAGGTTGGGGAGCTTCAACCCAGATCCATCCTTCATGTCCACTTATATCCACCCTTAAGTCCTCATTTGTCCCCCTTTCCCTTCAACATTCTGACACCATGTTTTGGTGGGGCTACTGGCAGCTGCTGTGCTGCGATCGGATCAATATCCATGTAACTGTTGTCAAGACAGGATTACCAGGGGATCAGACCCTCCTGACAGAGGACAGATCTATGAGGAACTCAGCAGCTCACCAACTGACACCACAGGAGGGAGGATGGGATGGCTGGAGGATCTAATGGTGGGACACTCTGCTTTTATGGAGACCTGGAGATGTTGGGAGTAAGCGTCGCGGTGTATTGTAATTAAAAACCGACAAAAAAAAGTCAGGGGATTGAAGAGAAGGTCAGGGACACCGAGGGCAAAGCACCCGGGAGGATTAGCCACAGGGTGGGATGGATGGGGTGGAGGGATTGTACGCAGATTAACCAATGACAGAGCACGCCTCAGAGAGCCAACGAGAGAACGGAGAGCCAGGATGGATGTGTGTGTGTGGAACGAAAAAGGATGCAGTAATGTGATGGGGCAGATGGTGATCTCATAGCCTGGGGTAACAATCTAAGGACCTGTTATCTAACACACAGAGACAGCCAGCAGCACCGAGGGAACACATTCTGCCACTGGGGGGTTGGGAGCCGGGCTTGGAGAAGGGAAACTGGAAAACCATCATCTGAGGGGGACAACGACTGGAGAGGCAAGGCAGCCCTCCGTCCATATCTGCTCAACTGTACCGCAAGCTGCTACGCTGGAGGAGGGAGGGATGGAGGCAAGGAGGGATGAAGATAGGGAGCAAGAGAGAGAAAATGGTGGGAGGGAAAGAGAGAGAGAGAGAGAGAGAGAAAAAAGAGAGAGGGGGGGGAGGGAGTGAGTGGGCGGTAGAGAGGGAGATGGAGATGAGGGAGCTGTGAAGAGGAGAGAATATAAGGAGTGAACCGAGTGGGAGACGGTGCGATTACACATAAGAGGTGCTGATGCAAACTATGGAAGGCTGAGGCATCTCAGCGCTCTTCAGTGTGTGCTCATTGCTCCTCCTGCATCATAAAGCCAACTTCCATCTCTGAGAGGAGGGCGAGATGCAGCGTTGTGTAATGATGACGAGTGATGTGCTGTGACTGAAGCTAATATTTATGTCATGCAGTTATTTGATCCCTATTTAAGTCGTTACACCTTCTATCATACGTCAGGAATATGAAATCCTGTTTCCTGGAGCAGGTGTGCTGAGCTTGTGTGCTTGTGAGACCAACAGCAGTCATTCCTTCTGATACTGTATCCCACACTGTGTGGCTTTCACAATCTCATAGCCAGGAGACTAGTTCTTTTTAACAGCTCCCTGTCCGTCTGAGGCCGTCCGTCCTCTCTTCCATTCATTCTACCTCTTTGCCGTAGCCTCCTTGTTTGGTAAATAAAGCACATTTTCAATAGGCCAGCTGACATCCCATGGCTGCTGATGTGGGTACTGGATGTGCAAAGCGCAGAGAGACCTTATGTAACCACTTTTATTTTCCATTACTAGCTTCATTGCCGTCTGACCTAGATTGCATCAGCCAAGGGATGCAGAACAAGGGGATGTTAGTGATGGTGTGTGTGTGTGTGCGCTTGCTCCTGGGTGTAACAGAGGGGGAGTGGGCGCTGAGGATGGTGGGAGGACGTTTCAATGAAGGGGCAGCCGTGCTGCGGTGCGATCGATTTCTCCTGATCAATGCGGTCCCATTTACAAAATCCTATAAGCTGACAGAGCAGCGCTGGGCTAAAGGCCCACTTACAGCTCACATCCTCCACTCTGCTGCCACAAGGACGGTCAGCTCAGGTGCAAACCAACTTCTACGACTCCTCTCTCTTTATACGTTTTTTTCTTTCATTCTCTCTATCACAGCATCTTTGGGAGTCTCTGCAGTGGAGGATAGAGATCTGTGTTCATGCGGTGACTAGAGGAATCTGCCTGAATCATGGTCCTGAGCTAACACTGACAGTCTTTTGACACTTGGCCCGCTCTACTCAGCAGCACTGAAAGCACGTCCTGCACACCCATATCTCTGACACTATGATGGAGCTGAACACTCCGTGACTAAACTGCTGACACAGAGGGACACGTCATCTGAAAGTAACGCCGGCCGGACAGTTGGCCTGGACAGTTGGTAGAAAAGGGAGGGAGGTGGGCAACAACACTGAGATGGGGCAGTAATGGATGCTGTACTTAATCCAGTGGTTCCCAAACTTTTTCTGTCAAGACCCCCTTTGATGATATAGGAACATTGGACGACCCCCCCCCCCCCCCGCAACCCGACCCCAGATTTTTCTTGGTTTTTAATGAATTGCATTATAATGCATGAACTGTATAAAATATTTTTATTTCTTTCTAAAATAAGTACATATCACTTCACAGTTTATTCTTCAGTTTGTTTAACTGGGAAAAAAAATAGCAATAATAAAATATATATAAAATAAAAAATATATAAAATAATTTGTAAATACAATTAACTTAATTTCAAACAAAGTGCAAACAACATATACTGTATTTCCTCACATTGAACAGCAGGTTTTCTCAAACAATAAAATAACACAATTATGAACAAGGTGTGCAGGTCTACATGGACCATATTATTTTGTGATCATATTCCTATGTATATTCCTATTCATATATATCAATCAGTGACTGGTGTGGGCTTGCTTTGCTTTACAGATTTTGTCAAAGCGGGGTTGCTGGTTGGAGATAGCTACTCTCAGTTCATTCTCAATGTTCAACTTTGATCTGTATTTGGTCTTCATTGCAGCAACTGCAGAAAACCCTGTTTCACATAAATAGGATGTGGCAAAAGGCAACAGTATGCCCATAGCTCTTTGGCCTAGTAGTGGGTAGTCTTTCTCCACTCCAATCTTTATCTTTCTCTGTCGCTCCGTATCTTTCTCGCTCTGTGTCGCTGTGTGTCTCTCTCTCGTTCGCGCTCCCTCACTCTCTCTCTCCCTCGCTCGTTCGCGCTCTCTCGTTCGGGCGCGCTCGCTCTCGCTCTCGCTGGTTTTGCCACAGTCGGTCTGTGACATGAGCCGCTCTGGTGGCGTGGTTGGAACACAGTGCATGTCACGTCGGTTATTTTATATTGTTTTACCGGTGTATGTGTGCGTCTGTGTGTGTGGGTTGGTGATGAAGCCGCGACCCCCCTGTAGTACCACCGCGCCCCCCCTAGGGGTCGCGACCCCCACTTTGGGAACCACTGACTTAATCCATCATGCAACAGAGCTTTTATCACCGAAGTCATGCAACAGAATGGTTATGTGGAATTATGGTCCTATTCCTCTGAAATGAACCAAAGAACTGCAGCACCTAGCATTGAGGTGAGGTTGGTCATTACACTGATTAAAACGGGGGCGTGAGCATGAAAGGATCAGTTGAACTGCTGATGGGAACGGAATGGCATCACCTTATTAACCTAAATATTAAAACCCTTCCTACTCGCTTACTTTGTAAAATGGGAGTGCAATTAACAGATTAACTGCTGATTATCCATCTTTGAAATACCCTTTTCCCAGAAGTGTGCACTGAGAGTTTGTCCTGTGCCATGTTTCAACTGCCTGGATGGAAAACACAAAACAGATGTAAATCTCTGCTGTCTTTGTAATGCAGGACATTTCTAGCAACCCATGATGAGTTAGTCCTCCCTTCTGTTTAAGATGTATTACTCTATTGCATTATTTCATCTCTTTAACAGTTAACAATAACTTAACATCAAATCAAAGAGGGCTGTACCTAACCATTCTTTTTTTTTTGATTAGTCGACTAATTGAACGACTGACTTAAGTGATAATTCTTACGATTTCGATTACGATAAATTTCCTGATTAATATAACGCTGAATTTATCCAAAAAAATAGAACAAATTGGTCTGATTAATATTTATTTGATTTAATCATCTTAAAAACGAACAAATGTAACAAGATAACAGGCTGTATTGTCAGATGCCTGATCAGAACAATAATAGTTGACATAAATTCAGACGGATTGCTATGACACATTAATTAATAACTGTATGTCATTTTAACCCTTTCCCTAAACTTCTACACTCGTAGATTGTGGGTCAGGTCTTTTAGCAGCAGTAGGTTCTCTGGGGGAATGTATATTTCAGCCCTAAAATCCAAGTGTGTATACTGACCGTCAGCGTCCACCTCATTGATCATGTCCTGCAGCTCTGCCTCTGTGGGGTTCTGGCCCAGCGACCTCATGACGGTGCCCAGCTCTTTGGTGGTGATGGTGCCGTCGCCGTCCTTGTCGAATAAGGAGAAAGCCTCCTTGAACTCTGCCAGGGTGGAGTAAGAGTGGGAGGTTAGAGTACTGCTGCTATGCGGTTACAGAAATGTTAGGACGCTGCAGTCAGGTCGCAAACGTTAATCAATCCCGTGTGACTAAAGTTATACTGTGTTAACTAAGTTCATGCTTGTATGTAAATTGGCCCTCATGAGTGTGGACAGAGGTGAAGTTGTAAATGTGCTGAGCTCTGAGAACCACACAGAGATCTTATCTCAGACTGTGAGAGGACAGAAGGATGCAGAATCCTGGCAGTGATAGCAGGCTTCTAAACTGTAGGCCATAAAGAGCCATCCAGAGAGGACCAGGAAATAGTGAGCATTAGCCTTGGAGCCTTAGCACAAGCTAATTAGCCACAGAGGGGGTTTGCCTGAGAAGAAACGGTGCAGCCTCTAGTTTTAGTACAAAGGCCACATCATTTATTGATCAAGAACATCAAGGTGCCTCAGTGAATCAACCTGCTCTTAAGCTCACCTGGAAAAATGTCTATTTAATGTTGCTTCATGGGTTTTACTCGTGACTCATGACATGCTGTAAATGCTTCTTCCTCGTACTTCCTGTTCAGTTTGAAAAGCTAATGATCTACCAAGTCCTTCAATGTTCTGTTTCACACCATGTTCAAGTGTGGTGGAGGCAACCAGAGCAGCTGATGCCAGTGTGTATGTGAGGAAAGGAGTAAAGGAGACCCCTACCTGCAATCTGCTCTTCTGTTAGTTGGTCAGCCTGTGGTTGGAGAAAAAGAAGAAAAAGGGGGTTACAAACATCAAAGTTTCTCGACAAGGCAACCATTCCAAATACCAAACTGTTGCGTCACTACATTCCTCGTCGTCCCCACCCACCGATCACCACGCGGCTCAACACTGGCCTCAGTGTTCAGGAGAGCTGGGAGTGTTGGGCCACGCCAGAGGCCTCAGCTGGAATCTGCTCTCAGGACGGCTAACTTTTACCAACGACAACAATCCCACATGAACTACTAGCCTCATGTGAGCGCCAATCAGTTAGAGGACTTGTTTCAATTTCTATAGTTGAACTTTTCCTTTAAATTTCTTATCTAAATGTCATGTTCTTCTCTGAGTAGAACCGTACCATGCTACATTGATTTGGTCCCTGTCATAGCTTAATGCCGATTGGATCCCACCTTGACTCCAGTCTGATTCTGACTGTTATAAAGTTGATACTGATGCTTAAAATCAGCAATCAGACTTGGACGTTATCAAGATGTCTTTTAAAGCTCCGATATAGAGAGCTCTATAAAAGGCACTGCACAAGATGTTATTCCCAGCTGAGAAGTGGCTCCATGGGATCCAATCACACCATGTTCAAAAAGTAGGCTACACTATGGCAGTCCACACAAGAGGGACTGCTTGGGCAAAGAGATGCTGCAATAAAACGGTTGAGGTGCTGCCTCCAGACCAGGAGGGGTTGTTCCAGGACATATCAGCATGGCCAGACCAACAGGACAGAAGGCCCTCCTCTAGCTGGGGCTCCGTGATGGCTGATAGTGACTCACACATGCTAGAAGTGGTTTTTCAGGCGAGCGTCTACTGCCAGGCCTTTTACATAGAAAGATGCAGCTTCTTTCTGAAGGAGCTACTGTTTTTAACATACCCTCAGCAGCAAAGTGTGAATACAAAGCTTGAGGCGCAAATAACTCCCACATGTTCCCTTTCATCCCCGCTTCATATAAAAAAAAGATTGTCTTTAATTATTATTGTTAACAGACCACACTGACAACGTTGGGCCTGGCAGCAAAGGAACACACACAGATAAAACTAGAGTAGTCACAGATGTGCACACTAACATATATGCGTGTGTACTCTTACACACACACACACACACACACACACACACACACACACACACACACACACACACACACACACACACACACACACACACACACACACACACACACACACACACACACACACACACACACACACACACACACACACACACACACACAGAGTTCCTCTTAATGGCATTCTTCCTCATCACCAATACTTTCCATCCCCATGTTTCCTGTGAATTAGTCAGAGTAGCCAGTTCTGCCTCAAAGCGCATTCCTTCAGCCTGTCGGTGTGTTAATGCTTGTACAAGCAATCTAGCCGTGGATACCGCCAAGCAAACATCCAATAACAAAACCACCGTAAGTCCCAAATTAGAGCCTTGTAGAGTCCATGTTTGGAGGTGGAGCTTCTGTATTTTGTAAAACCGAGCCAGTAAATTGAATTTGATTGGGTTGGACTGGACAAGATTCAGCAGATGACACACTGCGAGCTGACATTTGACTTTTCAGAAACAAGAGGCCTCTCCCCACGGCTTGAGTAGCAGCAGCCACAGGATGGAATGATCCAGCGAGGGGCTTCATGGACAACATCAGCAGCACTTATAAATTAGCTGACATGATTCAATGCTTTTCCTCTCCCTCCCGCGCCCTCTTCCTGTCTCCACTTCCATTTATGAGAATCGGAAATGTCAAGAGACAAAACCGTTAACGCGCCGCCCGCCATCACCAATATTCTCTTTCTCATTTGTGTTTTTTTCTGGTGCCATCTTTCTTCTGTCCCTCTCATCTCTTCCTGTTAATTTCTCACCCCCTCTTTGTCGAGAAGTCTCCCTTCCTTTCTCTCCTTAGTCACCCTCTTTGTCATGCTGTGTCACTACTGCGTCTCTTTCTGTCCCCTGCTCTCTAAGTGGACTGGGTGTGGGGTTTGGTGACTCAGTGCTATGGATCCTCCACTGGCTTAGGCCCAAGCTGTTGGAGCCTCACGGTGCTGCTGCACCACCAGGCCCATCCCTTCCTTTTCTCCTCTTTCCTCCTTCTTTCTCTGGCACTTGGACTTCAGCCAATACTAACTCCTCCTCCTCCTCCTCCTCCAGACCTTATCCCCTCTGTGCATCTCTTCTCTCTCTCTATATGTGACATACAGTTCAGAGGAAACTCCCTGTGATTTACCCTCCACAGCGCTCTATAGACGGGCTTGTTCACTGCCAGGCCTCCAGCCTGATAACAGCTTGTAGAGGAGTGTTTGGGGATCGGGGGCTCTGCTGGCACAGGTGGGTCAACCACTCCCTCCGTTGCCCGGGCAGCCGGCCCCAGCAATGCGCTCCAAACAAGACTGCGGGAGGCAGGAGGCAGTTCACTGGGCCAGCGAGGATGTCATATTACCCTTGTACAAACATACTGCATCGCTCACTGTTCACACTAGCTTTAACTTGATAGGGGATGCAAAATGGTGCAAGAGAACGCCAACGATTATCTTCGTCTTTATCGACGCTGTAGGCACTTTTTGAATTTCTGATCTGTCACAGAGAGGGGCCCAAACAATTCCTGAAGAAGCTTGCTTCTCTATATTCAGTGAGTGAAAGACGCACAACCAACTGTCACTCTGACAGATGGGTGTGACACACACACACTTCCATTCATCCTAACACAAGCACAAAGAATGAGTGTGGCACACACTTCCTTTCAATGGAGCTGAGCTCCACAGAGCGCTGAACGCCTCTTCTCTTTGAGGCTGGACAAAAGACAGTGAGGCCCCGGGGCCCAGGCTGTGTCTGGAGGGGAGGAGGGAGAGAGGATGGGTGTAAACAACACCGGCCTCCCCACGCCCTGCGGACAGGGCCGGTCCACCATATGGCCTGGTGGTACTCCTCCGCACCGCAGAGAGCACTTAATGGCTCCTGGACACCGGGAACATGGGACATGGCTAGGTGTTGCCGCCAAGCATATCAATTATTCATCGCAGCGGATCAGATGTCCGTCAACTTACTAAACATGCATCAGCAAACAAGAGCGTAGCAGCAATAGGATAGGGCCTTAGCATGGCCCCACTACTTATTCGATACTTCCAGCTCAATGGGGGAGGCTGTTTCCACTTCAATGGCGGCATTGATGCAGACAAGAGGCTTACGGCTGTGGATTTAACTTTTCAGAGATGCTGATACGCAGGCTAACTCCATAACAATTCCACTTTACACTCCAATTACTGCACCGTGTTGTAACACGAAACTGCATCGCAGCTCGATACCATACATGGGATATTTGATCAGAGGTACAGCTTCTTGACTCCCTCGGGGCCATTAATGATCTATCAGGCTAATCAATGGATTAGTTTGAAGGCCTCTTTTGCACATGCAGGTCATTTCCACCCGGTAACCTGTCCGTGTGTGACGTAGCAGGTTTCATTAGCTGGTTGCAGATGTCAGTGTGCGTGTGAGAGTGTGTCTCCAACATCTGGCTAGAATGGCGTGGTAATGTGCATGTTAATGTATTTTGCACAGTCACTGAGGCCTATTGAAACACTGTATTTTCTCAGAATGTAAGTTGCACCAGCATAATACATAAGCTTTTAAAATATGTAAGTATTAAAGTGGCATCATGGTCCTGTGATATTCGTATTTGGTTTGGAAAAAGTCACTAAACTGCACAGCTGTTGATGTTTTGTGGTGGCCAGAGCCAGAGAGAGCTTCACGGACTACTCTCACAGGAGCCACATTTGCATGGCATCGAAAATTTGCAAAGATGCAACCAAATGAGCCGACATAAGACCAGCAGATAGCACAGCCCGAGATAAATCCCCGGGGCTGCAGTCAGGGCGGAACTGCGTCTCGTGCCGTTTGTAGTAGCCTTTACACTGTCGCTATAACCGTGTAATTACAGAATATGGTCCGTTTCCGTTGCGGAACACTGACGAGATACAACAGTGTCGTTATCCATCATGGCTCGGCTCGAGCAGCAAGATGGTGCAACAGAGAAAAAGGGAAACCAT
The DNA here is from genome assembly GCF_050575085.1 of Anarhichas minor. Lineage (NCBI taxonomy): Eukaryota > Metazoa > Chordata > Actinopteri > Perciformes > Anarhichadidae > Anarhichas > Anarhichas minor. The sequence continues at coordinate 20,491,560 of NW_027466582.1, forward strand.
ACGCAGCCAGCCCGCTCTCCTCATAGGGGGGGGGGGGGAAACCGTGTGGATGGCGGAAACTGAGAATAAAACCGATATCTCACTAACAGATTGTTGAAACATGTCGGCTCCGACAGAGAAAATGTCCGCGTATGGCTCAGCCGTGTCTCTAGCAACGTTAGGTGGGCTTCCCAACACGCCTGCGCTCATAACGCGGATTGTAAAATGCACCCTAATGCATTTATGGCTGCAGAATTATCCTGTAATGACTCAGAATAGCTAGCTAGTTATTCCCATACCACTCATTCTAGTCCAATAATTAATTCGATCTGCACCTTGCAGCTGCGAACCAGCTACTTGACCCGACGTAGACCAATACCAAGTAATGCCGTATGAATTGCGCAGTTATGAGGAAATACAGTTTGGAAGGTGGACATTATTTCAGCCATAAACCCACAAAGACGAGTAAAGACAGCCCACAGCAAAGCTTCTTTTCACCCCATGTTCTAGCTAGAACATATCAAATGCGGTTTGCGGGCGTTTTCCGTCTCCGTAGCTCCTATTGGAATCAATGACTGAATAGCAGATATGAAACATGCAGGAACGGAAAGGCACTCATCTACACCGCGTTATCACTTGTAGGAAACAGGCTGCGGTAGAATTAAAACGCATTTCCTCACCGCACAGAATGAATGACAATACATACCATGGCGGATGGGTTGTGTGCTTGTTGGTCTGTGGAGGCAGACTAGGAGTGTGCTCGTTCCTTAGATGGAGTTCCACTGGCGGGTTATGAGTGTGTATATCGGCCGTGGCCAGAATGGGGATTGCCTGTGTATCCCTCCGCCGCACTAGCACTGATCACTCACTTCCTTATTTCGATTTGAGGCCTCCAGCAGAAGACATGCCAATCACCGGGGCATCCTCACACTCACATGAAGGTACACAACTGGAGATGCACTGGATGTTTGGAGGATTATTGTTAACACTGTCTTTGCACGGTAATGTTTACATGATGTACATTAAGAGTGGTGCCCATAAAACATCTCTGGATATACTAAACACAGAGTACACACTGGGATCAAACCTCCACAGTTAATATGTTGCTGTGCTGAGTTTGTCACTGGCCAACGTCCTGTAAGGTGAACCTGTATGGGTGTTTTTAGATGAAAATACTTGTATTCACATGGATGTTTGCTCTATATAATCACCAATCACCTTTTGATATATGTTTCCTTTCAAGAAGCAGTATTTTGTGTGTTTTTTTAAGGTAGGCCCCTTGGGAGCTTTCAGGCCAGGTTAGATTGAGTGGCAGTAAAACTGCAAATTAAAGTTAAGCCCAAATAGTTATTGAGGCGTTACTGGTTTACATAAACACCTGAATTAACTGTGAGTGGGCAAAAACAAACTACAGCTGAACTGAGCCACCATCTTTATCCTCCCATATGTAAATGTACAGGGTAAGGAGTTTTGGTAATTGTAACTTATCTAGAATTTCTCCCATTTTTCACTGCCTGATAACCATCACAAGTCATTGTAAAATAAGGATAGTCTCCATCATGGCAAAATAAATCAACAACCAAATTCGTGGAAGACAGTGGGCATTTGGAAAAATTACGCCAATCATAAATATAATTTAGACAATTAAAGCCTATGGCTTCAACATACAGTCTAGCAAGTCTAATATGTCTTAATCCACTAAAGGTCAATTTATCAATAATTGTATTGCCATGTGTAGCAATTCTGATTACCGTAATCAAACTCATCAGCTTGAAAAAATGCAGACTGTGCCTTTAAATTGTAGCATATCATTGTCATACCTCTCAACTTCACAGGATTTACCTTAAGATAAACTTCACTTTTGAAAAATCAAATCCCCAATGGCACATTAGCTACCATCCATCCATCTGGCTTCTTATTAATCCAAAAAGAGAGTTAGATGTCCCTATTCCAGAGTACTAGTTTTTAAGTGCGGAAGGATACCACTAGTGTAGGAAGCAGCCCGGCTGACACTGGAGAATTTGCCGTGGCGGTGTGTGATGGCGTTTCTGATTGGCCGCTGCAGACCTGCAATATTATACTCCATGTGTCGGCCGCTTTGATTGGCTACACGGGACCTGCATTGCAGCAGGCAGTGGCACTTGACGGAAATATAATAAATATAAATACAGGAAACGTAAAAACCAACGCACCATCCAGCGCTTCATCAGTGCGTGTAATTATTTGGATTTGTTTGGTCGAGACGGGTGGAAAATGCGACAGGTTTCCATTGGTGCGGGCTAAATGTTTGATAGGCTCGACATGGGAAGTGCGCAGACTTACTATTGGCTACTACAACGTGTGGTAGGGCTACGTGGAATTAACAATGAAGCGCAGCAGGGTCGGTGCCTCCGTATTTAAGCGGCACACAACTGTGGCGCGTTGCATTTCACGACCAAAAGGAGCCTGTCGTGTTATTTACTGAAGCTAACATGTCTGCCTCCTCCTCAATGAAACGCATAGACTTCGGTAGGTAGAATGACTCCGCAGAATTGGGCAGAGCAGTCGGTATCGTTGTGTTGTCATAATCCTCAAACACAAGTCCTCCAGTCTCTGTGAGGTGGACCTGACACACGCTCCACCAAGCGGACAAAGTGTAGAAGTCATGAGCGGCTGTGTGCAGCAGCCAGGTGGCAACGCGGAAGGAGGAGCCGCCAAACCCTTCAACAGACCGGATGTGTTCTATGCAGAAACAACCACACACACGAGAACTCACTGCAATGTGTTAGTGACGGGTGGGTCGCTTTAGTGTTCCCCACTCATAGCGTTGGTTCGGTCTCTTAATGTGTTTGTGTGCATCACTGTCCTGAACACTAAAACTAGAGCAAAGTGAGTATTATTCATCAGAAACAGAAATGAATAGTGTTGCTTTAAAAAAAAAGAAGGTGTTTTTCTTATGTAGCAAAATGGGAATACAATCTAGTGTCGCTGTGCAACCCTATTGACAAATAAAACAACCGTGAACCTTGTTTTAGTTGAATATAATAGGGAGGAATAATCTTCATTGTATTTGTAGACTGCATATATCACTGTAGTGTGTATGCTGCAGTACTGCTGCTTATATTACAGACAGGCACTATAGCTTGTTTTATTTCATTGTTTTATGTGCATATGCACATGTATGTCATCAATCATAGGAACCGTTTTCCCGTGGAACCCAGCAAGAGCTGCTAAACTGGTAACAGCTCATGTGGATCCACTGAAGAAAAACAAACTTCATTTTCCACATTAACTTGTGGAAGGTCTCCGCGAACATTTCAGCACCACGTGTCACATCTGTGCAGTTCAGCGAGGCAGTGTGCTCCTCTCATCAGGTCAAGGAACTCCAACCCAAGAGGAGCCATTTCATTTGTTAATCATCTGGAACTAATCGGGACTTCTTACTGGATTTCTTCAGTGGTTAGTTTTTTGCCCCGTTTATCAGGATAAATTAGATATTGCATAATCAGAGGACGTATATTTGTTTGCATCTCCCAGTCACCACCTCACTCACAGGAGTACACACACGGTTGTTTTATAGCATACTCCTGGCAGCATCACAGAGGAGAGGATGAGCATTGTCACCTTTAACCTCTTGCAGCCCTTTATAGATGATACATTTAACAATAAGGATTATCCGCACCCATTAATATATCCAGCACATTGTTAGGTTTCATCACATGTTCCTCATCCCCTCATGTATTTGGGAAGTTATGATCATGAAAACAAGACATCAAGTACAGCACAATGTGACCACATGGTGAATGGACAATAATGTTGATGTGACCTTTCAGAGAATGCCAACACCCCTGCTCAAACTGTGGGTTAGGAACACCCAACCCACAGTTTGCCTTTAGCTGACAGGACAAATGTCTCATTACATCACACACACCCCTCTTCTTGTAACCCTCCCAGACACTCTGGCCCAACTCGCCACACTTGATTTAAATGTTTTTTTTCATCCATTTGCTGAATGCGCACTGACGTAGGAGGTGCAGTTGAAATGCGTGACTGATTTAATAAGGAGTGTTTCCAGGGAGGGGGGCTGCAGCAGCGACTCCGTTCTCACTCGGGGCCCAGAGATGGCCCTGCCAAGTGGCTCGGTGGTGCTGCATGGGGCCACTTTCTGCTGAGCACCGAGTTACACGTTGCTCCACATCAAGAAGAATTAAATCAACTCCGCTGCTCTCCGCATGTCAAGACTGCAGCAAGGGCAGCTTAGCTGGAGGGACTTAACCGCGATGTAATAACAGCTCATTTGAATTGAAGACAGCAAAATGAAATCACAGGCTGCACTCATCCCGCTGCCACGGATGTATGAGCAGAAGTCCTCTATTGCTCAGGCTCAGGCCATTTAAACATTTAGGAGTGAAGCATTAGTGCAAAGACACGCTGCTGCTCCTGGAGGCAACGTCAGAGTAAAACGCTAGTCAGGGTGTGTTGTTTCAGTCTGCCACTCATGTATATATGTGCACGGTCACCAAGTGTGTGTGTGTGTGTGGGAGTCCTATGGAACACTGTAGTAATTAGCAAATAATGTTTCTACAAATGAGCGGATTGGTAATTCTTTCAAGCATTTGTCTTGTCTCTGAGCTGTCAAAATAAAACACATCTTCCTCTGAAAGTAAGTTTGCATATTGTTATGATGGATTCCGTTTGTGACACCACACCGAGCCTGAACGAATAGAAAAATGAATGTGATTAATGATCAAGACATTACAGCGATGAACTCAACATACAGGATCTAATCAGACAGGCGTGAACAGATGCTGCCTCTGTACGAACAAGAAGGCTCCAGAAAATAAAACAAGATGACTAACACAACACCATCATTTTTTTGTCCTTTAATTCACGTAATGGTAACAGGAGATTGGGATAAGTCAGACATGACATGCACAAAATATATCAAAACTCTCTCTGGGGAGACAGACACGGCTGCCTCCCGTCTTTCACATGGTCATAGATAGAAGGGTGAGAGAAACATCAAAGTTGAGGTTAGAGGTAGAGCCCCTCCGGCGTGCCCTCCTGCTTCTTGTACAGGACGTTTTCCTTGGACTTCTTGAAATCTTCGTTGGTGACTTTCATACGGCGCTCACGCAGCGCCATGAGGCCTGCTTCTGTGCAGATGGCCTGGAGGACACAGTGACAGGAGAGATGAACAACACGACGACAGCTGCAGCTATTTATGTTATTCAAGTGATTATTGTATCGATTGCTTTGTTATTAAAGGGCAATAATAAATATACAAAAGATAAAATAAGACGGGTCTCGTAGATATAGAATAAACATCTTTATTGCTAAATTTGCATAAAACAACTCGACCCATTTAGTGCATGAAAGTGCCGTATTACATTCTGGTTTAAAAAAAACAAACAAATAAAATAAATAACTAAATGTAAATGAGGTACTCTTACAAAGGCTTTAAGTGATCGAGCTGTGAAGTGTTTGAAATGCTAAACGGCAACAAATATGGATTGAAGTTGAATATTTTGCCAGATAAAAACAAAAGAGATAATTTGGGGAATTATAACATTTTGCTTTTAGTTAATGTTGATTTTTGGACTTAAAAACGTTCAGTCTAGAATTATTGGAAATGTTTGATCACACAAGTCTGAAACAATCCTACGTAGAAATACAAAGATACATTCTCGGTGCTCGGGCACGCTTCAAACTAACCCATAAATCAAAGGGATTTAGTGAACAGTCAACACATGTGTCAGTGTGTCGTGAGCTGTTTGATACATGGTTAATAATAATAAGGGGAGCAGCTGTGTTGTTAGAAGTTATTTAGAAGCTGCTAGTCCCACTTTACAGCTTCTTTACTGTCGGGAGACGACCACGGCTCTCAACTCCTAATATATAACAACAATAATAATCTCATCCCTGTAGGAATATTCTCAAATTTACATTTGTTGTTGCCATTGAAATAAAAGTCAACAATAGTGAGTTATTTAAACATTTCTGCTGTTGCCGTTCAAGAGAGACTATTTGTTTACATATGAATAATAAAGCAATGTTGATTGTTTCTTAATTAATTGTCTTTTTCTTTCATAAAATAACCAAAAAGAACCGATAAGAGTACCGATGAGGAACCGAACAGATGAGCAGCATCTATACAATCCTACCGATAGCCCTCCCTACATGAGAGACTCGTGCTCCCAGCCTGCGGCCGCTCACATGCTTGTTTGGGTTGGAGTGTAGTACATCCTGCAGCCAATGAGCTGCTGCCTGTAGAAGACCCGCCCCTGCTGCTCTACAAAGTGGTATTCACTTGTTTATTCACAGTTTATTCATATTGAACGTTCCGAGTGTCCAGAGTGCTCCAAACTCCACACAGCACTCCCATGGTCCACAGCCATAGACGGACGGTTACTGAGATATGTGAAGGACACACCAGCATACACAGACACATTCCTCGCTTCATAGTTGCATACAATTCTCATCATTACGCTAGAAATGGCTGTAGGTGGGTTTTACTCTACTTTTATTCCTTTATGACAACTTGTCACCATTAGATTCATTCAAAGACAGACAGTCAGGCAGACAAGATGTAAACTGACCACAGGACAAAGAAAATAGAAAAACAAGTTCTGAGTGTAATTCTGTCAGATCCCACATGAGGGCGGCAGAGTTGAGTCAATGAGAAGTAAAGAGTTAAATGTACAGCACATTAAGGATTCCATCTTTTTGAATGGAGGATGTAATACAATTAAATGAAAGTGTTAATACAATAATAATTTGTGGCTTCCCCTCATCTTGACTCTCCGTTTCTGCCGAGTGTGAACTGGCTCGCTGCAAACACCTGTTGAACTCACAGAATCTATACATGGCTGAGGCCAGAGTCAGGCCGGAGCAGATGAACCAAACAGACAGAACACATCTCCAGTCAGGATGCAGCCCTTACCGAACCCATGCCGCTTCAACCACTTCTACGTTGAAACAGAGTATTCTTACAGACACTTACTCTGTGGGAGTAAAGCAAGCACACAAAAAGAAAACACCTCACTGGAGCAATTAGCTCTAGCCATCATGCAGTGTGCACGTTTTACTTTTATTGGCCTACGCATTATTTGAATGATTCAGCTACTGTTATCAGAGAGAAAACCAGTCTGCAGCTGTGAGTGGACAGGCTCGCTCTTACCTTAATGTCTGCTCCTGATAGGTCATCTTTAGCCAGGATGAGCTCATCAAGGGTGACATCATCGGCTACTGTCATGCGGCTGGTGTGGATCTGGAAGATCCTCCTCTTGGTCTTCTCATCAGGCAGAGGAAATTCAATCTTACGGTCGATTCTCCCTGAGGAGGAGAGAAGAAAACCACGTGACAAACTGGTCAATGGACTTTTATAGAGAGCCTTCTAGTCACTCCATGTCTGTACTCATGACATCCATCACACTTCTATCCCTCCTGATAGAGGGATCCCTCCTCTGGAGGAGCCGGGATCATCTGCTGCTGCTGTAAACAACTTCTTACACATTTCATTCAGGAGACTAATGCCAATAACTGTCACTCAAAACTATTGGATGAATAAACATAGCAGTGCTATTGACCAAACACTGATCATGTTTGGTTAGTTCATCAAATATGAATCATTTTTACAAAGCAGTGCAGCAAGCTCCTTTGCGATGATGATTCTGCTCACACTTTACTTTTACAGTAAAGCATTTTAAAAGCAGATCTGATCGATGATCAGCTGACCATGTTGTCAACAGTCTCTTAAGTAATCAATAAATAACTGGCATCTTAACCAAATGAATAAGGATTTTTGAAATTAGCAAGATTTACAAAAACATCATCACAACATTAATCAAGAGGAAACTTTTGGCCATCTAGTTTTTTTGCAACCAGTGAACAGTGCCCATATCTGGACTGAGGAGGAGTTGTCAATCACAGGTAGAGACCTGTCAATCACTGTGTAGCCCCGCCCTAAAGCATCCCCTGCTTTATGGTCTGTTTGACTCTAAATGGACCAACATTTACTAAATGAACATCATGCTGTATTGAAGAAGACTTGAAACTAGAGATTGAGACCATAAACTCATGTTTACAATGTTTACTGAGGTAATAAATCAAGAGAGAAGTAGAGTCATTTTCTCATAGACTTCTATACAACCATCTAATGCAGTGGTTCCCAAAGTGGGGGTCGCGACCCCTAGGGGGGGCGCGGTGGTACTACAGGGGGGTCGCGGCTTCATCACCAAGCCACACACACAGACGCACACATACACCGGTAAAACAATATAAAATAACCGACGTGACATGCACTGTGTTCCAACCACGCCACCAGAGCGGCTCATGTCACAGACCGACTGTGGCAAAACCAGCGAGAGCGAGCGCGCGCGAGCGAGAGAGCGAGCGCGCGCCCGAGCGAGAGAGCGCGAACGAGCGAGGGAGAGAGAGAGTGAGGGAGCGCGAACGAGAGAGAGACACACAGCGACACAGAGCGAGAAAGATACGGAGCGACAGAGAAAGATAAAGATAAGAGAAGGAAGTATGTACAAAGATGGACAGATTTGTGACTGGTCTAAAGCGCAAATCCGATGGAACTTCTGTTACAGCCGCAACAGGCGACGCGACCACCTCGACAACGCCTCAAACTAAGGTACCTCAGTACCACAGAGGAAGAGCAGTACATTGACATGACATCTGACTCAACAAGGAGACTACAGTTCACATCCAATTCACTGGCTGTGTTTTGGATTGGAGTGGAGAAAGACTACCCACTACTAGGCCAAAGAGCTATGGGCATACTGTTGCCTTTTGCCACATCCTATTTATGTGAAACAGGGTTTTCTGCAGTTGCTGCAATGAAGACCAAATACAGATCAAAGTTGAACATTGAGAATGAACTGAGAGTAGCTATCTCCAACCAGCAACCCCGCTTTGACAAAATCTGTAAAGCAAAGCAAGCCCACACCAGTCACTGATTGATATATATGAATAGGAATATACATAGGAATATGATCACAAAATAATATGGTCCATGTAGACCTGCACACCTTGTTCATAATTGTGTTATTTTATTGTTTGAGAAAACCTGCTGTTCAATGTGAGGAAATACAGTATATGTTGTTTGCACTTTGTTTGAAATTAAGTTAATTGTATTTACAAATTATTTTATATATTTTTTATTTTATATATATTTTATTATTGCTATTTTTTTCCCAGTTAAACAAACTGAAGAATAAACTGTGAAGTGATATGTACTTATTTTAGAAAGAAATAAAAATATTTTATACAGTTCATGCATTATAATGCAATTCATTAAAAACCAAGAAAAATTTGGGGTCGGGTTGCGGGGGGGGGGGGGGGGGTCGTCCAATGTTCCTATATCATCAAAGGGGGTCTTGACAGAAAAAGTTTGGGAACCACTGATCTAATGAAACTCCTACTGACCAGGTCTGATGAGGGCTGGATCTAGGGTCTCTATCCGATTGGTGGCCATGATAACCTTCACGTCTCCCCGGGAGTCAAACCCATCCAACTGATTGAGCAGCTCCAGCATGGTCCTCTGGATCTCCCTCTCACCTCCAGAGTTGGAGTCATACCTACACAACACAGACAGGACATACACATTCTTCTTCAGAATTTAGATCTACATCCTCAGACTCCAAGTGCGTCCATCTTGCAGTCCTGTTGTCACTAACCCATTTAACTGTGATGTTTGCTGCCTTTTCTATGTGAGGCCTCCCGGCAACATCTACAAGCTCATTTATTATGCATGTCAACATCCAACCAGGCTCCTTCATGCAAGTCAGCTAATATCCTACCTAACAATGTTACTGTCGTTCTAATGAAAAAGAGACAAAGAAAGCTGCTTTTGTATTTTCGACACCGTCTGTAACTGTCGTACTTTTTTCAAATAACAGACAGAAAAGCTACAGCTGCGGCTAGTGGTGTAACGGACCACGGCTGATCCGTGATCAGTACGCCAATATGTGATCAGGACATTATTTATGCTTTTATAGTATCTATATATCTCTGATAATGTTGTAATGTAAACAACCACTCCGTGTTTGAATCAACAGGAGAACGAAGGTTCACTTCAGTTACATTCTGATGCCTTCAGGCTCTGTTCAGTGAAAGTGAGTACTGGGTGAAGGTAAATGAAAAGGTTATCATGATGTGTTCACATGTAATCTGTCAAATGTAGTTTTGGTGAGAAACCCTTTAGAAGGAGATGTTTTCACATGAATATAAAATAGATATTAGAGATGAATTATGAGCCATTTAACTTCATAACTCTAGCTCTAAGCAGCTTATTATACATCATTAAAAATAATAATGACTAGCTTTGTTTTAATTTAAAAAAAATACATTATTATACATCTATTATTTAAGTAAGTAAAAGGATAACAATTTAGAATTATTTATTTATTTATGCTTTACAGACTTCAGAGTGGTTGAAATGATTTTTAGTCTGGAGCCTTGTAGGCCAGCTGCTATAATCAAACAACAATATGGATCATCAATGATCAGCATTTAGTATCAGTGGCAAAAAAAAAGTGATCAAGGATTTCTAAACGTTAGATCTGCCCCTTTATTTTTGTGCTGATCGAGTTTTATGATCCGTTGCACCACTAGCTGCGGCATTACATCATGCCCACCTGAAGAACAAATCCATCCTCCTGTAGTTCAATGTGGTGTTAGGTATTGCTAAAAATAAAGCTGTAATATATCAAGGTGTAAACCAGTTATCACACTTACTAATCAAACACCTCAAAGGTGTAGGTTATCACTGCTCTGTCTCTAAAGTTCTCAGCCTGAAATTGTTTTGTAGACGTCTGTGTACCTCTTAGTGCCAATGGCATCGATCTCGTCGATGAAGACGATGGAGGGCGCGTGCTCCTCTGCTACCCTGAAGAGCTCTCGGACCAGCTTGGGCCCGTCTCCCAAGTACTTCTGGATCAGCTCTGAGCCCACGACGCGCAGGAAGGTGGCTGATGTCTGATTGGCTACGGCCTTGGCGAGCAGTGTCTTACCTGGTACATGCATAACATGACATACTTTCATTCTGTGCCACATGTTCAAGTATACTTTTAGCATGAGAACACAAAAACTACATAGCTGCAGCACTAACCGAGAGTGAAAAGAGACAAGTTAGTTAAAGGTCACACACACATTACATTGTTTCATCATAAGTGATTAGAACCGCCCAAAGAAATCAATTTATGCCCTTTCTGCAATACTTAATATATGTTTTTTTCAATTGAGATATAATCAAACAATTGTTTATCAGATTTGAAGACAGACAAAAGTCCGAGTTAAACTGGTGATCATGAAGCTAATAAAAAGGAGGTCTTTATTTCATGTTGTATTATTATTGCCTGGTTAAAAGAACTAGTGGCATCTCTTGATATCAAAGACTATAAATGTCTCAGTGCATCTATTGTGTTATCCTTGAAAACAATATAGAGTGATATTGTATTTTATCATTTCATAAAAAGGGGATAAAGGTTTACAACAATGCAGCGTGCCACCAGCAGCACTGAATAAAGCCAGACAGGGTTTAGAATCAGCTTGCATCACCCACATAAGAAAATCTTTTATAATCTCAACATGCACACACTGCAATATTTCTAAATAATAGCGCATCACACACTAGAGGATATCATTGACATGATCGTGCCAGAGGGAGCAACACACCACCTCAAGTGATCTTATGAGAAAGCAGATGTAAACAGAAAGGAGGCCGACGTGGTGCTATGACTGTAGTGATGCTTTGCAGTGAGGAAAAAACATTAGCTGAAGGCTAAATGAGTCCGGATGAAAATACACATTATATATGAACATATTGTTCTCTTCTCAAGGACAACAACAAAACATAGCCACTGACATCCACAAAGATTAAGCCTTTAAAAACTATTCATCCACTTGCCTTTGTGCAGGAATTAAACTGTATTTCTATGCTACTCTATGTGTAACAGTGATTATGTGTAACTACACATAGTTCTATAGAAATGCACTAGGACCTTGTATTGAAATTGACCAATCTGAAATCTCTTGACTTGCTTTCTAAATGAGATGTTGATCAGTGGGGAGCAGGTTTGATTTGTAGATTTGTAAAAATAACATTTTTTTCAAATGGCGTACACTGTGACAAAGGTTGAGTTCACGCAAGCAGTCGCAGAGGTCCATGGCTAATTATACTGCTTTAATGAAGCCCCGCCGCTGATAAGCTCTTTTTTACATTTTGAATCATTACAATTGTGTAACACGCGCTGTAGAGCCCTTTTCCCACAGCAGCCCTGAGAGGCTGGCGACAGTCTCTCACCTTCCCTGCTGTGGTGCCCTTTAAAAAGCCCCGAATGACTCAATGGGATTTGCCTGTGACATCAATCTGGGGAAAATACACCTTTATCTCTGAATTTCCCTTGAAAATGACTTGATTAAACCGGAAAACTTGAAGGTTAGGGTATATACTGTGGTACCACATATTAGGGAAACAATATCAGTGCTTCATAAAGGGGGTACAATGAACTGGGTGAAAGGTAAAGTACATTAATAAAATGTTACATTTTTGCTTCCTATAACTGCCTGTGAGAGCCACTGTTGGTCCCATGTTTAATGAAGCACTCACCTGTGCCAGGAGGTCCATATAGGATGACACCTTTGGGAGGCTTTATGCCCATCTCCTCATAATACTCTGGATGTGTGAGAGGCAGCTCCACCGACTCCTATTAAAACCAACAGAAACAGCACCGTCAACCTCAAGGAAAATATGTTACCAAATATTTCAACCTTCAATTTGATGTAAACAGGTCACTGTGAAAGCTACGAAAGTATTATCCATACTGTGGTCAATATTTGTGTTTAGAGAACTAGTAATGAAGATGGGGAGCAGAGAAATGATTTATGCTGCAAAAGTGGATGGAGAGAATCTGTTTTGAGATGGAACAGCCGTTCATGCAATAATTACTGTACCTTGATCTCCTGGATCTGATTGTCCAGCCCGCCGATGTCAGCGTAGGTTTCTTGTGGGGCCTTTTCCACCTTCATCACCGTCACCAAGGGATCAGTGTCATCCATCAGCACACCAATCACAGCATGAACCTGCAAGCGCCACACAAACACAAGACAAATGTGAATGGTATTACAGCTGAAGGAGGTGGCAGAGATTATAAAAGTGTTTTGGGGAAATGTCGGATACTTATTGACCCTAGATCGATGAATAGTAGAGCAGTGCCATAGTTAAGTTATGTAGTTAGGAAGTTAAGTAACTGTAATTATTCCTTGTTATTGTCTTGAATGGTACTCTTTAAAACAAAAAGGTATTTTGATCAAAATTAATGTATTATTAAAATGGTAAACTTAAATAAGGATTCTCACTAAATATCACCTTGTGGTTGAGCAGGACAGAGCAGCCCGGTTCCAGCAGATCCTTATCCACAAAGGACAGGATGCTGACATAGTGCTCTGATCCCACTGAGGTGGAAACGATGGCGTGGTTGTCATCGATGATTTCCTCCAGAGTGCCGACAGACATGGGGGTCCCCCGCAGGTCGTCCACCTTTGACCTCTCCTCCTGCAAAAAAGATAAGACTAGGATTAATATAAAAGAAAAATAGTAGGAGAAGTTGAGATTTGGTCTGTTCTGTATTGTTTTATAGTTTTATAGTTTGACCAAAGTTCAATAAAGTGTATATACATAAAAAAAAAAACAGTATTATTGTACCGAAATATCATAACAGTGCAAAAGCAAGTTAGGTAAATGTGTAACAAGGGCTGACCTCCTGTTTCTCTTCCAGAGGCTTCATCTGCTCCTGGTTTCTGATGAACTCCTCCTCCATCAACAGGTAGTCCTTGATCCGCTCCTGCTTCAGCAGCTTCAGACGGCATTGAGTGTGAGGGGTGACTGGAAGACAAACACAGGCCAGCACATTTAAAATGTACATTAAAAACTGACATAAACACCAACTCTGTGGTCTCTTTTTAAATTCAATAATGCCAAAATATGGACAGTTGATTCCATTTACAAACTCTCCACCAGCTATGTCTGGGAAAAATGCTTAACAGAATTCCCAGTTATATCCAGTGAGATCAGATAGAGCTCGGCAGGAGACCTAAGAACTGAGACCGGCCACCAGTAAGAGAAAACACGTCTTCACGAGACTGCTTTTTCAGTTCCTTACCTAATGGTAGTTTACTGGCAGCATCTGGTCCCTTGGTTTTCTTCTTTCTCTTGCCAACTCTGGTGGGAATTGGAGGCTCATATTTTTTCTTCTTATCCTTCGATTGGGACAAAGTGGGATGACACATGTCAGAAAAGGTAACCCATCATATACAGTGTTTAAATATGTGTCCGTTACCTTGGCACAAACATCCCTACAAGATATGGTAAATTAACTAGTACTTGTCGAGCTCTTTCTAGTCTTCTGACCACTCAAAGCTCCCTAACACTACATGTCATCACTCACCCATTCACACACTGATGGCAGGAGTTACCATGTAAGGTGCTACCTTACCTGCCCATCAGGATATTCATCTACATTTAGTACAGTTTAATACTTTTCACATAAGCTTTTGAATAAAGCCAGTGGTCTACACTGGACCACAGTGTTAGCAAACAGCATGTGTGGCTGGCTGGTCAGATAGTAAGAAGAAAATAAGCAACACAAAAAATCTTACAATATTAACTACTATATTGAGTAGATAAATATCAGGCATAATACATTTCAGTTTGACCAAATGATTCAGGTCTAATTGTGATTTAAAACCACCCTAATTATCGGTTAAATCATCACAAAAGAATAATATGTGGCTACCATAACAGGTTCAGACGCTAGCTAGCAGAAGCTGTGTCATTCTCACCTTGTCGTCCTTCTTGCCTCCTCCCGGACCGTGGCCTCCACTCTGGCTTTGCCCCTAAAATAAGATCAGACATGCATGAATAAAGATGAGAGGAAACGCATCTATCAGTGCATTGTGATCTTTAACGATAACGTTCGAAATTTCCCTTTCTAAATAGCTCATTAGCTGAGCTGTTTATAGTCAAGTTAACGTTAGCTTACTTCGCCGTTAACCATACCTGCCAGGATAGCTAAATTCAACACGCTACATTGTATTACTGGAGAGACTAACTTTAACATTGTCATCAATGATATAACATCAAACACTTAGAAAAGGGGAAAAGGCTACCTTTCTAACATTAATGACTATGCTAGTTACAGCTAGGACAACGACTGTTGCCAAACGAGAGAAATACTAATGAAGCTAACGTTAGCCTTCGGCTAGTAGGCTATAACCTACTTTTAATTCTGTTGTTACATCACAAATCAGACATAAAGACGCCTGAAACTATATGGCAGCACAAATGTTAACGTTTCAAGTATTATGAGCAATGCTGTGTAAACGAATAAAGCGTTTAGAAAAATAAAAATACGAGCCGCAGAGAAAACTGCTTGCTCACTTACCATTGTTACTTGTCGCACTAAAGTGACGTCAGAGGGTAAGGCAACACCAAGGGACAAAAGTTAAATTAATTTGGCAGGATGCTGGAAGAGTCTAATGTGAAGCCACCAGATAAAGATACTTTTACAGGCCTACAACAATACTATGCAGTTCAGGTTTGATTACCATTAAAAACAATATTGTGTGCGTGTATATATATATATATATATATATATATATATATATATAATATATATAGTTATATAAATAAAATATATATAACTTTTGATGACATCACATTTTCAAGTCAAAGATTTTCAGTGCAGCTTCCACAGCGGTCTAAATTTATTATAATAACACACTGTGTGGTTGTTTTTCTTTCAACTTTATTAAACTCATTTTAATGAACATCACATCTCATGTGTTGTCATGGTGAAATTTCAATTATTGCACATTGTGGCTGAGTATTGGTGAACCATGAGCAGGTAAAGAAGCACACTATCAGTTGATTCCTGTATTTTATTAAGACTTCATGGCATTTATTGTATGCCATGAAGTTCAGCAAATGAACCAGAAAGGTTAATGCCATCTAGAACATGTTTACACTGAAAGACTCAAACTTAACCAAACAGCGTAGAGTTGAATGTATACCTTTAATGACAGCATCCTCAGTATTGCACAATGTCTCAAACATGGGTGCTCAAACAAGAGGATGGACTAAAGCTGCAGAAATAATACTGTCTTTTTTTCACGGAACAAATGCAGTGTTCACTGTGCATATTTTGGATAAGCACCATGTGCCACCTGAATCTCACAGCCTTGGTTTTCTCAGACACTATTTGCGTGCTATTTACCCTCCCCAGTCACACTCATGCACATGATCAATAATTATACGCACAACATTGACAATGCATTCCACCCATTCTAATTTAGTCATTATGATAATTAGCTAATTGTGCAGGGCTGTCACTATTTACGTATGTGCTACAGCTAATGCCTCAGACATGTCTGTATGTGTGCAAAGCCATTGCTTGACAGCCACTAAGCTGAACTGGGCTTAACAGATATAACATTGCATCTTACAATTTATATGTAACATATAGTCATAATTAGGACAATATGTCCACTTTCATTTATTCTCAGAATCTTTACTCAGGTACAGTGTTTTCAAACCTTTTGTGAACATAATAATAAAACCTATGAAGTGTATCACCGCTGAGCCATGAATGGCGGTGTAAAACTGAGACCCCCTCTGCAGCGCAGCAGAATAAAACCACACTGTCAAATCTCACATGACTATTCCATTAGAGTGTGTTTCAAATTGTCTCCAACACAGTGGGCAGGACAGCAGTAATTCTTTGGGAGTTGCGGTGACTGAGAAAAGAGCTTCAACAAAGAGTCTTTGTATGTCTGCATCTGTCCGAGTCCATCCTGTCCCACACACACATGCACTTGTGCACACACGTACACAAAGCTATTATTATCTGTGTAGCGACAGCTTCTCGGACATATTCTCTCTATTTGGCTATCGTGTGTGTGTGTTTGTGTGTGGGCAGCGTGCATGTGCATGGTAATGGCAAAGCAGCATCTTTGCAGTTAATGTGTCAGATTCTGATTCTGTCTGAAGGGGAGATTGTCTCTATTGGATATTGGAGTTCAGTATTTGAGGATTTGTCTGGCAAGCTAGCTAACTGGGCTAAATGTGAGCTCAATGAGTAATGTTTGAAAAGGCTTTCTCTGGCTGACTTTGTTTACAGCAGACGATAAAAAAAAAAAAACAAGACTGGCCTACATGATATTGTGCGAAAAGACTGAGGCTAAAGCTGCATGCATGGCTGAAATGTAAACTTCCTTAGATTGTGTTTCTTTCTTTTTATACGAATATATTCTTCACTCTGCATATGTTTCATTAATGCCGTGTGTGGTCTGAATCGCACTTTCTTCTTCTCAGTTTGTGCTGTGAACTGAAAAGGATTTCGCAACAGATGTCTCACAGATATAGTATTCTCACGACAATTGGAAGTCATCCTGAAAACAAAATCCATGCCGAAAATATTATAGCACATGCTTTCTTTGCAGGTTTGCTAGGTTGTCTCTCTGCTCTTGTTCTGTGGAAATCAGACCCACTGAAGTCGGATCTACCAAAGTTTAACTGGTGACATCAGAGGTGAAGCCTGCAGGATTCTCACCCTGTAATTTCCTCTCAGACACATTTACAGAGAGAATGAAGATGTCAATACAATCTCACTAAATGTAGCATCTCGCATAATGTAGTGTCCATGAGTCCTCCTCCTGCTTGGCTGCTTGCAGGTTCCACCAAAGTCAGTCCCTCCGCCGGCATGTTATGAACAATGTCTGTCTTTTGTCCTTTCGTGTACTGCACCTGCGGTGAATCCAGACTACAGGTAAAACATAAACCTGACGCCGCTGAGCTAAAATCAAATAATAATCCCCAAAGCGATTTGTATCACTGCATTTATCAACACCAACCGCCCAAAGGCCTGAACAACAATGTTAGCATAATGTTCAGCAAATGCCAAAGTTAACAGGTGTCATCTCAGACCCTGAACACCACCAATACAGCCAGAGATAGGTCTGTTTGTTTCATAATGAGGTTCTTTGAAGGGTTTTGTCTTCTGTTTGGCCTGATAATGAATGAAAGCAATGCCAAGAGGGAGGCTATTGAATGGCAAATAATATGTATGTGAATCATGTGTGTCTGAGTCACGGATGATGTGAGTGAGATTGCGATTGATATACGTATTTATATTTTGCCATAATTGTAAAATTAGGCGTTCTGCATTAACTGTAAACATCCAACAGCTTTATGTAATAACTAGACATGAAACCAAACAGCCATTTGAATAAAGCTATTTTCATATCAGACACGGTTTTGGTTGGTATACCCGTGAGTATTGTGAAGTACGATGGATGAGTGGAAGTTGAGCTGCGAAGTAGCATGTACTGCATCATGTTTTTAAGGCTTAGATACAAGGGCTCTAGGCAGGCTTTTTTTTTCATTACCATGGAAACTGAGTTCCTCACGGGAGAACATTCCGGCAAACTGAGCCTGGTCCAGATGTGAGACTCCAGCAAACTATCATGCATCATTAATGTAGCCATGTTCTTGACAGGGAAGTTGCTGCTGCTGGAGGCCAACTTGCTTGTCGATGGAAAAGATGAATTAGTCATAAATTCAATCTTGTACACCACCCAAGTCTTCTGTTTTCCAGGAAGTGTCAATTTGCCCCTACATGTCTCATTCTGTCATCCTTTTGTAACTTTAAAAAAGGATTCAGGCTGTTTCCCTATCTGTCAACGCTAGTCTCTGCCAGCCGGTTGTTCATGATGCCAAGGGCGCCCACCCCTCCTGAGAACCCGTTCTGGCGTGAACTGCAGCTGGACTGGCGCGGGTGCCCGATGGCCATCTCCGAAAGCTGCTTCTGCATAATGGCCAGATTCACCTGCAGGAGGAGAAACAGATAAAGAAATCAACAGAGGAGAAAATATTTGCTGTCTCTGTTTGGAAGTCAAGTGTGCAACCTGTGAAGCCTTGCGAAACAATGATGAATACAATGTGTTTGCGGCAGGCACATCTGATTTCACAGGTGTGATATGAGGCTACCAGATGGTGTGTTTTTGGTACTGAATAAGTGTGACTGACAGAAACCAGATATTCACTCTCCCACACATCAACCTTTCTGTTTAATTTTTCACTCTACAAAGCCATATGTAGAGAATGTATATAGCTGTGCTGTTTTACATGTGTTTAGTCAATATTAAATCAAATGTAAAGGAGCTGTTTTACACAATTATGTGTATTTTTACTAACGCTTACTACGCAGCATGTCGATGTCGTTAGATTGATTATGTACAGACATACAAAGCCAATGGGCGAAGCCTACTTACTTTGGTGATCCCCTGACTTACTCTGGCACTACTTTGAGATTAACGCTTTACATTTTTAGTGAAATGTCTCAACAAACATTGGATGGAATGCCATGACATGTGTTAAAAACCCTCAGGATGAATTTTAATAACTCTGGTGATCCACCTGATTATTCATCTGACACCATCATGAGGTCAAAATCTAAATTCGTCCAATACTTTGGTTTATGACTTCCATTAGCATGCTGAATTTAGCATTTAGCTCAAAGCAGAGCTGTACAATAATGCTGGTATTGCTGTAGACTCTTAATTCTGTTTTAACTAAAACAATGAGCCTTAAGGCCTTTACACTCCACGGGCGTGACGAATAAAACGGCACAAAAATGCGAAATACTTGCTGGTGAATATTTGATATTTGAGTTTGCGACAGAAGCACTTTTTCCAAAATTGATTTGAAAGGATTTGCGGAGAAGACCGACCCGCAGGATTATATTGGCTCCAGATAAGCATCTAGCAGTCTGTCTTAGATAAACTGTTGTTTATCCTAAACTTCTGTAAGCTAATTTATTGAGTTTTCGTTTATTTGACTTTTATTTGAATGGTTTTACCATTATCAGTTAATTCACATCCTTCCAGCAGTACACCATTTAGTCTTCTAATTACTCTGAGATTGAGATTTAGTTTTTCCAGTTCAGAATGATCCTGCGGTGAATGAGCACTGTTTTGACATTCAACAGTTCACACTGCTCATTCGTCTCGTCTGAAAAGTGGGCTAGCAGTTATGTAAATGTTTGGACAATTGACACCTCCGAGTGGCTTTGAGGGCTGTTGAAGGGGCGATAGCAGTGGAGTAAGCCCATTGATATTCAGATATATTTTACACATAATACAAATGTAACCTAGAAAACAGCAGCAAACAAATACATTTCTGCTGACTGGAAGTCCTTATCGACATATTAATCACAATGTGTAAAATATTGATCTTGCATATTTTCATTCTATTTAGACAGTAACTAAGATCATTTAACATTGGTTTCAATAATTAAATAATAAGTACGGACAGGCCGTGATATGTAACGTGATATGTTACATCCTGGATTGACAGCCATGCAGGAAAGCTGCGATAGAGCATTACAGATTCGATGCAGCTTATGATGAAGGAGATGACCGAGAGCAGGGTGAATAAGCAGTTAATGACTACAGGGAAACAGTTGTTGACTGAATGTCCTTTCTGCTACTCTTGTCAGCAGTTTAACCACTCTAATTACTCTGGGGGATAACTGAATGTCTTGCATGTAGTAACACATGTGATTATATTAGACGGGTTGAATGTCACACTGCTGTCAGCCACAACCTGCTCCAGCCCTGAAGCGCTCACCTTGTTTGCTGCCAGGAAATCCCTCATGGAGATCATTTCCCCAGACATCCTGCGCCCAGTGTCAGTCTCACTTTCGTTGATGGCGTCTGTCTCGATGGAGGGGTCCCTGCGGGCGCGTAGGTGACCGGGGGCCACCACGTTCCGCCGGGGTCGCCGGTGGGGGTGGTCACCCCTACTGGGCAAACAGCAGCGGCAAGGTGCCTCCAGCCTCCTCAGCAGCCAGTTGAGGACCTGCTTGATGACAATGGAGATGACGTTGAAGAGGGAGTAGATGCAGCAGACGCCGGTCAGGATGAAGAAGAAGTTGCCCAGCCGATATGCGGCCGTGGCGTGGCCCTCGTAGACGACCCGCTGGCTGCTCACCATGTCTCCAAAACCGATGGTGCTGAAGGCCACAAAGCAGAAGTAGAGCGAGTCCAGGTAGCCCCAGCCCTCTGCTGCCGAATACATGAGCGAGGCACAGCAGGACACCAAGATGGCTGCCGCTCCAAGAATGAGCATGACGCAGTAGACCGAAGGCTTCCAGCCAGCCAGATCCTGTTTTTTTCCTCCTCCACTTCCCCCAGCTCCGCCTGCTCTGTTTCCCCCAGAGACCCGTTGGCCATTTGGAGGCCGCATAGCTTTGTTATGGCGTCGTTCGTGACAGGACTTGAGGACCACGGCGATGACGGTGATGACGCGCTCCAGGAAGAGGTTGAAGAAGAGGATGGTGGCTGCACAGCCGAGTAGGCCGTAGAACATCAGGAAGACTTTTCCTCCAATGGTGGCAGGAGTGGTCATCCCAAACCCTGAGATACACACAAAAACATTATGCACTAAGTGGAAATCTACATGCAGATAAAATGAATGAACACTGAGTTGAACACATTGAAGTACTTGACCTTCACCGGTGCAAGTATCTCTGAATAAAGAATCAACTAATAATTTTACTAAATAACTACCATCTCTTGAAAAACACATTTAGTGCCCCTATTTTATTTAAACTCACACACACTTACAAATGAGTAAATGAATGGGTCATTTGTAGAGAAGATGAGTGTGTCCATTGCTTCCAGCTGCTTTGATCTACTTTTTAAACCAAACTCACATCCTCTCTGTCATTAAAAAAAATGTCTGATCTCCTATTCTTCCAAGGGAAAATCATAATCACACAATTACTTTGACCATCTGGGTTGCCATTAATGACACCATCTTCTTCTCTCTCCGTCTCTTTGTAACTCACTTAAAGAGCTGAGGTGTTTTCAGTCCAAGCACATCACAGCAATTAGTCCCAAAGTGTGGGTTAGTCTCACATTTCACCGTAGTCCCTCCAGTCATTTGCAGTGTAAAAAACCCACTGGGGCCCATTCACATCTCAATTTGATCATTTTCTCGTATTCTTATAGGTAAAAAGAACCCATTAAGCTGTTTTTACTCTGAGATGCTGCTAGAGTGTGATTTCAACATTGTCTCTTGTGAAAAGACAGATGAACAGAATGGGAGTCAAACTGAGAGGTCTTTCCATCGACTGAACCAGTCTCAGTGATCCTTCATCCCTCATTTAACACTGAAAGCTCAATGAAGCACTATCTGTCTCTCTGTCTGTTCATAGAATTGTTGAAAATGTGAACACATACTGTTATTTGTAAGGGTATTACACAGTCACATGCACAGTGTGCTGTGGTGTGCAGCGGCAGCTGTGAACTCATGAGAGCTCTTTTCACTAGAAAACGAGATACATGTTACTGCATCTCGTGGCATGAAAAACATACTCTGAGGATTTGATTGCCTCCGCATTCAAATTTGTTCTCAAGGTGCTATTTGAGGTTTTCTTCACGACAATCACGACAATCAAGCCAAATGGGATGTTTTTTTAAGGATGTGTTTTTCTTTCATTGTTTCGTATGCTCGGTTGAATGTGATGTTGATGAATAATTTGACCCGTTAAATAAAATACACATCCATGACAGACAGAGAAAATAGTGTGCTACTCTGTCAATATCTACTCTGTGATACCACAGTCCTGACTTCTACCTTCCGAACGCAACATCACTCATTAAGGCAATAGTTTGTCTTTTTAGGAAGTGTGCTAGTATATCTGTCTGTTAAATATCAAGCCACAACAAGCAACTAGTTAGCTTAGCACAGAGACTGGAGATGGGAAGAGGGCAAGATTGTGTATACAGTATATGATTGTCTGATGACTGAATGACTGATGAATGAAAGACATGTTTTTTCCAGGGAAAGTGTGTATTTTTTGTGCAATGGGCCTTCAGAACAATGTTTTCAGGATAACGGGCTGTTGAACAAATGGGCTTTCGGTCCAATGGGACATTTTTTGGAGTATTGGGCTGTGGAACAATGGCGTGGCACTGTCCGAGATATCTCCTCCCACTTTGCAACTCTACAAAGTACAGGTTTAACAGATGCATGAGAGTGGTAAAGACCCTCTTATCTTCTCATCTCAGAATGAGCGCATTAACCAACATTTCAAACTATTGACTTAAATTAGAAAGTAAACCAATTTATGCACAGTGCTATCCTATATTTGAATTAGGTCATTTAGCCAAATCAAGTTTTATGATTGCAATTCAAACCCTTGTTGCTATTCACTGATGCATCTACATCAGTGGTGCTCTAAACATGAGGACTAACACTATATGTGCATATGCTCTGACCACCATGTATAAAAGATGCCACACTCTGATGCATACAGTTCTCTCCTTGAGGATAGGAAATATTGATGTGTTTGTAAAACTCAGAGATGAGAGTGAAAAGATGAAAATCATTAAGAGTTATTGCTTAGATTAATGAGAGTTGACATTAATTAAATAATAGAAAATCTCTGTGATTGTAAACTTCAGCAGAAGAGAAAGTGGGGCAACAGTATCTCTACAGGAGGTTGCATCAATGATGACATCACGTGATTTTATGACAATGCAACTGTCATGTATAAGAACTGAGATAAGATGCAATCTTGTTATGTTATTGATCAGCAGGTCAATTACTTACTGGACCTTGTAGAGATGTACTACATGAATGCTACTTGATGAAATATGTGATCAAGTTTGTGGTTATCTCTGCTACTCTATCAGAGGTCTCAGGAAAGTGCAGAAGTGCAGAGGAAAACAATGTGTTTGATTTGAAAATATGTATTTTCATCTTGAAAATTGTCGGTGGCTTTAGGAATCATGGGAGAATAATGGCATCACTGTTGCGATCACCTCTTTTTATGCTGCCATCAATCACAGTGTGTGAAGTGAAGAACTTGATACGGTCTGGTCCTTCATCAACATAACTCTTATTTAAATGGTGATGCCCTGTCAAACTGTCAATCATCATTAATCAACTCACACCAATCACAGATGTTGAAACAGCACTACCTGTCAGGCACTGAGGGGACAACGCGGAGTGAGCATGTACAAATCAGAAGTATGGACAACAAAAGGTCCTTACTGTCACTGTGTATAACAGTGCTGTTGGTAAGAGGGATGTCTCTGTATCTCTACTCTGTCCTGACAGTCCTGGACACAGCCAGTGCTGGAAGGGAGAACTGGCTGTCAAGGATTCATCTTATTCTGATGCAGACATTAAGTTTCTAGTTTGGTCGAACGCACTGACTCAAATCGCAGGTTCTAATTCATGACTAAGAGATGTTGCACAGCTAATGTTTATAAATAACTTGAAGTGGATCTCTTAACAGATACGTGGAAAGTGGAGGTCTTACAGCAAAAAAAACAGCCGCGATAGCACCACTGGTATTGTCTTCCCCTTGTGGGTCTGAGTCATCATGGCAAAATGTGGAGACACCTACTGTAGCAGGAACTACCTCTGAGGAGGTTTTGAGTACTTTGCCAGGTGTTAATATGTCTGCCTGTCTGTGGACAGATATTGTCACTACGATAGCGTCAAACTACAGGTGTGTAGTTGAGATCAAAATGAAGGCCGAGTTAAAAGATGGGTGTGGTCCAAGCAAGGGCGATAAAGTATGGTGGTGGACACGCACACACACACACTTTATGCCCTGGCCCGATTTGGCATCGCGGCTGGTCTGAAGATGGTCTCTAGTTATGTTTCAGTTCATTCAGGTGAGCCAGTTCCATGGCTAGTGTGTGTGTGTTGACACACTGCATGGCTGACCAGTACAATTAAATGGACCAGAGCCACCATTACTGCTGCTATGACAAGTCAACCCTCACATAACCTGGCTTCTTACATCCCTCCAACACAAACTACTGTGAGGGGGTTAGTTTGCCGATTCATTTGCTATCATTTTGGCTCATAGTGAATAATAGTGATTGTTTGCAAAATAAGGAAACAATGCAACATTTGTAAAAGTGACTCATGAGTCACTTTTACAAATGGCTACAAGTTATTTAATTTAATAACATGCAAACGCACACAATCACATAGTTCATAAGTGATGATGGTCTCAAAGACATATTCAATGGTGGCTTTTAAAATGTTGATGATAAAAAGATGATAGAGCTGACGGAGAACACTGCGTTTGACAGTCTTTTTAAACGCCATCTCACCAATGGTTGATACTACAGTTCCCACGAAGTAAAAAGCGCCTGTGAAGTCCCATCGAGGTCTGACTGTGTCCACACGGATACCCGCTACGTTCGCCTCCTCGTAGTTCCTGAGGAAGTTATTCAGGTCTTTCTTACTCAGGTTGTAACTCTGACTGAAATGCTCGAACCTCTGCGTCCAGCGCTCCTTCGCCTCGCGCTCCTTTGGCTGCTCCAGCGCGGAGAAGACTGCGGCTCCACAAAGGAGATAGAAGATGATGAACAAAGCCAGCAGCAGGAACCTTGCGTTATCCTCGTTTATTGGACCGGAGCCGCAGCAGCAACCACTCCTACATGCCATTATGTTGCTGTTGTCACTGCGATGCAGCTGCTGCGAGGGACCTGTAGCATGGTGGTCTCGAAAACAACGCGGAGTCTTGTCAAGAAACGTTGACAAGATATTCTACGACAGAAAAGTCCTGTGCAATACAATTAAATTGTTCAGGCAGGTTATGATCGATTTTTCCAAAGGCTGTGGATTTAGCATTTTGCTCACGATATGTGCAGTCCAAGTCCGAGTCTAACGACTCCTCAGTTTTATCTCCACCGGCTTGGGTCTGGTTGCTATGATGCTCAGAGAGGAGGAGAGAGCCGCGCGGCAACCTGTGGATGCAGAGAGTCGTCCTGTGCTCTGTGGCCCTGCCTCTCCAAACAAGTCCCCACCCCCGAGCGCGCGTTTTACGCACAACGAAATGACCACCAACATATGGATGAACAGCCTCTATCGATTTATCACTTTATGCCAAGTATATTTTGTTGGATCGATTTGCCCATTTCAGCTCTTAAAATGCATAATAAGAGCCGAATCGGACAGTGAGTTCTGGCCTGAAGATGTTCGACCTGAACCCAACTTTGGAGGTTTGATTCCAGCAATATGGAGCGAGTTTGCATAGTGAGATCAATATGACTTGACCTTTGCGGGCTCTGATTAGGGATTCATGCTCCTGCCCATGTTAACCGGGGACGATGTGAGCAAATGTCACGACGGAACGGCGGTTTGAGATACATTATTCAGGATCACAGTGACAACAAAAGAGCTATTTCTGTAAAAGTGGGAATTTAACAACACCATGAGACGACATAGGCCATTCCAGAACTATGCAGCAGCCTTTCTAGGTCACACTTTAAGTGGTCTTGACGTAAACCTGCAGCTTATTTAACATTATCATAAAACATGAGTGATGACTGTTAAGTGCTTAAGCTTTAGATTATGTAATGGTCTCATTTTTGGAAATGAAGTATTTGTTTTGCTATAACTACTTCAAATAAAAGTGTTAATTGTATCAATTATTAGCATTTCATTAATATCACACAGAAACCAGCAGTCTTTTAAAGTGAGTGGTAATAAAAGACATCTCAGTACTTGTAGTTAGAACTACAAACGTGCAGTAAAGCAGCACTTTGGAATAAAATGATGTGATTATGTACAAATGACACCATCTGTATTAGTTTGAAACAAGAATAGATTACCAAACAAAAGGGCATAACCTCAAAAAAAGGTGCAGTTCCATAAGATTAAGTTTTAGCTAATGGTGAATATTAAACACAAATACAGTATTAAAAGCATAGTATAGGTTATGAGGGTAGGCTATTGTTAAATCAACATTAGGTCTATAGGTCTACTATACTTCCTGAGGTTGATCAGTGGAAGTCATTTTCAGTGTCCTATAACCTACATGACAACCACCTGTAGCAGCTCATCCGCTTTCACTGACCTGAGTGTTCTTGGTCATAGCTACAACAAGACAAGAGTGCTGGGCAATCCTCTTTAACATACATTCATGCAGATGTTTTAAACTGTATGTGGAAGCAGTCAAATCCTTCTCGACCATGAAAGTATTGAAAAGTTTCTTAAGATAAAATCAAATGATAGATTTGCCAATCCTTTGTGATATTAGATTCATACATAAATTCTAACACTAAATCAAAACGATAATGGTAAAAAAAGGGAAAGGTAATGGGGTAGTTTTTTTTACATGAAAAGCACGATCATGAGAAACTAGACAACACAAGACAAAAGTGTTAACAGAAAGGTGATCTTTTTCCTGAACAATTGAGAGCATTAAGGGTAATAGAAAAAATGAATTGCCAGAGTTAAATCAGTGCAAGTTAAGAGTCATAGTCATTGAAGAGGAGGAAGCAATTGATAAGTACAAGAAATACTTGATAAAATAAAACATCAGTGCAGTAAATAATGTACTTAAACATTAACTATGTACATGACTCACTCCCTGATGACAGCATTTTATAGACTAGGCCAAATCCATACCACACGGCAACATATTGGTATTTCACTGGCAGTTATTTTGAGATTAGTGTTGATTGGAGTGTTGTCTCGTCTCGCTTAGTAACTGCCATGTGTCTGGAGTGGCTAAGCAATCAAAGAATGTTGAATAAACCCTAAGTATACAGGACACTGAGACAAAGTGGGAATAGCTTTGCTTTTCTCTGGTATCTCAGGGTATAACAACAATGATAATTCTGTTGTGTTTTCCGTAATTCTGGATTTCATGTTGGTGAAATGTAGTAATAACTAATACTATAATTTACTATACTGTACTAATTTATACTACCTTATTTTACTATTACTCTATACCATACCACATGATCCATAGTATACTATAACATACTATAATAAACTAGACTATACATACCCGTCAGGATTTAAGGCCAAACCAGTAATAGGGGACGGACCCAAATGCAGGGAGACACATTGAAACAGAGGGCTTTAATTATAAAGAAAATGTTCAACACAAAACCGGTAGAGCAGGGGAGTCAAAATATGTGTAACAAAAAAAGTCCAGGAAAACAAAACCACTAAACAGGAAACATGGCAGAGAAGAGCAGGGATTAAATCAAGGACATAACAGGAGTCATTGTCGAAAAAAACAGGGAGCAAAGTAGAGCAGGTTTCACAACAGACCAGGAAACACAACAGACAAACCAACAGTGAGACAGGGGACACACAGGGTTTAAAAAAACTGGGAAGGTGCAAGTGATAAGACACAGCAGGGTTCAATCAAAGGCGGGGCAGACAATCACAAAGGCGGGAAATAGACAAGGACAGGAAGTGAAGTGAACACAGGACATAAGAGGCAGGGAAAGTCAAAATAAAACGGAAGAAACAATGAAACCCAAAACCGTGACACATACCATGCCATATGCATACCATAGAATACCATACTATACTATACTGTACTGTACTATACAGTACTGTACTACACTATACTATCATATATTACACCATACACCATGCTATACCGTACTATACTATACTAACTATACTATGCTATTCTATACCATACATACCATGCCATACTATACCGTACTATACTATACTATCTTGTGCAGCACTGCAGTAAACTATACTATGCTCTACTATTTTAAATTTTACGATACCATACCACACCACGCTATGCTGTACTATACTATACTATACTATTCTATTCTATACCATGCTATATTACACTATACTATACTATGCTATTCTATATCATACATACCAGGCTATACTATATATACTACTATACTACTATACTTTAACATACCATACCGTACCATACATACTACACTGTACTTTACTATACTACACTATACCATACTATAATAACTATGTAATCACTTTATGTAATTGCTATTTTATTTTAGTAGATATGAGCTCTGTTTCCATGGAAATACATTGGGAATATTCAAATAAGGGTTATTCATGGGCAGAGACATTTTGTAATGAAAGTAGCAGACCTGCTGTAAACTAATAACAATCTTCTTTGCATGTGTATCAAATCTAGAAGTCCCAGGATTATTTTTGCACTGTTGCAGCTGCACTACGGATTGATGCCAACAATTAACAATGCTTTTTGGAATCAGGGCAGTAAACTGTCACAAATTCAGATCGTAACACAAAAGATCACATTGGGAAATCCTTGTTTGCAGCTGGACTATCTCACCTAACGTTGTACTATTACCTCGCACATAAACAATGTAGGTCACACACTTGATCAATCCAGATTAAATGATTGAGTATAAATGATACTAATTCCAGTATGCTTTCAGGCCACATTGGTTCCTAAAAATAGACCGAGCAAAGTTATCATTTATCTGGCAAGCAATGGGATTTCCTACGTTTGACTAGAATGTGTGGATGAAGCATTACGTTTAAAATGTACTCATTTAGTCGCTGGCTAATTTGCTAGATATCTTGCTAATTCTACTTTCATTCAACATTGGTTACAGAAAATGAGCGCATGTGGGAGAAGTCTACCTTTACCAGAAATCTCCTTAGATTAAGAAAACCAACTTGGTTAGGTCTAGGAAAAGATCCCAGCACAGTGGTACTATCCGATGACAGCACAGTAGGACAGAGCTAATACCAGTCTTGGGAAAAAATAATGCCTCCGTTGAAGAGGACCCACTCCTTTTGCAGATATGAAGGGCTAAGCTGAACTAAGCACAACAAATCTTAGTTTCAGGTGATTAAAAAACAATCAAATATGAATATTATATTCCATTTCTGTGAGTAGAACCCCCGAAATGCTATACAATGGCCCTTTAAGTAATCTTCAATACAGGCTTTTCTGTTTATATAAACAAATTGACAATTACTGTAATTCAGGTCTAGTTCACAATATATCTTGTATTTTCTTCCCTCCTTTGATAAATTAGGCAGTTCTGATAAAATAATTTTCCACCATCACTTGAACCAGTTCATGACATAATTCCATAATAACCCAATTTGGCCTGTTTCTACCTCTTCGGTCCAGGCTGAAATGAATGAATAACAATTGGATGGATTGCCATGAAATGTGGTTGAGACATTCACTGTCCGCAGAGGATTGAAGCTACTGTGAAAACCATGATTTTTCGTCTTGTACCACAATCATATTTTACATAGTAATATTGACAAGTATAATGAAAATCACAATTGATTATGTCTGACACAGTACAACATACTTAAAGAAATAATAGATAAATAGGAATTAGAAAGATAGTACGACATTGCTGATACCTCACGACACACATGCCTGTGAATAAGTGGAGAGCTGGTGAGTGGAGCATTGTCATTCTGATCATGTCTGATCATGTGCAGCCTCACAGAGCCGCTAGCATGGCTTGGCCTTTTGGCCTTAAACATCACATCAGCCATGTTAACAGTCTCATTAGCTTACAGAGATCCACATGCAACAATGTAGAGGAGTAAATACCATCATATCATTCATACAGTGCTCAAACAATAGCCATCTTTTTCTTTGATCTAATACCATCCTTCCCCAGCAGACAAAGATTTCTGACTCATTAAACACAGTGTTTTGTTCTGGTTATGAAGTATGAACATCTGAACAACACCACTATCCCAATTTAGCTAGAAATTGAGCTGTTCAGCACCACTGCTACGTTTATTTATTTTAAACTGGACAACAGCAAACCAAATCTAATTTCAGTTGAACTAAATCACAATATTCCGAGTGATTCCACAACGATTATCTCTCTCTCTCTCTCTTTCATGTATCCACTGAGCATGGGGTAACCATAGTAACTAGAAACTAGGTTATAAAGTACTGTATACAAACAGTAAAGTGCGCATGAGTGTACAGTCCACCATCTCAGACAGACAATATGCTCCTGAGATGGATTTCGATTATCATAAATCTTTGTTGTTCCACCATGCGGGTCTGTCTGTCTGTCTTCTGTATCTGACTCTCTCTCCATCTTCTTTCTTATTTTCATTCAGTGGGACTCACATTGTATCATAAAGCTGTTATGCCATTCCTGAAGCATTCTCTGTGTGTTTTACAGAACACTCAGCGCCAAACACATGTATAAATAGACTGCATTAGATTATACAGGTACGATACTCTTTCCATAACTTACGTGACCAATGTGCTAGTACTGCTCTAGTGCTTCAGTGAATTCTTATCTTATGTTCTGATGTACAACGTACTTACATTGATGAGTCTCGTGCCGTTTTCCCCCTATCGTTAACAAATCCTATGAATACCCACTGAAACTAACAAAGAATGATATTAACAATAATTAGCGCTGTAGAAAAAGCTGAGTGGGCTTATTGCTCCTCTATCAGTCGCTATAGATACAATTAAATAAATCAACCATTTTTCTCCAATAAGTCCTCAACCTCATTGTCAATCAGGACAGGTCCGAGTCGCTTTGTGATTGGATGATAAGTCTGAGAAAGCAATCAGCCAATCACATTTCTTGCTCTCTTGTTTGTCTTGACTGTCAGTGTCACGGGGGTTCACAGTTAGGACCCAATAGCAAGACCACAGGAGACAGGAGTTGATATAAACAGGTTTTATTTAGCCTGAATAAAGAGGACAGGAAGGTGTGGATCCCATGGTCCTACACCAGAGAGCAGATCGACGGTGTGAGTCCCGTGGCTCGATACCGGAGGGCTGGCAGCTTGACGGCGTGATGTCCCGTGGCTCGACACCAGAGAGTAGGCAGATCGACGGTGTGAGTCCCGTGGCTCGACACCGGAGAGCTGGCAGCTTGACGGCGTGTGTAGTCCGTTAACACCACGGAGGGCAGAGCGGCGGTGAGTAGTCCGTAAACACAAAGGAGGGCATGGGGGATTCCCGGACCGACGGACACCGGAGGCAGGCGCTCAAGGCAGAAGCTGCACCGGGGTTGAAGCGGGTGAAAGACGGTACGACCTGACAACCCCAGACTGCAGGACCAGAGTTTATATAGTGCCAGGGGAAGCGTTAGTGGGACCTGAGTCTGGTGTGTCAGCCTGCAGGAGGTAATCGGCTGGAGTGGCTGCAGCTGTGTGGCCATGGGAGGTGTCTGGTCTGACAGGGATCCTGACAGACAGACAAAGAATTATCTGTTGAAGCACCATTGTTGTTCAAAACTTAAGAATTAAGAATAATATTTATTGGTCAATCAGTTCAAAGACTGAAGCTGGAGGTGTATGAGAAAATGATTCTCCTTTTGATATTTGCTGTTTGGTGGGCCTGAGGCTCAAAACGTCTTATATACAGTCTATGGTTAAAACACAACATTTCACAAAACACAAAAGCAAAACACAAAACACAATGACATTAAGGTGAGACTTAAACCGCAAAAGGTTGGTATGTATGTGACAATGATCCCAACCTGTGAGAGGCTGCCGAATGTCCGAAAGAAGAAGTACTTACATTTGTCTCAGACTGACAGACAGTGAGCCTTTCTAATGCCCAAATTGTGTGCCTCCTCGCCTCCTTTCCTCGCCTCCTCGCCTCCTTGCCTCACATCTTAGTCCCGCCCACATGAGATGCAAGCGGAGGAGGCGAGGATGTGACACGAGGAAAGAGGAGTCAAAGCAGCAGGCATTTAACAAATGAGTTATCCTCTCCACGGAGATGTCTTTTTAAAGCGATGTCAGGTAAATATGAGGTACAGCACAGCTGTATCAGCTGTCCATTGTTGTCAAATGTTGTTGTGTTTTGTGAAATCTGTTTTCTGGAATTTCATTATGTTTTGTGAAATGTTGTTTTGTGATATATCGTGTTTTATGAAATGCTGTTGATTTTTATGAAACGTTGTTTTGTTTTGGCTGTCAGGGCCACCGTAGCTGTGGCTTCAGGTGAATTCTTCTCAGAAGCACGCTCTCCTCTAGTTTCACCATCCCTCATGTAAATGTCTAAATGTGTTGCTCTATAAGGGACTCAGTCCTCCCTACATAATCCTTCGTGTTGGACTATAAGCAGGAGGCTTTCTCTCTATTGCATAAGGGTTGCCGACATATTGGGATTAGTTTACAGCCAATTAACTGCTGTAGGCGCTGTTGCTGATATCTGTAAAAGTGCGTCTCTTTGGGGGAAAGCACATGTGCACAAGTGGTTCTGTTCATGTCTTTACATATTCATGTGTTTGTGCGTCACAGCTTTTTCCTTTATTTCGTGAAACACAGGTCGATGGGTGGCACTGTGGCCCTTTACTGTCCAAAGCCAGTAGACACACTGCAGCCTCTTAAGTCCTTTATAATTGGCCCGGGGAGGAATAATTAGCTTGTTCCATTTGAAGAAGAGCGATCGGCCGCAGAGACAGAAGAGTCGTAATAACAAAGCTAAATTGGTCAGAGCTGTCCTTCATTCTAGCCTCATGCTATCAGTGATGTCAAAGAAAGGATTCATCATCGCCTAGGAGGTGATTGCAACTGATGTGGGGTCAGCCACATCTCCTACTTCTGCTGGAGGGTTCACTTTTTCTTACTTGAAATTCTGAATCAAGCAAAGAGATCTGTTCAACATCTTGAGTGAGTCAGTATCCCAAATAGGACCAGTATGCTTTGAGGAGCACCCTATTACTACATTATTATGAGCTAATGGCAGTCTGTCATCCAGGTGGTCCACCACTTTGGTCCAGACTGAAGTAGCTCAACATTTATTGGATGGATTGAGTTGACATTCAGTATAGATATCCATGGTGACCAGAGGAGGAATATCCGATGACGGTGGTGATCCCCTGACTGTTCCTCTGGCCCCACTCTGAAGTTGATACTTTTTTATTTGAAAACTTAAAAATACAGACATTCATGCCCTCCTCAGGATTAATCCCAATGACTTGATTCTAATGACTTTTCCTCTAGTGCATCATCACGTCCTCATCACGAATCCTTGATGAGGTCTACAAACTACGTTTTGTCACAAAAACACACGGGAGAAGTGACGCGGGCAAAGTGTAGTCGTGCTTGTTGATGTTGACGTCGGCACATGTATTCACATAATAGCCTATTTCCACTTGTCTTTACTATTTCCCCCATGTAGATCATATTATTATATATTATTCATGCAAACATCTAACATCCTAGGTGCAACAACTGCAACTGCAACTTTGGTCTAAATTCCACACATAGCACACACAGGTAGGCTGCAGGTAAGGGGACCCCTCCACCAGATTTCCCCTCAACCCGTTTCCCATGCTCTCCCGGACAGGTCTCGATATTTATCATGCTAGAGATCTGGAATGTGTTTGTGATGCACCGGCGAGCCTCTCGGCTCTCGTCTTTCAACAATTCACTCATAGAACTTGAGAGCTGATATGCGAGTGCCGATCCGATGGTTTTGCCTCTGAACTGGGGACTTTCATCCAGGAGCTCCAAAAACTGTAGACGTGCGGACAATCAGGGCTAAAGTCCTGTAGTGTGAACTAGGCATAAGAATGTGTGTAACCCAGCGTCGCTCTGTATCGCAGAGTAAATGTAAGAATTACTGAGGGGAATATAATGAAAGTACAATATGGCCTGCAGCTTTGGAGCTATCAGCGGATGAAACTCAAGATATATAAAACAAAACCTATTGTATACCAGGTATCTACAGTGGGACTCCCATTTACTGCTTGCATCAACTATAAATCCAGTTTCAGTCATGTTCTCATCTCCTTTAGCATTTTCTGGGAATCAGTTGATGAATGATGCCATCAAAGAAAACTCCTTAGGTGCTTTGGGGAAAAATAAAAATGTTCATCTGTCAAATACTTCCCAATATAAGAACATGTTTCAAAGACATCATGCTGCACTTCTTACGTCTTTTAATATCCTCTTCAAAAGAGGTTCTAGAATTGCTTCTGCTTCAAGGTTGAATCATTGTTGCCCTCAGGGATTTTTGCAGTAGAATGTCTTCAGTGTGAGTGTGAGCTATGCGATCAAAATCTGGCATTGTTATTGACAAGTTCACCTTTTAACACGCGGAGAATTGCCGCAACTCATTATATGCTGATGAGCACATAATCAAACAATTACATTGTGGAATTTATTCAGTCAGTGATTGCTGTCAGTGACAAGCAGTGCAGTGCACAGACATTATGAGATGTTTTACAGTTACATGAGTGACATTCCTAAAGAGCAGCTTTAAGTACTGTTTTTAAAATCAGTTCCATTCTGGCCTCTTTTGATTAACTTCACAATAAAGTTTGAAAATTATGTTTTATTTCTTACAGTTACATTATCGTTCAGGGAACATGCAGTTGCACAAACAAACAAACATTTTAACTGCAAACAGATCAAATTCACATTTATTGTGGTCCATTTCCGTTGCTTATGTATCCTGCACTTTGCTCAAGGTTACTGTAAGGTTCCTTTTACAATCGTAATTAATACTGATGCTATTTCTATATACTAAATCGTAATGCTTGTCATCTGTGCAAGAATTCAGACGAAATGTGACCGTCCCGCCACAGACAGACCTTCTGACCTGCAGTCGGAGCGCCACGACTGGAGACCCAGGCCGTATTGCTGGGCCCGCTGGAGGCAAGGTAAAGTCAGAAGCAGGACTGAGCGGGGCAGACTGACAGACGCCTGCTGCTGTAAAATCAGATGTTTTATAAGGGGAATCTGGTGTTCTGAAACACTACCACTTTTATTCACGGGAACTGCCAAAATCAATTCAAAATGAAAGTTCCTTGCAGCAGCTTTAAGTTGTTGATGTACAGAATAGGTACAGCCCTTATTAGGGTAAAAAAGGGGCCAGAAGGTAGTTTTCTGTATTATAAGGTTTCGTACATTCAGTTCTTCACTTTAAATGAAAAAAATGGCAAAATTCTGAGTCTTTTCAAATGTGTCAGTCAGATTTGTAATACTAATATAAGGAATACGATTTGCTGTGTGTCACCGAAAGCACCAGAAAGAAGAACCTTTACAGCTACTATCCTACAATACAATCATTTTCATTTCAACAGGGTTTTACATTTTCAACATACATGTGATCAAACAACCAAACAAAGTTTAAGTTCAAAGGGTTTGACCTCCTTCTTCTTTTTCGAATCCTTTCTGTGCCCCATTGAACCAGACAAATCATAAAACATTCTAAAAGACCACATATGGTGTTTTTGCCCTCTGTGCTAATGTCATGGTGAGGCAGACTGGTTGGCATAGCTACTTCCAGCGGCTGGCCCTTTGATGTGTCATAGCAGCTTTTCCAACCGATGGTGTACCACACTTTGGTCAACCAATCTGATCTCACACGGGTGCTCTACTCTTTCATTTAGCCGCGGCACCCTGCTGGGAATCAAGTCATCAATATGGGACCACTCCCTTGTATGCAAAATTATATTGAGATATTCAATTTGGAAGATACAGCGTGTGACAACCTCTTAATGGCAAGTTGTCTCTCAAAGGAAAAATCACACACTTTGTGAAATTAGTCAAGCTTCCATGGGCCCTTTTCACAGCAGCACATCATAGCAGGGTAACACAGGTGTAATTGATCAAATTAATTGGTACAATTCTTCACAAATTGGCCTCAGAGGGCTTTACAATCTGTACACAACATCCTCTGTCCCAGGACTCCTGCATCTGAACAGAAACACCCCCGAAAAAAAAAAATTTTAACGGGAAGAAAAGAAGGAAGAAATCTTAGGGAGAGCAACAGAGGAGGATCAGGATGGACAGAAGTGCAATAGATGTCATGTGTACAGAATGAACAACATAACAGAGTTATAACACATTCAATGCATGTAAATGAGTATAAATAGTAATGTGACGAATAATAATAATGATTGTAGCAGTAGGTGTCAGGTAGGGCCATGGCAAGAGGCAGGAGGCAGGACCTGTCAGGATCCAGGATCCCTGTCTGACCCGTTGTGTGTTTCCTCTGTTTCCCCTGATCTCCTCTCATGTGTCCTGTCATTCCCCTGTTTGTTATTGTGTGCCATGTGCTCTGTGTTTGTCCTCTGCCTCCAGACACCTCCCATGGCCACACCCCTGATTAGTTCACAGCTGCGGACACTCAGCCGATTACCTCCCGCAGGCTGACACACCAGACTCAGGTCCCACTAACGCTTCCCCTGGCACTATATCAACTCTGGTCCTGCAGTCTGGGGTTGTCAGTTCGTACCGTCTTTCACCCGCTTCAACCCTGTATCATCTTCTACCTCCAGCGCCTGCCTCCAGCGCCTGCCTCCGGTGTCTGCCGGTCCGGGAATCCCCCGTGCCCTCCGTTGTGTTAACGGACTTCACACCGCCGCTCTGCCTGCTCTCCAGTGTCGAGCCACGGGACTTCACACCGTCAAGCTGCCTGCCATCCGGTGTCGGACCACGGGCTCCACACCTTCCTGTCCTCTTTACTCTGGCAAATAAAATCAGTTTTACCAGATTCTGTCTCCTGTGGTCTTGCTATTGGATCCTAACCGTGAACTCCTGTAACAGGACCA
This sequence comes from Anarhichas minor, assembly GCF_050575085.1. NCBI lineage: Eukaryota > Metazoa > Chordata > Actinopteri > Perciformes > Anarhichadidae > Anarhichas > Anarhichas minor. The sequence goes on from NW_027466582.1 coordinate 20,528,910, forward strand.
GGGTCCAATATAACCATGATCCATGGAAACCTGTGAAGAGAGAAAGCACAAAGACTCCGGAGAAGAAGCAAAGTTAGTAATGAGCATTTATGGGACATGAAGTCATACAGAAGGAGAGAGAGAAGAACAGAGGAGCTCAGTGAATCCTAGGAAGTCCCCCAACAGTCTAGGCCGACAGCAGCATATCTAGGGGCTGGTCCAAGGCCTAACTATAAACCTGAGCCGGCCCTAACTATAAACCTGAGCCGGCCCTAACTATAAACCTGAGCCGGCCCTAACTATAAACCTGAGCCAGCCCTAACTATAAACCTGAGCGGCCCTAACTATAAACCTGAGCGGCCCTAACTATAAACCTGAGCCAGCCCTAACTATAAACCTTAGCGGCCCTAACTATAAACCTGAGCCAGCCCTAACTATAAACCTGAACCAGCCCTAACTATAAACCTGAACCAGCCCTAACTATAAACCTGAGCCGGCCCTAACTATAAACCTGAGCCAGCCCTAACTATAAACCTGAGCGGCCCTAACTATAAACCTGAGCCGGCCCTAACTATAAACCTGAGCCAGCCCTAACTATAAACCTGAGCGGCCCTAACTATAAACCTGAGCCAGCCCTAACTATAAACCTGAACCAGCCCTAACTATAAACCTGAGCCGGCCCTAACTATAAACCTGAGCCAGCCCTAACTATAAACCTGAGCCAGCCCTAACTATAAACCTGAGCCGGCCCTAACTATAAACCTGAGCCAGCCCTAACTATAAACCTGAGCGGCCCTAACTATAAACCTGAGCGGCCCTAACTATAAACCTGAGCCAGCCCTAACTATAAACCTTAGCGGCCCTAACTATAAACCTGAGCCAGCCCTAACTATAAACCTGAACCAGCCCTAACTATAAACCTGAACCAGCCCTAACTATAAACCTGAGCCGGCCCTAACTATAAACCTGAGCCAGCCCTAACTATAAACCTGAGCGGCCCTAACTATAAACCTGAGCCGGCCCTAACTATAAACCTGAGCCAGCCCTAACTATAAACCTGAGCGGCCCTAACTATAAACCTGAGCCAGCCCTAACTATAAACCTGAACCAGCCCTAACTATAAACCTGAGCCGGCCCTAACTATAAACCTGAGCCAGCCCTAACTATAAACCTGAGCCAGCCCTAACTATAAACCTGAGCTGGCCCTAACTATAAACCTGAGCCAGCCCTAACTATAAACCTGAGCCAGCCCTAGCTATAAACCTGAGCGGCCCTAACTATAAACCTGAGCCAGACCTAACTATAAACCTGAGCTGGCCCTAACTATAAACCTGAGCCGGCCCTAACTATAAACCTGAGCCGGCCCTAACTATAAACCTGAGCCGGCCCTAACTATAAACCTGAGCTGGCCCTAACTATAAACCTGAGCCAGCCCTAACTATAAACCTGAGCCAGCCCTAACTATAAACCTGAGCCAGCCCTAACTATAAACCTGAGCGGCCCTAACTATAAACCTGAGCCAGCCCTAACTATAAACCTGAGCGGCCCTAACTATAAACCTGAGCCAGCCCTAACTATAAACCTGAGCCGGCCCTAACTATAAACCTGAGCCAGCCCTAACTATAAACCTGAGCCAGCCCTAGCTATAAGCGTTATCAAAGAGGAACGTCTTAAGCCTACTCTTACATGTGGTGAGTGTGTCTGAACCCCGGACTGAAACAGGAAGCTGGTTCCACAGAAGAGGAGCTTGATAACTGAAGGCTCTGGCTCCCATCCTACTTTTTGAGACTCTAGGAACCACAAGTAACCCTGAATTTAGGGAGCGCAGCTCTCTAGTGGGCTAATAGCGTACTATAAGCTTCTTAAGATATGATGGTGCCTGACCAATTAAGAAAACTATTTTTAAATTCAATCGATCAAAGATAACTCTTACAAACTTACAATCGTGCTGGATGCCTGGACTATATCATTAGATAATTGATATTGGAGGTGTTCTGGGCCTAGTAGAATAACTTCAGTTTTGTCTGAGTTTAACATCAGGCAGTTGCAGGTCATCCAGCTTTTTATGTCCTTAAGGCTGCTTGAAGTTTAGCGAACTGGTTATTTTCATCTGGCTTGATCTAAAGACTAACTTTGGTGTGCTTGGAACCAGCATGCACATACCAGGCCCGTGGCCCACATAAAGAACAGTGCCATAGTTAACACCTGTGTTTACCCTGCAATAACATGTCAAAATGGCTGCAGTGGAAAGGGCTTATCATTACTAAACCTACATGACATTGTCATTGTCTGTTTTTGTCTGGAGAAAAATCATGACTGGAGTTTGTTGATAATGTCGACAGAAAGGTAGACCTTGTTTAGCTTCGACAGGTGGATTGTGGGTGGAACTGATTGTCAAAGTGCACCACGAGGGATGGGAGGCAGAGAGAGCTGTTATAACATGATAACGTACAGACAGTGTAGATAAATAAATGGTTGGGTGGATGAATGGATGGTTACCGGGTAATAGGGTATCAGAGAACATAATTAGAAACACTTCTGGATCTGGATATAGCAGCATAAGTTATACTGATATCCCGACGATAAATATCATCACCATGGTTTCAGGCTAAAGCTCATGCACAGGAGGAGGTGTTGAAAGGTTGCTTTATTGACAATGTAAGATCTGAAAACGGATGCTGTTCATTTTATAATGATTTAGTGGTTGAAGATGGTTCTTTTTTACATGGAGCAGTGTGAAAGGCAGTGCAATATGAACATTTTACTGCCACCAGAGTGTGTTTCTGTGTGCATATTTTGCACGTTTTGTCACGTGAGCCTATTTATAGATAAGCGATTTGTTAATAATGTCCTCATGACTTAAGACACCACAATGCTACCACAGACATTAACTGAGAAACAAACCAAACAAAATGCACAATACTATATCAGACGCTTGTTGCTGTACTGGTGCGGATGATGTGGTTCAGAGAGTATTGCAGTGATTGCGTTGATCCCCAGCACTTTCCTATCAATACTCTTTTGTAGTATTGATAGGAAAGTACACATTAGAGAATACATTTTGGAGAGAGTAATCTCTAACACGCTGTAATAAACCCCGTGGGTACAAAAAATAATATGAATCACAGCCATTAAAACCACTTAGAAGAGATACCAAACTGTTCCTGTGTTTCTTCAAGTACAGCAATAACAATGCAAAAACAGAGTTCCATTGTTAGCTTTTCCTACAGTGAAGTATCATTGTGTGCAAGTAAGACTGGTGCAGCAATGTGGTGTAGGTCAACAACGAGCCTCGCAGCACCCTCCGACAGATTGGATGAGGTGAAAGGGAGAGAAGTCCCCAGATATCCACTTTAATGTCATACACACAAATAAGCTTATTGTTAGAGGCCTAGAGGGGCGGCGTCTAAACATTTGTTGTTTTGCAGGAATTATGAAGATGTTGTGTGAATGTTAAGAGGGTTATAATCACTGTACAGATAAAAAGATGGTGTCTTTTCATACACACAGAGTGCAAGCAAAGTTTGGTAATGTAATACAGTACATACAGTACACCAGACCTTTAATGTTTAATGTGGTGTACAATTGGCATATATGATATCGTTGCAAGCTAAATTGAAATTTATAGAAACAGATCTATGCATTTAAAATGAGAAAATTCTATTACTTTTTCCTGGACACATGGACATGTTGTATTAATCAAACAGCAGCTCGGCTTGCCTTGGCTTAGCCTTGTCCTGAATAATAAACAACTAATCAAACACTAACAAATCAATTACAGCTCCGAGCTGTATTATTAACTTTACTCACGCTAACTAACCAACCAAGCACCATCCAAATCAACGCCACCGCATCCAGCTGGAGTGGAAGCAATTCATGTCCCCTCAGTGATTGTGCCGTCCCTGCACCAGCTGTAAATTAACACCTCTCCCTTCCTCATCTAGTTTCGCAGCAGTTGGCCACCAGCACGGCCCTGTTATAAACCTTCTCAGAGACCCGGGGATCTATTAAATTGATATTGCAGAAGTAGAGAGAGCTCACAGGCTGTGTACTCATGACAGTGAGGGTATTGTTCTGTCCTTGCCCATGTCACCTCTCTTTACTCTCTTTAAGATTTTTAGAAGTGTGTCTAGTGCCTTCACGTGTACAAACAGTAACTCCCAGAGGTAATGATATCACAGTTTACGCTCACTTATAATGTTTCAACTCGCAACCAGTATGTTAGGAGGCCCCCTTTAGCGTCTGTATGCGGTACACGGGGTTTGCAACTAACACACACCTGCGTCCTTATTACACGCTCAGAGCAACTGAAGTAGTATAAAGAGCCAGATAGTCCACACGGGCTGGGTGGGAGGGAGGGGACGTAGGTGAGTCAAACAAACACAGGACTTTTGTCCAGGCTATTTGTGTTTGATGCAAAACTAAAAGTAAAGTTGACAAATTTGTCACGTCAGTCGTTAGTCAAGTGAGTCACAGTCAGTCAAGTTAACGTCAACCATGCTCTTTTCCAAAAATGGAGTTGTTTTGAATACAAAAAACAATGAGCTGAAAGATGCTAAAATGCTTTGTAGAGCTGAGGAGGACTGCAGTCAGGTCCAATCTCTGTGGATTTGTCATTTTAGCCATTGTTACTATAAAAAATATGAATGACAGCTCAATGTTCCTAAAGGGAGCCAGTGAATCTCACACTGTTTATGTTTAGAGGACTTCTGATCCTGCTATGCATCCTCTGAAAGGTGTGACTACATAAATGGAAGGGTGCAACTGTATAAATCGTGCTGCCCAATGTGTTGCACAGTATGCAGTAAAGCCTTTAATCCTGTCACTGTTGGTACTTCATACAAACACAATTACTTTGTTTTGTAGTGTCCAGCAAAACACAATCCAGTGCCTCATTAGCTAGATTCTTAACCCTTCATCGACACATGAATGTCCAAAGAAAAATTGTACATTCTGCACCAGCACATCATAACAAAACGGTTACAAAGCAATCAGTTCTTGTGGTATGAGAAAAAGTCCAAGTCCAATTGGGCTCACACAGTGTCTGACTGCCAGAAGATTAAAAAGAAAAGCAGAGCACAGACTAGAGCGCTAGAGGCTCAGTCATCACACCTCACTCTCCAGTCTTCTTCACCCATCCATTGTCCGCCCACACAACTTCAAGGACTCACTACCGTTCCCTGGCAACCCTGAGGTGGGAGGTGTGTTGGCGATGGAGGGGCCAAAGGTGGGGAAGGCAAAGGTGGAGACGCATCTGTGTTAAGAGGGGGGGGGGGGGTCAGGAGCCTTGAGCTCTGAAGATGAATTCAAGCACTGATTGGACTTTTTGAGGGCGTCATGGTAACCATCCTGTAAAATTAGGGTCAGCAGGTTTTAAGTTTGGGCTCGGTGAGGGGACCAAAGGTCAAGAACATTTACTCTGCTGTCATCAAGAATCTATCGTTAAGTAATACCAGTGGTTCAGAGAAAAGAGGAAGAAAGAGGATTCTACTTATGTGCAGCGCTCCCCCTCCTTTTAGTTGAGCTGACTGAAACATAAATCGGCACTTTGGCAATCAACATCAGTTGGCTTGTTGCTTAAACAGTTGAAGTCTAGTAGGAGTTTGCACACGGAGCCGGAAATATAACAAAGAGATAAAAAGAAACAAAACAGATGAACAAAAACGGGATTGAACAAGATAATAAGTGATTATGATGAGAAAGACCTTACAGGCAGGCACAAATGACTCTTGTGCCAGATAAATGAGTCTGCTACTGAAGGACCAAAAATGACTCTTGCTGATTGTGTGTGTGTGTGTGTGTGTGTGTGTGTGTGCGGTGAGTTTCTGATCTTCTTATCCCCCAAACCCTTCATTCCTGAAATCCGAGCAACTATGGTTGACCATGTTGTCAACCATGAGCATAAAGAGGGGCTGTATAACGGGATCAACCAAATCTGAGCACCTAAACTGTTGCAGGTATCCTGTTGATATTTCAAACTGTAACTGTAAGTGCTGTAGTCTTATTGGTACAGTAACATACTTTCATAATGAGAAGGATCTATCACTAAAACCATTTAAAGGTTTTTGTAGAACTGCAAGAAAACCAGTATCTGGTGGAAGAGGTCTACTGTTAACCCAAGAGCAGGATATCCACATTGTATATATGGTAATTGCAAATAACTGCATCAGACTCAAACACTGCGGGACCACATAATGGCAGATAATACCATATTTCAAGTGAGACTTACTGCACTGTCACGTCTACTGAAACTCAATATGATTAAGATGAAGCAGCTGTACAGAGTCTATTTCGAAGGAAAACAAAAAACAACGGATATATGAATATGTGCAGGTAAGCCATACTATCCCATATTGCCTGAACCCTGTCTTTTCGTACTGTGCTACATTGTTTTGTTTTGTCTCATCCAGAGAGTCATGGAGAGATCAGAAGCAGTCTGTCATGAGCTCATATATGTGGACGAGGCAGGTTTCAACCATGCAAAAACAAGGGGGCGCTGCAGAATTATCATCGGACACCATGCCATTATCCACGTCCCTGGACAACGTGGTGACATCATAACAATGTCTGCGGCTAGTCAAAACGCCATCCTTCACCATCATGCAATCCTGGGCCCATACAGAACTGCACACAGTAACACATTTCTGGACACCTTCCACAACTGGACATTAGGACTTATCCTAATGTCCAGGGGCCAGGGGCCTGGGGCCAGGGGCCAGGGGCCAGAGCAGCCCAGGTATGTTGTAATCTGGGACAGTTTCCAACCCTCTGCTTTGGCCTGAAAGTGGTTCACAGGTCACCTACTTTTCAGCGCACTCAATCTCTCCCATATTGTCCGTTCGTGAATGCTATTGAAGAATTTTTCTCTGTATGCTGTTGGAAGGTGTTCTGATTGCCAGCCCCACCAATACCATACCCGTCCTACACTCAATGGAGGAGGCTTGTGGAGACATGGATCAGGGGTCACTCCAGGTGATTCTTTTAATGCTGCCTAACTCAAGACAACATTGCCTGTGATGATTCCGTACTTTGTTTTCCTGGCACAAATGTTTTGATTTTCTTCGACTGCGCTTTTGTTGTTTGATGAGTGTTAGAACATTTTGAGAAAAAACATTAACTTTTCCCCTTATTTGTATTGATGCATTATGTTCGGAATACACATCCATACTTTACACATTTAGATACCTGTGTGTATGTGTGTTAACTACATTTATGACACAACTTCTAAATTGCTATGACCTGCACACAGAGCTGCACACACTATCAGTGTGTAGTCGATGCTTCGTGTGCTTATCCAAATGATGGTTTGTGTGTACTGTACTGGCGGTAAAACACAATTTTCTAAAACAGTTTGAAAAGTTTTGCAAGAATTGTTTGCTTTTGCAAGCGATGTAGGATGTTTTGCTGGTTTGGTGTAATGCTTTGTGGTAAGTGTGTAGAGCTGTGCAGAAATAGCCTATAGTTTCAAGATAGCACCAAAACAATCAGAAAAAAATATTCAACATGACATTTGATATGAAAACCTGCAATAACTAACTTGTGTGTCACTATAATAATTCAAAGAGTATTATTTGATCCAAGTACATATACTATTATTTAAGCATCATTTAAATAGAGTTTAAAAGAGTATAATCCTGAGCCTCGTTGGAAAATCAATACCCGATGTCCTCTACTTCAAAAACTGTCCTCCAGTGAGCACTTTATCAGACAGGATTACTTCTGTGGAAGCCCAGTGACAGTATGAGTGGGTTACTGTTACCACCTAGTGGCCAAAGACAAGCAGCACACCTTTAATGAGGAAATTGAAAATCAGATTTCTGTCTTAACCAATATCACATTTGTATAATCATATTATCTTATCTCACTCTCATTACTTATCAGATATAGTGATTTTTAGTGTATGCTTGTTTCGGTATCAAAGTACCAGTAATCCTGAAATGGTAAACTAAATATAGTTTATGAAACAAGTTCCTCTCTTTTTTGAAACTTTCATTCTACTGGAGAGCTTTTTTCAAGGGTATCCATAGAACTAATCTGAAAATCCTCAAGCATTCTTGAAAAACTAAATTGAAAAAAGAGTGATTCAACACTATAGCTTCCTTCTAGACATAACTGCCATTTTTTGGGGACAGTGAAAAGCAGTTGGTCATAAATACATGAAACATACTGTATATGAAAATATGAAACATCACATTTCCTGCTTTTAAAACTGCTTATTAGCAAAAACATAAAATGTCCCAAAACAAAGAAATGAAAGAAATATTTTTGGAAACTTAAGTTTTAAAAGTAAGTGATAGAACTACAGCTAAATGGAACTTCTGCATACATGTTGGGTGAACTTTGCCTGGTCTCACATAACACACGTTAATGCAGACAGATATAATTGACAGTCGATGCTTTAGAGATTATTCAACTACAAAGACAGCTGTCACAAGGAAGAGGATAAAGGGCCATAACACTCAATCACCCATAGGAACACATGGAGTCCACACTCGTGCCCTTGCCTGTCAGGTGAAACGACTCTCTTCTTCTCCGCTGTGGCTCCCTGCTAGGCTCTTGACCTCTGGGCTGGAGGAGTCCCAGTCACTTAGCTGTGACAGTCCAAACGGATTGACTCGAGTGAACAACCTTGTCCATCCCCTCTGGACATCTGTACACTCACTCGCTGTAGACAATCAATCTGGCTTTTTAAGTGCATGCCTTGCAGTCAGTCACCATGAGAGGGAGCTGAGATACTCTTGAATCTCTCTGATCAACTGCTCCTGCTCTTCTTTGCTTGAGCGAGTCTTTCTTGTTCTGCCTTTTTGTCTCTCTCTCATTCTTTCTGCCTCTCTCAAGTGTCCAACTTTCCCAGCATCTGTAAGTGTGTATCTCTTTGCATGAGTGTGTATGTGTGTGTGTGTGTCTCAGTTAACTGTGTGTACTGGATGTGTGTGTGCACGTGCCTGTTCCGCTTTCTGTTGTGGAACAAATTACACAGCGGCTGGGGAGCCAAATGACTAATCAGTGGTACACAGATTAAAATCCAATTGCTGCAATTTGAAGCCACACAGGAGTAGTATGGGAAATGAACTACTACAGTGTCTGCGCTGCTGTCTCCACTAGGCATACCTGTTAGATGTTGATCATTTAATTAATGGAGCCCAAAGAAATTTTAGACCTTAAAATCCAAAAAAATACACTTTTTTGACATCTAAATTAAAAAGAGTATACAACGTGTTTCTGTCATGTTTGTGCAGCTGCTCAATGCATCTCAAGAGTTCAAAATCAGACCTGAGATGTGATGTTTGAAATTCAGACAGTAAAAATGGTGAGCAAATTACAGCAAAGCACAGTTGGTGGTTAATTTGTTCATATTTACCAGGAGAGACGTTAAGAAGATCAAGTGTTGTGTTTATGACGGGGCCGGGAGGATGGAATGTTCACTCACCGTCTCTGCATCATCCCCTGCCCACAATAACCACTTATCAGGCTAAAGTGGCCATTGCCAGGGTTTACCGTCTCCGACTTAGAAATGGATTGAAAGTGCCACTTGTTTATTTTAAACTACAGCCCAGCAGACAATTCATTTCTGCTCACATAAAAACATGTTTAGGGAGGAGAATGAATGATGAGAATAATGAGCAAGCCCCGGTCGAGCCCGCTCAGCCCTGTAGGTGAAACCAGGCAATTGACTCCCGTTCTTCAAATATGATTTTTTTTTTCTTTTTCTTGGATGTACATAAATGCAATATATGCTTGAGCGGGGCTGAGACACAACATGAACGCTTTCCTGCAATAATCTCAATGGCAAAAAATAATCTCATTTTGTCTGGGAGTGTAAAAATCCTGTTTGCACGGCTGTGGCGCGTGTCTTTGTGTCTTATGGCAGGCGGGAGACGTGTGTGCAGGCTGTCGCTGAAACCATAACAATTGCGCTGGAACATTTCATTGGCAATGCATTGAAACATGCTCGGTTTACTTTTTTCACAGATGTGACATATTTCAGTTTTGGATCATGCACACAAAGAACAGCCTTGTTTTCTAGATTTTAAAACAGTGTGGAAAATACTCTAAATGCTCAATTTAACCATTTATTTAAAAAAACTGTAATAGATTAATGAAACACATCTGCTCTTTTATAGCAATGTCCTGCGTATCCTGATTCAGTAGCCAACCTGAACATACCTGGGAGCTGCTATGCTCCCTGTGGACATGGTGCATCTCTGCTGCTTTGTTTGGGGGTCTCTGTGTGGTGTAGCTGCAGAGACAACAGAGATTGTGTTCAGTGATTTTTCCAACCAGTCAAACCCTCTACTTTATCTTCATAAGCCCACTTCTCCAAAGTCTGGGCTGCTTTGTGCAGCTCAAGGAGCTTTCCAGCACTCATCCAAGACGATCAATACTGCGTTGTTCTCGATGGCCACCTCCTCAAACTTGGTCATGCATTCACTCATTGGCTTATGAAATGTGATACCAGAAGAATGTTGAAAATATGAGCTCATCAGATAGTAGGCGATGTTTTGGGACATGCGCTTATTTATTTTCTTCCCAAGAGTGAGATGAGAGGGTCAATAACACTCTCATACCTGTCCAGTGTGACATATAACAGCTTAGCTTAGCATAATCACTGGAAACAGCTAGCCTGGCTCCGTCCAAAGGTGCAACTCCTAGCATCTCACAAAATCACATTGTATCTTGTTTGTTTAATCTTTTGAAAAGCCAAAGGCTAAAACTGACCTATTGGGGTATACTGGGGATTACGAGCCAACTGTTACACTTGCTAACTGTAGCTGTATGTTGACGAGGGTGGTGATTTTCACAACTAACTCCCCAATATGTTCTCACTCCTAACTCGTCAAACATCACCGCTTGGTCAGTGGCCCTAAAAATGATGACGCTCTAGCATACATTCGGATGTATCAGGGACATAGTGTCAACATAGGTTTACTTAGTTTTAGTTATGAGCCAGTGCGTCATATACAGACACTGAGTGCACCGAATAAGTGTCAGAATTTCACGAGTTGGCATTTAGAGGTTGAACTCCCAGGAAGAAGGTTTTCGAAGTTCTACACTGTGGACCCTCCCTCAGAGAAACTTGAAACAAATGGGCTTCACTCTTTGTACCACAAGTCACATGCTATCATTAGTAAGCATTTTTTTTACAAATCCTGGACTGAGCCTGTAGACGTTTAGCTACCAGGTGGTAACCTCCGGGTCTGAAAAGTGAAGCCAATGCCGAAGTGTCTTAAAGCTGCATTCTCTCTAATGTCCATCAGGGGGCGACTCCTCTGGTTGTATAGAAGTCTATGAGAAGATGACTCTACTTCTCTCTTGATTTATTCCCTCAGTAAATATTGTAAACATGAGTTTATGGTCTCAATCTCTAGTTTCATGTCTTCTTCAATACAGCATTTAGTAAATGATGGTCCATTTAGAGTCAAATAGACCATAAAGCAGGTATGCTTTAGGGCGGGGCTACCTTGTGATTGACAGGCCGTTACCAAGGCGTTGTCTGATCAGGGAGTTGTCTGTGTTTTTGTCTTGTAACTTTAACCCTTTCACAGAAAGTTAATTGTAACATTTTGGTCGCCTAAAATGTGTTATTCAGTGTTTGGTTTTACTTAGCTCCACACTCTCGTGTCACTTCTGGTTGCAGAAAAAGCCAAGATCGCGACGGCCAAAAACCAAGACCATGTTGTAGCGGGCCACGCTGCAAACTGACTTCCTCCTCTATTTTTTTAGAACACTGGCAGTCTCTCCTGCACTTCATGCTTAAACCTCCGCTTTAAGGTGTATCTTGATGACTGAGACTAGTCACAGACCCATTCCTTTAAGGAGACAGACAAAGGTCTCTTTGAAGTCAATGCAACACATGTAAAAGTAAACTGTAAAGTCCTCCGCCATCTTTGATTTGACTTAGTTTGTATTGACTTTCATAGAAGACACATTTCTTGGCTTCATTTTTCCTTTACATTTTTTGTTTTTTCCACCTTAGAAGTTAAGGAGATTGCCTCCCATCTGGTGAGCTTTTTTCTCAACATTGTTCCAGTAAAGAATTTTATGAGCTGATCAGAAACTGAAGGGATTTTCCTTTACCGTCATATGAAACATTGGGAGATTCCGTGCCACATTTCTGCCCAGACTGCCTGCATTACATGTACATGAAATAATGATTTCAGAATGACGTGATTATAAGCTTGTATTTGGTCGTATAGCCATAAGGCATGCCACTGTCAATAAATCATTAAATCACTGTAGCTTGGGGCTTGGTCAAAGGACCATCCTAAAGCCATTACTCCAGATGGTGCATTAGGATGGATATCATTATGATGATATCATCCCCCACAGGTCCTTACAGTCTTCTGTCATTTTCATCATATTTTATGGCTGACCATCACACCACCATTTTGCCATGTGGTCTTTAACTTACAGCTGGTATTGCTCTTACATGACAACAGGAAAGAGTGAGTATTTTTTGCTCCGGATTAAAACACTTTGAGCAGGTTGTTCTTTTTAAACTCCCGTTCAGCATATTAAGGGAAGCTCTTTACAATCCTCAACTGAAAAAGAAGAAGATTCCTCGGGCAGAAACATTTTCCTCCCTCTCTTGTCTTCTCCTTTGACTATATTTCTAAATTTACCCATCCATTAGTGGGAGACACAGAAGAAGACAGAGTTGCTGGAGCTTTTAACAAGGCTCCTTCTTCTTCTCCTCAGTGTCATGCTCCACTGGCCTTCAAACCATGCGGCCGTCTTTTGTGTCTTTATTATAGCTGATGCTGAAAGAGATGAGTTTGAGGTTACTGAGCTTGTATGTGTGTGTTCAGAGAGGCTGGCATCAATAGAATCTGAGCTGTGGTAGGTGGTATTTGGGGGTAGTAGTAGGTGTGTGTGTGTGTGTGTGTGTGTGTGTGTGTGTATGTCCCAGTTATCTAGCACAGATAATTGATGTGGACAAGCTCGGATGAAATCTCTGTGACAGCGATAGGCACGCCGCACGCTCGCCACTGATGGATGCCCATGTCAATCTTTCTGACCCCCCACCCCCTTCATTCAAACACACACACACTCAAGCTATGAGTCCTTTTCAGCAAGGGACAAAAGGAGCAGTCTCCTGCCACGCCGTCACCAGAAGAGCTGTTACAGAACCGTGCTCGGAGGGCACGAAGTGGGGGAGGACAAGGGAGGAGGATGCGGGTGGAGGGCAGGGGTGGAAGAAAAGGATAGGGGGAGGAGGGGGAGGGTGAACAATATTGTGAAGGAGGGAGGATTTGAGGTGTTATTAATGAGGTAAGAGGGGCAGGATATGGGGAGGAGGACAGAGGGTTGATGGAGAAGTATAAAAGTTGGATATGAGGAGGGTGAAACAAGGAAGTATAAAAAGGGAAATAAAAGAAGAAGAGGACAAGGAGGAGTGTTTTTGTTCGCTGTGCTTAGTTTCCCCTTGTGATGCGAAGAGTTCGGGAAGCAGCTTAGCATTCTTTCTTTCTCTCACAGTCTCTCACAACTTTAGAGCTGGCTCAGCAGAGAACACATAGATGTTAAAGTGGCGTGATTAATTTAGGATGCAGTGAGCTTTTCTGGCCAGCACGAGCAAACACACACACACACACACGCAAACAAACACACTCAGACATTAGCATCTGAATGGAGGTAGGAGTTGTAGAAATATGGCCTTTCAAACTTGAACTTATCCTTGTGCAATATCCATCAGGTCTCACAGTTACGTATCAATACGACATAATGAAAACTTCAACTCAGGCTTATCAAAAGGGCACAGCTGTAACTACAAGTCAAAATGCTGTTCATATCAAAATTAAATGAGCAAAAAGATGTAAAAGTTCAATATTTGAGAAATATGCCTTCTTGCTATCTGATGAGATGAGACAATCAATACCACTCTCATCTGTTAAATATGAAGCTACAGCGAGGAGCTGGTTGGCACAAAGAAAAGGAAACTGGAGCTAACCTCAGTCCAAAGGTAAACAAGACTAAGGTCGTGGTTACACGTGTGTTTTCAATGCAACTGTTGTGACTGGATGGGTTAGAACTCAGCTGTGTCCTCGCATGTGTGTCCACACTTGACACTTAAATGCGACCTGCCTGATCAGATAGTGATGTAAGACGCGGCTGTAAAGCGGTGGATAAAGACATTTCGGTAACACTTTATAATAACTACACACTATGAAGCATTACTTAACACTTAATTCATCATTTATAAAGCATTGTTCCTACATTAATAATTCATTAGTATACAATTCATAACAACAGTTATAAATATTTTATTCTTGATTAATAAGCCCGTCTATTATGTGTTTCATGATTGTGTTTTCATACTTTATAAATGATGGATTCCCCATTTGTAAATGAAGTATTATATATTTTACAAACCAATTATTAAGGAGTTGTAGATGATTAATAAGATAATTTATAAAGTGTTAGTAAATGATTAATAACTTAGATGTATATTATTCATGCATTTATATATATAATGGTTAGGGACTATGTTAATATATGCTTTATAAATGCATATTAATACTGCAACTCATGATTAATTCATGATTTATTAAGGTAGTTACTACTCGTTAGTAAAGTGTTTTATGTGACCTCATCTAAAGTGAGGACTATTTATGCCTTATAAAGCATTTATTAAGTATTTTGTGTGACCTCATCTAAAGTGAGGACTATTTATGCCTTATAAAGCATTTATAAATGACATTGAAAGGCCAGAAGTGCCTCAAAACACATTTTTGAACAGAACAGGCAAATAGACACAACACAAAGTGATCAAAAACATATTAATATTTATTGCAAGATGCAAACAATATACTGTTAAATACAAACCTCTCATCCATTAACCAGGAGCTTTGCATATTAGTTTACATTTACTTATTTAATTATTCATTTCATACCAAGCATATCGATCTCATTCACATCCACTCCACATATAACAGCTAGTTAGCCATCTGTCACCTGGATTGCTCTATTTACAACGGAGGTGACGCGTTAGCGTGCGCCTCTCTCAGGACCTCTAGTGTTAGCTGGAAGGCTAGCTAGATACTCATCCTCCATAATGTGTAACGTTACGTGCCAGGAAACTAAGAAACAAACAGACGGCCATTGGAGGCCCGTCAGCAGCTTTCTGGCCCGGGTCCGCGTGCCCTTTCAACTTAGGTCAGAGTTTTCCCTCGCGTAAGTGCACTTCTGTACCAGTTCCGGAGCGAAACGTTTGTCCCATGTTGATGACGGCTGCCATCGGGACATGCAACTGAAGAAAAGTACGAACACTGGAGATCGATATGCTCGGTTAAAATGAATAATTAAATAAGTAAATATACTAATAGTACTAATATGCAAAGCTCCTGGTTAGCTCCAGTCGTATATTTACAAATGTTTTGTATCCAGCCATGTTCTCCTGAAGGAGAATGTCTTTGTTTCTTACATGAATTAATGGCTGAGAGGTTTGTATTTAACAGTATATTGTTTGCATCTTGTGTTTTGAGGCACTGCTGGCCTTTCAATGTCATTTATAAATGCTTTGCAAGGCATAAATAGTCCTCACTTTAGATGAGGTCATACAAAACACTTTACTAACGAGTAGTAACTACCTTAATAAATCATGAATTAATCATGAATTTCAGTATTAATATGCGTTTATAAAGCATATATTAACATAGTCCCTAACCATTATATATATATATGCATGAATAATGTACATCTAAATACGTTATTAATCATTTACTAACACTTTATAAATGATCTTATTAATCATCTATAACTCCTTAATAATTGGTTTGTAAAATATATAATACTTCATTTACAAATGGGGAATCCATCATTTATAAAGTATGAAAACACAATAATGAAACATAATAGACGGGCTTATTAATCAAGAATAAAACATTTATAACTGTTGTTATGAACTGCATACTAATGAATTATTAATGTAGGAACAATGCTTTATAAATGATGAATTAAGTGTTTACTCATACTTAACTAATGCTTCATAGTGTGTAGTTATTATAAAGTGTTAGCGACATTTCATATCCAATAAATTCTTCAAAATGAAATTCCCCCGTTATTTTTGCTGCTTACTCGTCCTCCCTGTATTAGTAGAAGAAGATAATATTGTGCTGTAGGAATGAGTCCCAAAAATGACTCAGCATTTTTGCACTTTCGTTTCCCGTGTCTCCAACTCAATGTGTCTTTGCTAAGATGTCTCAAGTAAGGTCTGTGGTTAACATGAATTTAAGAGATTTGAATGTTTTGTTCTATGACATAAATTACATCACTAAATATACTTCTGGTGAATTTAGAAGCCATTATGTTTCTTAAAAAAGGCGGTTGTTAACAAGTGTCTAATTGAGACGACTTAACGTCATCACAACAACACAAGTCCTCCTTTAGCTTCGTGGTGGTGACGTGAAGTCATGTGGCCTTTGTGTAGTTCTTTTATACCCTAACGTCAGCTTTTTACTTCTGGTGATTGCATTCACGCTTCAAAAATCATAAAATGGTGATGACATAGGAATGTCATTCGTTTTGCAGGTATGGTCATAAACCAAAGTGTTGTAAAAACAAAAAAGATGACCTGATGATGGTGCTAGATTAAAGTTTGATAAGTTTCTACTATTGGTCCTGACAGGGACTTTCATGTTTGTAAAATGATATGGTAATCCATAGTTGTTGAGATTTTTCAGTAAAAAACAGAAATGTCCATCTCACGGTGGCGCTACAGGAAAAGTTATCTTTGATTCATCTATTTCTCTCTATTTCAATTTTCTTATTATCTTCTTCCTTATGGTGTTAGTGAAGGCAGATTGGGGCTTAGCTGATTGGGCAAACCCAAAGGGACAGATGAATTAAGCAGCACTCAAGACACATACCTGCTTTCATACATTACTGCCTGCCTATCCTGTCTATTGGTGTCTTGGCCACCTCTGCATTGTGCAGTCAGATTGCTGCCTACCTGTCGCCGCAGCCCCACACATCATACCCTCACTTCTTCTTCTTCAGCTTCACTGACCACATTACATTCAAAAAAGACAAACACCTGCATTAACACCTCAGCGCAGAAGAGCACAGGAAGTGAATCAAACGCCCACTGGTATTTCTGGAGAGAAACCCGTGCCGTTGGAGCGGCGTGTGTGGTGGCGGCAGCCTTGGTGGGCACCGCGATGAGAGCTGGACCAAAATCTCCTGGCGTGGGTAGCATTTGTATTTTCATTGCCACGAGTGCCCGCGGTGCAGTGCGGGCCTGGCTGGCAGGCTCGGGGAAATGGACCCATCTGTTGTATGAGATTATTTCAGACCAGATACAGCACAGGATGTCACCTGTTTGGAGAGACTCAGGGGAGGAGGGATTATGGGGAGGAGGGTATGTATGTGTGTGTGGGAGGGGGGTTCGGCGGTGAATTTCTTAAGACAACATGTGTTCTCTCATTTTATCATGTCATAGTTGTATTCATGCATGTGTGTTTCATGTGATTGTATATGTTTAGTTGTACTTCTGCCAACCATATATAAATATGTTTGTAGTCAACATAAAGAGACTCACTGAGGTAGAAGAAGCCTCCTTTAGTTTATCTCTCCATGTACCTTTGCTGTAGTTATTTCATGTATTATCTTCAATAATCTGGATTTGTTGATTTTGAAACAGTATATTAGTATCAGTATAACAGAAGGTTGTGTTTGAAGCTGATTTACTTCAGCAGTGGTGTACTTTATCCAGCTTCTATGATGGACGATTCTGAACCTCACAAGTTACGTCCAATACCAACGTTAGTTAGTGTTAGTCCAGGAGGAAGTGTACCCTTTATGTAGTGAGGTAGGAAGTAAGGGAATGGGGGTTTGTGTCGTTTCTTTTTTACTTCAATTTTCCCAGATGTGCAATCAGTGTTTCTATTTACCATAACCATGATCTTTCCCCTAAACGTAACCATACATAATTGTCTTGCATAGATATTGTACGAATTTGAAAACATTGGCATTGGCATAACCTAGGGTTTTATAGAATAGTCTAATATTGACGTTCCCGGCAGGTGATTGGTGGTTGCTTTATCTAAACGACAAAATGAATGAGCAACCTCTAGCTAACTAGCTCTGCTAACTTCTGTTCCACTCAAGGATAACTCATTTAACTTTGGTCTTTACATCTCCGTTGGGAGAATCTTGCAAATGCTTGCATGAGTGAGAGAATGTGCACCTCTGTGTCTGTCCACGGCTAATCTCGCATTCTGCTGCTTCAAATGGCACAATATTTTGTGTTGCCAGTACTGGCTGCATGCTCGAGGACCACTCATGGTTGCGGAGACTCACACTTTCTCAAAACAATTTTTATTACACAAACATTGACTGCTTGCTGACTTCTCACTCACAACTCTTAACTGGCCCCCAACCGGTAGGGGCCACTAGTGATAACACAGCTGTTAACAGTTTTATTGTTTTGGACGGTGTATTTAGCTAACAGCTAACGGAACTCCACACACAGCTGCTGCCCTGCTGCACACAATACAGCAGCGGTCATTGCAGACACACCTGGTGGAGATCTGCACTCTACTGAGAGCACCTTTCTAGTTGGCATAATGTCATCAATTTTATGTTTTGAAAATACTCTATACATCGTGCTGTCATCTAGGAACATGGTGACATCACTGAAAAGAATATGTATGAGCAGTCAGAAGATGACACCTTTAAACAAACCCCCCAGGTTAGCCAAACTAATCTAGAAGACGGATGGAAGGTGAACTGCAAACCAGGATCCAAACTATAAACATCTATCACAGTTTAAAGGCTGACTTTCTGATTCAACTATGACCTACTGAATTTAACGTGTTGAGCTTTCACAGTTTTTATTACTTAGCATTATTTATTTAGTATAAGTCACATGCCATGGAGAGAGCCGTGTCCTTTGTGTAACATCACTCTAACATCATGCTTCTCATGATTTAAAACCAGATCTGAACTTCAGTATTACATTCATACTGTAGATAAACGCTGTCTAAAACTTTCCCAAACATTATACTCAAACTAGTATTTGGGAAACTACAGGCGATAGTTTCCTAAAGCAAAGCTATTCTGTTTATATTATACACATTTATATTGCTTCACTAGTTTTGATGTGTGCTTCCTAATACCGAATATAAAAGGGCTCATATCAGGATATCCCTACCTTTAAAAGAGCTCTTTGACTTACAAGACGTGCAAATAACCGTAACTTTAACAGAAGCTCTGGTTAGGGGCCACCTGACCCGTCGGGCCTCTGGGCCTGTGCCAAGTATGCCTGTGCTATGATCTATCCATGGTTTAGATAATCTGGCTAAACGGTTGGCTTCTTTACAGCCTGTCTGATCGTTGGACTGCTCTGGTTTCTTGCCCTGTCAGACATTGTGTGCACGTCCCTAAATCTAAGCAGTTAACTCAGTGAGCTCAAAGTTATCACAACTGATATAAATGGTGGCCAAAACTACCACTGACATTTTTTTTTAGAATGTTTGACTGTCTACGTGAAATAAAAGGTAAATAAAGGGTAAAAAAAGATGTCAAAAGGCAGAGTAAGGTGCACACACTGCCACATCAGAACCTCAAAGTACCTGTAAAGGAGTCAGACCTTCGGCCAAGGTTAGAGTGATGCACCACCTGCATCCTGATGGCTGTGAAGTAGAAATCCTGCAAGTGATGAATGAGTGTCATGTCAGGAGGGGAGGAGAACGGGAGGATGAGGTGAAGAGGAGGAGGAGGAAGATGAAATTTGGCTCCAGAGATGTTGACCACAGGAAGCTCAGGCACAAACCTCAGGAAGTCCTTACCCATCCACTTTACCATCTGTGGCTCAGAGGTGTGTGTGTGTGTGCTTGCATGAAGTTAATGGGTGTAGTTTGTGTGTTAAAAGGAGTTTTTTCTGGTCTTAGTAGGATAGAAAACCACACAAATCTCTCTCTATATTTATGTATATATATGTATATATATACCGTATAGTTTGCATGTGTGTGCATACTGCAGTTGTTTTAATTGTGTGTGTGCATACATGTGTGCAATATAACCTCATGCATATGAGTGTAAGTAATGAGCTGTGTGTGTTTCCTGTGTTTCCCTACATACCTGTATACTTCTGTACATGCCTGTGTGATTTTTTTGTCCCTACACTCTGTCATTCACACACACACACACACACACACACACACACACACACACACACACACACACACACAGAGCACCACTGTCACCTCTTGCACTTCCACGGAGAAGAACAGATGGGAGAACAGGAGAGAGGGTTCCCACGTCCGCTCCTCCACCTCGTCCAAACTCAACCCATCACAGCCCAGCGGCCTCGACCCTGCCAGAACCACCGTGACTCAGCCAAAACACACACACACACACACACACACACACACACACAATCACACACACCTATGCTGGAACACACATTCTACAAAAAATATTGTGCCAAACTCATGCACACGAAATACACATGTATGCCCAAAGCCACAAATTCACATGGAAGCACACACATACACACATATTAAGTACTTTGGCTCTCTGACTGTCCAGAGTGAAAAGCCAAATTATGATGAGGTAATCAAACTGCAGTTAGTGGTGAGCTATCTCACATCTATCTCCAAGTTAAAAGGACTCTGCTGATAAAGTGCTGCGTATCACCAAAGTCTGAAGACAGGATCAACATTTGGTGCAGCCGAAAGGCAGATGATTATACTTTACTGAAGTTATTGTTGGCAAACAGCGGCTACCATGGTAACAAGTGGCCATGACAGGATAATGACAGAATTTGGCAACACATTGCCACCCCTTAGAACCCCCATAATGCAATGATGATTGCCAAGTCATGTTGATGTTGTCCACTGTCAAGTCTCACATAATGGTTGGGCTTCATGAAAGTACGTTAAGTAAAAGGTAAACTATTGGTTAAAAATCCTGTATTTGACTCATCCACCTAACCCTGCCTCCCCCTCCTTCTTTGTGTTTTTTTTCATTTTCAACTCAGCATCACACTTCATCACATTCTCTCTGAGCTTCTAACAATGACGTGGGTGGGTTTACATCGTAGCTACCAGAAAGCCCTGTGCATCTCATATAGGCGCTAAAGCGTCCCTTGTGCATAGGTATCAGACGCAGAGGGGCGTGAGAAAGCACTTGTGTTTCACGTCCTAGAACTGAGAATGGGCTATATGAACTGTAGCAGCTGGATTCTGTAGGTTAGATCATTTTAGAGAAGAGACTCATTCGACAGTAAACTCCAACACATTGTTGGTAAATCGGGCCCATCGTACCTACCTTACGCCACTGCTCCTGATGTCGCTGTCTTTTATGTAACACTTCCCTGTAGTCTTTAGAGTGTCCTCCATCACTTCCTTTGACCTGCATGTTAACACATTTACCAGCTCTGACTACCTAATTTGCATTTTTTGATTTGATCACAATGAGGTCTGAATTGAGATTACAAGAGCGCTAATTAATACCAGGTGCAGAGGCCTGTGATTAGGTGTCATTATCTAGTTACAGATCACAAGTGGTTGTGTAAATGGGGTCATAAGGTCAGCAAACTGACTCAGTTACATGTCTATCTAAAGTTTGCTCACGTTAGCCACCATTAATAGACCAATGGTGGAACATATTAGTAATTCTTTACTTTGTGGTATTGCTACTTAATAGTAGCACATGAATATTGGAATTACATCCAGGTGACCAAAAAACGCGACTCCAGTTCACCATATCAACTTAAAGGATGAGGGAGGAGTAGCATTTTACTTTATATGCTGCTAAAGAAGGACATTTTTATGAGTTATATGTTTTGCATGTCATTTCTTAATCTGCAAAGCAGTTAGAACTGTAGCTAGCAAATAGCGTTGTAGTGGAGTGAAAAGCAGAGAATCTGCTCTGAAATTTATGCAAAAAGTAGAATGAAGTAGAAATACATAGTATGTACTTCAGTAAATGTATAGTTACATTCTAATGTACCACACCACATAAGACAGTAGCATTTTGTTACTTCAAATATTTTTGACTCGTCACAGCAGGAAAATACCATTATCGATGGCTCTGCCCTTTAGGCGGGCCAGTAAGCACAACACCAGGATCATGGGACTGATGCAGCTGTGGGAAATGTCGCCATAATTGATGTTATTAATTACACCTGTGCTTTTTCTGTTCAGACATGGTCTCATTTTAACAGTGAAATACCACACATTGCCTCCAAACTGAATAAAAACCTCACACAGTACAACACGGTGTGAGTAAATCATCATTTCCGAGCACGGTCCACCTGCCTGCTGTTAATCAAACACCTGGGCTTCACCCCACTCACCACAAGCATGGTTTAACATAACCACCAATTCCGCTCTGTCAAGACCAGATCATGGGTTCACTCTCTCTCTCCTGACAGAGAAAGAGATGGCATCAGCATGTCGTAAAATCAATGGCAGCTTCATGAGGATATCATCCCTCTTGCGTTCTGTTCTCCTCTGCCTAAGCCCCTCTGGCTGTTTTTCTCCCGTTATGAGGAGAGAGAGCGAGAGGGACGGCTGGCAGATGGACACGGAAAGCGACGGATCGCAGTACAGGGCGAAAGCTGGGTAGTAATCGATACAGAGTTGGCAAAGGGCTGGGGCCAGGGATAAACAGTGGAGATTGCTGCGAGGGACTAGCATTGATATGTGATTAAAGTCAGAGAATCCCCCTGCCGTCCAGAACTTGTGAGTGAGATCTCTGACGCCGGCGGTAATTGGTCTCGGGAAAATCAATGGATTTGGCAGTTGAGCTAGTCACATCTGTCGAGGCTGCTGGACGGTTCAGGGTAGACACATATTGCTGAGAAGTGCGAATAGGGCCATAGCAACTTCTGTCCTCAGTGGCAGTCCTCATTCTCCTTTCAGAGGTTAATGTATTTGCTGAGAATTGTAGGAGTTTAAGTGACCTGGATGGACCTACAATTAAAAACCTCCACATGATGGGTATTTTAGAAGCCATTTTTAGACTCAATTTATCAAAATATGACTACTTTTAGGCCAGCAGACCAATACATCTAGGAAGGCTTCCCCACTTGAATCTTTTTCAGCAAATACAATTTACAGAAAACAGTAACTGAATACTGAATAACTGAAATGAATTATTTTCTTTACAATCTGCTTACGCAGCTTTTCCAATAAGCCTGGGAAAAGTTATGGGGACTTGGACATATATATTTACTATTTTGTATATATCTTTATTTATTATTACAGTTCAAGGATAAAGTGGCCCATGTGACTTCCTTGGCTGATCAATAAAAAAAGCCTAGAGGAAGACAGTAGACCTCCATGTATTTTTGATTGACATGACAGACATCCAGTTAACTAGACCAACCACTACTACAGCTTCAAAGTCAACTGAAAATGATCGCGGTGGGATAGATGACGATTTTCATTTGTTTCCCATTGCTCAAAGCCCAGTTCAAACTGGGAGCCCAAAGTCAAGTATGAAGAGACATTAAAATGTATAATAAAGTTGATATTTTGAATCATTGTGCCTGGCTGGAATGGCTGTATTCCATTGTGGCCTCTTTTAATAGAGAACCGATTTGTCGTGGAAAATAGATTGTGACAAGTGGAATCAGGCTGGTAACTGGATTTCTGTAACCATCCCGTCATCTCTCTGTTCAACATGACAGCTCTCTGTAGCACGGGCCTACATTTTCAAAAAGGTCATTGATGATGCAGGGGCACATCAGCATACATCTGATCCAGTGACAGCTGTGCCTGGGAGCCATCGCTCTCACTGCGCGGACCAATTAGAGAGGGTCTTGTATCAATCAGAAATAAAATAACATCTCATCAAAACGCAGATAGGTTTTTGATTCCCTCTCCCCCAAGAGAACCCCGGCTCTCCCCGGTTCTCGCCAGTTCCCTTTGCCATCACCCCCCACACCTCTTTTGGCTTTTGCCTATATCTTTTTTCTACCATCCATCCACATCTTACCAGTGCATACACGTAACAGATCTGCCCCCACATCTTCACACACACCGACACACAGGAGCACACAGTGCCCAGGGCGGTGACGAACAGCGCAGGTAACCAGTCCAATTAACACCTTAATGAGGAGGTCTCCAGTCACAGTCTGACTTACTCCACATGCAGCGGCAGCAACACACAGCTCTCATCTCCCTCTATGTGCAGCCATCATATGGATAAGCTGTTGCTGCTGGATTCTGTAGGTTAGATGTTGTGATTGTAACCAGACAGGTTACGTTTTATATTTTACATTCATAATACTAGTTGTCAATTGTGATATACAAGTACAAGCAGTATTCTTCAACTCTTTGCAGAGGCTATTTTGTTAAAACACAAAAGCTGCTTTAAACACTTTATCCAGGTGGTAATTAACACTTTGAAAAATATTATCTGTCATTTAGTTTTGAAAAATGTCCTGACTGAAAAGGAATGGATGTCTTATTTCATGAAAATTCCTCTATGAATTAAAGAGTGAATATAGTGTTTTTTGATTTCAAGGTGTATATAAATAACCAAATGAATAAATTATGAATATTGCCTGATTACTGTAAATGTCTTAATGTGTTCTAATGTGTGTGTTATGACTTAACAACCGCCAAATCCTAAACACTGCACCTTTAACTTTGAACTTACATTACCCTCAGTGGGTCTTCACAGGATTGTTTTGCCACGCTCACAATGTTCACTACTTATTGTAAGTTTTTATCACCTATACAACCATCTATGTGTATAGATTTGGAGAACAGAATATTCACCTCAGATGTAATAACAACCCTATTAGACATCTGCTCTTGGTTGGACCCTTATCAAAATACCAATCACAGGTCTCATTTTTCTCATTTTATTTTGTTGAAGGGGAGACAGCCCAGGCAAAAACATCACTCAAAATTAGACTATTTTGCTTCCATCACATCTTTGTTCAACTAGTGGAAAGAAAACACACATTCAATTCACATTAGGTGTAATTTTTTACACTTTGTTTCCGTAGATTCCTCTTAGATTAACCAACGGCCTCATTTTCATATTTAAACATACAATTTCAGGAAACAAAAACAATTGTTTTAATGTAAGTAATCAATTTGGAAAATGTTCCTGGTGATATATATAGTGTATATATAGTAGTGTCTCCCCTTACTTAACCATCCATCCATCCATCCATTTTCTTCCGCTTACTTAACCATTTAAAGGTTATTTATTTTGCATCTGTAAGTAGTACATGAATATTTCTCGAGTGCATGGCAAATCACAGAAGTGTGTAATGGAGTGAGCTGCAATGTGCCTGGAGGATTTTCTCAAATATCAAGCAAAGATTAAGTAAAGCAATTTTGAGTAAAGTCACACTGCATGGAGCCTTGATTGAATTTGATTTTAATTGACTTTGTGCCAGTTTAATAAACCTAGCAGAACCCTTAATGCGATGACATATATAAAGAGTATTATTATTATGAGTTATTTAGTAGGAGTAGCATTACTGATAGCACGGTAATAACTGTAGTAACAGCTGTAGCAGTAAAAAGAGGTTGACATCAGAAGAATGCCGGACTTGAAGTTTTAGATCTAGAAGAAACTTTGAATATCTTGCCTGTGATCAAAGAGCTCAACCAGTTGTTCTCTCCTCAGAGTTGGAATACAAGTTTGCCTGGAATAATAAAAGCACCTTGATGAGGCTCCGTGACGCACACAGCAGCATTAGGGCAGGCAGTTTGATTCATGGCCCTGACAAAACGCTTCTTGTTTATGATCACACAACATCTGTTGACGGTGAATCACTTCTTGTAATCAGCACTCTGCTGCCATTTGATCATTTCATCTGTCACAACATTGTGTGACTGTGCGTGTGTGCGTTTAGGCTCTTTGGAGCACAACACAGCATAAGAGGTTCTATATCCCTGCAGTGCATTTATGTCTATGTACAGTCACACTAATGTACACTACAGGGCTATGTGTGCGTGTGTGTGTGTGTGCGTGTGTGTGTGTGTGTGTGATGGGGTATATTCCACCATAGATTCAGTGTTAGATGAATGAAGCCATAATCAGCGCGAGAGCGAGCACACTCGCTGTTGCGGGGCGATGATGGTGGCAGCTTTCTCTCATCACAGCCGATAAACATCAATGAGATACTCAAATGTCATTAATTAGAATATACCAAACAGCAAAGACGACGATGTAGCAGCTCGAACAATTAAAGCTGGAGTCTGACCCTGCAAGTCGGAACCTGACTGTTATCCATTTGTATTTGAAGCGAGAGCTTGTGCTGCTGCCACTTCTAATTCCAAACACTAATTCAAAGAGGATTTGTAGGCAATTCTTTCTTGGTCAAACATCACAACTTTGAAAAGCCTTTTTTCCCCACTCCTTCCCTAGCTGATATTTTTCTGGTGTTTCCACTTTACCAAATAGCACTTCTGTTGAATGACAGGAGTTAAAAAAAGAGGAGGAGGAGGCCTAACTGTCAAGGTTACAAAGTGTAGCTGAACATATGATGCAAAACGTTGGCCCTCTTCATCCCTAAGAAACACTTTTGCACTGAGAGGCATTGCTTTGCTAATGTTTTGTTTTGTGTTTTTGGCCACCAACATGTCTTAAAAAACCAGAATGCCAAGTGAGGCTGTGGGACCAAATACAAGAGAGCTTGATCCAGAGGGCTTAGCCATCAGCTGGCTTGAAGGGTGTTGCAGGACTCTGACTACCATGTGTTTAAGTGATAATCTGTCATTTTTTTCCTTATTATTATGGCAACACGTTGGTGCTAAATGATCACCTCTGTGGCGATCATTTGGTGCGATCACTTCAGACCAGTGTCACAGTTACTTCGACATCACTGGACTGACAGCAGCTGCCAAGACCACAAGCATAGGCTCCTACTGAGATGAGTAAAGGGACTATAAATAACAGACTGAGATTGATGTGTAGAGACATTTATGTCAACATGATGCAAATTCATCAGATGTGTACTAAATGGCTGTATAATTATGGTTAATATGGTAACAAACAAATGCTGCTCTTCAAGCCTATTCTCTGGCACCAGAAATGTTTAATGTCGAATTAAAATGGAAATTTATTTTTGTAAAGAAATCAGAGGCCTACAAGTATCCTTAGCCACAGTAACAATCACTATCCAGGTATACTCCATGGAAGCCTGCGAGACGAGAAAGCACAGGACTCCAAGACAAGTTAGTAACAATCATTAATGGGACATGAATGCATACAGATGGAGAGGGGGAGGAGAGAGAGGAGCTCAGTGTATTATAGGGGGTCCTATTGGCTGGTCCAAGGCAAGCCTGAGCCAGGCTGAAGTTCAGGTGAACGGTGAAAACTTAGCCTCGCTAATACAGATTAAGAAGATAAAGATTTTGCTGTCAGAAATTAAAAGAACAATTTCAATCAGCAAAATTAGTCATAATTTCCACCTCTAATATGCATTGCAGTTATAGTTTAGTTAAGGTCAGGGGGACATTGTGGTAATAGAAAATAAGCTTGTGGGGAAGAGTGTGGTTAGAGTGACTGCATATCTGTGGGACGCAGACTCTGGTCTCTTGCATTAAAGTCAGAAACACAGAGTACACCCCCATCACACTTTTCCCATGCAAATACCACATTGAATATTGACAGCAACTGCTGTCCCACAAGTTAGACAACATCTTGGAAAACCTATTCATTACCTTTCCAAAAGTAAAACAAAGGACATGTCCCACCGCTCCTCAGTCCTTCTCCTCCTTGAGCCTGTTTATCCACCAAAGGCAGCACGGATTTTCAGTCAACATTTGGCACGGAGACACTTCTGTTCCACTTATCACAGAAGAAATGATTTCCCTTGATTATTTCTGTTGATACATTTTCAGTTGCTGTTAGTTTACGAGGGAAGTATACTGCATGCTTGTTTTCTTTGTGTTTAGCCAGGGTGGTTTTTGATGTTATGGCCCCATTTCTGCTATTTATTCTATACAAACCGCTGTTGCTGCTTCCAGAGAAACATCACATTCATTACAGCCTGTGCACCCAAGGGTTTTTCCCTCAGCTGCCCACTGATCAGTGTTTACACCAGCAAATATGAAAGAAAAAGCGAATACAGCCTTTATTCATGTACAAATGTTATATATTATTGCTTGAATTCCTGCTTTTATGCATAGTCTGGCTGGAATACAGACAGTGAATGCACATAAAAACATGACTGGAACTAAAGGACTACCTTGGGAACTCTGCAGTTGATCACAATGATCCTCTGAGGTCTATGTTTAGACATGAGAAACCCCTGAGGCTGAGGAGGTTTGTTTTGTTCAACAGGGAATACAGTTAAACTGCACCATGATGAAAGAGTGTCACACACACAGCATGGCACCCGCGGTGATAAAAGATCATAACTGACTATTCAGCTTCTGAAGAAAACCAGCATGCTGACAACATTGGCAGTATTATACTATTAGAAAACATAGAAATACAACGTGTCCTTTTAAAGCCTTCGCCGGGTATTATGCTACAGCTGACGTATGAACTGAGTCCTTGACAAACAAGTTCTTTCCTCAACACAAGTTCATTCCTGTGGAAACACCATAAGTATGCTATGGTACAAATGTTCTTGGGAAAAACAATCTTGTGGTACATTTTGGACACATATTTAACTACAAACATGTTTTGTAACAACTACTTACTGAGATGTAAGTGAAAGGAGCAGCAAACTTTCACCACCATAAATTGTGGATTTTCACTTTTAAGACACTAGTAATGTCCATTAAAGGGTTTCTCCACCGTAAACGTAGTTTAAATCACTTCCAGTAATGGAGAGCTGGGGGGGATTAAAAAAATAGTTAATGGACTGTACTTGTGTAGTTCTTCTAGTCTTCCGACCACTTAAAGCGCTCTAGCACTGTCATCATTCACCCATTCACACCCAATTCATAAATTTGGGGTTAAGTGTCTTGCCCAAGGACATATCGACATGAACTAGCGTAGCCGGGGATCAAACCACCGATTCCTGCTCTGCCGCGGACCACATTCGCCCAGTTCTGAAAAAGGTGACCGGTTCTGAAATAAAGCCCCTGTAGAGAGGGTGTCGGGTTGCTCTGAGGTCTACATCCTCTGGCAGCCGACATGGCAGCAAAAGAGTGAGCAGAACCGTGGTGGCTTAAGTACACCGCTGTGAGCAGAAGGGTGCGTTGGATATCTTTCACCATGAGAAAAGTATGACATGTGAGTGTAGTGGTGGACTAAAGCTCACTGCCTACATGGAGGCTATGCTTCATTTCTTACCCTGGTGGCATTATTAGTTTAGTCAATAGCGCAAACACAACCCAACACAGCTTAATGCAACGGGCTACATATCCTTGCAAATAAATCTTGCTATTTCATCTGTTATGGCCTTATTACAATATTCTATTAAGGGTCCTGAGTCTGGGAAAAAATAACGTCAACCTGCCTTAATCTTTGTTGGTAATTTTGCCATCTACAGTGTAGATGATGGACTCATTCTCCATTTTTTGTTAGAGTATTGAGAAGGGGACTACTCATTGATCTCAAGGCTCATTAGTCTGAAACACCAATAATGCTCAAAAGTCCATTATACCAAAAACAAATGCCCATTGTTTTCGAAAATACATACTCTCTGATTATCAAACAGAAGCACGTGGCTAATTAATATGCAAAATGACATTCTTTATATTATCAGTTGGAACAAAGGATTTCGTTGGTCAAAACGATTCTGAAATCTGCTCAAATCAATGTCCTTCCGATAATTTTTTTTCCTGGACAAATAATCTGCAGGAGGAGCAAAATCAGTTTTTGTACATTTCTGTGCACATTTTTTGGGCGGAAATCTGTGTAGAACCCAAAAACTAACTCACCGATGGTTTGGTGCTGTGATTATCTGACCAGCATGGCTTTGCTCGGTAATGTGCACCACTTTTTTTGAATTCACTAGTTTACTGTTTGATAAGTAGGGCATGTCGTACAGGTCAATCTGATATTGAATGAAATTCCTGAATTCATTTCTGATGGACCTAAAACCACTTGAAACGGTCTGCTTTCATAGAGATTTGAAATTTCAACAGGTCATTGCAGTTTGACTATTTCATCGAAAATTTAAATGTCAAATATAAAGTGACAGCCTTAGTGGTCAAGCAGGTTCCTGCATCAAGTACATGTCTGTATTAACTCAACACAGAAGGTTTAAAAATGACCAAATAATCAAGTTTACCTTTATCAGCTGCATAACATTTTCAGTTTTATCCCATACCATTTTTTGCTTGTATTGTTGTTTTATGTGAGCCTATCTAAGCAATGCTCAGCACAACACATCACAACAAACTGAGGGTAGCAAAGTAACAGCACTGGCAAAAAGGAGAAAACAATGACTGAACAGAAAACATTTCTAGACGAGATCCCTTCAAAATCCCTCTCTGTCCGTTTCTTCAGCGTCTGTTGTAAGCTTTGCTGATGCTGGATCTCTCAGCCTGAGGCTAGATGCTGCCTCAAAGTAGACGGCTCATCAAGATGAGTGACAGGTGTTGAGTTGTGAACTTGACCAATTGAGTAGGAGGAGAAGGGCGGAGCTGACGATGCCCTTCCTGCCTCAAGGCAGAAAATGACCAACGTTAGCTGAATGTTATCATGATCATTTAAGAGGTTTCTCCTCTGAGGGCCCAGAGGTGAAGTTTGCACAGGAACAATCATCTCATCCCACAATAGGTAGAGTGATCAAAGCACTGTAAGTCATAATTTAGTTGTTTTCTTGTTAAGTGAGCTCTGCATCAAGGCAAAGGGACTTCATCCCAAGGGCACTACGGTACTGAAACCGTTCCATCTTTGTAATGAGGTAAAAATTACAAAGCTTCTCTGACCCTATTCAGATGCCAAGGGCTTCATGGCTTTGTGTGCCTATTTATGAGCACTTCCTGGGTGCAGCTGAGAGGAGGGGCGGCGAGCGCAGGGTGCCACTGTGGCTCTATCACTCTATTAACAAAGGGAGGACACAAGGCAGAGCAGCACATTCATCATCCAGCCAGCAGCCGGCCCTGTGGAAAAGACAATACACATTGCTCTGAGCTCACATTTGCTTGTAGTTCCGCAGATGTGTGTGTATGTGTGTGTGTGTGTGAGTGTGAGTGTGTGTGTGTGTGTGTGTGTGTGTGTGTGTGTGTGTGCTGAGATCCCTATGTAGTTGAGGTAAGTGATGGCGACATCCCACAGATCCTCTTCAGACAGCTGGGAAAACTCTAATGAGCCTGTGAACCTGCTGAGAAGTGTGCGCGCATCTGTGGATGTGCAAGCAAGTGTGTGTGTGTATTTACCTGACTGTGTACACACTACTGTGCTTTTAAATCTGTAATTCTTCTCCCAAGACTCAATAAAAATAGAACACTTTTAGAGGGACGCATCTCTTATGGTTTGAAAAGGCAGCTCTTCATATCCCCTCACTATAAATACAAAATGAAATCAACTTCTTCTGAACCACAGAATCAGCTGTCTCCCTTGGTAACACAAAGTCCTGCCTGCTTCCCGGCACGCCATAAAAAAAGCAGTTGGTGATAAACACTATTCTGTACGGTTGTTTATTATTAATACAGATTGAATTTGTGTGTGTGTGTGTGCGACTTTAGCTGTGTGTCATTCATGACAGTCGCCCAGCAGGAGGGGAGCACACTCTCCATCTTGTGACCTTCGCGGGTGCTAATGTCGTTGCCATGGCAGCGCGGCTTGATGATTTCTGACAGGTCTGATTTGCCCTTGATAGGAATACGGCTGCAGGTCTTACATCTCCCCTTGTCCTTGTCTCATATACAGTACCATATACATTGTCATACTCTGTCACACACACACACACACACACACACACACATCCATATGCCCACACACATACTTTCATGCAGTTAAATTACATTTTAACTGTATGATCTCATGGCGAGCCTCCCGGCTGCTAGGGCCCCTGCTGGCCCGTTACAGCTCAAGACTAAAGTGAGACGAAGCCTTTTGAAGAACAGAGACTTTCTTTCAGAGCGCGAGACACCAACGTTACATCTATGCTCCCTCCTTCCCTCTCTTCACTTGACTTCCCCTCGTGACTCTCTATCTTGGGCTGGTTCACAGGCCAAAGGTTCAGTAAGGATTGGATGGGATCACAGGACGGGGGCCACTAGTGAAGTGAGTCATGAGGAGGTATTTCACTATATGTAATAGATGGTGGTGTAGTGAGATAACCTGATATCTGATGATGGTGCAAGCACTCACACACACACACACACACACACACACACACACACACACACACATACCACTTCCACTATGCTCCCTGCTCTTAATCTCTGTCTGGGCTGCATGGGGACCCTGAGAGCACCTCCCTGACGTTGACAAAGCGTTATGGGTGTTTTTGGCAGTCGTCCTCCCCTCACCTCCCCCCTCAGCTACCTGCTCACCACTTCATCAAAACCACGGGCACCAAAATGGCGAGGGATCCATCAACTTCCCACGCTGAGAGATGATGTCATCAACGAGGGACGTCTCCTGGGGATTGCTGCTGATGGCCGACATGGATCAGAACCTCAGAGACGGTTAGCCTGCAGTACTGCAGTGGAAAACAAGAATAACACTGCATCAACTACACCCAGGTGTGAAAATGCCCGTGCTTGTTTTACCGTTATTCCCAGTAAAACAGAAAATTCTTTGCTCTCATTGGATGTGAAATCTACTATTTATGACTATTTATCCTTGACCCATTCCTGTTAGCTGGCAATAACATAATGTAACGCTGGTTACTCTGAGCGTGAACTTGTACTTAGAGAATTCATACTTAGGGATGTGGGTAAAGCAGGAGAATGGGGACATTATCTTCAGGACTACATGTATGAAAACAAACACAAGTGAAAGCACAGACATGAAAGGTATTGTACTTCATATCTTGAAATGCTATATACCAAAACATAAAGACAAAATTTCAAAAGGTAGATGAAATGTGGACAAGCTTAACCCTCCCAAAGCCTGATACAAGTCAGAGACAATGCAGAAACAGTCATACCAAATGTACAGACACCAGCCAAGAAGTATGTGCCTGGACAATGAAAAAGTTAATTTGAAATTTTTGCTCAGCTATTATTAGAAGATACTAATGATCTGCAGAACTGTGGGTTACTAGTATAATATTATTAATGTTAACTCATTAACAGCCCTAATTACCTACTCAAACTTTGCTTTATCTGAAACGGTACTGTTTAAATTCATTATTGCTAATGTCCATGAGAAGTGATGCTTAGTGCCTAGCTAAGGGCAGTTTGTTAGCATTACTAACATTACCATCATTTCTTCATTACTATCACAGCCTACTGTTTATTACATGCTTGTTGCTGTGCTCTTCGATATACTCTTTCTTCACAGCAGACATTCTGACTAGTCACTGCACAGGTTCTTCTAACAACACTAACAATGGGTCAAACAGTATGCTGGATACTCTAACTACTTCAACTATGCATCATTGTTATTAATGTTATTAATTATAGCTGTGCTTTGCCAGGACTGGTGAAAACACAAATATTGTTACTTGAATTTGTTCACCACAAGCTGCATTTTTAGTTCATTCTCTTGGTCTTGTACAATGTGAGTTTACGTGCATTTTTTTCAGTTACATCAGCTTTGTTATGCTGTTTTCTGGTATTTTTTTTGCTGCATAAATCTTTTTGTGTTTACATATTTTGAGTCTTTCGAAATTCCAACTGTTTTTCTCTTCATACTTCTGCTTTCATGCTTGTGTTTTGGTACATGCAGCATTTCTTGGAGTATATTCCTTTTAACTTTCCTTCAGTTATAACTCATACAGATCCAGGTTACAGTCAGAGGCTCTTAAGCTTACACATCAGCTCAGCGTGGCTTTGTCTTCTTGGTCTTCATACCTTCGGAGTGAGTAAGGCCTTGACCAACACTCAACACTCTCCTCAGCTGCTACAGCATGTTTCAGTGAGTAGATCACCAGTATTCCGTGTGTTACGGTCTTCCAAACACACAGCCTGTTAAACTAGTAACAAACAGTGGTCCTCCACAGGACTTTGACATGTACATGATTAGTACATGACTGTAGTCTGTGTCATTGTGTAATCTCTCTCTATGGCTGCTGTAAATCCTATTTGAGGTAATGTACCACACTTTAAGGCTCCCTAAGTCCTCTTGCCTGACACTCATCCTGAATTTGCATCTTGCTCTTTCTTTTCTTAATTATTCCATCTGTATCTGGTTCTCTTTTGGAAGTATGCAGTCAAGTGATTGGACCATTTTTTAACAAATGAACACATTTTAAGTTAGTAGTGCACAATTAATGAGCATTGACCTCCTTCATGTGTGCTTTTGTCCCATATTTGCATCCCTGTGTACCTGTATAGCCTGTACCTGTGTATGTCATTTTACTTTCCCCTCTTGACAAGAAGAATTTGGATTCCTCCTCTCAATTCTTCAGCCCCTTAATTGATATAATTAGAGGATTACAGTGTAAAGCTGCTCCTCTGTCACTCCTGGGCTGCATCCAGCGAGGTGACAGAGCCGAGGCGGGATCCACAAACCGCCTCTCGGTTTGACACCGACATCCAGGAGGACAACAAAGATAAGGACGGCTGGAGGGAAAGCCCTCGTTCTGACAAGAGCAAATTAACCTGCTGTGCTCGACAGAGAACTGCCGCTATCTCCTCCCTTTGCCCCATTCATACTGCTTCCTCCCTCGTTTCCTTCTTTCCCCCGGCCTTCCTTGTGAAATGTTACTTTTTTTTCTCCTCTCTGTTTTGAATCATTACAACTAAAGTGCTGGCGTCCTGCCATTAACTCTAGGTGCCCCTGTTTATAATACAATCATCTGAAACCTCTCATACTTCTGCTCTGTTCATCCCAATCTTACGTAGTCCCATTTACCAATGTATCCCTCTCATTCCTCTTTTAAAGATGCATTTCATTCCCCTACATGATGACCACTCTCTCTTGCTCCGTCCCTGTCTTTCTTTGTCTCTCCGCCCCTTTCTCATTATTAGTAGTGGCGCGGTAGCC
This sequence comes from Anarhichas minor, assembly GCF_050575085.1. Taxonomy (NCBI): domain Eukaryota; kingdom Metazoa; phylum Chordata; class Actinopteri; order Perciformes; family Anarhichadidae; genus Anarhichas; species Anarhichas minor. The sequence goes on from NW_027466582.1 coordinate 20,563,878, forward strand.
TCAAGCGTCTCACCTGGTGTGGGTCGTTACTAATCATATCCCGCAGCTAAATTGACTAAAATGGTATCTTTATCAGGCCTTTGTTGTCCATAATACCTCTGCAGCACCCCAGGTGTGGATTAAATCCTTGTATATCTGAAGTCATCTGCTGCTGCCAATGTGTGTGTCTGTCTGTGAGTGTGTGTGTGTGTGTGTGTGTGTGTGTGTGTGTGTGTGTGTGTGTGTGTGTGTGTGTGTGTGCGTGTGCGTGTGCCTCGAGGAAACCCTGGCGAGAGTTTATATAGAGCAGCAGGTTGGCAGGGGGAACCTATGGCCTATGATGGATATAGGGGTTGCCTGTGTGTGTGTGTGTGTGTGTGTGTGTGTGTGTGTGTGTGTGTGTGTGTGTGTGTGTGTTTGCCTATGTGCACTGGGAGGGCCCGCAGTCTCGTGTCTAATTAAGAGCAGCACATTGGTAAATAGAAATGCTTGTTGGTCAGAGTGTTAACATGTTAAGAGACCTCCCTTAACATCGTGTCTAAGCCACCGGAGCCTTCACTTTGCCCCCCGTGCTGAATCTACAGGTAGGTCCAATCTCTCAACGTGACCTCTGCTGTCAATACAGAGTCAACCTGAGGGACGTGTTGCTCATTTGTCTCTCCCTCGCTCTGCCTCCGCAACATCCGCCCTTCCCTTTGTTGTCATTTTCTATAGCTAAAGCGCTCACTCAGCTCCTACTAATCACCAAGTTACACATCAGCAGCATGTGTGTTCGGCATACAGACTTTCTACACGGTTATCACAGCTACATGTAGCGTTGGGAGTGGACTGGTGTACGCTGATCACACACACGTTAATTAGAGATTGATGAAAATCCACAGGTGACGACTGGTCTGTGTATGTGTGTGTGTGTGTGTGTGTGTGCGCGCGTGCGTGCGTGCGTGTGTATCGGTTACTGTTGAAACATGGATGTTGAGCTTGGATAAAAACACAGCGAGCCCGTGAGCACCGCTCACTATCGGCCGCTTGTGGGCAGATCAATCACGCTGTCAATCCAAATGTCCGAATGCAGTTTAACGCTTGATTCCATTGTTGTTGCAGTTTAGGTTCACAGATGATAGAGATCAGTTCAGGAATAATAATTATAATAATAAGCGGCAATTTGCATTTATATAGAATAAATCTAACCTTGGATCTCAGGTGTGATTGGTTACTGTGCAGTGATTTATCTCTCATTGCGGGTCACAGTTCACGGGCTGTATTTAAACTTCACCCTCTTTGTTGCCTGTCCATCTCCTCCTTCAGTAATCCCATCATGCTCCTCACAAGAGCTTCACTGCTTCTTGTGATCAATGTGTTACTAATTATGAAGAGACAGCTAATCCGATTGAGAGGAAAGGAAATGAATATACTTGTACCAATGAGTTGAAGTTGTGTTTGCAATATTTCTGGTGTTTATTATCTGGCTGTGCAGTGCTTGTCTGTAACTTTTTTGCATTGCAAAGTTGATCCAACGTGGTCTCACTCCAAACTCATCAAATAATGACGTCAGCCACGCTTTTTTCCTGAACCTAACAAAGTGGTTTTGCTGTCTAAATCTCACTTCCTGTGAAGACACAAGTTTCTTTTGAAAAAACCCTATGCATGTAACAAGTGGAAACAGACATGCCCTCCCTGACACGTCCAAAACTGACGCTAGAGGGGATCCTATAGCGCCATAGTATAAAGCATAGGGCCACTGACCAAGCGTCGGTATTTGACGAGTCAAATACCGACTTGACGAGTCAAATACCGACTACTCATTAGTAAAACACTTTACTAATGAGTAGTAACTACCTTAATTAATCATGAATTAACCATGAATTGCAGTATTGATACGCATTTATGGAGCATTTATTAACATAGTCCCTAACCATAAATCATTATATATATATAAATGCATGAATAAGGTACATCTAAATAAGTTTTTAATCATTTACTAACACTTTATAAAAGATGTTATTAATCATCTACAACTCCTTAATAATTGGTCTGTAATATATATAATACTTCATTTACAAATGGGGAATCCATCATTTATAAAGTATGAAAACACAATCATGAAACACATAATAGACGAGCTTATTAATCAAGAAAAAAACATTTATAACTGTTGTTATGAATTGTATACTAATGAGTGTTAATGTGGGAACAATGCTTTATAAATGATGAATTAAGTGTTTACTCATACTTAACTAATGCTTCATAGTATGTAGTTATTATAAAGTGTTACATGCATCCACTTCAAACTCAACAATGGCGGCTGCACTACAATAATCAATTTTAAGCCTTACTTATTTTTTTGTCAGTTCCTATAATCATTAGTAATTTCTTAACACATTAGGTAAATGATTGTAAAGTTGCAGATACATGTTTTTAAAGTCAGATGAGGCCATCTCTGCCAAAGATGTTGGGTTAGAAGGGTGCTGGAAGAAGGGGGTCCAAGGGACCAGGTCAAGGCCTTCATCATACATACAGTAAGTGGGTGTAGTTTCATCTCTTAGCCTCTTGCCCACTTTTGTGCATTTTTCAAAATCAGTGTAACTTTACACCAACAGCATGATACCGTAAATGTTCCTCTAATGACTTCTTTAGAAAACACAAAGCCATATACCTACCAAGACCTATGACCTTTTCCCTCCTCTGATCAAAACCTACATAAGTATTATAATAAATCAGGGCTCGACATTAAGGCTTGCTAACTTGCCCGGGTCAAATAAACTTTGTATTCAGGCAAGTGGAATACCTCATGTAGTTGTCCGATCAGTCAAGTGAAAAATAAATCTCCATTGGCCCAGTATTCAGTACAAATATGCGACCGGGAGATCGGCACTTATACCTTCTAGTCGCTGATCCCTGATAATGCTATATTATGGACAACAAATCTGTTATAAACGTCGTTATTTAGTCTGACTAAATAACAAATCTAACAGTATGCAACATTTAGAACAAATATATCAGACATATAGGCCCATTATATTGAATTCATTCCGATGTATTGTAATTGTAGTGACAGCACAGGCTCTCTGCGTAGCACAGTCCTAACCATGGATGTATAAAGATAACTGGATACACTGAGGTGGCGCCCTCTACATTCCTAAGAAATATGCTCAGTGGTGCATGAAGCAAAAAGAGTTCAACTTCAGAATATAGAATTCTGATGAAAATATTAGCAAACTATTCGTGCATTTTACAATTTCTAGGGCCTAATGATTAAAATAAGGGCTATTCATGTGTTCGTGCTGGCAAGTTGATTTACCAAAAACAGAAATTACCGACTGAGTTACAGATGTCTCTTTCCCAATGCAATGTATTTTTGGGCCCCTTGGCATCACATGACGGAAATTGTAATTCCACCTTTTGTCAAATTGGCTTCAAAGCTCGGCGTTCTTCCTGGAGGCTTGCTGATAAAGGAGCTAACAGCTAACGTCAACGGTGGTTGCATTGAATTTTAAGTTGCATTGAAAGTTACGATGCTTTCAAGCTTCGAATGGAAAAAGCGAGTATTGGGCGAAGGTAAATTACAACGTTATCATGATGTGTTCAAATGAAATACATTGGAAATGTAAATGTTTTTTTATTTTTTTTTTTATTAAACTTGAATAAGTACAGTTGTTTGACGATGATTTCATAGCAATATAGAATAGATATTAAAGAAAGAATAATGGCCTGTAAGCAGCTTATAATACAAATTAAAACTACTAATGTCCCCCAAAACAGATTAATCAAAGCAAATATTTAAATAAAAACATTTGACTTGTTTGTTTCTTGTCCAATTGTCCAAATCCTTGTTAATTGTATTCACTTTAAGCTGTTGAAGCTTAATGTCAGGCCATGTAAACTGTGATAAATCCACACAGTTTTCCAGGAGGCTCATCTCTTCATTCTTATGGGGTCGTTAAACTGTAGATTGGGCATGAAGTTGTTGTCGTTACTGTTGCTCAAATGATCCTGAATTATAATCCGAAACAATCAGGTTCCCTCGCTTTCTGTCAAAGCATTTTAGAGCTGCTGACTGTATGCTCAAGATTTTTGGATCAAAAATGGATTTCTCACTAAAGATCTTTGGATTAATATGGATTTCTGCGTGTTTAATATTTACATCTTGCAGTCTCATCTTCATAATCTTCTTCATCTTCGTCATCTTGTCATCTTCATAAAACAACTGCATCCATCAGGTTAATTCCTTACTGGAACACATTGTCTACAATTTTTTTGAAATGGAAAAACAAATTGATGAGAAGCACATGAAGACACACTTAGTCACACAAAAAGCTCTGATTGTTTGAGAGCGCTGTTGGCTCCATCATGTTGCAAAAAAAATGTTGGTTTGAGGCCGCTGGCGACTTGGCAAAAACAGGTTGTGTTTTCATCCATTCCTCTTTCTTTCTCTCACTGCTGGTTTCAGTCCAGTTCTGGGAACACACTGCGAATGTTCAAAAAACGTCTTTTCTCTTCTGAAGGCAACGCAGGCCTCTTTGCGTGAGACGCACATGTCGTACTTGATCATCATTAACAAGGAGGTCGTACTCTTCTTGACACAGCCACTTTAGGTTCCTCGTGTCGGAGCAGGCCGACGTCATTTCCACTAGGAAATGTGCTTCTCTAGAAACCTCATTCTGCCTTCTCGCTTTAACTCCCACTTTTTCATTTGGATTCTTTTTCCCTGTCTCTCAACTCTCTTTCTTTTTCCCCACTCTCTCTCATTCTGTGCTTACTCGCTTCCTTCGTCCCACTTTCTCTCTGTCCCCCTTCGCTCCCCTCGTATTGACTCTGCACCACAGTCTACTGTTACTGATCTGAGGCAGTCCAACCGCCTGCTTCTTTGACCTACATCTGTAATTGACTGACAGCTGGAGTTACATAGATATGTATGTGAGTTTATGTGTGTGTACTTGTCACGTGTTATCATACATTTATCCTAACATTGGCAGCCAGGAATAACTCTCATGACCTTGTTGTGGTCATGCCCGGAAGCTGCCGCATGACAACTTAACATGATACAGCGTCATTGTAATATGCTCTGCATAGCTGAGAGATGTTACAGAAGCTCACTATCTTGGGATGGAATCGTTCAATTTCCCCTTTCTTTGCCCTTTTTCATCTTTGCTTCTGTCTCATTTGATCTGGCGCCCTTGTTTCTTGCGGACTTTCAACCACGTGCTAAATACTCATCATTATTCTACCATTTGGTCTCTCTCTGCCTGCATCCTCTGTCTGTGCAAGTCATCCCAACAGAACAACGGGGAAGGTTCAAAGCGACAGAGCGCACTGGAGGTCAGAGCGTACTGTGTCACCAGTGACAAATCGTCATGTTTGATGACGAAAGTAAAGTCAAATACAAGCACGAGGGAGGCAAAAAAAAAAGGCGGAAGGAGCAAAGGAATGAAAACTTAAGAGACAGGAAGAGACAAAGAGAGAGAGAGAGTGAATTCAAGACAGAGATAGTTAGCGTTAAACAGAGAGAGAGTGAGTGACAGTCAGAGAAAGTGAACCAGAGCGGGAGACAGAAACAGGCAGATAGACATTATCAGGATGCATGCTGGGACTTGTTTTCTGCCCGGACAGAGGCTGGCAGCTTTAGTGAGTCCATCCTGCTGGAGAATGAAAGCATCTGTATCAGCCCACAGGCATCTGGTTGACATTGCAAAAAACTGCATGACCACGAGGGACCTGTCTGTACAGTGTTGGCCTCTTGTCCTGGTTGTTCTCAATGGTAAGAACATGTTTTTTTCCCAGCCGTATGGGAGAGACATTATTTTAGTGTTAAGAGTCCTCGCTGCTGAAAGTTGAAAACAGTTCAGCGTTCCAAAAACCACAGCACTCTAAAACATGTTTACAGCGGTGTACTCCAGCACAGTGTGAATATACCCAACCGGTGAGGCCCACAAGGCCAGCAATGCTGAACCCAGAAGCTCTCAGATGGGACTTATTTTCCTCTCTGTATTGATTTAATGAATGAATGATCCAGATTATTGTTTGATTTATTCAGCTCAAATGGAAACCAGTAAGGACAGTTTCTTGTTTCTTCATTTTCTTCTTCAGCTGGCCAGTTGGAAAACACAAGATGCATGACAAGTTGATGGATGGTGATAATAAAAGGTTTGTGTATGGCACTGCTGCATTCAAATGATCTCCTGTAGCCTCCATAGCTGCCATATACAAATATGTGGTGGAATTCTGGCTGCACATGTTTAGTGCTGATAAATGTCGGGCTTTGACAAAAATGTACTTATTCTACTGATTATTATTGAGGTATTCAACGTTTTGTATGTTTTTTGAGTTACATAATGGAACTTATGTGTCCGGGCTTTGCTTTTTATCCGATCCCAAGTTTTGTTGTGTTGCTTTGGACGGCTTTGTTTGGAGATGAAAGCCTCTTTGAACAGGTTGGCTGAACGTGGACAGTGTCACCACAGATCTGAACTGCAGCTCTGCATTTCACCGAGATGAAAAACAGGTTCTGCGGAGTTCACACCATCATTACACATTCTTCCTGCTGCATTAATCAGGTGCATTACTTCATGGACGTTGACCTTTGACATTCTTCTGTCCATCAGCATTTAAGATACTGTATTTCTGGACGCACTTCTCCAGATAGATTTCACACCTTTAAATCTAGTAATGGCAATCCATCCGCTAATTCTGCATGCTATATGTTCCTGCTTTGAACTCTTAATTGACCATCAGCATGGCCAGGATGTTTTCATCAGTGGTATATAACAATGACCCAATTTCCTTGAGCAACCTTATTGATTGCTACTGGAAATTGGGTTCATCTTAGACACTGCTTTTTGTTCCTTGAGGTATTTCACATTCAATCAGTGTGATTTACATGTTTCTTCTGTAGAAACTGTACTTCATTACACTCAGCAAGTTTTTTTGCATCTAAATACTATATTCTTTCCACTTGTGAAGCATTTCTTTCCAAGCACGGCTCTTGGCTGTACTAGTAAGGAAATCTGTGCATGCAGAGAGTGCTAAAACCTGAGTGTGGTGGTGAAGGCCATTGGAAAAGGGATAAGTGATTCAGCTGGCGGATCAATAGAGAAAGATCCATGCCTCCCAGCCGGCTCAATCAGACCCCCTGGGGGGTGAGAGAAACATTAGGAGACGGAAAGATGGACAGAGAGTGTTTTTGTGTGTGTGTGTGTGTGTGTGTGTGTGTGTGTGTGTGTGTGTGTGTGTGTGTGTGTGTGTGTGTGTGAGAGAGAGAGCGAGAGAGAGAGAGAGAGAGAGAGAGAGAGAGAGAGAGAGAGAGGAGAGAATGCTTTCATTTAACACCTGATTAGACCAGCAGAGAGAGAGAAAGAGAGAAAATGTGGATCTTTTGTCTTGGTGCTTTGTCATTTCCTTCTCAACCGCCATGCCAATAAACCACATTGTGCCGGAATGAATTATAATAATTTGAACTGAACTGAAAAGAATTGGGAAATGGAGACTAAGTGCATTGGGAGTAGGTCTTCTTTTACACGATTTTATTTTGAACTTCCTTTTCAGAGCTATTTGGAGACATAAAACAGATGTTTGACTCATTGGAGCAATGACACCGTGCCCTTGACACAACGCTGAACTTCAACACCGACGTTCATTGAAGCCTGTTAATGCCCAAATTACTCCATTTCCTCCACAAGATGATTCACTTTGCACAGCAGCTCATCCTCTAACCGTATGATGTGATTGATTCAGATAGAAGCCTCGTGACGCCGCTGCATTGATGTTAACATCTCCGGCTGTAGGTGTAGATTTCAGCATTGACCTCTGCTCACACGTGTAAGTCAACCCCGCAGCACCCCATTGTCCTTGTATGACCGTCACACTGATGCCCCCCAAGACAGTTCAGTTGAGCCCTGACAGGCGAGCACACGCCGCGGCCCACCTCCCATCCGCCAGCACTCACCCTGAGATGTTTTCCTTACTTGAATAATGTATCAATTTCTACAGAAATGGCAATGTTTGCATTTCTCTCTCTCTCTCTCTCTCTCTCTCTCTCTCTCTCTCTCTCTCTCTCTCTCTCTCTCTCTGGATGGTTCTCCCTTTTCAGTCTGAAAATAGAGTGCAGAAGAAGGCTGTTGCTATGGTGATACATCCACTGGCGTTGCCCGGGACATTTTTAGCCACACGATGCGAGGGGGGATTTAGCTCGCCTGTAACTTTCTGTAATTTCCATTCTAATTATATCACTCCTGCCTGCGCTGTGTGCCACCACATGGGGTAAAACAGCAGAGCACGGCTGGGTGAGGATCCCAGTCACTGCTCTCTCCGCTGCCCTCACATCACATTATGCGATGCTATCGTATAATATCACCATTCAAAGACAGAGGAAAGACAGGGAGCAGGAGAGTGAATTGTGTGTGCATGCTCGCTGCACCGGTACGTGAATGAGAAACTGAGACAGAGAGAGAGAACTGCCAGAGCACAAAGAGGAATGCTGCTGCTCAACTGTACATGACAGAAACGCTGGTTTTACAATGTGATGTGAGACTCTGTTACTACTCAGTGGACAAATCAAATGAGAGACAAGCTGAGATTAGTTGGAAGCTCTGTTGATGCTCACTGGACTTAACGTTGAAGACCAGCAGGGGGTCTCAGCTATCACTAATCACCAGGCTTATCAACTGTGCACATAGTATTACACCTTCCTAATGCAGTAGATGATATGGAACACAACAATGAGAATAAATGGGAAATGCATTATTTGTTCACCTTTCCTTCACATTCTATAACCACTGAACAAGCATGTTATAACTAATATGAAGAGATCCTTCAATAAAAAGACTCATTGGAAAAGGGGAATTCATTTCAATGCAGCTTTATTCTCATTATACGAGTAAAACTTAGTCTTGCCATCCCAAGATAACTTGCTAAAAGTAGAGAAAAAGATGAAGCATTACAGTTAATACATATATAGAAACTGTGAAAGTTATGATGGCAAAATTGTTTTATTGTTATTATTCTGAACTCTTACCTGTACCAGCATGTATCAAACACAATATAATCCTTTTTTGAAGCAGTGAACTGTATTTCTTTTCATTGTTATTCAAACTTTAACGTGAACCCACGACTAACAAAACTGCAACCGAAGGCATTTTTATTAGGCTGTCAGCACTGAGTTCATCAATATCAAATAATCACTTTATACGTGTGACGTTGGCCAACATCAGATAAAGATAAGTCTATGATGAAACACCTGTATTGTGTGACCTGATATACTGAAACTCATTGAGTCAGAGGCAACAGAATCAAGCTTTAAAGAGTCAGTGTGCTTCTACAAACTGCTTGTCAGATTACCGAACAGCTTCAGAAACCCTAACCCTAAACTTTTCCAACACCATGAATGCCTTTGACTGATGTTATCCTGGCCAGTTTTTACATCTTATGGCCATTCAGAACAGCTATTAACACGTTTGCCTGCATCCAACAACCTTTTCTTTTCAAACATACCTCCTCCTCAGGCCTGCTAAGATCAGGCAGGGTAGTCAACATCATCTCACGTTTGTTGAATGGGGTTCTGTGGATAAAACACTTTAAACACTTTTAAACAGACAGCATCTCCATAGTTAGCTGAATGTCTTTCTTTTTGTTTTCCCTGAATTTGTCCCCAAGATAGAAATGAAGAGCTGTGTGGCTGAGAGTTAAATATATATGTATATATATATATATATATATATATATATATATACATATATATTTTGGGGCCGTGGATATCCATTGTTTCAGACAGTTCATAGATTGGTTCAATCAGAAAGAGTGTGATTTTGCTCTGTAGTTTTGCTTGCATTCAGTATATGATAACACAAGAGACAGAATTTCAGGGTCATAGTGAAATTTGACAACACAAATATGAACTTTTCTCAAATAAAGAGAGAGAAAAAATGTTTCTGCTTGTAAAGGAAAGACGGATAAACTAACTTTCATATCCGCGTCACTCCCAGATCCTAATTCTTAAAGGGACCGCACACAATGGATGGAGAATGGACCTGACAGTGTCAACTTTTGAGTTGTTTACTGGTTTAATTTTTTGTTGTGTTTGTCTCTGCCCTATGTAAAGCGTCTTTGGGTATTTAGAAAAGCGCTATATAAAATTAAAGTATTATTATTATTAAAATTAAAATTTAAAAAAAGATTTTTTTTTTTGTAAAGCCAATAATGCCAAATTATTTGGGGGGGCTGAGGAACATTTTAGGGGGGCTTCAATGAAAACATTTAAAGAATAGGACAAACGTTTAGAAACGACTATTTGAGAAAATGCCAAGATTGTATAATTGAAATATGAAATACAGTAAGAGTTCAGCAGTGGACACCATTTATCTGTCCAGATGTCATCTTCCAATTAACCACCACAACGATGAAGACTTGGTGGGGCAGCGTAGGGACGTATTTACCAAAGTGAAGCAGAATTCAAAAAGGTGTTTCCTTTAAATAATTCATGGACATCAAAGGCGTCGCTTATTGAATCTCATGAATAAACCAAAGCCTGGGTCAAGCTCAGTGTTGCACAGCACCAGTTCACAACAGAAAAACCTGGGGTTATTCAAATAAAAGAGAAGCACACAGAGGGTGGGAGTAACAGGAGCATCATAAATAGGACATCCCAGATCTCAGCAGTTCTTACTGAAGAAGGCACATCAAGTTGTTGAAGCGGGTTAAAATGAGGCATGTTTTGATGTTTAAATGTAGAAAAGAAAGCTGGAGATGGAGAGCGTCCTCATCATTGGGTCGGCTGTCTAAACTGGAGCATATGTAAAGGAATGAAGGGCCTGACTGATGCAGCTGTCCTCTTGTTGACCACAGCATCTTGTATTTCCTTGTGTCATTTTATGCTCCATTAGGGCTGCTGATAAAATTAAAGATGACTGCCCTTCAGCAGACGAGGCATCACAAACTAATTACAACTTTCAGCCGCCGTCGCCCCCGCCCCTCATTCACTGTCATGGTGCCTTGAAAGAAAAGAAAAGTGGCCCATGCATGGATAGACGCATTGTTTCAAAGTTTAGAAAGACTGTGAACACTCAGTGAAGTGAGATGGGCTTTTGTTGTTCAACATGTGGTCAGCGCAGGAAACACTTCAGTGAAGCAACCATCTTTAGTCCTCCTGTGTCTTCCAATATATCATCCTGCAGGTAAAAGGTCCTGCTTTTAATTATTCATTATCACTTGCATTACAGCTATAGGTTTCCTGCCGTTTCCATAGCCAGTCTCTACAATCCATTATCTAATTTCCTGCATTATCTCAATCCCTCTCATGGATACTGATTTACCCACTTGGGAGGAAAAACAATTATTGGAAACTATACTTGTGCTATTCCTCCTACAATTTTTTTTAATAACTTTGGCCATTTCATTCCTTTATTTGGTAGTCTAGAGAGATGACAGGAAATGAGAGATGGGGAATAACATGTGTGAAGCCTGAAACAAGAGTGATTTATCTAAAGTAAGCTTAACTCAAACAGACAATCAGTAATGTCAGCAATGGAAGCAGTGCATGGATGTGGTTGCTGTGCTCTGGAGGTGTTGCAAATCAAAAGAAAGTGATGCACGCTGGATGTCAGTCATTGGGCGAAGGAGACAGAGTGAGCACATGGGACAGCTTGATTAGCTGATCCCCTGCTAAGGTTGGGAGACAGCCTCCAAGACAGTGGGAGGGGCGTCACAGACCCTGTTGTAAATGTATGTCCTTTGATTCATTTTATTTACAAGGAGAATGGGGACCATGAATGTCTGTACTAAGTTTAATAGCAATTCATCCATCCAGTCAACGTATCCTCAAACAAGGGTTTGTATGATATCTTACGATACGATATCTTAAGGTTTCTTGTGTGTTTCCTACGAGTCCAGCAACACGTGTCAATTTCCACTTTACTTCCGTCTTCACAGGAAACTGAAATAGGTTTAGGAAAAGATTTTCCTTTGAATGTCCAGCAACACAAGCGATCAGTGCGCCTGTGCATGCCCCTACTTAGGTTTAGGAAAACATTGTGTTTTGGGATAAAATAACTATGGATGTGACGTTACTTCAGTACTGAAGTTAAGTGATAAATAAATCAACTTCTGGTATTACATGGGGCACAAACAGCAGTCTCCTGGGTGAAAGACCTGTGGCTTTATAGTTCCTGGTTCATTTAAACATACATTACATACGAATATATTCTGTGGGATATCTACAAATGAAGCTCTTAGCGTAAGTTCAGACAGGAAGACTATACTCTCGCATGCCTAAGCCCATAGCTTATTTACCATACATCTGCATCACTCCTCATGCAGGCACACTCATTATTTCCTTGCTGTTATTCGGGGCTGTCAATCATATCAGCTCTTTAGATCAGCTGGTCTCTCTAGCCAATAGCACAACGACACAAGGACATGGTTAGCCTATCATCTGGCTGCTGTCTTTCTTTAAATATGATTGTCTCTCTACCTTCAGTTCGGTCAAGCTGCTGTTACACAACCCTCCACCTCCCCATCTCCGCCCAATCTTCACAGATTCATCAACTTCATCAACTCATCATTCTATCAACCTCATCAGCCACCATCACCACCAGTGTCTGGACTCCACGGGGGGGTTATCTTGTTGCTGCTCAGGGCAATCACAACTCGATCACAAATCTCCTCGTTGAGTTCAAGCGCCAAAGAATTTCTGCGTAGCTCATTAACGCAGCACCTGTCATAATAAATGTTAACTACTAATCATTCACTTGTCTCTCCTGATTGAAATTACAGCACATTCATTTTTGAAGGTAGCTACGAATGTTGAGAGAACAGCCTGATCCAGTTGATGAGATATTTCTGTCTGAGTGACGGGGCAGGCAGACCAACATCACAGGAGCCAAGAGCGCTAGCATCTAACTAAAATGGAGGGAGACTCTCTCTGTATGTCTGGCCTTCGATTTTCTCCAAATCCGATCATCCGATCGACTTCTTGGCAAGAGTGTTGCTCAGGACCAAGGAAGTGCCGAGTTAAAGCTCTTTAGATCTGCGGGACGGATTTATTAGTAATTTTCAGAAACAACTATTAATTCGATCAACTTCACACTTGGCAGTGTGTGTTGTACAGCAGGGGTCCCCAACCTTTTTTGCATCACGGACCGGTTTCATGTAAGACAATATTTTCGCGGACCGGCCTTCAAGGTGTGGCGGAAAAACACGACGAAATAAAATGATACGATCGGCATGAAAACAAATATAAAATGCATAAATAAATACAACTCACAATAAGGCTGAATCAGTGGAGCCCTGAGCTTGTTTCTCTGCAACGAGACGGTCCCATCTGGGGGTAATGGGAGACAATGACACCCGAAGTCTGTTCCTGATGTCCACTCTACTCCGTTTTGTTTTGATTGCCGTCACTGCAGAACATCCTGCTTCACAAAGAGGATGTATGAAATGGAAGCAGGGTTTTCAGTGCTTTAGTGGCGATCTCAGGATATTCATCCTCGATTTTAATCCAAAACACCAGCAGAGTTGTTGTCTCAAACATACTTTTAAGGCCACCGTCAGAATTACTCCTGATATTTAATCAGACTCCTGATATTGTCTGTTAAATGAAGCTTTCTTTTTCTTGGAAGTTGTAGCTCTTCTTCTGTCTCCTTAATGGCCTTTCCTCTTTGCAAAGACGCTCTCCAAAAGTTATTTTCTCATTTTCGCTAGTTTGCGGGCTTAATTTTTGAGGTAACGTATCACGTGACCGAGACAAGCGTCTTGACATGTGTCAAGAGGCACAGGCGGATGAAATTGCAAGAGAATCTGGTCATTTTCAAAATAAAACTTCTTTCAGACTCTGATAATCAATGAAACAGAAATAATATAATATTTATTCTTTCTGTGCGGCCCGGTACCAAATGATCCACGGCCCGGTACCGGTCCGCGGCCTGGTGGTTGGGGACCACTGTTGTACAGGACCCAAGGAAGTGTAGTGTTTCAAACAGCACTGCGTAGGTAGGTAGAAACAACAAAACTGATTGGTCACTGGGAAATTCTCAGTTTAACTGATCCTCATCTTTCTGTTTGAAACCAAATTCTGCTTGTGTCCAAACATCCCTTTTTTGGAAATGTTTTCTTTTCAGACGCACACATGCTGCATCACTTCTGGCACTAATGACATGCTGTAACCACACTCTACATTCTCCCTTTGTTACAAAGAGAGAACAACTTTTCTCTGTGGGTCAGTGTTTCATGAGTCCTTCTCCTCTGTCTCTCTTGCTGTCTGTTGTTAGTCCTGTACACATTTGCTGCTGTGCGTCCAACCCACTTTTTCCAGCCAGTACAAAAGATGGTTAACATGTGTCAGCTTGTGCAAACAAGTTCCCTGTGCCTTTAAGTACTCTATTTATTCTAGCATGAATGACCTTTTTTGCATGTCAGGTTTTGAATTGGCCTATGCCAAACATACAATAATAATTGAATTAGCTGGCCTCCTTCTGTTTAGTTACCACTTGATGGAGGTATTATTATTTTATTTCACCACTTTCAAGGCCAATGCAGATTTTATTCTTGGATTTGTGTATTTGTGGCTTTGGCAAAGCGCCTCGCGTCTTTGTGAGTTAACATTAGCAGTGCTAAACAGGACTAGCCAACTCTTATTATTAGTGCCACTAAAAGTGTCCCCATGCAGTGCAGCAGTACAGTGATACCTTTTGCTTGTTCAATCAGCGAAGACAATCTTAATATTTTGAGTATGTGATCTAAATAGTCTACACCAGATATAGCATGGTGGATATATCTATATTAAGCATTTTCATCATGCTCCTGATGATCACCCTCACTTGGCCTCTTGCAGTGTTAAAGTGGATATTGTATATACGTAGATATGTCCTTTGTAGGAAGCTGCACACACTAGCAAATATAGAACACTGCAGTATTTGGATTTAGCACAAGAGTGAAATCAATAGGATTCTGGACCCCTGTGTGTGTGTGTGTCTCACACTCTCTTTCTCTTTCTCTCTCTCTCCATCTTCCTCAATCCCCTTCTCACCCCCCCCCCCCCAGATTGGAAGCAAAGCAGGCAGGCTCATTTCCATGGGAGGGCCTCTCCACAGCAGATAATGGTCCATTCCACTCATTTTGGCTTCCTTTTATTTGTTCACATCAACATCAAAGCCTGTCCGTTTCCTCCGTCGGGGAGCAGGGCTTTAAGTCTTTGACTGATCTGCCTCGTTCACTCAGAGCGCTGCCCTGGTGATGTCCGTCCCTCATTGCCTGTGCAGCAAACACACACTTACAAAGGCGTTCACACATACATGATGATACACACACTGACACACAGGGGACAAGGAGCTGCATAGACCCACACGATACATTTATAGCCGGCCTCACATTCAAAACCCATAAATGCTTTCTAACACACAGAGTGAATGATGTTCTTCCCAGCATTTGTTATGCTCTCACTTAGTTGCTTTACGTATTTCAGGTCTTTGCTGTCTAAAGAGGGGTGTTTTGCCTCAAAATGTCCCTTTATTGACTGTATATAGTGCTATTATTTGGCACCATTGCCACATTTGACACTGTGGGAGAGCTACCCTCCTATCCACAAAATATCGTAGGACAAGTATCTTTTAGTCGGATTTGAGCTGTTTAGGTTAGATGTATTTCTTGAGCTCTATTTACATTAACAATACTTCCTATTGTTTCCTCTGACAGACACAATTTCTCATCCATGGAAAACTTGTGCGTGAGAGAGCGTGTTGTGTTGCTCTGGCAAACATGAGCTATCTTCACCATTTTTGTCTGCGGCATTGTAGGTGTTGCAAAATGGGAAGAGCTATTTCAGGTGCCCCTGGTTTCAAAAAGTCCCATTCGTTTTTCCCATTGACAATGTTACGTGGTTCACAGATTGAGCATTTCTCTGGCTTGGATCGGCACGAAACTCTAAGTGAATCATCCGCACAAAAGATGAACAATTGTTTTTGAAAATATTTGGTTCTTTCATAAGAAGTCAAAGGTACAAGCTTGTATAGCTAACTAAAACTTCAGGGGAGAAGTTAATTTCATCTTTAAGGGTGCATTTCAGCAAGAAACATCCAACCACAGAGCTTCAGATTCTGCTAACGGTGAGCTAGAGCTAAAGACTATAGTGATGAGAAAACTTACAATACAATCTGCAGTTTCAATCAAATCACTTTTCAATTCTGGATCCATTTTCAGTAATTAGTACACACTGCGCCGTGATTTAGTATAAAGACTGAGGCTACATCCATACTACTCCGTTTCTATTTGGAAGCAGATTTGTCAAATAGAAACGGTCTCCGTCCACACGGCCGTTTCAGCATCATTCTCGAATTGATCTGCATCTACACGGCAACCTTCGAAGACGGGCAGCACGTGACCATTAACGTACACTGGGCATGCGCGTGACGGTGTAAACAGGAAGTGGATTGGTTGCTGAGTTTAAAAAAATACGACAGAGTAATAAAGTAGTCTTTAATAATGAAAGGTTGTGTTTGATACTTAAGATCTTCCTCTAAAATATCCCTCTATAAACTCAAACAGACAGTTTGTGGAACTTTTTAGAAGTTTTATTTTTCAGACGTAGTTACTCTCACTCGTTTCCTCTGTGTTGTTGTCTGTTTGTCACTCGTAGCTCTGAATAGCATTTATTGCTAACTGTGGCTTCAGACAGCCGCTCCGTCCTTCATGAGATACGGCATCAGGGGATAAGCTGGGTCACCCAGCAGAAAAACAGGGACAGCATCTTCGCCCTCTATCAATTCTTTAGGGCATGGGGGAACTGCTCCATCTTTTAGGTCACAACTAAATTGCGAGTTGGCAAATATACGCGCGTCATGAACATTTCCCGGCCATTTCACAACAACGTCCATGAAACAGTATTTGTAGTCACACACGGCCTGTACATTCAAAGAATGTTTCCCCTTTCTGTTGAAGTAGTCTGCAGAGTTAGCACGTGGTTGTTTCACTTCGATATGTGTACAGTGAATGGCCCCCAAGCATTGTGGCATACCGTGTGTTTGGAAGAAGTTGACCACAAGGTCCCTCACTTCGGGCTCGGTACTCGGTTTCCGGATGTACTTGGGACCCAGGAAGACGGTGATGGCCTTACAGACTTGTCGGATGATGAGTGAAACAACTTGTCGAGATAGTCCAAATGCATTAGCGATTTTCCGGAGTCTGCCCTCGTCACTCAGGTAATACAACGTGCACGCTACCTTTGTAAGTACATCCACGGGCGCCCTCATCGTGGTTGTTGCTCCCTCCACATGCGGACGTAATATTTCGCTAAGGTTGATCAATGCCGATCTGGACATTCGAAAGTTTTCCTCGCCATTCTTCGGGAATCATAACTTCATTGATGAAATTATTCCACCAGGCGCTCGTTCTTCCTGGCCTCACCCAAAACCGGCGCTCCATGTACGGCTGATAACGCCTCTGGACTCGGGAATTGTCGCTCGTCACTCGAAGAATAGCTCGCCTCCTCCGCCTGTAGGCAGTAGCAGCATTGTAAAATGATGAATTTAACTCCACAATTGCTGCTAGTATAGACAACAACGTAAGCAAGGCTTGCCATTCGTTATCCATGTTGAAATGAATCGCTGGTCGCCCTGCCTGTTTATTTTCTTCCGGGTACGGGTCACGCGATAGTGAGTGTGACGAATCAGGGACGGAGACGTCATGGCTGCTAAGAACCAATCCAGTAGCGAACACGGGTGTGGGCGTCATTTTTTGTCAACACATCAGTTTCCGACCGTCCACACTCACGGTGCAACCCCGGAGTTTTCAAACACCTCCGTTTAGGGTGCTCCAAAACTCCGGCGTAGTGTGGCCGCTCAGTGTAAACGTGGCAAAACATATGTGTTTCCAAACAGTAATGTGGACATGGCCTGAGATAGTCCACACAGAGCGGGCGGGAGGGAGAGGTGGATGAGCCAAACAAAGCTGTTTGTGTCCTGTGAGAAACTAAAATTGAGTACAACACTAAAAGTGTCGTCAGTCGTGAAGTCGTCAGTCGCTAATGACGTGAATCGTTACTGTCATTAGTCATGTGAGTTGCGAGTCACAGGACTTGTTTGTCACTCGGTAGTCCACAATCGTCAGTCAAGGTAACATCAACCACGCTCTTTTCCTAAACCAACAAAATAAACTTCCGATAGGAGATTCCTTAAGACCAGGTTGATTAATTAGGACAGGGGTTGCTGTTTCTACAAGTGTTTTTTCAATTCAGAGAATATCATCAGATTTACTTAACATAGAAACACAGGACTCTCCCAGACAATGCAACAACCCTCTAGGTTTATGTTATGGGCGCCAGTTTTAATTATTTCACTTCTGTTTCTGAGAAATCATGTTTCTTTCTGTCAGTTGGCATAACAGACTAAATATTAAAACTAAATATTCAATCAGTGTGACCAGTGCACCTGCGCATGCCCCTACTGGGCTAGGTTTAGGAAAGGATCATGTTTTGAGTTAAAATAAGTACATAAGTGGTGTTACTTTAAGTACAGAAGTTAAATGACAAAAAAGTTGTACGTTGACTTCTGGTTTTCACACTGGACATGAACAGTGTCCTAAAGGACAGTCTGTGTTTTTTGACAACACGTTTTCACTCCCAACTTGTCCAATACCGACACTTGGTCAGTGCTTCAAACTTTGATGCTCTAGGTGCCCCTCTAATGTCAGTTTGGTCTTTTCAGGGACAGCGTGTCAGTTTCCACGTTACATGTGTAGTGTCTTTTCAAAGTAAACTTCTTTTTTCATATCTATCAAGAACACTGAATTGTCGATCTGTTAGATCAATAAACAACTTGGAATAAGAAATCTAACCTCTTGTATTCCAAGCAAATCTCTTGAATATGAGTATTTTATCATGAAACAAGTGAATTTCCTGGAGACTGTCAGCATAGCAAAATAATTTGACTTGAATTTCCAAGTAAGCTTGATAAGCCTGACTAACAGATACATGTGCTCCCCTTATCCTCGTTGTCCGTTTGGTTGTCATGTTCGCCTCAAGGAAGGGTTGTCCGAGGGCCATTCTCAGACTGCATATCAGTGCAGCCCCCCTTCCACACACATACTTCCACACTATGGATGCAGAAGGCAGATCTATTACTGATGGGAGCTCCTTCTCTCGGCTTTCTTTAGAAGTCAATCTCTTCAGCTCTGTCTTAATTGGCCCTTAATCTCTTATTTTCAGTATTCTGTTTCTTCTTCTCTCTTACACTATATTCTGTCTGCCTGGATATCTGTCCTCTTTCTGCCTTCCTTTCTCTGTCGGCCCGTTTCTCTTTGCCCGTCATCTGACCACCGCCCATTTCATCCCCTGCGTCTCTTGCCACTGCTCCTAATTACAAAACGCACAGGGGCCATTAGCGCGGACCTCCAGCCGACGCCTGTCCCTCTATCCATTCATCCCCTCCCCTATGTCACTATCTCTCCATCTCTGCCCTCCTTCTCTCTCTGTTGTTGGTCAAAAGTTGCTTTGTGTGGGACCCGTTAGGCGAACAAAGGCAGCAGGCTGCAGCGGTGCTCAGAAAGGTCACAGTGATGTATGGCCATCGGCGTTGCCGCCAGGGTCAGGCCTGTCTCAATGGGGATGCACTTAACACTCACACAGCCAAAAGCATTATGGCATTTTGAAAGAAATGCATGTTGTCTTGGCTCTGCTTAAAGGGGAATACCACTCAATGTTCTTATGGTAAAGTAAAGTTCATTGGGTATTGAAAACTTCCCCAGCCGGAAACCAAACTCACAAAATTGTGTCCTTAAAGTGTCACTTTTGTTATAGATTGAGTTTGTAAGCTTATATAAAAGTTACGTATTACATCAAAACTAGCAGTGCAAGTTGGAAATATTCCACACAGAAAAGTACTCAAAGAGTTGTGATGGTCATCCTTTACTTTGTCCAGAATTACGTCTGTTCAGATGCTACATAAAATGTTTATCACTTGTTTCTGAATCCTGTCTCCAATAAATACAATAACGTACCCCTAACATTCTCTGTTAAACACTCTTTCATGGAAACCTTTTTGCTGACTGGAATATTTTCTGACAATGCTGTTTTCCTCCAAAGGAGTGGTGTTGGCATTTTAAATCTGATGCGTTACAGTGTGCCAGGAGCATCAATTGACAAGCGTCAAATAAGGCGTCATTCAACACTTTCAGTGCGTTTGGGCCTTTACAGTGGCTATGTGTTTCAAGCCACTCAATTAAAAATGCACTTTTGTCGAAGTTTCCAAATTCCTTAGATTCTGACTAAGCTCTCTCTGGGACACTGCTGGGGCCTAACAGAGCTTGTGTTTCTATGAAATTGAACAGCGTGTAGGAAGACGAGCTGTTTAAAGTGTCCGCATTCATTGTCCTTTCTCTTGTGAATGGGTCTCTGTGTTGTGTGCTCAGTGAGTGATATTTGTGTTAGACTGTAAGGCTTGTATCAGGGCTCTGGAGGACCAAGAAAATGGAATCCCATTAGTGTTCTATTCAGCCTGTGTCTCTGGGTTTGTATACAGACGCTATCTGAGCTGGGAGATTTGCCCCTCTGTGGCGTGTCTTGTACTCTGTGAGCCTGTGCATGAGTAGCATGTCAAACTAGTCTGCTACGTTGGAGCGGGCTCAGTTGCATTACTGTAAATTGTGTGTGTGGCTATGTGGCAGAGATACCGCATGCAACACACAGAGGCAGCCTTGACCCTGTGAGTTGTACATCCGTCGGGCTCCTGTTGCAGACGCTGTGCCTCTTGGTCATTACAGCATTCACATGTTAGATTTATGCCACTGCCTGATGTTTCATGGCTTTATAAAAGGAGATGAAAGTGGATCTCAATGGCTGGAAGGAGAGAGGGAGGGAGGAGTGTGAGTGTAAGACGAAAAGAAAAAAAGAATAGAAGACAGAATCCAGTGATGTCCTTTGCATGATGCCGTGTCATTAAATGAAAGCTTTTCATGAGCCAGCAGGGAAATGGAACAATTGCTTTCTAAAATGAAGTAACTCTTGTGTAAAAAGAAGCAGGAAACATAAGCAGATACATTTTTTAAATTGTCACGGGTGACATCACGAGTAGTTAGAGGCTAAACCGGGATTGACCCCCCCCCCCACACACACACACATACACACGTGTACACAACCCCCACCCCACTCCACTTTACCCGGCTCCAAACGGCAGATGGAAGGCTTCATTACTGCTGCAGCTCTGGGAATGACAGACACACACAAACACGCTGCTAAAAAAATTTAAAAATAAAACCACTGGTTGTGCCCTGCACAGTTTCACTGTACCTGTACTTGTACAGTAGATGAAGATGTGAAAGCTGTGACTCATAAATGTAGAGCACATGTGCAATTCCCTTCTGAACACACACACAGACACGTAACTCTTGCAAGACAGCCATCACGCCATGTCTCTGCAATACCATAAGCTCGTTGGTTTTGTTTATTGTTTGTCTCCCGGCACTGGGAGGCCTTTTTACACACACACATACACACACACACACACACACACACGCTCACATTCGCAGGCGCTCCAAATTGTTCGATTAAGTGGGTCATCCTCTCCTACAGTCTCTTGAAAGAGAAATGAGCTTTTTTTTGTGGGTTTCTAGCCGAGAGGCAATCGCACCCTTCCATGGTTTTGGCTGCACCTTTTAAGAGTATTTATGGAAATGACAGTACAGCACTCTGGAGGGCTGCACACTGCTTGGTTGCTTAATGTGTGTATTGCATGTGTATCCATGTATGCATGTGTGTATATGCACAGGGAGCATTTAGTTGTTGTGTGAATATCAGCTGGCGTCTGCAGTAGTGCACAACTAATGATGTGTATGTCTAAGTGTTTGGTCTGTGGTTGGTTATTTATTTACTGGGCGATGAGCTGGGTCTGTATTACTTGAATAGGACACCGCCACTGCACATTTGGCAAGAGTGCACCGAGGCTGACCTGTCACTGTGAATGAAGGCCAAATATCTTACAGCCCATCCACTTTGGCTGTCTGAGAGAGAGACACTGAGGGGGAAGGTAAAAGCGAGAGGGGGCTGAAGTGTCCATCTCTTTCTCTATCTGTCCGTCTGTCTGTCTGTCTCTTTGGACAGCTCTGCAGCGATCCAGTCAGATTAGTCAGATCAGTTGTTGGACTGCTTCGCCTCCAACAACGACAGCTGCACAGGAAACGATGCTGTCTGAAATAAATAGGCTTCAAATTAAGTGATGGTTGATGGTCAATATTATATTTCTCATGTTTGGCCATGGTGAAGGCACCTGAGACATGTGGGTATGGGAATACAGTATAGAGCCAACAGATGACCACAATGACAGAAGACATTGTTGATGCGTATGTACATATCATCTGGAAGGATAAATTGATAAAATGTTGCCCTAAATAAATAATACATAAAGCAATAATATTTTTGGATTTGTTTTGTTTTTTGTTTTGTACATAAGAATGCGGAATAATTCTTTGAACACGCTCTAACTCTGGCTTGCGAGTTTTGTTGGCTTGTTTTTTTTTCCATAATGGCTGAAGAAATTAAGAGCTTCTCCTTAAGTGCAGTCACTCACTGTCCAAGAACACAAGAGTTACTTGAGAGAGTTAACATTAACCAATGGGTCCATATTAGGAGAGTAGACAGGAGCTCCGGAGAGGACGCCTGGCTAGTTAGCAAGCTAGCTTGTCCATCTCCAGAGCTGGCTGGTTAGCTAGCTAGTCTCCAGAGGTCCCCCCTTCTCTCCTCCCAGTGAAGTAGTGTCCTAGTGGAGAGGAGGAAGGCAGAGGGAACGTAGACCCAGCTCTGTCGCAAGCCACCAGCCCGAAGTTGGGCTCATTTTCTGTAACCAGTGTAACATTAGCTTGAAAGGATGGTGGAATTAGCAAGGTAACTAGCTAACCGGCCAGCTGCTAAATGGGCAAAATTTAACAAAGATATGCTTCATCCACATTCTGCTGTTACACTGTGGGAAAGCACATTATCATCACCATATAAGCGACGACTTTTTTAGGATCATTTTCTGTAACCAGTGTTGCATAGCCAGCATTCCGCGGAATAGCTTGCTAATTCCACCATGTTTTGATGCTACATTGATGCTACATTAATACTGAAAATAAGCCCAACAGTGGGCCATCTCTTCATCTCTCTGATAGTTTAGTCTATTAGCAACATTTCTCTCCATCGCTCTAAGAATTTAGCCAGCTGCTTTGCAGCAGCAGTAATGACTGAGGAGGTTAGAAGAATGCTAAGCTGTACTATTTGCAACATTTTTCTCCATCTCTGAAATGCTTCACTGATATTTTTGCTCGCTAAAGCCTATAGAATAACAGTTTATCATCTCAATTATATGCTATATCGATTTTGGCACCCGACAACAAGCAGGATAACATTTTTGATGTATAACTTTAGCCCACAACTCTGAGCTGATATGTGTTTGTCTCCAGTCTTTACTTTGTTTGGCCTTCAGCTAACACAGTGACGTAATCATGTCGTTGGCTGTAAAAGGGTCTATAGTCAGTGTTATTATGGCATCATCAGTTCAGATATTACATTCAGTTAATAATTGCTGGGTAATAAAACGATGTAATGTAATTTCACTATCCAGGTTTTACTACATTTTCCAATACATTTAAAGGGCTATTTTGCCATTTCATTATTATCAATATTATTATTAGTGTAAGTATCATTATTTTGTCATTTCAATTTATCCTTTGTCTAGTGAGCATTTATGCAAAGCTGTAACACACAGTTTTTTGTTTTTTCCCATCACTCCTTCATTATACATATGTCCTGAATTCACACAAATTGAGTCATTGTACATGGCTTACTCATATTCTTAATAGCACCTTATTTGGTCCTTTTTCTTCTTTGAAGGTACTACACTCACACACTAGCTAACAGCTAGCCCAAACATTGTTCCAAGGAAATGTTATTATATCATCACCGTTTCATAAATCTTTGTCATTTTGGAAATATCTATACTAATCCATCACCTGCCACAGAGACAGGACAGATACATTTCATCTCGACCAGGTTGTCAAAAGTGGACAACAATACAGGTGGTGAAGTGACAAAGATGTATTGGCTGTCCCAAGAAGACCGATGCATATTTTAGGTGTTTATGCCCTTGTCTGCTTGATAGGTGCCAAATAATTAGATAATTGTCGTCACATAGTATCATAACCTGTATCATAAGAGTTGTTGCTTATATTAGATCCTGAAATCCCATATTATTCAATGACAGTAAAACATTTTTATTTAATTCAAAATACAATATAATCACAATGTCAAAATCAAAATGTGACGTGCGCTTAAAGGAACAGTGTGTAAGATTTGGTGGCATCTAGTGGATTATAGTAAATACCCCTCAGCTTCCCCCTCACTTTTCCAAGCATGTTCAACTGGAGTAACTTTCACTTCACCTGCTCTCTTCATCACAGCAGCCTGCCTGCTTGCGCTTGGTGTGTGTGTGCGTGTTTGTTTGTGTCTATGTGTGTGTGTAGTTGGAGGAGCTCAAGCCTGTTTAATATCGAGTTTCGGTACGCATCCCTACCTTCAGATAACGTAAAATGCAAATTGTTCTCTCTAGAGCCAGTGTTTGTTAGTATTTGTCTGTTCTGGGCTGCTGTAGAAACATGCCGGGGCAACATGGCGGACTCTGTGGAAGACAACCCGTTCCCTATGTAGATATAAATGGCTTTTTCTAAGATCACGAAAACACTGCAAACTTATAGGTAACATAGTTATGGGCAACATATTCCACTTCTGACAATTAATCCCCCCAAAAGTTACACACTGTTTCTTTAAGTATGCATTACGCCCCAGTTTCAACCAACAATATCATGACATCCATCAATCAATCTGCAACTTTTAGCGACGAGGAAGGTGTGTGTGGAGCCACAGTCCTCTGTAGCTCGGAATCACGCTACATTCTAAGCCCACCCACATTTTAGCAGTCCAATCAAATACAAAGAGTTTAAATTGAAATCCCATTTGTACCAGTACACCCCTCAAATGTTCCGTTTCAGTGGGTAATAGTCACAGTATTGAAGTTAAAGACACTCTAACTTCTGTTTCACTGGGACATCTTTAATGTGAGAATGAGGGGGAAAGTTGTTAAAAAAGGTATTTATGTTTCTGTTTGTTAAGGATAGCAACTGTAAAACCCTTGTGGGTGACTTCATTGTCTACCAGGAAAAAATGTAGGTGGTCACAATGTAGGTGGTTTGATCCCATCATACTGTGTGAGAAATACCAGCATGTACTTTTGAAATTTTTAAATATAAGCATCTGTGCAGGATGAGACTTTATGGTATATGATATTTATATAGCTGAGTAAAGTTATGTGTGTGTATGTACCTTTGCTGCATACGTCTGCACTCTAGCAGCAAGGTTGACATGAAGCTGAGAAGGAGTGTGAAGGGCACAGCACCTCAGGAGAAATGACACAACACATGCGCACACACACTCATATACAGTACACACAAATACACCTCCTCTCCTTTCTTTTCTTCTCTCTCTTCGATGACTCATCCCACCCAGGGACAGCGAGTGAGGGAGAGTGAGGGAGGAGAGAGACAGAGGAGATGGATGGGAGTGTGCAAGGGACGACACAACAGTGGAGAGGGAAAGACTAGTTTATAGATTCACAGAGGGAACATATGGCACAAAATATTTTCTTATTGACCTTTTATTTCAATGCTATGCTAATCCGATTGTGTGTCATTGTAAAAGTTATTCACAGCCGTTTATTCCCAGCAAACACAACAATATGATTCTCATCTGTCCCCAAATGATTCCCGAAACATTTTCTTTTTGTTTTAAAACCCTTTTTCTTCTTTGCGTTGCAGCATTCAGCTATGAACAACAGAAATCCCTCTAACCAGCTCAGCAACACGCTGACCTCCGCTCCAGTCTGTCCTGCTGCTCTGCTCTGCTCATTTGATGGTATCTGTCAGAGAGATCCCAAACTTCTATGCTTTCCAGGTCTGTATCACTGTGCATCACAGACTGTAGACCCAATTCTTAACTCTCTCCAAATCCCACAGTCTCTAATGTCTTTATCTTATGGCGTGAGGGTATTTGAGGAGGTAGATAGACTCCTGAGCAGCCAGGGATGTTTTCACAAGAGGTGATTATACTGCACTGAAGGAGGTTCGCTATTGCGCTGGCTGTTTTGCTGAGGATATGTCTGTATTGCTGACTGCTGCAAAGTCCAGAGATAGTTGAGTGGTCACGTCCCATGTGCCCGTAGAGCAACATGCAGCTTATGCCCCTAGTGCACCATTAATATATCCTTACTGTACTTTTAAGACCAATCTTTTTTTCAAATTTGATATCAGGTAGACGGTATTGCATCACTCATGTAATGATAAAATGTTTTTTATTTATTTATTTATATTTCACGTATGACTTGAAATAAATACAAAAGTAATTGAAAGTGAAATTTTAAACCCTTAACTTTGGGGGCGTGAATACAGACAATACAGTTGCACCACAATGTTGCCCAGTTTGTGTTTAGTATTACAACTTTAGAACTATCTCTTTCACAGTCGTGTGTTTTTACTTCATGAAAGTTAATTATAACAATTTGGTTGCCTGAAAATGTCTTGGTCAGCGTTCCGTTGTACTAAGCTCCACCCTCTTGTGTCGACGGAAGTCCACAAACTAATGGGTGACTTCACGGTGACGACGTCCACATATTATATCCAGTCTATGAGTTGCACTGGGCCCGTGGAGTGTGGCCCTGACGTGTGTTTTGTACCAGGATGTATTCTTTAAAGTGACATATATCACATGTTTAATACAAGGCACAATTGGGATAAAAACGGGATAAAAATAAATAAATACATATCTTTTTCCGAAATAAGGTCCCATGAGGGACAGAAGAAAGGGAGGGACTTCCTCTCTGCCTGTCCAATGTCAAGTCTCTATTTGATCATGTGATGCGACAATACGATATTTTTTAAAACAACAATGCTGGAGGTAACATTAGGATAGCAAGCTAGATATAACATTAGTCCTTAATAATCGTAGCCTTAGTTGGGCTGATGTGTTAGATATAAATTTCAGTTATACATGCATTATGGTTGGCTTACTAGGCTACATGTTGGGTAAACGACATAATAGCGTGCAATGGGGCCCGTCATAACTAGCTTACACCGTTGCCTGAACTGCACAGTCAGTGTAAAAGTATTACCTAAATGGATTCACGTTAGCAAAGATCAATTTCCCCATCAGTGCTTAATGCAGCGTCTCGTTCCATACCGTGCAATTTTATGTTTAAAATGACCGTTTTTCAACTTCATGCTCTTTCTCTGCTTTTGGTCATTTTTACTGCTCTCACTTTGCCCTGCAGAAATGGCAGCGGGATTCAAGGTGCTGCTAGATTGCCTCAGATAATGCAATGCTCTCAGGCGGAGCACAGGTGTGTGTGTGTGTGTGTGTGTGTGTGTGTGTGTGTGTGTGTGTGTGTGTGTGTGTGTGTGTGTGTTGGGCCTGCCTGGCTGCCTCTGAGGGGAACATTTCTGCCCGAGATCCAAGCTGATCCTCCCAAAAGTCCAACAGCAAGCCCAGACAAGCCCTCACAGCACGTTGCCAAACAAACCCTCCAGAGCTTTTGCTGTGATTATTGGACCCCAATACAAATCATCCTCTCTGAAACTTAAAAGGCCTTTTGCAGTGATTTCTTATATTATGTCCAGGAAATAGGTGTTAATTAGTAAAAGTGCCATTGGAGCATTGTGGTCAAAATACTAAGTTATGGTGTTCTAGAAAGCTTGGCACTGCTTAGATCCTGACGTAGGACTAGTTGGTTGACTACTGTAGCTAGCAAGCCAATTTTACTTGCATACTGCCATTTACTCCCCTCTGTCATTTCATCGTTTAAGTGTTAATGAAAAGTGTCCAAAAAACCCTTCCGAGCTCGCTTGCTACCTGACCGTTAGTAAACTTGTTAGTTTGGTCATTAAGGTACGGTGGCTATACTATCTGCGACATCTACACTTACGCTAGCCGCACAGTAAGTGGAAAAAAAATAACTGTGAAAACTTTGCGAAAGCAAATACTTCCTGAACTACAATATAATATGTTTATATTTGCACGCTTTGTATTGCAGTCTTTCCACTTTGTATTGTAACGGCTGTACAGTAATAACTCTCGGTATAAATAAAGGCTGAGTGTATCTTATCATTCCAACCTGAGAGGCAGCAGTGTTCCAAAAGGCATCCAGTCTGCCAGAAATGCAAAAAAACGAGGAAGAACCTGTTTGTCGTAGACTGACAGACCAATCAGAATGCAATCAATGTACAATACAATCTCACCGTAATGTCATTGTGGTTTCTCTTTTGTCGTTGTGTTTTATGAAATGTTGTTGTGTTTGTGAAATGTTGTTGTGTTTGTGAAATGTTGTTGTGTTTGTGAAATGTTGTTGTGTTTATGAAATGTTGTTGTGTTTGTGAAATGTTGTTGTGTTTGTGAAATGTTGTTGTGTTTGTGAAATGTTGTTGTGTTTATGAAATGTTGTTGTGTTTGTGAAATGTTTTGACGCTCAGGGCCAGCGTACTAGCAAGACAATAAGTTAACACGGTTTGTTATGCCATCGACTCCTGTTTCATAAATGTCTAAATATAATATAATCTACCAGAGTTTATTAGCTTAGCTTCCCTCAAAGGTCAGCACTGTTGAGACAGTGTAGTCAACAACAGGAATTGAGTTTTTATTAGATTCACTTCACCCTCACACAAGTGTATCCACTCAAATGAATTGATTTTGTCATGAAATGTATCCATTGTCTTTGTTATTTACAGCGAAAAAAAAGAAAGAATCACAAACTGTTTTTGTACTGCGTCTGCATCATATAAAAGAAACGTCTCCCTGCTTCCTGTTTATATTGGTCAGGGGGGGAAAAGTTCCCCTGTGATTGTAGAATTATAAATTCCTGGCAGGAACAGACAGCCAGCGGCTTGGAGTCAGCATACAGAGAGCTCCAGCCTAGCCAGCTGCTGAGAGCTGCCATCCCCAGGAACAGAGGCCTTGGCAGGGGACAGTGTTGAGACACATTGGGTCCCCTCCTCCAGCCTGGAGCCCTGTGAGTTCTGCTCAGTGGAGGAGAGAAGAGAGCCCAGCCCAACAGGAGGCTTTGCTTGTCTGGCCCTGAGCGTGCTGAGTGTGTACTTGTCGGCGTGCGTACGTTCTTGTGTCAGTTTGTCTGCTCCAGTGCGCGCAGTGTTGTACTTATGTGTGTGAGCGCAGCACCAACTCCAGCTGCAGCGAGATTTATAATGTTGCACGCCGGTGTGAGTGTGAATGTGGATTCTGTCGCCCACTGGGCCTCACACACATTTCAAAATAAACGGCTCCCACCGAGGATTATTATCGATCCGTGTGGGGCTCTCAGATGCATTTAGAAAGAGAGAGCGAGACAGACAGAGTACACAACTTCCCCCCTCTCTCTCTCTCTCTCTCTCTCTCTCTTTCTCTCTCTTAGTCTTCTGAGGAATGTTTTGTGTCTGCCTGTCTGCAGAAAAAGTGTTAGGGATGATTTGAAAACACAGTCCACTAAAGTGTTACAATGACAAACCACTGCTAGCTGTCTTTCAGACGTATGAAACAAAGTGTGTGTGTGTGTGTGTGTGTGTGTGTGTGTGTGTGTGTGTGTGTGTGTGTGTGTGTGTGTGTGTGTGTGTGTGTGTGTGTGAGGAAGAGAGGGAATGGTAAAAGAAGACAGGGAGACTGTATCACCCCCCTCTCACTTATTTCCCTCTCTGAAGTAAGTCAAAATCTTTTGCTTGTCAGACTTGAGGGAGAGATGCTGTGAGAAAAAAATCGGAGAAACACATGGGGACACATGGGGAGAGGAAATAAAGAGGCTGTTTGATTGACAGCCAATAGGCCTGCCTGTTTCCTGTCACACACATGATTGCTGACCCACCCCTCTGCCCGGCTGAGGCCTCTGGGTAGACAAGCCAAGATGGCAGCCCCATTAAAGAATGAAGGATCATGAATGGGTGGACGCCTCCCAGGCCGCTCAATGTCTCTGGGCTGTGCGCACGTGTCTCTGTGTGCGTATTGCATGCGTTCATGAGAATGTTAGATTTAGCATTTTACCCCATTTCACCCCGTTACGCTGAGCCTTAATCTGTCTCTCTTAATACCTCTGCAGTTTGTTTTAGCATGTCCAGCTGGACCCTGGTGACATGACTAGAACACAAAACTTTTGTCATTGAAGTATTATTTTATGGGAAGGACATTGATGCCATATAGTACAGAAAACAGCTATACGTACAAACTCGATGACTGATGGAGTTCAACTCATGTTTGAAATAAAAGACATTGGATAAATATCATGTGGGTGTATGATGTTGCTGGTCACACCCAGGCAGCAAGCCCTGGTTCTGCAGAGTGAAGCCAATGCAGAAGTGTCTTTAAACTTGCATTCTCTCTACTGGCCTGCAGGAGGAGACTCCTCTGATGGCAAAAAGAAGACAGATTGTATAGAAGTCTATGAGAAAATGACTCTACTTCTCTCTTGATTTATTACCTCAGTAAACATTGTAAACATGAGTTTATGGTCTCAATCTCTAGTTTCAAGTCTTCTTCAATACAGCATGATGTTCATTTAGTAAATTATGGTCCATTTAGAGTCAAACAGACCATAAAGCAGGGTATGCTTTAGGGCGGGGCTACTGTTATTGACAGTTTGCTGCCTTATACGGCGTCTCTACGTCACTCCTCCACATTCCAAATATGGTAACTTCCGTTCATTGGCTGCAAAAAAAAACACCATGGTGACAGCCGTAATCCAAGATGGTGACGCCAAAATCGTGGAACTCGAAGCTTCAAAACGGCAGTCCACAAACCAATTGAACACACAAAAAGTCAAAAATCATCAGGGCTGTGTGGGTGTGGTTTGATCATTTGGCTGACAGTGGGCTCGGAATCATCAACACACAATTATCAGCGTTTGACAACTGACCCCGACCCACTTGAAACCAGTGACAAGATATTTTTTGTTGCCGTTAAGAAACAAATCTGCCCGACAATCGCATCGTGTTTGTTTGTTGACACGTCCACCAGCCCCACCTAACTAATGTGCATAATTGAGATAGCAGTCACAGTGTTACTACCTTACTTATTAATACCAGGTGAAACGCAAAGGCCCACGATCAGATGCTATTATTTAAATAACTTATCCAGATACAGACTGCATGTTTAAATGGTATATTACTCATTCATCTAGCCTGAGTGCTGGATCTGATTCCCAGCTGAATTTGACCCAACTCTTCACCCTCAAAGACCAGCCAAATCTGCAACATCTGCAGCCTTACTTGGGCTCACATTTGGTCATCTGGCACCGGAACACAGCAGCAATCAGCCAGACTTAGATTTTACGCAGATAAACAGCTTAGCAAATTATAGTTTTTTTACAGTTTCTTGTGGACGCTAAAAATCGCCACATATTTCTGAGGTTAACCGCACTACCTGGACTCTCTGCCTCGCTCTTTCACTCCCTCTCTGTTGTCCCTCATCTCTATTTATTCCTCCTCCCCTCTCTTCCTCTCCTCTCCTCCTCTGTTTTGTGGGGCTCAGAGATAAGATCTCCCTCAATGGCAAACTGTGGGAGACATCTTAAAGATCCCCACTGTCACTTCAGCTTAATGCAGCACACACACACACACACACACACACACACACACACACACACACACACACACACACACACACACACACACAGCCTCCCACTAATAATAGGGGCAGGGAGAGGCAATCTGGATTCGAGGACTCGTAAACACACTTCTCTCTCCCAACAATTCTCTTTGATCTTTATCAAACAAAACAGTTTCCTTGGTGTATTTTGTGCTTCCATCTCTCTACTTGAACAAGCTCGGTGCACTTTTCCCACTTCGATTTCCCAACCCATAAATAAAATGAATGCACATTTGGATTTCCTGACTGTGGGCTTTAGGCCCTTCACTGCCACGTCTGTCAGATCCATTAATTCAGAAGTGTGCAAGCAAGTTCTGCTTAACTGTTTCTTGGGGCAACATGTTTACATCTCAAAACAGTTCATTTGCATTTCTAATCAAATTGGGTTTATTTTTAGCAAGGCGCTGGGATAGTAGACAAGCAGTACTAGAGTTTTTGAAGGAATTGAATGGATCATCAGAGCACCTTTTCACCTGAAAGAGCAGTCAGCAAGGCTGTGCAGTGCTACTCTGGTTGTTTAACTAAGAATGAGTTCAAGCTTTCCTGTTAAGGGTTCCCACTTCCTGTGTTCCAGGGAAAAATAATCATGTCCTTCAGTTTCTGGATCCCATGGTCCATAATGATCTGATCTCTGTCTCCCATAGGCGGGCAGTTGCTATGGCAACCTGATGACGCTCTGAGAAAGGACGAGAGGGTGAAAAGGGAGGGAGGTGTAGTGAGATGAGGAAGAAGGTAGCTGCACTAAAGATTGAGTATATTTAAGTCGATGACTCACTCGGTTGAAAAAAGAAGCTATATCCCATTACTCACAGTTGCAGTCTTTGATTGTGCTTCACAAAGACATTCAGTTTAGAAACTACAGTATGTTGGAAGTGGGTGAAGGGGAGTCCTAGGCGTTTGTGCGTTTGTGTCGGTGATGCTGACCAGAGATTGATTTTCACTCACAATATACAGGAAGTGGTTTTAAAGGCTGCTTGACTAGATCCTGACTTCAGCACAGACAACATTAAAATAATGGTTAACTATCTGAACAAATGCGTCAGACAGAACTCAGACGTGATCATGTGCAGAGGACATGTCCCCTCCATCTTCCATCTATAATGGCTCCTACACCCTTGCATGTCTCTCTGCCTCTGCGCCGGCCCTGCTGTTGCCATAGCGACCACTCGGGTACAGACTCAAAACAACTTACTGACAAAAACCTACATTTTACCTTTGGATGTTAACAGCTCCATATGAGCCTTAGATGGATATAACAGCAGCTATCTGTGGCAATAGATGATATAGCTTATAGTATTTTGCAATTATGTTTGTGGTATCTGGAAAGTTATGTGCTTCCAATGTATCATTTTCATGCACTGAAAACCCTGCTAAAGCATTTGATGTGATTTAGGATATTAGTTTTCATTAGTTTGCTTTATTGTATTTTGGTGGTAGGAGAGTGTATGTTGTGTATGCATACTCTAAAATAGACTTTGTCTAAGAAGTCTTCTTCTTCTTCTTTTGGTTGATCTTCGTTTTTGTTTTTTTCCTTAATAAACAGCTTCTATTTACATCTAAAAATGTGTGAATCGTCTTGTCAAAATCATAGACGATCTTTGTTTGTACCTTCCGTATACACTGGCATTCTTTCAGTGAACGGAGCTGGCGCTAGGACCCAGGGCGGGCGCTTGGGGAAGTCCTCTGCTGCTGGCGGGGCAAGGCAGAGCACACAGAAACACACAC
Organism: Anarhichas minor; assembly: GCF_050575085.1. Taxonomy (NCBI): domain Eukaryota; kingdom Metazoa; phylum Chordata; class Actinopteri; order Perciformes; family Anarhichadidae; genus Anarhichas; species Anarhichas minor. Next base: position 20,597,251 of record NW_027466582.1, read on the forward strand.
GTCCACGCACACAAGCATACACCAACACACACTCGCTGAGCTCTTCTCCAACAGAGGAGAGAGAGCGCGAGCGCAGAGAGAGGGATAAACAGAGGGATAGAGAGAGACTATAGGAACGCAGCGGCTTGTGTGTGCGTGCGTGCGCGCGCGCGTGTGTGCGTGTGTGTGTGGTGTGTGTGTGAAGGTACGCTCGCTCGGTGGTAGAAACGACTGGCGGGGCGGATATGGAGGGGCTCGGGAAAAACGCTGGGAACTGACCGAGCACCGAGACGAAGAGAGGGTCAGAGAGAGAAGAGAGAAGAGAGAGAAAGGACGGACGGACAGCACGGAAGGAAGGAAGGAAAGGAGGAGAGGAGGAGAGATAGAAGTCTGACAGAGGAGCGGAAGACTGTGAAGAACGGGCTCGTCTGGAACACAGAAGGATCCTAAGGTGACTTTATGGGGCTTTCATGGCTGTACGCAGGTCCGTCAGAGGTGTGCGTGTGCGTGTGTGTGTGTGTGCGGGGTGTTGACATGTGCTGCATGGCTCGGCACTTAAAGGGAAGAGTGTAGGTGTGTGTGTGTGTGAGGGGTGGGCAAATGTGTGTGTAGCAGCCTATATATATACGTGTGTGTGACAGATAGTTTTTAGGGTTGTTTCTCCACAAGCTATAAAAGGGCTAAAGTGTGTAAGCGAGCTGAGCTGACCGCCGTAAACTGGAGTGAAGGGATCAAAAGGAGTGGATACTTTTAAGGGAACAGCGTGATCCCATTCCAACACACACACACACACACACACACACACACACACACACACACACACACACACACACACACACACACAGGTAGGCTACTTGAAGTTGAGCTAGAGGTAAAGTAACTCTTTTAAGAGTCCATTTTGAACCCCTTTCCTTCACTCTGTGTGTGTGTGTGTGTGTGTGTGTGTGTGTGTAAGCACACAGTTTTCGGTGCAGCAGGTATCACACACAGACTTTGGTAGGAGGTTTCCAAAGCACCATAGACTGGATCTTTTAGTTTTCTTGGTTGACACTGAGGCTGGATAGCTTTAGTGTTTGTGCATTGCATGTGTGTGTGTGTGTGTGTGTGTGTGCGCGTGTGCCATATACGGCAAACAGGTTGAGGGGAGGCAGATCTGATCAGACGCACAGCAACAGAGGAGAGAGCGTGGCACAGGCTGAGCAGCAGCACATTGGATTACACACACACCAATACACACACACACAAACTCTGTGGCCAGCAGAACAGCTGGGAGAAGTGTGTGTGTGTGTGTCAGTGCCTGAAAGCGTTTCACATAATGCATGCCTCTGCCTTTGCACGTGCAGGACTGTTTGCTTGTCTATTATCTTTTGCTACTGTGTGTGTGTGTGTGTGTGTGTACCCAATTGAGGCTGTGTAAATATGTATGTGCAGGGAAAGAATGTTCTGTCGTCTCTTCAGACAGACGCTGTGTGTGAGTCTACCCTACCTCCCCTGGTCTGAAGACAGGAGGTGGAGGAGGGTTAAGGGGGGGCAGGAGGGAGGAAGAGCGATCAGATGACCAAGAGTAAAGCAGATGAGAAGATTAATCCAGCAGCAAGGGATGAAACAGAGATGAGAGAGGAAGGAGAGGATGATGGAGATTTTAGTACAGCAGGAGGAGGAGGAGATGGAAAGAAAGCGGAGGACACGGAGTGAAGGAGACAGGGGCCGACATGCTCTCTCCAGGAGTGCTCGGAGTGCTGCTCATTCATAATTCACCTCCATGCCAAACGTTCATTCACATATTGACCCCCCATGGCTGCACTCAATGGAGTTCTCGCCCCTCCACCTCTCCCTGTCTCTCAATGGACACCCCTGCGGTGTGACGTTCAGTTAGCTCGCTTCTTTTTCACTTTGGAGACAGCTGAGTTTCTCAGAGGAAGCCCGCGCTGTTTTTGCCCGTTACGGCTCTTTTGACGCCGGGAGTTTTTCGGCTCTGATGTGAGATTGAATTGTTTAAATTGAATATTGAATTCAGACTCGGCCCTAGACACAGATAATCGGTATGGATGGCTCAGTGGGTTAGTGCTCTCAGAACAACTGATGTTAGTCTGATTCCCTCAACACAACCACAACAGTCCATAATGGATCTATAATTCATGTGTGAATGAATTGACAAGTCTGTGTTTAGAATAAAAGCACAGACGCCAGCGCATGATTTCTTCAGTGTAAATACTAAAAACTGGCTCTTTTAATATTTCTGACTGTATTAGCCGTGCCTTGAGCTACACCATAACCCACCACTGTGCTGTGGTCAGCTGGGGCCCATGAGCCATATGGCAGAGTTTAAAATGCAAAGTCAGAAAAACGTGTACTGCAGAGGTAGGGGTGCAACAGATCACAAACCTCACGGTTCGGATCACGGTTCTTGAGTCACGGTTCGGATCATTTTTCAGATCAGCAAAGAAAAGGGGAGGAGACAAATATAACTTTGCTTTCCATTTATTAATTAAAGAATTTCAAGAACACTTAAAGCAAAGAACTTTGGGCTATAGTCTTACATGAAAACTAAAATATTGAAGATGTCCAATTTGAAACAAAATGAAATAAATAAGAAATAAAAATAAAACATTCAAGAATACTCAATTCTGTTAAGTTTAAGTGCAACATGAGGTATGTTGATACCCTCGTCCTTTGATCAATATTGAAAGAAAGAAACAGCCAGTAAGCTAGCTTCCACTGTTTCAACTGAACTGCTAGGCAACAACTTGGGTCTATGTTTACTTCCTGTCAGGTTATGTCATTCAAATACACTGCAATCATGTTTACCATTATTTTTTTTCAAAAAGATGAGAATATCTCCATTGTCTGGGGGAGGGTAGACCTTTCTGTGGTGACTGGGATATTACTATTGGGCCCGTCTAGCTTCCACTCTACTGCTTCTGTCAGCACCTGCGCCAGGTGTGTGTCTGTGTGACTCTCACAGAGGGGGCGTGTCTGCAGCACCGGACTATGAATCTCCCACTCCGCCGTGATGAAGTGAGCGGTCACAGTCATGTAGCTCTCTGTTGCCCTGGAGGTCCACCCGTCTGTGGTGATGGCAACAGAGGATGCCTTAGATAATTTGTCCACAATCCTGGTCTTTTCCTTTTCATAGAGGCCTGGAACAATCTTCATACTGAAGTGGGTGCGTGAGGGGATTTCGTAGCGTGGCTCAAGCACTTTAACCAGATTTTAAAATCCTTTGTTTTCCACAATGGAGAATGGCCTCGTGTCTGCAGCAAAAAAGACCCCAATAGATGCTGTAATAGCTTTAGCCCGGTCTGATTCTGCCACAAACGCTTTCTTAAATGCCTTTTTGTTGTTGTTGTTGTTGTTGTTGTTGTTGTTGTGCCTTGGTCCCCGTCGCTGACAAACCTGGATGGTGGCGCTTCATATGTGTGGACATGCCCGATGTATTACCGTTGTCGTATGTCTTTCTCTTTAAACAACGCCTACATACGTAACGGTTTTGTCCACCACCCTCATCCCGTCATTATAAGTTACAGGGAAGACAAAATGCTCCCAAACTTGCGACTTAAATGACGCCGGGGGCTTCTCAAGTTCCTCCGCTTGCCATGACTTTCACCGTTAAATGCTTTTAACACGCTCCGTTCACGTGAACACACTACTGCTTTATATCTGTTCACTGACACTTTGCATTGATATTAGGGGACTTGTTACTTGAAAAGGAACAACAACAGCAGCAGTAAAAAAAATAAATTACTCAATTAATCCGCAGTTCACAAGTGTGCCGTACCATGGGTTGTGATCCGAACCGATCATGGATCGATCCGAGATCCGTTACACCACTATGCAGAGGTACGTCCAGCTCTAAAAGGTAAACACTAAAGAAGTACAGCTTATCAGCAAAAGTACATAATATACTGACTGTTTTAGTTGTATATGTCAGATGGACTGGTAGCATGTTTACTCAGTGAGAAGAGGACATAGAAGGTACAGTGTTGACATTGTATCTCTGACTGTCTCTGCTAAAAGGGTCAAGGTGTTGTTATGAGGTCATATAGTACGACGAGTTCCTACAGCTGCAGTCATGTAAAGATACAGCATCTATAGTAGTAGAGTGAGACACAGCATCTATACATACGGAGTGAGGTAAAGCATCTATACACACAGAGTGAGATACAGCATCTATACACAGAGTGAGATATAACATATACATACAGAGTGAGATACAGCATCTGTATACAGAGTGAGATATAACATATATATACATACAGAGTGAGATACAGCATCTATAGTGGAAGAGTGAGATACAGCACATACAGAGTGAGGTACAGCATCTATAGTGGAAGAGTGAGATACAGCACATACAGAGTGAGGTACAGCATCTATAGTGGAAAAGTGAGATACAGCATCTATAGTGGAAAAGTGAGATACAGCATCTATACATACAGAGTGAGATACAGCATCTATAAATACAGAGTGAGATACAGCATCTATACATACAGAGTGAGATACAGCATCTATACATACAGAGTGAGATACAGCATCTATACATACAGAGTGAGATACAGCATCTATAAATACAGAGTGAGATACAGCATCTATACATACAGAGTGAGATACAGCATCTATACATAGAGTGAGATAGAGCATCTATACATACAGAGTGAGATACAGCATCTATACATACAGAGTGAGATACAGCATCTATACATACAGAGTGAGATACATCATCTATAAATACAGAGTGAGATACAGCATCTATACATACAGAGTGAGATACAGCATTTATAAATACAGAGTGAGATACAGCATCTATACATACAGAGTGAGATACAGCATCTATACATACAGAGTGAGATACAGCATCTATAAATACAGAGTGAGATACAGCATCTATAAATACAGAGTGAGATACAGCATCTATACATACAGAGTGAGATACAGCATCTATAAATACAGAGTGAGATACAGCATCTATACATACAGAGTGAGATACAGCATTTATAAATACAGAGTGAGATACAGCATCTATACATACAGAGTGAGATACAGCATCTATAAATACAGAGTGAGATACAGCATTTATAAATACAGAGTGAGATACAGCATCTATACATACAGAGTGAGATACAGCATCTATACATACAGAGTGAGATACAGCATCTATACATACAGAGTGAGATACAGCATCTATAAATACAGAGTGAGATACAGCATTTATAAATACAGAGTGAGATACAGCATCTATACATACAGAGTGAGATACAGCATCTATAAATACAGAGTGAGATACAGCATCTATACATACAGAGTGAGATACAGCATCTATAAATACAGAGTGAGATACAGCATTTATAAATACAGAGTGAGATACAGCATCTATACATACGGAGTGAGATACAGCATTTATAAATACAGAGTGAGATACAGCATTTATAAATACAGAGTGAGATACAGCATCTATACATACAGAGTGAGATACAGCATCTATAAATACAGAGTGAGATACAGCATTTATAAATACAGAGTGAGATACAGCATCTATACATACAGAGTGAGATACAGCATCTATACATACAGAGTGAGATACAGCATCTATAAATACAGAGTGAGATACAGCATCTATACATACAGAGTAGGGCTGCACAATTAATCGAATTTTAATCGCGATCACGATTTTGGCTGCCACGATTAAATGAGCATGATCGTCAGCGATATTGACTAAAATGCGTGCTCTGCTACATATCAAATCAAGCGCTTCCTCAACTAACAGTCAGCCGACCACCAGGGGGAGAACGAGATGGGAGGTGTCATGCGCGCACCCTGCAGACTCCGCTATTAGTAGAAGAGTAGAGAGACAGACAACAGAACAGAGAGCAGACGGTCACGGGTGTCGTGTGAAAAGTACATCAAATGTCAGGAGCAGAAGGCGAGGAGCTAGCCCCTCGAAAAGGATCATCATCCGTTGTCTGGAAGTTTTTTGGATTTAGGGCAAGTGATGTTAACCAAGAACAAATCATATGACAGAGTGCGTTAGAGTTGTGTCTGCGCCGCATAGCAATACAACTAACTTGTTCAGCCACCTGAGAAATCACCACAAACCACAGTACGATGAATGCATTAAGGCCAAAGCTAACGTTACCTCACTGAATCTCCGTCCATGTCCAACGTCAACCCAGAAAACCATAACAGCGACCCTGCATAGCGACAGTGTATCCATCCACCTCCCAAAGACACGCTGAAATAACGGATGCAATTGCATTTCATTTGGCCAAAGACGTGTCCAATAAATACTGTGAGCAACACACATATTTATTTTTAGTTAGCCCTTTATTTTGGGTAAAAATGTTATTTATATTTTTCTTCAGGTGAATAAGAACCGTATACATTTTATTTTGATGTAAAGACGTGTACATTAGCTGGAATGTAGCACAACATGGAAGTGAAAGCAGTGCTCTGTTGATTTAATTTTGGGTAAAAAGTGTTGATACTATTTTATTTATATTTTCCTTCTACGAGATGCACTGTGATAAGGACCAGTCTGATGCAAATATTTGTACATTAGCCAGAATGTAGCACAACAATGGAAGTGGAAGCAGTGTTCTTGTTCATTTAAACGTGAAAGTGCAATAAAAAGATGTTGTCCCTAAAATTAATGAATAATCGTGATAAATAATCGTGATCGCAATATTGATCAAAATAATCGCGATTATGATTTTGGCCATAATCGTGCAGCCCTAATACAGAGTGAGATACAGCATCTATAAATACAGAGTGAGAAACAGCATCTATAAATACAGAGTGAGAAACAGCATCTATAAATACAGAGTGAGAAACAGCATCTATAAATACAGAGTGAGATAGAGCATCTATAAATACAGAGAGATAGAGCATCTATAAATACAGAGTGAGATAGAGCATCTATAAATACAGAGTGAGATACAGCATCTATAAATACAGAGTGAGATACAGCATCTATAAATACAGAGTGAGATACAGCATCAAAAAATACAGAGTGAGATACAGCATCTATAAATACAGAGTGAGATACAGCATCTATACATACAGAGTGAGATAGAGCATCTATACATACAGAGTGAGATACAGCATCTATAAATACAGAGTGAGATAGAGCATCTATAAATACAGAGTGATACAGCATCTATAAATACAGAGTGAGATACAGCATCTATAAATACAGAGTGAGATACAGCATCTATAAATACAGAGTGAGATACAGCATCTATAAATACAGAGTGAGAAACAGCATCTATAAATACAGAGTGAGATAGAGCATCTATAAATACAGAGAGATAGAGCATCTATAAATACAGAGTGAGATACAGCATCTATAAATACAGAGAGATAGAGCATCTATAAATACAGAGTGAGATACAGCATCTATAAATACAGAGTGAGATACAGCATCTATAAATACAGAGTGAGATACAGCATCTATAAATACAGAGTGAGATACAGCATCTTTACATACAGAGTGAGATACAGCATCTATAAATACAGAGTGAGATACAGCATCTATAAATACAGAGTGAGATACAGCATCTTTACATACAGAGTGAGATACAGCATCTTTACATACAGAGTGAGATACAGCATCTATAAATACAGAGTGAGATACAGCATCTATACATACAGAGTGAGATACAGCATCTATAAATACAGAGTGAGATACAGCATCTATACATACAGAGTGAGATACAGCATCTATACATACAGAGTGAGATACAGCATCTATACATACAGAGTGAGATACAGCATCTATAAATACAGAGTGAGATACAGCATCTATAGTGGAAGAGTGAGGTACAGCATCTATAGTGGAAGAGTGAGGTACAGCATCTATACAGAGTGAGGTACAGTATCTATACATACAGAGTGAGGTACAGCATCTATACACAGAGTGAGGTACGTCTGTCTCAGTACAGTGAGTCGTGACGCTGCCACTGTCGTTCAAGGGTTTGTTTCCCAGTGGAACCAAGTCTACTAAATATAGTTAAACTAATTAAAGGCATGGTCCACCCCCCTAAAGAGAAAGATTATTAAAGCAACTTCATTCATTAACCCTTTTTTATTGGTTAATGAAAACGTGACTTGAGATAGCTCCAAAATAAGAACATCCAAGGCATTATTAGCTGACTGTTTGTTATCCTTGCCTTTCACTAGCCTGGCTAGCTTGTCTACTCGTAACAGAAGAAGCGGATCAATGAAGAAGACACTTTTAACAAAACATATTCCACCAACTCAGCAACTCAACAGAATGATCTAAAAGTACAGATCTAATAGTAGTTTTTAATAATCAGTTCAGAATTAAATGTATCCATTGTAATTTAAAGATGCAACGTGTAATGCCTAGCCACCTCCTCCAAACAAATAGGGGGCAGCATTTCACCTCTACTAATTGGGTCCATACAGTCATATTCAAAACACTATCTACCAACTTACAGCAGGGCAAGAATATGAAAATAATCAACCAACTGCTGAAACTCTGAGAGCCGGTCAAAATAACACTGCTATCTTATAATCTTCACATGTGGCATTGGCATATAGTTTAAGTTAGCCAAATGTGTGCTGAGTCTAACCTGCATAACGGCAGCAACAGAAGGTTTGCTGATGCGAACATTCTAATTCCTACCTACGAAGCTTTCATTAGTCGGCTGCACAACACCAGACCTGTTGCTCCAAGTTAGAGCGGGTTGTCTTTCAATCGGAACATCAGCGGTTCAATGTTGATGTGTACTTGGGCAAGACAGTTAACCCCAAATTGCTCCCGAAGGCTGTGCCATCAGTCTATGAATGGGTGTGAATGGGTGAATGACATGTAGTGTTAAAGCGCCAAGTCCATTTACCATTTTGAATTGCTGAACAAATCAGAGATGTCAATCAGAGGTCTGGAACCAGCATACCAATAGTGGTCATTCAGCAGTAAACATGCTAGCAGATTAGCTTGTTAGCGGTAGAACTAGCTGGGCTACCTCATGTGACCCTCACCTTGTAGGTCATTTAGCATCACACTGGTTCCCTCCACAAAAAGACAATGGGATGTTTCCTTTGGATTTTGGATTATTGCAGAAAACAAGCTCTGTGGCAAACAAACGTTTATGAAATGTACATGTTTTGTTCAGCAAGACAATCTTCACAAATTTATATTTTTATGATTTTTAAAGGGTGAATGCAATCAACAAAAGTGAAAAGCAAACGTAAGGTTATAAACAAACGACACCACAATCACATGGCTTCCCGTCACCACACCAAATGTGACTCCAAATGTCCAATATTTAACCCTTTAATGAGCTGCATTTGAAGAATCAGTGATGTCCTCAAATCCTAAAGTTCCTTCCTAGTTTACTGAACTGAGTGAGATCTGTGTAGATGTTTTAAACATTGTCAGCCAGCTGGGCAGAAATTGTAGGATTAGGAAATGTAACAAAAACCAGGGTGTATCTTTAATCCCATTGCTTTACTGTTTACATGACTTTTGGATCCACATTGCAATAGTTTCAGTATAAAACAGCTCGATTGTGCTGCACAGGAGAAACTTTTCTTCCAATGTGTTTTCTTTTTCTGTTTTCCTCCACTTTTTGGAGTGATTAGTTAATGACTGAGTTTTAATACAATTAATTTCTTTTAATTTGTTTGTAGGTGCCCTTTGTCGGTAATGTCCGGGTTCATGTGTTGAAACAACTGCAGAGTTAAAAGTAAGGTCTTAAATCACAGTGGAAACACAAAATGGCTTGAAGGAATAACGCTCCTCTGTATCCCCCAGGTTCTAATTGTCTTCAATAGGCCTCCTGCTGATGTGAGATGGACTCATTGTCCACAGTGATGGGCAGCACCTCTGCTCAATTAGCCTCTCTCTACTTAGGCCATGTCCACATTACTCCGTTTCCATTTGAAAGCGCATATCTTTTGCTACGTTTACACTGAGCGTCCACACTACGCCGGCGTTTCAGATCACTGAAAACGGAGGAGTTTGAAAACGCTCCCGAAGACGGATCATTTTGAAAACGCCGGGGTTGCGTATTCGTGTGGACAGTCAAAAACGGATAAGTTTGGAAACGATGACGTCCACACCCGCGTTCGCTACTTGATTGGTTCTTAGCAGTCATGACGTGTCCTTCCCTGATTCGTCACACACCTATCACGTGACCGTTTCCCGGAAGAAAACAAACAACAACATTGATTACCGATCGACTACCAGGTTAATGCAACATGGACAACTGATTACAGGTGATGCTGACCGTGTTGTCTTTACTAGCAGCTGTTGTTCAGTTAAAGTCTGCATTATTACGGAGGAAGCAGCTGTTATTGGAGCGATTAGTGAGCGGCGTGACCAGCGGCGTCTGAAGTCACAGTTAGCGGCTTTAGGGAGGACAATGGACAACAAACGGAGGACTTTCCTTTTCTTATTAATGCTTATTTTGTTCTGCACAACTATTGTGAAGTCCACAGATAAAATGTAAAGGAACAAAACATTGATTGCTCTCCAGTTTACACCGCCACCCACCCGCATGCCCAGTGTACGTGAATAGTCACGTGATATTCGTTTTCAGGCGTTTTAGTCTGGACGGAGATCATTTAGAAAACGCTGTGTGGACGGAGATCGTTTTTTTTAAAAACAAAAACATAATAGTGTGGATGTAGCCTTAGTCGTGCTGAGCTATTGCTGGCCGCATCCTCACTCAGTAGCACATACACAACTGCATGCACATAAACACACCCTGAGTGGCAGGCAGGCATGAGCACAGTTCCACTATCACGCATAGAAAGACGTCAGCAGGTGTAAAAATAGATTTTATAAATGGGGGGGAAAAGTGTTATATGTTTACGAGGGGTGATGTCATGTTTTGGTTTACATCCATAGCTGACGAATGGGAGTATCAGCCGGCTCAGCTTTGGCTCGGCTAGCTGCTGTTTGTTTTTTTGTGCTTTTAAAGCAGCAGAGTTCAAGGAGTTGCAGTTTGTGTGTGTGTGTGTGTGTGTGTGTCTGTGTCTCTGTCTATGTGTGTGTTGTTTTCAGTGGTGGAGGCATGCACACGGTGACGCTGCTCTGGTTACCAAGCAACACAGGAACGTGGGTGGAAGGATTTCCTGTCCTTAGGAAGCTTTGTTTATAAGTGGGGGGGAGAGTGAGCGTGTATGTATATGCACGTGTGTGTTTGTGTAGATTTCAGTGTGCATTTCAGCTGTATGCTTGAGTGCTTGTGTGTTTTTAATGCACTCTTCGCCTCAAGTAAAAGTGCTCGAGAAAAGTCACTTAAGACACACACACACACACTCACACTGTGTGCACTGTACACATAGAGGAAAGGCAAAAAGGGCCCTTTCTCTTCTGTTGAGTGTGATTTGCGTTGCATAACTCCTCTGTTTGCAGCGCTCTGTCTCCTCCTCTCCTGCCCCAACACTCTCACCATGTCACCGCCGCCACGCTCATGCCAGGCCGCCTCCCGCTAATGATGTCATCAGCATGCCTCATTTTATGTCTCCTCTCACACATGAGATTGCAATTATATGTTCTTTGCCCTGCATGCGATCACAAAAGAAAAACACACACGCAGCATGGCCGTCCTGCAGGCGTTGGACCCCGTGATTACGTAATTGACATTGAGTGAATGGGGTGACGTCAGCTTGGCTCGCTCTGACTCTCTAACTGTCTTTCTGGCTAGCTACAGTGATGTCATAAGTGGATGGAGCCATACACTGTGTGTGTGTGTGTGTGTGTGTGTGTGTGTGTGTGTGTGTGTGTGTGTGTGTGTGTTGGCATGCATAATCGTGTGTGGAGACAGAAATGACCTCAGGAACCATCTGATTTATATAATGTGTTTACTCCTCTTTTCTGCTCTTCCTTCCCCTTGAAGTGAGAAGACTTTACAGCTAATAGATATTTTATTGTGCTGTGTGTGTTCTTAGCAACATGAGCCGTTTAAAGATGCACTGGAGCACACACACACACACACACACACACGTCCTGTTGCGCCCCCCTGAGAGTGGCCTCTATTAGAAATGAATATCCCAGTGTCTCGCAACTGGTAACTCCATCGCCTCGTTGCCCTCTGTCTGCGACTGCCTGACCTTTGTTGATTCATTCCGAGACTCGCCAACAATCACAGGCAGGCAGTGAATGAAAGGAGAAGGAGATGATGCTGGGTCGTCTCCACAGACGCTGTGTACGTGCCAGTTCTTATTTTAGCAAAAAGAAAACACGGCGTCATGGAGAAAGAGGAGTGATTTGGTGGTCGGCCTTCTTCAGCTCTCGACAAAAATATCTGTTTTTAGCTGGCCGCTTGAGCTACAGGGTTTTAAGCACAGAGGAAGATCTCTATTTGTGTCTTGGGTTGAATAGGCCGCCTGTTGTGTTCTCTCTGCATTGTGGTTGAAGCTCTGAACATCAGCCATCTAACGTTGGGAGAACTGGGAGCTTTTAAAAGACCTGAATACACACTCACACAAAGACACACAAACACACTTTGTCTTTCTGCCGTCCTTCTAACCTCAGACCCCAAACCGAAGGGAAATCACACCACAATGACTTAACAGTTCATGAGCTGAGCAGCAACACACATACAAATGGTTTGAATACACACACACACACACACACACACACACACAAACAGAAAATATGCAGATTTTCCCAATAAACTGATTAGCATTAGCTAATCTAAGACCAAACCACAAACAGTCCACTGTGCATTCCACTAACCGGACAACAGCTCAACACTGAGCAGGATGATTTTATACCACTGCACCAACACACACACACACACACACACACAAATAAACACAAAGACAAAACCCACACGTACACTTAAGACCATAACAGCACAAATATATCATAGATTCAGTCCAAATAATGTCCGAACTTCACTTTAACATGTAATTATATACATATGCACACACACACACACATGCACACGCTCACCCCCCAGCAGTCTTAGGGCCTTAGTCAGCGTCTGTGTGTCCATGCGTGGGCCTGTTCCCTGGCAGTGTGAGGGGAAAAAATACCTTCCCATATGATGTAAACACCAAAGTCCCTGTGTGTGTGTGTGTGTGTGTGTGTGTGTGTGTGTGTGTGTGTGACTGGCATTCTCTGAGATAGGATTCGCTCTGTGTGACAGTGTACCAAATTATTCCACAACACTGCAGTTTCTTTTTAAAGATAAGTTTCTCTGCCATCTCCGCCTTGTTCCACTGCACACAGTGGAAAGAGACGGTGAAGATGGAGGAGACAGAGGAGCTGACGTGTGACATCACTAACTGAAGCGAGGAAGTAAAGTAAAAAACTACAGGCCACTGCTTTTAACTCAGTTTAAAAAAAGAGTCTTATATTGATTGTATGATGCTTTTAGAGCACGCAGCACTTTGTTTAGAGAAATGCCAAACCAGTGAACTTCATTCTTTTTTTCTCTTTTATAGAAAATATAATTATTGAGTCTTTGGAGGCTTCTCAGTTTTTCTCTTTAATACATGACTCACATCTTAAATGTGTAATGTATGATTGTGTGTGTACGTATAAAAAAATGTCAAACTGACTGTACGTACATTGTCACAGATAACAGAAGATATATATTTAAAGCTATAGACCAGGGAATATAGTAACATCAGTTCATTACAGCTACGCAGTACGATCTTAGCATATTGACGGCTGTATTAGTTACCTTATTAAAGGTAACTCCACCAACTAAGAACTGCACTGAGGCTTGCTAATAACAAAGACAGAGGAGAGATGATAGATGTGTTACCATGGGAGCATACCATAGCATATCTGTTTATTTTTACATTTATACTCTCATTTACTTGCAGTGTAGCTGCAGTGGACAAAACTCAGTACAGTTCTATAAAGAAAGAATTAGATTTTGATCAGCTTTACATTCAAATATTCCTGGATCGGCCTTGATACCAATCTTTAGGATCGCTCGAAACATCCCCAGTTTTCACAGGCCGAGTTGTACTTCCCATGATGAATAAACTAATACACCGGATTCATAAAATTGATCAAGCAGACAGCACCTTCGCCAGCAACTGCAAGTTCTGCATTTCTATGTCCATTTCTCAATTGATACGTCCCATGTCCAGATCCAACACTTTGATTTATCTTGGCAAATTATACAAATCCACAGTATTTGTGTCAGGGAGAAAATCATTTGCACGCTGAATTTACTGTTTAGCATGGATTCAGACTGACAGCTTGTTACATCACTGCAGGGGGCTACGTTGTTTGAGGCAGTGTTGTAGTCAAGACCACCTAAACCGAGACCAAGTCATGACCAAGACAAGATTGTATCGAGACCAGGCGGCAACCTCCAGATCTGAAAAGTGAAGCCATGAGTCCCTTAAAGCTGCATTCTCTCTAGTGTCCATCAGGGGGCGACTCCTCTGGTTGTATAGAAGTCTATGAGAAAATGACTCAACTTCTCTCTTGATTTATTACCTCAGTAAACATTGTAAACATGAGTTTATGGTCTCAATCTCTAGTTTCCAGTCTTCTTCAATACAGCATGATGTTCATTTAGTACATTATGGTCCATTTAGAGTCAGATAGACCTTAAAGTAGGGTATGCTTTAGGGCGGAGCTACCTAGGGATTGACAGGTCTCTGCAACGGAGTTGTCCGGTCGGGAAGTTGTCCTTGTTTTCGTCTTACAAATTTAACCCTTTCACACTATGTTTTCACTTGATGCAAATTAATTATAACAGTGTTCAACAGTGTTGTACTCATTTCTTGTGTCACTTCTGTTTGCAAAAAAAAACAAGATGGCGACGGCCAAAATGCCGAAACTTAAGGCTTCAAACCAGCAGTGCACAAACCAATGAGTGACGTCATGGTGACTACGTGCACTTCTTGTATACAGTCTCAAGACTGGAGTAGACCAGGTGTACTACAACACTGGTTTAAGGTAAATCTGATCCAGGAAGTCGAGTTGGAGTAATAGATTAATGCATGTAAAGGTTTATCAGACGCCAAAACACCAATACTCACAGACGGGAGTTTACAACTCTGGAATTTATAATGGCAGCTATTGTTTGATCTTTCATTGTGACGATCGCATGGCAAACCGTAATACTCAGAAATAGTACCTGATTGGCCATTGCAGTGCATTGCCTGTTGATGTTGCGTTGCATCAAAAGTTGAGCATGGTCAAACACTTTGCTGGAGCCCCCTGCGTTGGAGCCCCCTGCGTTGGGGCCCCCTGCGTTGGGACCCCCTGCGTTGGGACCCCCTGCGCCGACAGACTGGCTCTACTCAAAGCTCACTGTTTGTGTTTTGAAACAGCACTGTGCATAAAGGGGTGGAGGTAGAGAGGACAGGAGCCTTGTTCCTGTGATAACCTATAAAGAATTCAGTACACAGATGGGCTGAGCGGACTACAGTCCTGATGAAACACACTTTTGTAAGTAATATTCAATTTCACTTTCTTGTTACTGTACTCTATGTTGTCCTAAGGGTTTTCCTGTACAGAGTTACAGGAGAGCAGGGGTATGGCAAGCCTTGAGGGACAATAATGGAAAGCACAGAATAAGGCAGAGCTAACAAGATTAGCTCCAGTTTAGCAACGATCGACGAACTGAACCGAAGTTTGCTCAAAAGTGAGAATGTGACCTGGTGTGGCCAAACATGTCTGTATGTTTTCTTTTTTACACCATAGTCACCAGTAGCTGTGTGCTGCTGTCCCCTTTGGTTTCACTGTGGGATGATTGACTGTGGTCTCTAATGAAGCACCAGCACATTCAAACACTCCACAAAGAGAGCAAGGTGCAAAACAATCATCGACTGTCACCACATTCATCACAACTGCATTCTGATCTGGTCGGTTGGGCACCTCACACTGGAAAGGATATGGGCCGTGTGTTTGTTGCTAGGCAACTTTGTCACAATACCCCTGTGACCTTCCGACCCTGCCAAGTGTGGTGTTACTGTCCCCGTCTCACACTTGTATGCGTGTGTGCGTGTTATCTGAGACGATGGTGCGACTGCCGCATAGCAACTGAGAACAGCTGTGATTTCACTGTGTGTGTATGTACGTGTGTGTGAGCACTGTTCATCTATACACACACCCACAATAACATAATATGCCACACTGTCATTTCCACAGCGTGATAGCGCCATAGACTCAATCAGCCAAAATACAACCCCCCCCTACACACACACACACACACACACATTGTCAAATCACAGCCAAAAATAGAGAGCAGAGGGAGCGACGGAGCAATCATTTCCCTGAAGATCCATTCATGTAAAATACTGTTATTCAAAGCTCCCTCCCCCTTATCCAATAGTCTTATTCATCTCTCTCTCTTGACTGCAAAACCAAACACGCCTTGTCTTCTGCTTCCCGGCAGGAGCCTGTGTGCCCGCGCACACGCCAGCGCTCGCGTGTGTGTTTTCTCCGCTCTTCTCCATGAGAGGAATGTCCTTGGCCTGTCCGATCTGCGTGCTCCCACCGAGCCCTCCATCAAACACCTGGGGCGGGTTCTCCCGCGCCGCTCCAGCCAATCAGCGGCCCTGGCAGTTAATGACATCAGTTAGCGGAGGATCTTTAGGACCGGCCCCTCGAGGTGATTCGCCGGAGAGAGAGTGCTCTTATTGTTATGATGATTAAGTGTTATATGAAGGGCTATCAGAGGAGAGCCCCTTAATGAAAGTGGAGCACAGAGAGCAGCGGCGGCAGAGCCGTGGAGAGCTACAGGGGAGACAGGCAGATATGGAGCTAGCAGCAGAGTGAGGGAAAAACAAGGAGCGTTTAAAGTGGGAGAAGACTGAGATGGTGGGAGAAAGAGGGAGCGCAGGGCTGAATATTCAGCAGCTGTGTGTCCAGACTTGCTGACTCCGGGTGTTCATGCTCTGAATGTACCATGAGAGGTAGACAGTGTGCGCAGGAAACCGCTGTAAAAGAGCAAAAGGGGAAGGAGAGAAAGAGAGAACAAGTGCATGTATGCACAGATGCATACAAATGTGCGTGGTTTTGTTGGCTGTGTGTGTGTTTGTGCCTGTGCAAGAGTGAACACTGGAGTTTCCCTTGCCATTTGGTAAAGGAGTGAAACGCCCTGCCTCAGAGGAAAATTCCATCCTCAGCTGCTCCTACGCCGTCGTAAATCATCCGGCTGGGATGTCCAACGCGTTCTGTTATTTGGTGAATAAGCGGTTGTCATTTGCCTTTTTGTTGTATCCACTTTCCTTCAGCCTCTCACGTCATCTTCAGTTAGGGTTTTCCTACATTTCCCAGAATGCCTCTTGACACCCCAGCTCCCCACTCTTTCCCCAGCCTAAGAATGTGCTTTAACTTGTTGATTTGTAGCTGCTGGTGTCTTAAGAGAGAGTTATAGAAGGGTATCTTTTCCAGTCTAGAGAAAAGTGAGGTGCCCCCTTTCAACACACCCAGTCTTGTGGTTGCATTGCATTATGGTCTACCATATACGAAATATGTAAGAATGCCTCGTCCATGACGGATTGCTTCCAGTATGAATGCATTTGTTGCAGACTAGAGCCTCCAGAGAGGATCTCCTGCTCTTTGATCTTCAGGAAAGTCGAGCCCAAAACCCACACTAAACAGCACGATGAGACCAGACCTCCTTCAGGTCGAAGTGTTTAAAGGTGGATTTTTCACTCGCTTCTCGCACACCAAAGCTATTTCATTAGGATGGGTTCCACTGGAGAGCTGAAGTGCCTGATTCGGTTTCACGGGCTCCTCCGCCCTCACAAGAACACGATTATGGAGGAAACACTCACTTGTCTGTCTAGTTGATGGTTTGTCTCAATGCTATGGTTCAGTTCTTTCTTTTCAGGAGCAATGACTGAAATCAACTTTTTGGCTCAGGGGCTGTTGGATTGAAACATAATCATTTTTTACCATCCTCAACTGTGACTGCTTCTCGTACATTACTGATATACATTTTCATGTAACATGTTACCGTACATGTTTTCATGTGGATCAAGTGAGCAGAAGTGAAGAGCAGTTTGAAAGTTTGAGATGAGACTAAAACAGGAATTCTCTGCAGTGAGGCATCGAAATGCTATCAGCCAGTAGATTAGTGTGCTTCAGAACATGACTATGAGACACAGCTGAACAGACACTTATTGATAGGGTTAACCTATCAATGATTTTGCTTGTGCTGTGGTGATTGTTCTCACAATACACATATTGTTGTGTGCTTGGATACCTCTATTATGAAAGTCAGGCCATAAAAATGCTTTTAGTGACTGTCAAAGCTCCACCAGACTTCCTGTCTTTCCAGCAGAGGAAAAGAGCGCCTGGCGGTAGCTTCTCATGGCTGGTTAGCTCTGACCAGCTCCATGGCAGTCTGTGCCATGGCAGTCTGACCAGCGCTCCGTGTGGAGCGCTGGTCAGTCAGTGTCCTCGTGTCCCCTGACGCCTCTCTCCTCCCACAGTCGTTGCTCACCCTCACTCCTCTGTTGCTTTCTTCAGGTATGCAGGGATGGTTCTGGCCGAATTTAAGAGTGTAGTTAGCCTCCTGAGCTGCACTGGCTGCAGAATCAGTAAATGGACTTGGATTGTAAATGGACTGTACTTGTATATCTTTTTTCTAGTCTTCCGACCACTCAAAGCTCTTTAACACTACATGTCATCATTCACCCATTCACACCTATTCATACACTGATGACAGGAGCTACCATGCAAGGTACCACCTGCCCATGAGGACCAACTAACACTGAGCCACAGTATCCGGCAAGACGCTGCGTTGGCCAATGAAATACCTACAACTTGATAAGCATAAGGCTTCATACCCCTGGATTTATTTCTCCAACTCAATGTCCAGTCTGGGAGTTGTCTGTTTTTTGTCTTACAGCTTTAAGTTAATTGTAACATTTTTTGTCACCTAAAAGTATCTTATTCAGTATTCAGTTGCAGTAAGCTCCACCCTCTTGTGTCACTTCTGGTTGCAGTAAAACCAGATGGCGGCGGCCAACATACCAAACACCAGGCTGTGATGTCACATTGTCGACATCCACTTCCTATAAACAAGCTATGGGTTACACTTGTCTCCTCAATGCGACTTTTGTGATCAGATGTGATCAGAACTCAGCTGTTTGACACTCCAATGCTACCTGCCTGATCTGATAGTGATCTGATATATTGCGTGGTCAAAGAAACGGCTGTAAAACTGGATAAACACATTTAATGTCCTATAAACTCTTCACATTAAAAGTCCCCCGTTACTTTACTATTTAAAGCTTTTACTTTGAAACTGCAACATCAGCAGTCTTTGGGTTCTTCATCAGCACTAACTTAACAGGATTCAGGCAGCAGGTCTCAGCTGGGCTCGAGCCCCGGTTTTCTGTTCCTCTTCCCTTTGCTCTCCTTGGGATGAGTGAAGATGATGGAGACCTACGTTTGATAAATTGTCCGGATTGTGCCACCCTGCTCTCCAGGCGAACCAGGCCACCTCGGTATTTGGTCAGTAACAGTTGAACCTGGCTTAACTGTTCCTAAAACGCACATTGTATTGGCCAATAAACTGCATACAAACGCACATTTCTGATAGATCAGATCGCAACGTGATCAGCCTTGTTCTACTGTTCACCTCATGTAATAAAGGCTTCTCCAATGGTGGCGCGTCCATCCAAAGTAAGCATCTGACGTGAGCGAGCACTCGTCTCAACCACTGCACAATTCTTGAATTCCTTTCCTTTGGTTTTTTGGAACATTCTTGTGCGTGAATGTCCCAACAGTAAGTTGTGATTTTATGCTGATAATGAGACTGAGAACGGACTTCATGAATGTTGTGACGAAAGATAAAACCTCATGACATCCTGTTCAATTCATGGCTCTACCTCTCCTGGATGCTATTTCCTCGTCTCAGTGTGTGGGCATGTTGGCTGTGTGCAGGGTTAATGTTAGAGTGGGTGTGTCTTTGAGTTAGTCTGCAGCCAACAGATGGACCCTTCTCAGTTTATCCAACAAACACTACTATCACTGGCATTGATTTGGCACCGGGCAGATGGAAACTTCAGACTTTGCTCCGGAGTCGCCGTCAGGGAGGAAGCCGTATGATGAGCTGCAAGTATGTGATGTAGTAATGTGGAGAAAGCTACGAGGATGTGCAATCATTGCGTTTGAGCTCAAGCAAAGCTAGGTCATGTTATGCTATCATAAAAGGCTGAAGAAGTGGCGGCTGACAAAGCTTCAGCTGCCCTCCCCTTTCCTCCAGAAATCTCCAGCTAACAAGGAAGCTTCACCACATATTCTGGGCTGGCAGAGTGGACGCTAGCCCCCCTCTTCTTCTCCCACACATCACCCCTGGCTGACGGAATGTAGCGGAAAACGAGGGACTCGAGATAGAAGATCACAGGCCTTAATACCAACCACATTGTGTGTTGTTCTCCTGTTTCCCATCTCCTGTGTTCTCCGCATCGGGAGTCAAACAGCCTTTGATGAATATCTACAAAGAGATTTGAGACTTATAAAGAGCGGCAATTTAGCCAGGTATGTTATCTTAAGCCTGGTAATTTGGGAATTCAATTCACTCATAGGGGGAGCCCGTGGTGTTTATCAGGCGGACTAGCATGAGCTGTGTGCATTGAAATGGAGAGTTTCAGGGCGATCTAATCAATGACTGGCCACCTCTTAAGACTGGGCTTATCATCTCTTATCCTGCTCCCCTTTCATCCTGCTGCATGCATGTATGTGAGTGTGCTGTACCCATGGATCAGAGTTACACATCTAATCACGCCACCATCATCCCTAATTCTGTTGGCAGGGCCTGTCAAACAGCATACGCTGAAAGACAGGGTGACTTTGAAATGCTGCTAATGACCCTAGGATATAACTACCCTCTCTCTCTTCTACTCCCCCTCACTCTTTCTTTCTTGTCCACTCCTGTCATTTGCACTCTTGGTTATCCTCTTTCTTGTTCACTGCAACTCTCTGGATCTGCTGATAAGAAAATGCAAGGGAGGTGGTGTGCCAGGAAACGAGGAGTCATACCTTTTTTTAATATTGTAAGATAATTCAAACTGGACAGGCTGGCAGGTGAAGTCGTTAAGGGTTAACGTGAAGACGAGCTTCTGTCTAAATGTTACTTAACCTTTATTTAAACTGGGCAGCCTCACAGAAATAAAATCTCCTCCATCAAGGGAGGCCGGCCAGAGACACAGCATACAAGTCTCAGACAGAAAAACACACAAAAGCAAAATACAATCAAAGCGACGTAGCAGGGAGACTACTTTATAAGCAATCCAATAGGCAACACTTCAGCGTCAAACCAGCAGGCTCATTGCCAAACCTATTTAAATCTTGTCTAAACAAAGCAAAGACAGCTCCTTATTGAGTCTGCCACAAGAACCTTCATTAACCGTGTAAACTCGCAGAGAGAGCTTCCAGCTTTAAATCATTTTGCGGCCCGTTCCACGAGGAGGGAGCAGAGTACATAAAGGCACTTTTGCCTAATTCAGCTGTGACCTCAGGGACAGATAGCAAACACAAATCCTGGGACCGCAAACAGTGATTTACCAACTGCTTTTTCTCTTTTTAGAGATGTAAGGAAACAGTGAATTAGTAGAGCCAGAGTGGCGGTATATAATTAAAGTGAAGAAGGGAATAAGTGGAACAGTGGATCATAGAAGGTGACACTGATGAGAGACAGAGGTAGAGTCAGTAATGCAGCTCAAGAAGGAGTGAGGCCTGTGAATATAAAACAACTTCCTCAAGTGCTAGCACGGCAATAGAAGTAAACACTCTGTCTCAGCAACAGTCAAAAAAACATCACGGTGTGGAGAAAACCGGATTTCGGCCAAACCTTTTATGCTTTTGAGCCCACTTACTCCTTTGCACAAGCTTGTCCTACTTTCCAGGCAGCCATTTTCCATTCAGCTTCGACAGCAACAAAGCCAAGTAGCAAACATTTGAAAGTTGCTTGAGATCACAGTGAGATTTGCGTCGTCCTTCAGCACTAGTTGGGTGGTGCGCACATATTCTGGTGCAGTCCCAAACGTTCATGAGGCTGCTAATGTTAGCATGCTAACATGCTCACAATGACAACTTTAATGTTCATTAGGTATAATGTTCACCATGTTCAGTTTAGCACGTTAGCATGCAAACATTTGATGATTAATGAGCAAAACTCAGATGAGAGCAGCTGGTCCACCTTAAAGGAGCAATCTGAGCATTAATATAGCAGCGAACAACTATGGTCTACGTTAAGGTGTAGAGGAGTAATGTCTACCTGAGCAGAGATTGAAGTGTGTTGTTGACATGCACACATAGCTCAAAGCTAAAAGCACATACTAGCTCACAGGTGGAGACCAGTTTTCAGTACTTGACATGTTTTGACACTGCAAGCTGTGGACACATTTTGGTTTAACAAAAGTACTGATGCTTTGGTACCCAGCACTAAACAAAATACTATTTTCTTTTAGGTTTGTATCCTTACATGCGTATGTAGAGTTGATACATGTTCATTTTCAGGATTGTGCAAGTATTCAGATAACAAAAAAATAAGACTGATATCCTTTTAAAATGTGACCGTTGTAAATCAATTGTCATGCATTATTTAACTGGATAAAACATGCAGATCAACCTCTCAGTCAGGTGCTGAAACATGCTCTGTGAAGAGCAGCATTACCCTTACTAGTGTGATTCCTCACGTCACTTCTCCCTTTTTTTGGACCTGTTTGCGAGTTGGTAAACAGTCTGAATTTTGTTTTGTCAGCATTCAGAACACGTTTGAGTCAACATAAGGTATCTTGTGCAGTGTTAAAAACAGCTTGTAGGAGTGGGAGGGAGGAGTGAAGGATGTAAGCAGAGTTGTATCATCAGCAGAAGCGGTGTAAGTATCGTCAGCAAAGGCCGGCCGGATAGCACAAACTGCTGCCTCACCCTCTTGTCCATCTCTTTGCACTTTTCAAATCCAACTTTCTCCTCTCCACCAGAACATATTTGTTCTGTTTCACCTCTCTCTGCCAAAGGTGATCTAATGAACTCTTCAGTCTTGACTTGCTTTCTCGACCAAACATCGGGCAGTTGGATGACAAACTTCTCTCACTGGAGTTTGAGCTCATTTGCTTATTGATTCCAATCTAACATTTCAGCCAAATTTGCACAAGGCTCAAAGAGCAGAGCGAGTCGGAGCAGCCAGAGAGGGCGGACCTTTGGAACCGGACAGGCTCTTCCACTGGTTGTTGCTATGGTTTTTTGTTGTCGGGACAAACTGTCGGCCAGTGACTGAGAGCCTGAGCTGCTGTTTGTTAAAGATAAGTGGAAAAGCCAGAGGGGTGAGAGACAGAGGGAGACAGAGAGGGAGCCCTGCTTCATTTTTGTTTTGTTTTTTGCTTTTTGACTTCAGGACATCCAGCTGAAAAACACTCACCAGCTCAAAGCTTCACCCACCACACTCTCCCCTCAATGTGGGGATCCCGATAGATCTCTAAACAGTTCACCCAGCCTTTCTCCTTGCGGTCCCCTGACCCGCACCCCTCCCCGCCCGCTATCAAAGCTCTGTTGGCTCAGAACTGGACCGCTTTGATATCGTATAGTGTTTCTGGCAATCTCTCTCTCTTTCTCTCACTCTCTCTGTCTGCCTCTCTCCTTTCCCACAATATTGTAAAAGAGCACAGAGTGCCAACAGGGACCTGCTCACTGTCAAAGAGAAAAGACAGGGAGGCCTTAGAGGGAGAGAGGGAGAGAGGAGGAAAAGGTGGTAACAGCGAGAGAGTCTTGTCGTTTTCTTTAGGTTCAGCTTCCAACATGTGTAAGTAATTAAAGTTCATAAAGAAAGATAACGGGTGTAGTGTTACTATTGCTTGTCTTACAATGAGTTCAAGTACTGTTGGTCCCAAGTCAGAACTACTAATTTGATAAGAAAATTTAACCGTAACCAATATTTGTATAGCAAATGTGCAACACGCTACTTGTGAGTACTGTTCATGCAGAAGTGTTTTAAATACTAGTTTTAGTAGAAATACATGTGTTTGTGAAGCAGTAAGCCTACCACTGGATGAATGAGACTTGGATTAAACTGCACAAGTGTGAGAATTTGTAAGCGGATGTGTTTTGACATAGTTTTGCTGTTGTTAAAGGTGCAATATACAGGATTGTAGCTGAGAGCCTCGGGGGGGTTCATCTGTAACCGTCGTGTGAGAGCAGTGCAGAGCAGTGGTCGGGAGCTAACCAGAGGCACGCTCACATGCACTAGCATGCACTAACATGCACTAAAAGCATGTACAGCCGGCCCGGCTATGTGAACAAAGAACACAGGAGCTCTGATAAGAACACACAGAGGGAGAGAGACTTCATTCTCTGCTCAGATCAGTAAATGCTGAATGGACTGTACTTGTATTTCTCTTTTCTAGTCTTCCGACAACTCAAAGCTCTTTAACACTACATGTCATCATTCACCCATTCACACACTGATGACAGGTGTCACCATCCATCAGGGCAAGTTAACCATTCAGGACTGACTCTACTTCTTTGATGATATATAAATGTTCTGATTCCCATATATTGCACCTTTAAAGACCTCCCCCCATTAACTTCAATTAATCTAGAATTGCTTTTTGATTATTCCATCACTGTGGAGGCATGCCAGAAAAGCAACGCTTTTATTAATGAATTCGAGGTTACACGGGGTGAGTAATTGATATACAAATGATTTTGGGGATGAAGTATTTCTTGAAATAAAAAGTTGTTTGTGTGTTAAAGTATGCAGCTAGAGCCAAGAGGTGATAAGTAATTACTCTCGCAGGCTGTTCCTGCAGTGTGTGAATGTTAGTTAGTCCTGATGGACAGGTGGCACTTTGCATGGTAGCTCCTGTCATCAGTGTGTGAATGAATGATGACATGTAGTGTTAAGAGCTTTGGCTGGTTGGAAGACTAGAAAAGAGAAATACAAGTACAGTCCATTTAGCATTTAGCTTAGCTTAGCATTAAGTCTGGAAGAAAGCCTGGCTCTTTCAAAGTTCAAAAATGATCAACCAACACTTTTAAAGCTTATTAAAACACTAAAGGTATCTTGCTTGTTTAACACAAATAATAATGTAAAAATGACATTATTTTGGTTCAAAGGCGAGTAATATGCAAAAACAAACAAATACTCAAATTGTAATTTTTACATTTCTGTACTACATGCTACTCTAATCACATCTGCAGTATATTGTAAAATGTTGAACTATTCTTTTAAATGAAGTAATCAGCTGATGGTTCATGACAGGAGACTAACCGCTCTGTTGGTCTTGTTGAAGTGCACAAACGCAGCCCAAAGTAATAAAGTGGTTTAAGAGACTTCTGTTTCTAACAAATGATCTTTAGCGCGTACACCCTCCGGCTCGCAGGAGCACGTTAACTAGACACCAGCCGAGAGTTTCATCTGGGCCTTTTGGCTACATTTGTCATTTCAACCGGTAACCGCAATGATCAGCCTGCAGAGCCTGCGACTTGCATGTGTCGTACATTCATTAATTGTCTTTGCTGAAGGAGATTCAATGATAGATTTGTTAGCGTCTTTGCTTATCAGATCTGGGTATTGTAGCAGTTTGGAATCCAAAACAGAACCCCACCTTGTGAGGGTCTGGTAGTGTAGGGTTTAGCTTTCTAACATGTTGATCGCCACAACAGGAGAGCGCACTGACTTGACCTGAAGTGAGTGACTGAGAAAATAAGGGACTGACCGAATGAGCAACCGAGCAAGTGGGTAACTGAGTGAGCGTGCACCAACGTGTTATTGCATGTGGTGTGTCATGGCCATTACCATGGAAGTCTGGAGCCCTGAGCCGGGGCTTTTTTTAAGCTTGACCTGACACACACACACACACACACTCACACACACACCCTGCATTCCACTAAGGGACCTCCAGGCTGAACACTCACATAAGTCACCTTCAAGCATCCACATTCGCAACCTCAGCTTGCTTTAGTGTGTCTGCATGTGTGTGTGTGTGCGCGTCTGATTGTCTGATTGTTCTCCGTCCTCAGAGAGCGAGGATGAGCGTGACGTCATGATCGCTGGCTGCTGATGAATCATACCAAACTTACTCGGTGTTTGCCTGATGCAAATGTCTGTTTGCCTTGCTGGTTAGCCTACTTTGGAGGACAGAGGCTGCGTGTGTGTCTTCTTGAATTATTCACTGGCAATATTTGATTTCCTTGCACCATACATCACACGTGTCCTTTCTTAGCATTTGCCTCTTAGTTCCTGTGTGTACATCCGCTTCTCTTTCAGTAGAGCAGTACACTGCTGTTCTTTACAGCACAAGCAGTGGCCTCATTGATGTGTTTTGTGCTATCATTTTTCAATGTGAAAGTTCTGGGACTCGGTTCCCCTAAATATACTGTATAGTATGTGCTTATTATCTGCTTAGTTGGTTTGCCAATAGACAGCGGGGCAGTGTTTATCCTCTAGCAGGACAGGCTCTGTACTCCAGCTGAGAGTGTTTGGGCTACAAAGCAAGGGCCTTGACCCATTTTAACTTAAGCCCCAATGATTGACTTTCTTGCACTCGTTCTACATTATGGCTATGATGGATTTTGTGCTTTATTATCATCAATTCATTGTCATGTATTTTCTGATTAATCAATGGATTGTTTATAGACTATATTCTACTAAATAGTACAACAACAAAAAGACAATCTCAATTTCCTTGAGTAACTGGTAGATGGACCTGGACACTGCTGGCAGAGACTCCCATGCAAAGATCTAAACTAGTGCACATTCACACACCAATGGCACAGCCTTCGGGAACAATTTGGGCTTCAGTATCTGCCGTGGAGGAACAACCTTAAAACTAACTTATTATATATTATACTGTAACTCATTGCCATGCATGCTGCTCAGATTAATGCCTGAAACGGTCTCTTTTCAGCACAGTCCTGCTAATAACGGAGCTAACAGCCAAAGTTACCGGAGGTTCCATTGACTTGCATTATGATGCATTCAAGCTCTATTCTGTGAGAATTCGTATTGGGTGAAGTTGAATTAAAACGTTATCGTGATAATCTGTAAAATGTAGTTTTTGGTGGTAAACTTGAATGAATCCAATAGTTTGAAGGAGATGTTTTCACATGAATATAAAATAGATATTAGAGATGAATTATGCGTTGTTTAACTTCATAACACGAGCTCTAAGCAGCTTATAATATAACATTCAAAATAATAATGACTAGATTCTTTTAATCAAGGCAAATATTTAAATAAAACAATACAATCATTTTTTTCCCTAATTATTTGAATTGTGTTTTTATGCAAATAGATGACAATAACAGCATAAAAGGATAACGTTTAGAATTTATGACGGTTTACACTGACTTTGGAGCCTTGCTGTAAATTATAGTTCATAGAAAGTAGCTGAAGATTTTTCATTAACAATGACATGAAATAGAGGAAAGCTGCTGTTTGAATGCTTGTATAGCATAAAGCGCTCCACTGTTACTCTGGTCCTCTGCCGTCCTCTGCATGGACCAAATCAGTCCTCGGAGGGAAAGGCAGAGAAAGCCTATGTGCATGTGTGCATGTGTGCGTGTGTGCGTGGGTGACTGTGTGAGTGGCCCGGCAGCCAGGACCGAGGGGTCAGGAGCAGTCCTCTGGGACACCCTGACCCCTGACCTCTGTTCCATATCTCTTTGCTGCTGTGGATGATATAAAAGGAAGACACGGTCAGACCTCATTGGATGTGATTGGTCCTGCTCTGCTTCCTGAAAGCCCCCTGGAATCCTGACATTTGTCGTTAGGGAAAAGCAAGAAATACAGAAGAGGGGAAACAATTTCATGGGCTGAAAATGGAGAACATCACAAGGCTTCCTCCAGCCGGTGTTGACATATATGTAGCAGAAGTTATTATTTCCCGCTCACTGAGAGAGTTCTCATTTTCTCGTTCTCTCTGTTGGTCTTGCTCTCCCCTTCCATCCATCCAGCCAATGTGTAGGAGGGATAAAGGTCGTCCTTTTGTCATCAAAACTCCAGATTAGTTTTGTCTCGGTGCATCTGACTCTCTGCTTTATCACTGTGGCCAGAGGAGCCACAAGGTTCGGCTCACCCCTCTGCAAAGTAATAACTCCTACCAGCTACTATTGCATTCGCCGCCGCTATCTCCTACACTACTATTACTGCTCCATTCTGGGGTAGGAGGATTATTTTCATGGCACCGGCTTTATTGGGCTCTATAGTGAAGACTGACAGGAAAGCGAGGAGCAGGAGGATGTGACATGCAACACATGTCACGAGCTGCGATCACACTGACAAAGTTGTAATAGAGGCCCAGAGCGTAAATGCGCTGCTGACAGCATGTCATAAGCCTATCTTGGTTTTATTTGAATATTTCTGCATTGATGTGGTTTTGGGGGGGTACTGTAACTTGCTGACTTGGGGATTTCTCTGAAAGTCAGTTTGGCTAATATTGCGGCAGGCTTCAGTGCAAGACAGTGAAATGAAAGACATTATTGAAATCTTTCTTGTCACACAAACCGCCCGCACGTCATACAGAAAGAGCTGCCAACAGGGGAATAAAGGTCTTCTGAGGATTACGTAAATGTGGCATGTGATTTAGACAAGCATCTGCGGGAGCATGAATGCAGTGTAAGATGATTACACCGTCAATTAGAGCACCCTCTCCAGTCTCAGAGGGGTTTGATAACCTCCTCCCCTCCATGTAAACACGGAGGGGGGGGGGATTCAGAGAGTTGGGACCTGGCCAGAGGTCAGCAGGGTCACATCCAATTGTCGTCTCTAAATCTCAAAAACAAAGTTCCCATCTCAGTTTATTGACATTTGAATGTTGATTGCCAAATAAATATCTTAGACAGCTTCTAATCTGTGCTTGGGATCATGTTAGTTGGTCCACTATTAGCTCTTGAATGTGCAATAGCACTATGTCTTCCCCCTTCATTCTTTTATGCAGACGACAACCGAGCGTATTGATGTGAAACATGCTTTTAATGGCACACCGTTGTTACCTGAGGCTCGATATGACTGGAACCAAGCAGCCCACTGAGGACGAGTCAAGGACCTTTAGGTCTGTCAATATCTTCTCAGACATGCAGAGGCAAACCATGTCCTGGCAAATGAACCTCAAAATTATTTTTGAGGAATATTAATGTGCAAATCTCACATAGGTGTACTACCTCTAAAATGGGACTTTTATCAAATTGCTATAAGGTGATTGTGATGGTTGCCTGCCAGCGTGACTGCAATATGTCCTCTAATGACTCTGAGGAGACAGAAAGGATTCTTCTGGGATGGTTTTTTCTATTAATGGTGCGTTGTGAAATATATATATTTCTTAATTAACAGGAGAGCTCATTCTTGACCTTGGAAATGGTAGTGTCATATACTCAAGGTGCCCTTTCTAGCTTTTCCTACAACTCAGTTGTTCAGTAAAGCTTATTGTTTTTAGGAATACTTTGCTTTTCTTGCTCCCATGTCATAAGACTTGAAACAGGGGAACAGCTGGTCTGGCTCTGTCAGAAGATATACCTGCTACCAGCACCTCTGAAGCTCAGTCATTGACATGTTGTATCTTGTTTGTTTAATCGGTACAATAACCAAAGTGTTAAAAGGACATGTTGTGACTTTAAAGGGGGTTATGTTTCTTAGCCAGGTGCAGTCACTCCCTGTCTTGTCCTCATTGTGAGGTTGCCAGGCAACCAGTGGAGACTCTGGTGAGCCAACTGGCTGCTGGTGGCTCCACACAGTAACACATGAGAGTGAGGGGTATGGATCTGCTCATCTCACTAAAGCAGCTAAGTGTATTTCCCAAGATGTTGAATTATTCCTTTACCTTTTAAACCAACACTGTGTGCTTTGGATTAAATCATAAGGGATAGATGCATGTCAACAGATCCATCTCCATCACTTTGCAAACTCCATCTGCAGATGAAGATCATGAGATGTGGTTGAAAGCTCTGAAAAAACAGTACTAACTGGACCTTGAGTCAGAGTCAAAGTCAAATAAATAGTGCCTGTAACAAAGTTACTTCTTCAAAGTGATTGATTTGTCCGACCTAAAGTATGATGAGCGATACAAAACAGCAAAAAGTGAGACGTTGAAACCAGAAAATGTGTGATGCTTTTGCTCGATAAATCACATAAACCCTTTTTAAAACATCATTCGTCATTTATAATAATGCCACTGAATAAAGGGCCGGGTTCACCTGTGGAGACTGAGGAAGTTTGAATGTTCAACACAGTCGCCACCGTAATGTTCCGCCTTTGTTACCTGTCAGAGTCTTATGAAACCTATATTCATGGCGGGCATAGTAATAGAAACAATCTGACTTAAGTATACAGTACCTCCAGTCTCTAAACGGAGAGAGTCATTTACTCTAATTGAGTGGTGTCATTTTAAGTCCATGTTGTCGGAGTGCAAACAGAGTCACAGAGGGAACGGATCACAGCTGCTTTAACTCACACTGCTATGCAGGCACTTGGATGGAGACTGTACTTATAGGCAGATAGTCACAGAGTGTACTTATGTTCTGATGCAAACGCATACAAATGGAGGGGGGGGGGCACACGCTAAGCCAAATGTGGACATGCCAAACAAACAGAGACGAACACAAATCAAAACAAAGCATGCAAACACAAAGGAGATCCAGAGAATGAAGACGACAGAGACAACAGCACAGTCCCATCTGTCAAACAAATGTGAGGATGCTTCTCACACACACACACACACAGCAGGCATCATTTAGTCTGAACTTGAGCGATATCTGCCTTTGTCCTTTAGCAGTTGGTCCTGAGGGGCCGCTGTAGAAGTTGCATGAAAGTTTGTTTAGAGCTGAGCAAGTGTGTTAAGCTTTATGAGAGCCCATGGGAGAAATAGTGACACGCGCGCGCGCACACACACACATATCTACTCATACACACACCCAGGCACGAGGCTTGGGCGGCAGCTCACACTGGCCCCAACCAACAGTGAGGAGTTTGTTGTCATAGCAACAGTAAAATGAGATGACTTTACTGTCAGCCGTAATGTTTCATGGCCCCCTTGCCGCTATGGCAACATAACAAGGAGGAGGAAGAGGAGATGGAGAGGAAGAGAGCATCAGAGCCATCGCTGCATTCCAGCGGACTCCTACCAGGAGCAGTGTCACCGTGGTGCCCTCACTTCCTTCCGAAGACAAACGCACGCGCTGACACACTGTCAAACACATGCATAAATACACTCGTGCAGAGAGAAGCACGCACACTTTCAAAAGCAAAGCCTGTCAGAGCCCCTTCCCACCTCGCCCATCCCTTTGATTATGCGCGCGCTATTTTCAGCTACGGCGTTATTGTCACCAGGGCAATTTGAATTCATTACGCTCAACGTCAATATTGGTGCAACAACGGCGTACCTCAGACAGGTACAGCTTGTTGAATGAGCGCTCGTGCTGTCACAACATGTGAGAAGCGAAGAAGACGAGAAGTGGAGAGGAAGATGAAAGACGCGTCGTGGAGAGAGTCGGATGGAGCAGCGGGGTGACTGCAGGCTGGCCAGCTGTACGCACAGCAGCTATACATCACGGGTCTATATTTAGCGCAGTCCTTCCTACAGCCATCAGCAAATCGCCGGTAGAGAAGAGAAAAGGCGGGGAGAGGTGGAGGGACGACAGACACAGCTGGGGGGGGGGGGGGGAGCCGAGCAGAGAGGAGCCGAGTTGTTTTGCGCTGTTGCCATGGTGACAACGCGACCGGAGCTGTAGCAAACTGACAGTTCTCACGGCACAGCGGGTTGCCACGGGTGACAGCTGTCAGTCAATCAGAGGAGTGAGGGGACAGATCGGCAGATGATCACCTTGGATTAGAGAGCATGCAACATATCTGGGTTTAATCCCCACGTCCCAAAGGCGCTGCTCTCTGGTGTGTGTGTGTGTGTGTGTGTGTGTGTGTGTGTGTGTGTGTGTGTGTGTGTGTGTGTGTGTGTGTGTGTGGTCATCCCCCCCCCACCACCCTTTTTGCTTTTTTAACCCCTGCTTGTCTGTCTGAACTTTTTGTCAGAATTTGTGTGTGGGTGCAAATGTTACTTTGTGTTGTCACTTTGTGTCCAGACTGTGAAACATCCACAGGGTGAGTGGAGCCGATTCCATTCAGCTGTAGCTGCTGCCTGGGTCCTTCCCACAGCTGTGTGCTGGAGGACAATCAAAGGCCTGGTAGTGAGCCCTCTGATTGTGGTGTCACACTCAGACCCATTCCCCTCCAATTACCACACTTGGATTAGCAGCGTCTAACGAGCACAGCGTCGCTCTGATGTCAGGAGAATTATGGTCTGATTAGAACAGGGATGGGCTTTTCAACACGCTAAGTTGTTTTCTTTATTTTCTTGGCAAATGTCCCGATCGTGGTCATCTCTGGTCACCTGCTGTGGAACTAAGTCCGACCATTGGACGCTTTTGTAAATCCATTAGTTAAATTCTGCACTCATCCATAGCTCCAACCTTGACACTTTTCTCCTGGCGCAGAGATGTCAAAGCACCTGAGTCATCTCTGTGACCCTACAACCATTAGACCTTTAACAGTATTCACATGTTATGACAGCAACCCCATGTAAAGTCAATACTTTACTGGTACTCTAGTAATTAGAGGGTAGTTGTACAAAGCACGATTTCCTCAACCAATGAAGCAGTAAATTTGCCACTCCAGTCAGAAGAGAATAGAAAGCCCCAGAGAAAAATGATGATGTATACTTTTCCCCTCAGATCTAACACAGCCTAATTGGGAATGTGGTCAAAATGTTGTTGCGTGTCTCCACCCTTTGGCTTTTAACAAGAATTGAGGCTTTATGTGAGAAGCCAACTAAATTTCACAAGCTGACCTGGTTTCTTTTTTCTCTTTCCTCCTTCTCTCCTTCCCTACATTCTCCTTTCCATCCCTCATTCCCATCTGGCTCTTCGTTTCCTCCCCTGTCTCCTCTCTCTGCTGTCTTCCTCTCCAGGAGTGAGCTGGGTGGATGGGACCCACCATGCCCCCCAGTAAGAAGGCCCAGAGCCCCAGTAGTGGAGCCAGTGCCTCGCAGGGCATGAGCCCGCCGTATCGGCACGGGGACGCCGCCACATCAGCATCCGAGGCGGAGGCGGCCGACCTCTCCCTGTCCCTGTCCGCCTCCTTCTCCAAGGCCGAGGACGAGGAGCTCACCAGCCTCTCCTGGCTCCACGAGAGCACCGACCTCCTCAACAGCTTCAGCCACTCGGGGCTGCGTAGCGTCTCCCCCCTGCAGGACCCCGACGGTCAGCACCCCCGCTCGCCCTCGTCCTCGTCTCCCTCCCCGGACGACCCCTTGCTCGGCGATGCACACTCGGCGTACGACTTGGCGGCAGGGGCCAACAGGAAACCGCCGTACTCCTTCAGCTGCCTGATCTTCATGGCCATCGAGGACGCGCCAAATAAGCGGCTGCCGGTGAAGGATATCTACGGCTGGATCCTGGAGCACTTCCCTTACTTTGCTAGCGCCCCCACTGGCTGGAAGAACTCAGTGCGCCACAATCTGTCACTCAACAAGTGCTTCAAGAAGGTGGATAAAGACCGGAGCCAGGTAAAGACATCAGCAGTAGTGCACAGCAGTGTTGGATAATGTTTACTTTCCCTCCAGCTAAGGGCTGCTATCGACTTTTACTTTGTGATTACCAAACAAAGTAGTGTATCCCAGAAAACATGATCCGATTCTTCTTCAGTTCATTTATTCTTCTTAAACCATATATTCTGACCTAATCAGGAACATGTCAGATTCTCTTAAGACATGAGATGTCCTGTGACCTACAATTTATCTGCTGGAGTCACTAACTCATTCTGTGATTTAGCCATAAACCATAGAATAGCTGATATCTGCTCATCATACATTATGATTTCTATGCACTCGGCCAAAGATTGTATTGTCATGAAAAGGCTGCTCTGTATTGTGTTAACATTTTACAAGATAGTGAGTGGTTCGTTTGTGTTTGTTTTTCCGTGTGGAGTTTGACTGTGGATGAACAATCTAGCGTTAGCTAGATGAGTTTCCATCACCATACATTGTGGCTACAGTGGAACACTGACCAACAGGTAGCACTAGCAGCTACTTTTAGAAGTCAATGGGCCTCATGCAAGAAGCACCTGATGAACTGATTGCTTCTTAAGTGTCTTGTTGGAGAACTTGCTGCATTCACCAATCTTCTCGTATTTTGAATTTTCTCTTATGAACACAATTCAAGAGAGGTCCAGAGAGTCATGTGACCTCACTCTGCTGTCCAGACAAAGTTGTTCACTAATGTATTGTATTCCTTTGAAGCAATTTTAAGATGGAAACCCTATATAAATTACACTTCATAATTGACATTATCCTGTTTAACTCTGCCATTCAAAATGATAGGCTCATATCATTCTGAATGTATTCATGTGGCCGAGCGATATCATCATTCATTTACACTGTAAAGCGCCTCACTCTTTAATGATTTGACCTCCTCATGTTGCAGTCATCCTTGCCTTGCCTTGCGAGACGTTTTTCATAAGGAACCATTTCTTCTTCATTTCAGTGACAGCACAACCCTCAGGTGACACGGCATTAACAGCTCTCTTTATTTGTCCTCATTCCTTGTCTTCAACAGGTCCTTTAATTCTGCCGCTGTTAAATATCAGACTTCCTTTATGGATCTCTGAAATCAGGACTTTAATATAGTACATATGGGGCAGGACGTGTAGCCTTATATGGTATTAGTGGGTCGTTAATAATGCTGATGTACAATTCTCATGAAGACACAGGTGCATTGATCATGCTTACCCTGGTCATAGGTATCTGAAGCTAGGAGCATTTTCTGAGTCTGACGTGGCTCATTCGTACCAGCCCACTGTACAAAAAACAATAACAACAAAGTTATGATAAGAGTTCCAAAATATTCTTGCATGAAGTCAAATGTTTTAAGATCCGTTCAGGGCTGAGCAGCAGCTTGTCTAGTGGAAACTTGGGCAGAAAAAGTGGAAACTGAAAAGCAGTCCTCGCTGGATATAAGGCCAAAAAAAATGTAATTATTAATTAGTTTCAACTAATTAAGCTATTATCTCACACAGCATATGAGCTATTTGATCTGGTTTTCTACACACACAAACTCTTTGAAGTTGACTTCTAAGTAAAATATTAATAAAATACTGATAAAATATTTGTCAGTGTCACAATTAGGCCATGGTGAAACAAAGGATGTACTCATCCATATGATTCTATGATTTTCCAAAAGTTCTTATTTATTTAATGTACTCAAATCAAAATGAATTATGTCTAATATAATATGCCTAAATGATATTTCCTTCATCATTTTAATATCCTAGTGCGTGGCTGTACGCTGGTTTTCATACTGTGACACTGACTGACATGATGCAGGGACTTTCCTAATCCCTTTTCATTCTGAATCCATATTCTGAATACGTATATTGTAAAACTCACTTCAGCCCATTGGTGAATACAGTACGCAGCCATTACTCCTCCGTCATGTGTGGTTCTCACTGGCTTCACAGCCAGACGGTTATCAGCGGTTTGCAGGCATATCCAACTTGAAGTCAAACATATTCTGTATTTTGTCTACAGCTGTACCAGATTCGGCCTTATCAATAGTTGATGATCTCTGCTTTCATAGTTCTCTTTCACTCAGACGTTCTGCGCTTCCCCAGTGGGAACAGCATTTCTCCTTTGATTCAAGTCTTGATACAGTCTTTAGACTGGCTTTCCTATCCAGATTTTACTCCATTAAATACTCGGGGTAAACGGGAATGAATCCCTCACTCAATTAGCGCTAAATTAATACTGGAGGATTTAATAACACGGATGCCAGCAGACATCAGATTCCATCTTGCCTGGGGGTGTTGGGGGTGGGGGACAAACAGCGATGATCGATGCTGGCTTTTCGTGTTCAGTTGATAGAGATTATACTGGAGGATATGGGAGCTCGGTATGCTTTCCCCGCCCAGCGTGTGAACCTGAACTCTTCCTTTGGAGTGAGCGGTGTGAGTGTGTGTGTGAGTGTTGAGGAACAAAATGGTTGAAGTATGAAGAGAACATGGTGTGTGTGTGTGTGTGTGTGTGCATTCATGTGTGTGTCTGTGCACACACCCTCACGCTATGCTGTCATCTGGCCCTTGACTACAACGGCACAGTTTCTCTTGTATACATATCTCCATAGTAACTAGGTTGCAGTTGACATAAAAGTATGCTGTTGCTGTAGCAACGGGAAAACTGATTTGGTTTTACTGACTTAGGCATGTGTGTGTGTGTGTGTGTGTGTGTGTGTGTGTGTGTGTGTGTGTGTGTGTGTGTGTGTGTGTGCTTTTTCCTTTACCTGTTTATGTCTTTTTGAATCGAGTGTGCAATTACAGGGTCCGGGATATCTTTTCTTTATGTGGCATTATACTCTGCACTCGCTGTGGTAAAGAAGGAAGACGAGAGGTTTTGGTTCAGGGGAGGTCAAGTGATTGCTGTGAGTGACAGACAGGGACACACATGGGGGGGCGGAGAGAGAGAGAGAGAGAGAGACAGAGAGACACACACACAGAGAGAGAGAGAGAGGGAGCGAGAGAGACACACAGACACAGAGAGAGAGAGAGGGAGGGAGAGAAGGAGAGAGGGAGGGAGACGCAAGGAGACATGGCTTACTGTGATCGCACCAAATCATATTTCCATCAATTTACAGAGGTGGAGATTAATATGACAGCGGCCTATTTGTTCCAGTGACTGTATTTCTGGGTCATATCCAGGCAGATGACAAGATGGGGACTAGTTTAGAATAAAGCCGCTCCTCCATTGGTGTGTGCGTGCGGGAGTGCGATCTGCTGTCGGAGAGCGTGAGAGAGCGTCCCAGCGTTGCCATGGCTTTGTTTACTAACAGGATTCTTCTCTGTGCTGAATGACATGCCTTTAATGACAAGTGTTGTTGCCCTCAGACTTCTGGATCAGTGCTGAAGATCAGTGTTGTAACAGCACAACTCACACACACACACAGTGATACACTTCTCAAAGCCTCTTATGAAATCACAGCAGAGACAACAGGCAGTTTTGTAATCTAAGGCTCACTATGAAGTCTCTCGGTGTTGCACTTAAGTGTGTCACCTCTAACCTAACCTCAGATGAGAAGCGCCCTTGATTCCTTTACTCTTCCACTCGGAGCGTTATGAACTGTGGCATTTGGAGTGAGCTTAGATGTGTCAGCCCGAGGTGCTTTTTTGACGCTCATATATCAGCAGGTCGCTGCCACTGATGTGTCTGCAAAAGTGAATATTATTCTACCGTGTTCTCTCAAATCACAAACACACGATATTTCTTTAGGTTGCACTTTCCTAATGTTTCCATTTAAAGTGTGCATGTAGAAGAACACTTCACTTTGTTTTTTGTGCAATTCATTTGTAGGTTTTTGTTATGAATAGTTTGACACAGAACACGTATATTATATTTTTCTGAGCTTTCACACTGCAAATAACGGCATCAGCCAATCACGTTGTGCAGAAAGGACATGTTCCAAATTTACACTTTAGAGTACAACAACACTGAGTCAAAATAAGACTTTATTACTCCTTTCAACCTTGACAAAGGCAGTGCAGACCAGATCCACTCCTTCTGTTATTCCCTTTCACAATAAAAGCCTAGACATATATGCTGTGTAACTGTTTACCAGAGCGAACTGAAATTCACTCAGAGCATTTAGCTAAGAGGGAACTCAATAAAAAAGCTGACATTAGCTTATACAACATACCTCAGACAGACTGCCAGACACAGCTCTTTTCATGTCGTTTAATGGTCACGCCCCCGGTGTGTAAAGACCTCAACACTACCAAAGACGCCACCTTTAAAACAAGACTGTGACAGTATGAGAAAGTAGGCTTATGTTGGTGAGCTTTGTAATCAGGGTCATTTTCCCCTCTCCTTTTTACAAAAACCAGATACAGCGAGTCGTGCACCATTCACAAGTGATACAACCAAAAAACATCAGTGATATACAGCCACAATGTGGCAACACTCTGAGTTTAGCATTAAGCTAGCGTTTGAACAATATTTTTTTAATGCTGCCCTAATTAATATTTTCAAAATAGAAATGTGTTAATTTACTATGTGCAATATGAGAGGGATCCCTCATAGTGACACACCCACAGAGAGTTACCACCACATTCAGCGTTTCCCTTCAACTCTAACAGCTTTGTAGCATCTTTCAGCTCCTTGATTTGGTTTTATGGCCCACAAAGCGTTTTGGTTCAGTCTCACCGTTAGTTAAGGTAGATCAGGGAGAGCTTTGTATAATAAAGCCACTGAGCGCTGTATACCTGCGCAGTATACGGCAGACAGAGAAAGTCAGCAACTAGTTGGTGAACATAGTGGATACTGAGATGAATTGCTAAGTGATAAGTGACATCATATCATAGGTGCTTTGGGAGCTGCTCACACCGGAGTAGGCCCAGTTTGTGCTTCTCATGTAATCAGTGTTTTTACATTTGAGACTTTTGCATTTCTGATATATTCCAGTCACAGATGGAAGTTTAGTTGAGGTTCATTGTGAGATTGGTTAAAAATGTTCTGACCGGAGGGAATATTTTTATCGTCTTTGGGAATTCTATAAATGTCTTCAGTGTTGGCAAATGACCTGCAAAGTTTTGAAAAGTTTGTGTATTTGTGTGGAAAGCAAAGAGTTTCATGGCTGGGTTGTAAAAGCCAATGAAAAAGACTGCAAACACATACAGAAGAAGCACAAACTGGGGCAAGCTTTAGCTTAAACTAGAACCACATGGGAAACAGGTTTGGTACTAGTGGAAGGAAAGTCAATTCATAACACTTGCAGAAGAAATTTCCACATATTACTCCTCCCCATTATGGATGTAGTAACAAAATTATCGTGGTGTCCGACCAACGAGTAGCTTTCACACCCATCAGGCAGCCTCTTTGTCCTGTTGTCTCTTTGTTGTCAAACGGCCTTCAACGAGAACAGAAATGGCCTGTAGCAAGCAGCTTTATCAGAAGAAATCCCGCCGTTCTTCTTCTTGTCCCTCTCTCTGCCTCGCTCTGCCTCTCTCTCTCTCTCTCTGCCTCTCTCTGCCTCTCTCTCTCTCTGCCTCGCTCTGCCTCTCTCTGCCTCTCTCTCTCTCTCTCTGCCTCTCTCTCTCTCTGCCTCTCTCTCTCTCTCTCTGCCTCTCTCTCTCTCTCTCTCTGCCTCTCTCTGCCTCGCTCTGCCTCTCTCTCTCTCTCTGCCTCTCTCTCTCTCTGCCTCGCTCTGCCTCACTCTGCCTCTCTCTGCCTCGTACTGCCTCTCTCTCTCTCTCTGCCTCGCTCTGCCTCATTCTGCCTCTCTCTGCCTCGCTCTGCCTCTCTCTGCCTCTCTCTCTCTCTCTGCCTCTCTCTCTCTCTCTCTGCCTCTCTCTCTCTCTGCCTCGCTCTGCCTCTCTCTCTCTCTCTCTCTGCCTCGCTCTGCCTCTCTCTGCCTCTCTCTCTCTCTCTGCCTCTCTCTCTCTCTCTGCCTCGCTCTGCGTCTCTCTCTCTCTGCCTCGCTCTGCCTCTCTCTCTCTCTCTCTGCCTCTCTCTCTCTCTGCCTCGCTCTGCCTCTCTCTCTCTCTCTCTCTGCCTCGCTCTGCCTCTCTCTCTCTCTCTGCCTCTCTCTCTCTCTCTGCCTCGCTCTGCCTCGCTCTACCTCTCTCTCTCTCTCTCTGCCTCGCTCTGCCTCTCTCTGCCTATCTCTCTCTGCCTATCTCTCTCTCTCTCTGCCTCTCTCTCTCTCTCTCTCTCTGCCTCGCTCTGCCTCTCTCTCTCTCTGCCTCTCTCTCTCTCTCTGCCTCTCTCTGCCTCTCTCTCTCTCTCTCTGCCTCGCTCTGCCTCTCTCTCTCTCTCTCTCTCTGCCTCTCTCTGCCTCTCTCCTCTTCTAAAGCACTGTGTTTTTCTCGCTGTTACAGCATTTGCATCCTCTGCTGTAATTCTCAGCTCTTTACAGTTCCGCTTCCGCTTCATTTCGCCTCATATTGTTTTTGTTCAACTGTACTGAATATCTTAATTGGTGTTCAGACATGTATCCATGCTTCACTATATTAATAATCCCTTGTTTATCTGTATATATACATATATATATAAATAGAGATATACACAGTAAGTAATGGTGGATGCTTTTATCGCAGTGGGTTAATACGGCTTAAACACAACCAGGGTTGATGTTTTCACTCCGACTGTGGATGTCCATCATAAAATGATATGCAGTCCTAATACTTTAGATTGGTAGTATAGGTTAAGTCATAGTGCTCATGAAAATGCTCTGAACAACAAAGCCTCTTATGACGATGCCGTCATGTTTCTCTGCACAGAGAGTGGCAGCTCTGTGCTCTCTGTGCATCATACATCTCTTTTAATCTCATTTCATTGCTGAGCTAAAAAACAAGTTTACTTTCTCCTCCCTTAACCAGAATGAACAGTTTAAATGGGTCTCTACTCTCTACAGTATATGGATGCTATTGTTAGTTTTGATGAAACTATTGAAAGCTGCATCATAACATCTGTTATAATTTAGCAGTTGATTGAAAATATTGTTTTTGTATTATAATGAAATACCATAAAAAGACCAAAACCAACAATGCGCACATCTCTCAATACTTTCTGACTTCCCTACTCTGTCTATGGCACTTAGGCTCAGGCCTGTTTTGAAGCCTGGGGTTCAGCATTTTGGCCGTCCCTATCTTGTTTTTTTGCAACCAGAAGTGATACAAGCAGGTGGAGCTAAGTGCAACTGAACTCTGGAGATGTAAATCTAAAAATAAGAGAGAGAGAGATGTTCTAAATATAAAGTTTCATATCCCAAAAGAGCCGGGCACTGTCGTTTTTAGCAAACATTACTTAACAGGGAAATTGTGCACGTGTTGGGGACTATTTCCAGCTGTGGATGAATACACATTTGGAGTTCTAGTGAGTATTTACAGCAGCATGGCGGTGTATGTGGGATTGACTGATGGAAATAAACGGCTGTGTTCATTGTATTAAAGCAACATGTCAATCAGTGCAACAGTGTGGCTCATTGATGTGTTTTGAATAGGTGTAACAATGGAGCTCTATGGCACAGAGGAGAGTTCAACATTTTGTGACATAGATTTTACTTTTGTTGCGCATTAAACAAATATCCAACATAATGTATTAGTGAGCTTTAGAGGCGTTGGTGATGTTGTTACCTTTGAACTGAGCCAGGCTAGCCATTTCCCCCCGTTTCAGTCGTTATGCTAAGCTAACTTGTAGTAGCTTCATATTTAGCATACAGACATAAGATCGCATACATCTCTCAGCAAGAAAGTGAATAAACCTATTTCCCAAAATGTCAAACTGATCCTTTAGCCCATTCAACTGTAGGATTAAAGATTTGTTACATTTTCAGATTAAATATGTTGTTATGATCAATTTAGTAATCGTGATGTGTGCAACCAGGCGATCAAATGAGGAGGAGGGGAAAATGATATAGTTCATCTTAATTAACTATCGCTAATATCAATGTCCGTTCCAACCACATCTACCATGTAAAGTGCCTTTGAGTAGCTTTTAAAGCGCTATACAAATAAAATGTATTATTATTATTATTTTAAAAACAGGAAGTCAGTGGTAAAGTAGTAAAGCCCGCCTTTTGTTTGATTTGATTGGCTGCCTCGATCAAGTGTGACATTGATGAGCGGTGCGACTCCGCGCCTGGCACTGAAAAGATGAGAATATTTTAACTTTTTATGCGCTTCTAAAAAACACCTTAGTGAAAAACAAACAGACTTAAATAATGTAATCATAAATCATAAGGGTTCCCTGAATAAATAATGGTTTAAAAATAGCAGTCTGTTCCCTCTTAAATGAGAATTCTTATAGTATTTTAAATCAAGCTTTTTTTTTCACTTCTCAACCATGATAGCAAGCTAGACAGCTTTTTCATATCACCTGTGAGGATGTTCACCATTATCACCATAATGTAAATTCATAATGATGAACTCATTGCTTTTTGTCTCGATCTGAGAAAATTGTCCCATCCCTACTCTTAGTGTTGTATTTGTATTTTTGTGGATTTGTTCGTCTAAAACTGTCCTAGTTTATATCAAGTCATGAGCTAGAATTTATGTGTGACAGGTAAATATACAGTAAATGTGAAAAGATAGGCTGGAATGCAGTAGCAGTAGTCTCGTGTTACTAGCGGGTCAGTGACAGCAGGACTTTTTAATATCTCCCATTTCCAAGGGAGACCAGCCCCCACAGCTTATATAACACAGGAAACAGATGTTGGCAACACACAATCCTCTCTCTCTCCCCTCTCTCTCTCTCTCTCTCTCCCCCTCTCTCTCTCTCTCCCCCTCTCTCTCTCTCTTTATTTCTCTCTCTCTCTCCCTCCCTCTCTCTTTCTCTCTCTCTCCCCCTCTCTCTCTCGTTCTCTCTCTCCCTCCCTCTCTCTCTTTCTCTCTCTCCCCCTCTCTCTCTCCCTCCCTCTCTCTCTTTCTCTCTCTCTCCCCCTCTCTCTCTCGTTCTCTCTCTCTCCCCCTCTCTCTCTCTTTCTCTCTCTCTCCCTCTCTCTCTCTCTCTCTCTCTCTCTCTCTCTCTCTCTCTTCCCCTTTTGTCTTTTGTTCACACTATGATGTGTCCAGGTCAAGTTACAGTGTTTTCTCCATCATAAAAATATCTGTACATTGCTCAGTATTGTGCAGTTTTATCACACAGAGCAGTATGAAAACTGCTGTTTTCTAAAACACAACCACTACAAGCTGGTGTAGTGACACAGATACATGTAATTAAATCTGTTTCCTTTAAGTGTAATATTGCTT
The DNA here is from genome assembly GCF_050575085.1 of Anarhichas minor. Classification (NCBI taxonomy): domain Eukaryota; kingdom Metazoa; phylum Chordata; class Actinopteri; order Perciformes; family Anarhichadidae; genus Anarhichas; species Anarhichas minor. The sequence goes on from NW_027466582.1 coordinate 20,639,910, forward strand.
AAACTTACAATTTGAAGTCTAATTCAGTGGCAGTTTCTCGCTGGATGAGAGTAGGGGTGAACATTTCCAGGTTTGGATCACTTGTGTAATCCTGCTCTTTAGCTGCTAAAGCACTACAGATATTTTCCAGCACACAGAGGCAACACCAATAAACACATCATCCAGAAAATAGTGCTCATATGTGAGACCAGGTGGGATCAGAGGATCTAAATGGAGATCAAGACCACCTGTTTTTTACGCTGTAAGATCCACCGTTGTGGAGGCTTCCTATTTTTAAAATCTGTGAATCAAAGTTGAACCCCCCTGAAAACTTAAAGGCAATCTCTGACCTCAAACACTTTTTGTGATTACCCTTTTCGAGACACTCTGCCTTTCTCTCAACTTTGCGAATTTGCCAGAAAATGGAAAGTCCATTTCACCTCCTCTCGCTTCCAAGCCCAGAAGATGCCTGTTGCCAAGGCTACCGCTCTAACCCAGGTGACGGATCCTTCCTGTGAGCTGCGCCCTGTGATTGGCCTATTGACCGGGGGGGTCTACAGATTGAGCGTTGTGATTGGCTGGGGGCCATGCAGGGGACCCAGCAGACAGAGATTCTGTAGAGAGCATTGATTTAATCGGCTGGCAAGCGGGCAAACAGTAGACACACACACACACACACACACACACATATATATATTTTGTATGTGTACGCAATCGGCTGGCAGGTGTAAGGGGAAATTTGGCCCAGTGGGGGTCACCTCTGTGGGAGCGAGTGTATGTGTGTGTAATATCATGCGCTCCAGGAGAGGCGTTGCTGGCAGTAATAGAAGCACTCCCAGGAGCAGACCACGCTGGGTAATATCACACTCCCTAGGGAACTTGCCATACAAACACTCCTCCTCACACACACACACATACACTCAGCAGAACACGACACATATGGCCCGCGTTCAACACGGCTCACATACTAATGCAAAGAGCCAGACTCGGGGGGGCAGAAATCAACAGCGCTCAGCACACACATCCTATTAGCTCCTCACGTTCTTACAAGGTCAGAGGATGTAGTGAGCACCGACTCACTGGACATCCAGGGATCAGGAACCCAGAGAGGCTCTGCATGGTCATCGCTCATTAGAAGTGATACAGTTTGTATCGTCACACAGTGTGTCAAGGAATGTAGAAAGCCCAAAAAGTCAAATATCAGACATTAATGTGAGGGTTCATAGATTTACTTTGCAGCACATCAGATGTTTATGCGTTTGTTATTTGACCTCTACTAGTTTTTGTAACAGAGCTGAAGTTGGTTAGCATGTCTTAATGGTTGCAGTATAGGAACGAATGCATGCACCTTCTGAGACATTATTGTTTTCTGTGCAAACATTCCTTTCATCTCTGTTTAAAAATCAGAGATGTATAGATTGTTGTTTATGGCGTATGATAATTGCTGCTGAGACATTAAAGATCTTACACAAAATGAACTTCAAAAGTCAAATAATAACATTGAAAGGCTTTCGCAGAGTAGGATAAGAGCTGAGGAAATGTAAGGATGTTTTTATTTTAACAATGGGGAACTTATTGGAACACACGTGATCAATCATGTGATCCTCTTATACGTTGCTCTTACACCACCTCATATTCTTCACTTTTTTTTAGATGTTGCAATTTGGCTTTTTTTTCTCATGAATTACTGATGACTTTACCAAAAAGACTGCAACACGTCTTCCCAGAAACACTGTCCTCCATGACTCTTTCATAGGGACTGTGTTTTGGGTAGAAGTAGTGGATTATCCACAGTAACAGGGACATGTAGAGGAACTGTTGGATTTTTTAAACGCGCCAAAAACATCTGAGATCTCTCATCCCAGGCAAATGTAACCAAAATGAACTGCAAAGCAAGACACCACGAGAGAAAAGTGAGTTTTGGTGAACGTTTGACTGTTGGGGAAACATTAAGGTGTATTTCTCATCTACTTCAATACAAAACGCTCCTCAGGTTTTAGAATCTGTCTCCAATTAATGCTCACACGCACGGCTCTGGCATGTCTGACATTTCCCTCTTAATAGATTCCTTGCAGTATTTACAGAAATCAGAAGCCCGCACTCATGACATCTCCCCACCCTGTAGCCTGTACCTGTATCATATCACAGAGCACTACAAAGTGAGCTGAACATGAGCCACGACGGCTTTCATTTTATATTTACTTTGCTCCCTCCCCCTCCTCCTGCCATCCTCAGTCTCTGCCGTACACAAACTCCAAATTGTGCCACGTTCAGATGACAAGGCAGATGAAAGCAGGGAGAAGGCATGAGAGGTACGGGGAATGTATTTTCATAGCGGCCCGTCTGAGATCCCTCCCTCCTCTATAATCTATAGGCTGGTTTCACTCCGATTGGGAGCCGACAGCTTCATTAGGTGGGGGGGGAGCTGCTTTGATCTAAAAATACACACCATCATCGCCTCTGGAGTGGAAAAAAGTGAAAGAGTTTCCCTGTGTCTTAATCAGAAAAAAAAGCCCCCAGATTATTTTCCGAAGAGCAGCAGAGGATTGGAAAATGAAGGATGTATTAATTCTTATTCCTCCGAGTGTTATCGTCCTCGGAGTAAGGGAATGGTTGCTGTGTGCACAGGTGGTTTGGTAAATAAGAACCCGGTGTGTGCAGGGGGTGGACGGCGAGCTTGTGCTTGGGCTTTGGACCTGTTGTCTCACATCAGTGTGCTGTGCTGTGTTTGTGATGTGCTTTGAGGGGCCCGCTAGCACTTCCAATAACTTCCCTCTCATCTTTCTTTCTTTCTTGCAGAGCATAGGGAAAGGCTCTCTGTGGTCCATAGACCCAGAGTACAGGCACAACCTGATCCAGGCGCTGAAGAAGACGCCGTACCACCCCTACTCGCCCGGCCTGGCCACGCCCTCCACCTCCCCTCCCACCCTGCCTCAGACATTTCACCACAGGTGAGACAGAGCAGCTGATTGGTTGATTGATTGATGAGTTGGTATGTACAGACTTTATTCTGCTGGAAAACGGTTTGAGAGTTTGTATTAGACTCTATGATTGTATTGCCTATTTTTGCACATCACTGTGCGGTTCAGTAGTTGTTAGCAAAGTTCTCTTGCAAAGACAGTTACATCTGGGTCCTGCAGGTCTGTTTTTAGTATCCTCCTCAATGGTTTAACATCTTACTATATAATATATACAGTTGTGTGAAAAAGTGTTTGCCCCCTTCCTGATTTCTTATTTTTTTGCATGTTTGTCACTTAAATGTTTCAGATCATCAAACAAATTTAAATATTAGACAAAGATAACACAAGTAAACACAAAATGCAGTTTTTAAATGAAGGTTTTTATTATTAAGGGGGAAAAAAAATCCAAACCTACATGGCCCTGTGTGAAAAAGTGATTGCCCCCCCCTGTTAAAACATAAATTAACTGTGGTTTATCACATTTTTGGAAGGCTGAGTTCAATTTCTCTAGCCACACCCAGGCCTGATTACTGCCACACCTGTTCTCAATCAAGAAATCACTTAAATAGGACCTGCCTGACAAAGTGAGGTAGACCAAAAGATCCTCAAAAGCTAGACATCATGCTGCGATCCAAAGAAATTCAGGAACAAATGAGAAACAAAGTAATTGAGATCTATCAGTCTGGAAAAGGTTACAAAGCCATTTCTAAAGCTTTGGGACTCCAGCGAACCACAGTGAGAGCCATTATCCACAAATGGCGAAAACATGGAACAGTGGTGAACCTTCCCAGGAGTGGCCGGCCGACCAAAATTACCCCAAGAGCGCAGCGACGACTCATCCAAGAGGTCACAAAAGACCCCAGAACAACATCCAAAGAACTGCAGGCCTCACTTGCCTCAATTAAGGTCAGTGTTCATGACTCCACCATAAGAAAGAGACTGGGCAAAAATGGCCTGCATGGCAGAGTTCCAAGATGAAAACCACTGCTGAGCAAAAAGAACATAAATTTTGCCAGAAAACATCTTGATGATCCCCAAGACTTTTGGGAAAATACTCTGTGGACTGACGAGACAAAAGTTGAACTTTTTGGAAGGTGTATGTCCCATTACATCTGGCGTAAAAGTAACACGGCATTTCAGAAAAGGAACATCATACCAACAGTAAAATATGGTGGTGGTAGTGTGATGGTCTGGGGTTGTTTTGCTGCTTCAGGACCTGGAAGACTTGCTGTGGTAAATGGAACCATGAATTCTGCTGTCTACCAAAAAATCCTTAAGGAGAATGTCCGGCCATCTGTTCGTGACCTCAAGCTGAAGCGCACTTGGGTTCTGCAGCAGGACAATGATCCAAAACACACCAGCAAGTCCACCTCTGAATGGCTTAAGAAAAACAAAATGAAGACTTTGGAGTGGCCTAGTCAAAGTCCCGACCTGAATCCGATTGAGATGCTGTGGCATGACCTTAAAAAGGCGGTTCATGCTCGAAAACCCTCCAATGTGGCTGAATTACAACAATTCTGCAAAGATGAGTAGGCCAAAATTCCTCTACAGCGCTGTAAAAGACTCATTGCCAGTTATCGCAAACACTTGATTGCAGTTGTTGCTGCTAAGGGTGGCCCAACCAGTTATTAGGTTTAGGGGGCAATCACTTTTTCACACAGGGCCATGTAGGTTTGGATTTTTTTTCCCCCTTAATAATAAAAACCTTCATTTAAAAACTGCATTTTGTGTTTACTTGTGTTATCTTTGTCTAATATTTAAATTAGTTTGATGATCTGAAACATTTAAGTGTGACAAACATGCAAAAAAATAAGAAATCAGGAAGGGGGCAAACACTTTTTCACACAACTGTATATAAAATATAATACGTGCTGTTGTCCCCTCCCATCTCAGCCATGGGCCGCTTTGCTTTTTAAAGATGTTTTTTAGCACCTAACTTCTTATCAAACCATCCCCTCTGTGTAGTGTATTAGTATATAATGATTTGTAATTGTTCTAGGTCCCCTCAAGAGGACTACAGACTTGTTTTGTTTTCTCTGACTTTTGAAGCTTGTGTAGTTTTGGGTGACATTTTGGTTCAGATGAAACTCTATCAGAACGGGGCGGGACATGCAGCATTATGTGTCAATTAAGGGGCATTGATTATGCAAATGATCCAATCCCAGACACACACACGCTCTTTAGTGTATTGAAGAGAGTTCGGTGGATCAGATTTGAAACATGTACCATCGAGCCTCACGGAAAAAAGTAAAGGTAGGTTATTAGAGTATGAAAATGTTATTGCATGAGGCTCATTTACTGAATTCATTAAGACTGAAAAAAACAAATGATTAACAATTTTGATAAATAACTGTTTAAATGAATTATTTAATTTCAGTAATTTTCCAACTTAGTAAAGTAAAGATTTGTTGCTTTTCTCTTTGAAAAACAAAATATTGTTTGGTTTCAGTTGAGATGAATGATTCTTAGACTGTGGTTATTTCTTATAAAAGGTTTAGTTATGGACTTGTGTACTTCTTTTGGGAACACAATTTAGCAGGGAAATGGAATTGCACTTTAAGCAATTTTATATTGAAAGAACAGAGAACAGTGTTGTTTACTTGTGGAATGAGTTATATTAATGTTACCAGAGTCAATTCTGAGAAATGCTTTGTATTTATGTGATAAGGGTATTTATGTAATTTAAGTCATTGAGAATCAAACGATAAAACTCTCTCTCTCTCTCTCTCTCGCTCTCTCTCTCTCACTCTCTCTATTTGTCTGTCTGTCTCTCACACTCTCCCTCTCTCCCTCTCTCGCTCTCTTCCCCTCTCACTCTCCCTCTCTCTCTCTCTCTCTCTCTCACTCTCTCTATTTGCTTGTCTGTCTCTCACACTCTCCCTCTCTCCCCCTCTCACTCTCCCTATCTCTCCCTCTCTCCCTCTCTTCCCCTCTCCCTCTCTCTCTCTCTCTCTCTCTCTCAATCTCTCTGTTTGTCTGTCTGTCTCTCACTCTCTCACACTCTGCCTCTCTCCCCCTCTCACTCTCCCTATCTCTCTCTCTCTCCCTCTCTCCCTCTCTTCCCCTCTCACTCTCCCTCTCTCTCTCTCTCTCTCTCTCTCTCTCCCTCTCTCTCTCTCTCTCTGTTTGTCTGTCTGTCTCTCACTCTCTCACACTCTGCCTCTCTCCCCCCCCTCTCTCTCTCTCTCCCCTTCTCCCCTCCCACCTGGCCCGAGGCGTTGTGTAGCTGACCCGCCCCATCCTTTCCTTAAATCTTTTTGCACGCTGTTTTCATGCAGCAACACTTCCATCCCTCCTCCTATCTCCTTCCCCCTCAGGCACATCACAGGTAAAAGTGCTGCTTGCCTTTTTTCCCCCCTCTCCACGTGTTCACTTGCTCACTCCCTCGCCCTCTCCGCAGCACATCCACTCCATCCCCCTGTTCTGCCTCTCCTCCGTTCCGCTTCTCTCACTCTCTTGTCTCCTCTTTTAATGTCCCACACACCCTCCCGCTCATCCTCAGGCATACATTACTACTGGTGGGGCACTTCTTTATTTATCCCTGCTGTGATTTATTCCTTCTCTCTCTCCACCACTTTATCATTCAATTAAATCCTCCTTTGTCTACATTCACGTCATTCTTTCCACACACACACACACACACACACACACACAGCATCCACCTTGTTTGCTCCGCATTCCCCTCCCCTCCTCTCCTCTCCTGACCTCTCCTCTACCCTCCATCCTAACCTCTCGGTTTCCGTCTCCTCTGCCCATCCCTGTGGATATGTCAGCAGGAGGTACCATTAGTCCTCTTTTTTCCTATCTTCTGTTTGAACCCTTTCTCCCTCTCTCTCTCGCTCTCTCCGCATACCCCACCACCACCACCACCACCGCCCCGCCCCAGTTGATCTGGGCAGGTTGGCTTGCAGAGCCAGCGGACTGTGTAAGACAGAATAATTGGTTCACCATAAAATGTAAAAGTGTCATTTTGAACAATGAGGTATGGGGAATTGGAACAAATTGGAGGCCGGATTCGGAACATGAGGAGGAAGGGGAGAGGTGGGGTGAGAAGAGGTTGGTGAGTGGGTGTGTGTGTGTGTGGGGGGGGGGGGGGGGCATTTGCATGGTGACACACAGTGGGAAATGAGAGAGTGAGGGTCCCTTGTGATGCAGTAGATAAAGAGCATGCTTTGTGTCTGTTGTGTATGACAGTGTGTGTACTGTTTGTGTACAGTGTGTGTGTGTGTGTGTTATCTCACTAGCCATTGTTCTCCTTTACGGCATGGTTAATTGTTTGTTTTATAAAATGTCATAAAAAGGTGAAAATGTCCATTTCAGTGTCCAAGGTCAAGTCTTAAGATCTTTTCTCTGATTGAATAACCAGCATCACTCAAGTCTCTGCGAGCTGACTCTTTTATATCATCCTCAAATGAATGGAAAGCAGCGGCTGTCTGGAAAGTCAAATGGAAATCAATCTAAGAATTGATGGTGTGCTGTAGAAATTGGCCAGCAGCAACGTGAAGCACCCGCACAGCGTGTACAGTATGGCCAATTTGTTGCTAATGGGCTAAAACATGAACACCACTTGTATGGTCCTCTAACCTCTCAGGTTGCACCATGTGCTGCTGGATCCACATCCCACAGTTCCCAAAGATTCCCAGTATTTCTTAACTTTAAAGCCTCTTTAAAGAGTTGAATTTAAGGAGACATCCGGGTTCAAGAGGCACAGGGTAATTAATATCAGCTTGGAGTTTTATGTAATCATTTTGAACAATAGGGGACTGAAGGTCAGGACTTCTACTTTTACTTTTTATGACATTAGATAATTATCAAACGTGTATTGCCTGGAGCTCGCAGATCAATGTGCATGAGGAGTGGAACAGAAGTTCATTGTTGACAGTTAATAGTTGTCCAGAGCTTTCAACTGTAGCTCACTGTCTTCATCACAGTTCATAGTTGTTATGGAGATGGATATGACACAAGAAGACTCCATGAAGACCATGTGATACAGCTGAAAACCTTGAAAAAAGAAAGCTAGTAAGCGGATCTTGAGTTAGGATTGCTTTGTCGAGTTTCTTTTTATTATTTCTGTTCACAAATTAAAAATCTTCCCTTTCCATTCCGCCCAATATACTATTCAGTATACCATAAGTCCAAATAGACAAGTCAGTTAACATAAATGTTCTGTTTAATCTTGTATAGTATAGTGGGTCTTAAGGATTGGATTAGAAGGTATTTAGGGATCAAATCTAGTCGGAGGAATGCTAAAATGAATGCACTAAATCCAATTTAGTTTATGTTAGAATACGGAAGATTAAAAGTTGCCTTTATATATAAAGTAGTAGGTTCAATCAAGATACTACAAGATATCTGACAAGAGCACTCACTCTAAAGAATATTATGTTCTGAAGTGTCATGGCGGTGAAAGGCTGCACGGTGTCAAGGACCGTCTCAAGCAGGTCTACACAAGCCAGAAGTGAAAGATGACGAGATGATGTATGAAGAGAGAAAGAGGGAGAAGGAAGAGATGAAGTAAAGACGGAGAGCTAGCAGAGAGGGGAGGGAGGGAGGGAGAGCCATGATGCTTCTTTGTCCTCTACTCTGTCGCTCACACCTCTCGCTTTTTCATGGACCACAATAAGTCACACCGCTCCAGCCGACCCCCACCTGCAGTTAGTGTCAGCGTGTGTGTCCGCATGTGTGATTGAATCTGCATGTGTGTTAGTCAGAGCAGTTATGTGTTTCAGTCCAACTGTGTGTGTGTGTGTGTGTGTGTGTGGAGGGGGGGTATGGGTAGGAGGTCAGCTCCATGGTGCATTCCTTCACACCCCATCAGCATCTGGGTGAGAGGAGGGGATGAGATAATGGATGGAAGAAGGAAAGGGTGTCTCAAGGGGATTGAGGAGGAGCTCTCTCCCTCTTTCTTTCTCTCCCACCCTCCCAAAAGATGAGAGGAGATGTTGGGGAGGGGGGGGGGGGGGGGGTGCAGAACGAGCGTCTGCCACGAGTTTAGCCCCTCGCCCACTACATTAAATGCACAGGGTTACCTTGGCAACGGGAATGCCGCCATGGCAACACATGTAGTATAAGGCAGGTGCTGTCGCACTGTGAAGCCATTTGTAGAGAGAGAGACACAGACAGAGAGAGACAGAGAGAGACAGAGAGACAGACAGACAGAGACACAGACAGAGAGAGAGAGAGAGACAGACAGACAGACAGACAGATAGAGAGACACAGACAGAGAGAGAGGCAGACAGAAAGACAGAGAGAGACAGACAGACAGACAGACAGAGAGAGAGCAGGGATGGGAAGAGAGACAGAAAGAAAGAGTGAGAAAAGAGAGGGGAGAGAGAGGGGAGGGGGTGTAGAGGGAGGGGGAGAATGAGATGGGTGGGGGTGGGGTGGTAGGGAAAACAGACAGGCTGTTAGCACAGGAAAAATATGTTATCGCCGTGGCAACGCAATGTGGCAACTCTCCATGGCAACAGCAGGTGGCTCAGGGCTGAAATTTGCGTTCGCTGCTTTTGCTTTTTTGTATTAGTGTGTGTGCATGTGTGTGTGCGGGCGTGTGTGTGGGTGTGTGTGTGTGTGTGTGTGTGTGTGTGTGCATGTGTGTGTGTGTGTGAGTCCATCTTACCCCTGCATCTGGTGAGGTGAGAGCGCATCACAAGTGCAGACGTCCAAATCCTCTCATTCAGCAGCTTAGCAGAACATAAAACAGGACTCATGTCACAAAGGAAACTCTCTTGATGAGTGGAAACAACTGGTTCACAACGTCCCCAGGTGTTTTCTACCCTGTGTGTGTGTGTGTGTGTGTGTGTGTGTGTGTGTGTATACACACATATGATCCATGTTGTCAGACACCCTACAACTGTTTGAGACCAGCCTGTCTAGCTACAGAGAGAAAGGAGAGGAGCAGTCAGACGTGTTGTCTAATGGAGAGCTAAAGACCACTCAACCTGGAAGAGCTCTACAGCCTCTCCCTCTCTCCCCCTCTCTCTCTCTTTCCCCTTCTCTCTCTCTTTCCCTTTCTCTCTCTTTCTCTCTCTCTCTCTCTCTCTTTCCCTTTTTCTCTCTTTCTCTCTCTCTCCCTCTCTCTCTCTTTCCCTTTCTCTCTCTCTCTCTCCCTCTCTCTCGCTCCCCCCCCCCCCCTCTCGCTCTCTTCCTCTCTCTCCTTATCCCTCCATCTTTCTCTTCTCTCTCTTAAAGTCTTAACATCATGGATCCAGCAGACCTGTATCTATTGTCTTCTTGTGTGTTCATATGTGTGAGTGAAGATGTCTCCGTCTATGTGAGAAATGCCATCATTACCTCCCTCATTAGTGGTGCAATGATCACCTAAACTGCATCCCCGGCTTTGTGTGTGTACCTCTGTGTGTGTGTGTGTGCATGCGTGTGTGTGTGCGTGTGTGTGTGTGTGTGTGTTTTAACATGTCAAACTGTACGCATGCCCATCTTACACATGCCTTTGTGACATAACGCGTGTTGAATGTGTGTGTGTGTTGATGACGTTTTAGTTTTTTTATGTCTCAATGTGTGTGAATGGACTGGTGGCGGGCGGGGGGGTTTGTCATGAGAAATTAACCCCATGGACTACAGCGGCGAGGCTGTAATTCTCTGAGGTAATCACAGGGAATAATGGCAACAGTGGGACACCCGGGAATCTAATCACTATAATCAGAAGCACTGGCTTATGGGCTCAAATTCCTGCCTTGCTATCTGCCTCGTGATGAAGCCTGCCGGGCTGGTTGGCTGCTGCAACATGATCAAATGGTTGACCAGTTTTCTCTTCTCTCCCCCCCTCTTCTTTTCTAGTCCTCCATTGTGGTCGGGGAGTCCCCTCTTCAGAAAGAACGGAGGAGTTCTCCTACAAGGTACCGTTTCACCTCTGCAAGTCTTCTACTGTATGTGTGTGATCTCCCGCCTCTTTCTTTCTTTCTCTCTCGTTCTCTCTCTTCTCTCCCTCTCTCCTCCCCCCTCTACGGATGTGCCAACTCCAATCATCTCAATTCCAAATCCCTCTTTTTAGAAGCGCACCTTGAGAATACCGAGTGCTGAGTTCTGACACTTGGCTCGGCGCCAGAAGAGGAAAGCTTTTTCTACGGAGGCGTATTTGAAAGTTTAAAAAAAAGAAGTGATAGAGACACAGTGAGGGAGGGAAAGAAAGGAAGGGGAGAGAAAATCTCAGCTTCAAATCAGAGGCTGAGATTTTCCCTGGCCTCCTCTTCTCACTCAACACAACATACCGTCTCACTCTTTTCCTCCTGTTCACCTCCTTTTCTCTGTGTTTCCCATTATCCCTCTCCTCCTCTTCCTCTTACCCCTGACCTCCTCCCTGGTGGCTGGACAGCAGTTTAATGGACATTCAATCCCAATCAGGGAGCACTCCGGGAGCTCGCTGGGCTGCCGAGTCCTAAATGGAGGGGGAAATGGATACATTAGGCGTCTGCGGTGCGCCCTCCATCGCCGCTGATAATGGAGTAGTAATGGTCAAGGAGCTGAGGTTGGAGAGAGTGTCTGAAAACCTGGACTCCCTCTAGACGCACACAATGTGAGAGTGATGCTTCTGAGCGGCTGGACAGCTGGACGGATGGGCGTAGAGGGAGACGGTCAGGAAGGGAGACTTGGATTGCACATGTGACAGGGGGAGACAGGAGAAGGGAACTTTTTAAATGTGTGACGTGTGTTTGGAAGGAGAGGGTGCAGAATGGTCGAGCATGACATTCAGAGGCAGCGGGGAGAAGGAAAGTTGTGACAGACAGCCAGAGGCAAAGACAAGGATGGGGGGGGGGGGGGGGGGGGGCTGTTAGTGCCCTCCGTTATTACTTCCATTTCCCATTCCCAGAGCTCTCAGAGCTGAGGTGAGCTGAAATCCCCCCCCCCCCCCCCCGTGGCCCAGCACCGGCTCAGGATGAACACCAGGACCAGGCCTGGCAGCTGTGTCCTTAATCCAACCAGCACCCGCGGGTCATCATTCAGGAGCTCTAAATTATAGAGTGGTATAAGTGTTCCTACTTTATTTCAGGACTTTGGTCACCTGCTATCATTGAAGAAGTTCCCCTATCAGTTCCCTTCATTTAGAAGCCTTTGTTAACCTGAGCTTCAAGGAGAAGGTGCTTCCAGCTTCAGACATACAGTTGTGTGAAAAAGTGTTTGCCCCCTTCCTGATTTCTTATTTTTTTGCATGTTTGTCACACTTAAATGTTTCAGATCATCAAACAAATTTAAATATTAGACAAAGATAACACAAGTAAACACAAAATGCAGTTTTTAAATGAAGGTTTTTATTATTAAGGGGGAAAAAAAATCCCAAACTACATGGCCCTGTGTGAAAAAGTGATTGCCCCCTAAACCTACTGGTTGGGCCACCCTTAGCAGCAACAACTGCAATCAAGCGTTTGTGATAACTGGCAATGAGTCTTTTACAGCGCTGTAGAGGAATTTTGGCCCACTCATCTTTGCAGAATTGTTGTAATTCAGCCACATTGGAGGGTTTTCGAGCATGAACCGCCTTTTTAAGGTCATGCCACAGCATCTCAATCGGATTCAGGTCGGGACTTTGACCAGGCCACTCCAAAGTCTTAATTTTGTTTTTCTTAAGCCATTCAGAGGTGGACTTGCTGGTGTGTTTTGGATCATTATCCTGCTGCAGAACCCAAGTGCGCTTCAGCTTGAGGTCACGAACAGATGGCCGGACATTCTCCTTAAGGATTTTTTGGTAGACAGCAGAATTCATGGTTCCATTTACCACAGCAAGTCTTCCAGGTCCTGAAGCAGCAAAACAGCCCCAGACCATCACACTACCACCACCATATTTTACTGTTGGTATGATGTTCCTTTTCTGAAATGCTGTGTTACTTTTACGCCAGATGTAATGGGACATACACCTTCCAAAAAGTTCAACTTTTGTCTCGTCAGTCCACAGAGTATTTTCCCAAAAGTCTTGGGGATCATCAAGATGTTTTCTGGCAAAACTGAGACGAGCCTTTATGTTCTTTTTGCTCAGCAGTGGTTTTCATCTTGGAACTCTGCCATGCAGGCCATTTTTGCCCAGTCTCTTTCTTATGGTGGAGTCATGAACACTGACCTTAATTGAGGCAAGTGAGGCCTGCAGTTCTTTGGATGTTGTTCTGGGGTCTTTTGTGACCTCTTGGATGAGTCGTCGCTGCGCTCTTGGGGTAATTTTGGTCGGCCGGCCACTCCTGGGAAGGTTCACCACTGTTCCATGTTTTCGCCATTTGTGGATAATGGCTCTCACTGTGGTTCGCTGGAGTCCCAAAGCTTTAGAAATGGCTTTGTAACCTTTTCCAGACCTCAATTATAGATCTCAATTACTTTGTTTCTCATTTGTTCCTGAATTTCTTTGGATCGCAGCATGATGTCTAGCTTTTGAGGATCTTTTGGTCTACCTCACTTTGTCAGGCAGGTCCTATTTAAGTGATTTCTTGATTGAGAACAGGTGTGGCAGTAATCAGGCCTGGGTGTGGCTAGAGAAATTGAACTCAGCCTTCCAAAAATGTGATAAACCACAGTTAATTTATGTTTTAACAGGGGGGGGCAATCACTTTTTCACACAGGGCCATGTAGGTTTGGATTTTTTTTCCCCCTTAATAATAAAAACCTTCATTTAAAAACTGCATTTTGTGTTTACTTGTGTTATCTTTGTCTAATATTTAAATTTGTTTGATGATCTGAAACATTTAAGTGTGACAAACATGCAAAAAAATAAGAAATCAGGAAGGGGGCAAACACTTTTTCACACAACTGTACATATTGAGTTACATGTTTAAACCTTCAACTGCGTCACAACAGCAAACAGATTGCAGACACGGTCAAGCTTACACTTGTTTTTCTTTTTACAAGTACTTTTTTTTTGTAGTGCAAATTTGAGGTACTTTACTTGAGTATTTTATTTCATGTGAGGTCATATTTATACTTAATAACATTTAACATTTAACCGTTTTACTCCACCACATTTGTTTGACTTTACTTGTAATAAACATATAAGAAACATATAAAATGTGATGTATTGTTATGCACAAAGTAAAACTACCCAATATTTATCTTCAGCAGCTACAATATTAAAATACTGCTTACATGTTAATGCATCAGTAATAATCCAGTATTATGATATATCATAACAGGGATCAGTCTGCTGCATATTCTTCAGCAGTGGTGGAAATGTTATTCATGTAGAAGTATAGATATACTATATTACAAGTAAAGGTCCTGCATTCCACAAAATGAACTTCAAATATCTAAATTGTGCAAAATGCAGACTGGCCCCTTTCAAAGTGATTTATTATGTATTATGATATTATTACTGATACTAAAGCGTATTCATATTGCAGCTGGTTCGAGGTGCAGCTCAGAGGAGCTCTTTCATTCTGTTGAGATGTTTCTTCGTACATATAAAATAATCTATCGTGTGTAGTAGATCAGGGGTTCTCAACCTTCTGTAACTCACAGACTACTTCTGATTGTTCATGGATTTCTGAGGACAGCCTCCCCAAGTAAATGAGAAAATGAGAAAAAATATCCTGCGCTGTAAATATGTGTAATGCTGCTCTCAGCTGTAATGACTTCAACAAATATTGTGCTATTCGACTCACCATCATCATCTTAATCTGCTAAATTACTAGCTGTAAAATAGATGTGCTGGAGTAAAACCTTCAATGTTTCCATCTTAAATGTAGTGAAGTAGAGACTCACATCTGTATTTAAGTACAGTGTTTGAGTAAATGTACTTACTTACCTTCCGCAAATGTGCTCAACAACTTAACTGAAGACCTTCATTTGAAATGATTTAAGTATTTTTTTGGGTTCTGATATTACTTTTACTGATGGTTCTTCTGCACAGTTTGAGGACTAAATAATGCAAACACACACTTCATAACTTCACACACGACTTCATTATATTATACACTTATATGTAGGAGAAAAGGTGTCCTGCTGGTTAGTTAGCATCCGTGTGTTTAAAAGGCTTATTAAGACGCCATAGTTAAGTGTTGCTTACACTTTGTCACAGCACATGTCAGACAGCAGCCTCTCAGACGCTCAGCTGGAGTGTCAGATAGACGAGCCAGTTAATGTGCTAGCTCACCAGGGGGGGTGGGGGGGGGGGGGCGGCTCTTTTACAAGCGAGGGGCCACTTTTAAACGGCCAGGAGTGACCTTTGAACCTTTGGACCGTGTGTGTGTGTGTGTGTGTGTGTGTGTGTGTGTGTGTGTGTGTGTGTGTGTGTGTGTGTGTGTGTGTGTGTGTGTGTGTGTGTGTGTGTGTGTGTGTGTGTGTGTGTGTGTGTGTGTGTTGCTGCTCGCTCCTCTGCCGGCCGAGCGGAGAATGCAGCCTGCAGGACCATGTGGAACTCATTTAACAGGAGAGCAGAGGAGGCAGAGGAGAGACGGAGAGGGGAGGGAGGCTGCCCTGGAAAACAGGCAGGCAGGGAGACGTAGGAAGCAGACAGAGAGGCAGAGCAGCTGACCAGACATGGGGAAAAAGACAGACTATTTTCTCTCCAGGAAAAAGGCAGAGAAGCAGACAGACACCTCGTCTCTTCTGTATTTACATGTTTTTTTGCTACCAAGCCGAGCGCTGTTTTTTATTATTGCTTTGAGCTTATAAAAATGTATTGCTCAATCTCAGTGAGTGAGAACGGGCGGCGGGAGTGCTGCCTGCTCTTTCCCCACTTAGTTTGTCACCTCACCTCCTTAGCATATGTCCCAGGGTTCTTACCTGCAGGGACAGCGTGCACGCTGCGTCGGAGGAATGAGTCACCACTATACGTGGAAGCGACAGCCACGTCAACAGAGAGGGAAAGGAATCAACACGAGAGGACGGAATTAGAGAGACAAAGAGAAGGGTTTCACTGAGAAATTCAAACAGCGAAGCGTGGAGGTGGAGATACAGAGCACGCTCAGAAGAGAGGAGCGTTGTCTGTGCTTGTGCTAGGAGGGCGGTGTGTGTGTGTGTGTATCGAGGGTAAACAGTGGTGGTCAGGAGTGTGTCGCTGAGCTATGAGAGGCCATGTCAAACAGAGCTTGGTATTTCCTTTCCCCCTTTTTTCCTCTCTCTCCCTCTCTCCCTCTCCCTCTCTGCCTCTCTCTATCACTTTCTCTGCTGATGCATGATCTACCACTCTATGGCATGTGGAAGGGGAGCCGTTGCTATGGCAACCCAAAGCCTGACTAGAGCGAGGTGGGGAAGGAGGGGCAGGCGCACATCAACCCAGGGAGACCTAATGCACTGCCCACAGACACGCACACACACACACACACACACACACACAGCCATGCAGCGAGTGATCAAGATTACAAAAGAGACTCTGTGCAGGGACCTACTTATAAGGTTATGGAGAGCAGAGCTGGAGATATCAGGGGCAGAGCCACACTAACTGGAGTCAATAAGATTACTGTGGACACAGCTGGCCAGGGAAAGGCTGCAGAAACCCACCACCAACAACACACCACAAACAGAGCTATCATAATTCACCCGCGTGTCACCACATGAAAGAAGCACACGTTGTGGGAGGGTTGTCTGGGGGGCCTCGCCATGACAACCTGTATGTCTCCTCATAACATCCATCATAAATGAACTGAGATTTATTTTCAATAAAAAGCTTAAGCTGCAGTGTGTTGATGCAATGGTGAAACCTTCTTAGAGTTTGCACCTTAACAAATGCTTCAAACAGCAGGTCATCGTGTGCAGACTGACCCCAGAGATGAGATGACAGCTGTGTTAGTGAACTGGGATGTCTGTGGTGAGCAGCCAGCCCTGAGTAATGACAGCGCTTGGCTTAGATTTACACATACACTCTTCTTCTCATCTGCAACAGCAGCCAGTACAGATCCAGATGTAGAGTTGTTGCCGTGTTGGAAGCAGACACAAGAGCTCCATTCAGTCCACATGGTCCATATAATAACAATAAATAGCTGGATCGGTTATCGGTGACAGTGGGGTCATGTTTCTATATTATAAACATTATATGCTGTTTAAGTTTTAACCAATTTGTTGCTGCATTAAAAAGGTTTACATTTGAAGTGTAATTCCTGTTAATTTTGAAGATGTTTTACCAAGTTGCTGATTATTTTAATAATACGCATCAATTCAATAAATTCAAACCTATGTATTCATGTGTTAAATTTAGCTTTATGGAGTTAGAAGTAATGTTGAAGTCAAGCCTGATGTTACCTTACACATAAAGAATGATCCCAGTCTCTTCCACACACTGGTATCAGATTAGTACTCTGTATTGGCCGACACCCAACATCCCTATTCGCGAACACATCATCCTGATCTATTAAGGCAAGTCAAAAAGTATTCTGAAATTGAGATTTTGGGACACAAACTTTTTCACTCATTTGCTGAGAATTAGATGAGAAGATTGATACCACTCATGTCATATCTGAACAGTGAATATGAGGCCTGTTAGCTTAGTTTACAGTAAAGACTGGCAACAGGTGGAAACTGCTAGCTTGGCTCAGTCCAAGGATCATGAAATTCTGCACCCCATCACCTCTGAAGCTCTAATTCATACATTATATCTTGTTTGTTTATTCTGTACAAAAGCAGAAGTGTAAAAATGCCACGTTGTCTCCCTTCTCCCAGTCTTAATGCTAAACTAAGATTAACCGGCTGCTATCTCTAGCTTCATTTTTAGCGCACACACGAGAGTGGTATCGATCTTCTCGTCTAACCCTGAACAAGAAAGCGAATAAGCGTTCCCAAAATCTTGAACTATTCTAAGATGCAGATGTATTCAAAGTCAAAAAGTGAGATGTCAGTACAGTACGCAGGAGATGCATCGACAGAGGCTGCAGCTTTAAGTCTACCAGCTGTCAGATTGGATTAAGAGCGGCGGTAAACCGTGATCTCCAGGTCTCCCCACAGATTTTCAAATGGCTTCAAGTCCAGGCTTTGGGTGGGCCACTGAAAGACCTTCAGTGATTTTTTCCAAAGCCAGTCCATTATCCTGCATGTGTGCTTCAGGGAGTTGTGTTGGTAGAAGGGGAATCTTTGCTCCGTTCTGTGGCGTTGTCTTGGAGGACCTGTCTATCATTGGCTCTGTCTGTATGAAGCAGCCAACATGGTGCTGCAGTGTAGTGACAGCAGCTGATAGCCAGCTGATAAGCCAGTTGAAATGTTTGGCCGTCAGACCAGAGAAATCATTTTTCGTCTCATTAGATCAGAGAAAGCAGTATTTTGGTAAACTCCAGGTGGGTTACCATATGCTTGTTTATTCAGTGGAGTAAAATGGCTCTTAGATGGAGTGCTGGAGATGGAGTCCCTCTGGTAGAGTCTCCAGCTTCCTTCAATATTCAGTTGGTCAGCATGGACATTGTTCCACTTCCTCCTCCCCAACCTGGTTACTGGTTCCTACAGACGCACTGTAGTTCCTTGGTAGTTCCAGACCTTTTCTCCTTCGTGATGGAGCGCACTGTGCTCTTAAGAACTTTGAATACTTTGGCAATTTCTCTGCACTCTTTCCCAACAGCAGATGTCATGACTTCTGCATGGTCTGCTGAGGTCCTTCTGTTCACAGTGAACTGTCGGACTAATTGATACGGATGCATTTCTAATTCATCTCTTGTTCACCTTCAAGTCAAAGTGTAACTGGTAGAGGTGAAAATAAAATGATGTATTTAAGTGCTAAAACAATTATTTGATAGAAAACAAATTGCCAGAAACTATTTTGATGATTGATTAATAGTTTAAGTCATTTTTAAAGCAAAAATGCCCCAACTGCCTGTTATTAATGTTATGAAACAGACTATTTGGTTTTGCAGCCTTGATCGGATTAAAAACACAACTCATTTGAATATGCCGACTTGGGCGTTTGGAAACTGACAATTAGGTGAGAAAGATAATCTTCAGATTAAGGGTTGAAAAAAACATCTGGAATCATACTTAAATACTTCAGTTCTTAAAATACATGTCTTGTCA
Organism: Anarhichas minor; assembly: GCF_050575085.1. Lineage (NCBI taxonomy): Eukaryota > Metazoa > Chordata > Actinopteri > Perciformes > Anarhichadidae > Anarhichas > Anarhichas minor. Next base: position 20,658,773 of record NW_027466582.1, read on the forward strand.
GTATTATATGTGGATTGCTTTAAAAAACAACAACATTTAATTAGTTCTAATCAGTGTTAAATGTGAGAAATGCGTCATTACTCACACACGTTGAAGCACGTGGTATCTCCCTGTAACTTGCATCCGCCTGCTGTTCAGCCCTCAGCATCAGACGGGCTGGATTTAGCCGAGCCCAGCGGTCGTTGGTAATTGAATGATTCGCAGCGGCCTTAACTCATTTATGACGCTTTCCCGCTCAATTTAACCTTGCCTTTCTCATCAATATTGCCCTGTTGGCCTCCTCAGCTCATCGAGCTGCTCCCGGGTCTTATCGAGGTCCGATCGGGTTCTGGAGAAGCTTCCTCTGTGTTTCCCTCCTACTTAGAAACTCATTTGTGTGTTGCATGTGACTAATGTGGCATGGGTCTGTGTGCATAAGTTCTTACGTCCGCTGCTCTCTCTCTCTTTTAGTTCCTCGTGGTGTGATCCAAAATGGCGCTCGCATCAGGAGCCAGGCGCTCTTCCCTGTGATAAGACCCCTACCTGTAAGCCCTGTGGGGAGCAGAACCTCGGCCATACGGTGGGTTACCTTTGCTCCTGCTGCCCTCCAACATGTCATTAATGTCAGTCAGGGCTTTCACATTCCCACACAGACACACACAGACACACCCGCAGGCACACACACAGTAGCCTCACACAAACACACGTACACAAAGCAAACCTCGCTCCAAAATGTTCCACTCATTGTTTACATAATGACATATTCATTGTGTCCAAAAGTGAGAGGCATTCACACGCTCCCTGCTGTTCACATTCTATCCAGGTGTGTTTATATAACGGTCTCTCACACACAAACAGGTTTATCAGAGGGAGAGGCCTCATGATTCAAAGAACATTCGGAGCATGCATGGACATGCACATCCATCATAGGAGCATAAGAGTATGATGGCCTGCACCGCATTATGAATTAAACATACCCAAAGTCTCACTAAAGGTATGCAGTGAATATTTGATCACTGTATGAGGTGCATGTTTTTCTTATAAGATATTAATATGCTAACCCTCTCATCCTGAAGGGAGGAAATGTCCGGGGGACAGGGCATGCTGCTGAGGCTCCCTTTGATTTATTGGTTGTCAGAATACACCCCTGTCCTTTGATACCTTACAGAGAAAAGTGTCTTCTAACTAATAGAGCAAAATATGTGTTGCAATATAGCAATATAATGTAGAGGCTGATGTATAGTGGACAGTGGTTAAATGGCTGCGCTGCAGTATCGTCATTCTGTGGCACTCTGACTTTAAAGCTTGCAAGGTCCTTTATGTGCTGAGCGAGTTTCACGACCTTAGGGAGCACGAGAGCTGCTCAAAATGCACTGTCTCATTCCAAAAATGCATAGGTGGCAATCTGAGAATGAGTCCGCTCATTCCTGTAAGGAAAGGCTGACTCTTCTCTGGAGGTACGAGGTTCTGATCGGACCTGAGAACCATGCACATTAGGCCCTCGGGGGCTATTTGAGGGTGACAGATTATAACGTGAATTATTTTTGCTTTCCAGCCAAACGCAGAGCAAACTGGAGCAGCTTGGGTGGAGTGAGGCGTATACAGGCCGGCCACCTGGCTGGCAGTGTGACAGTACGAGTAACAATATTCTCTCTCACTCTGTGTCCTTGCTTCTTACAGATCATCCCTGGGAGATTATCTAAGCCGAGGACAGGACAGCCCATCCCGGTACTCTCCTCCGCTCTGCAGCGAGGACCTCCAGGACGACCACACTTACAGCACCGCCAAATCCCCCAGCAGGCTGTGCTCCTCTTCCTCTCCCCTGGACGACGACGACGACATCATCGCCGTGGAGATCCAGTCAGACGTGAAACCCGAACCCCGGGAGATCCCGCTGGATTCTCACATCACCACTGCCGCCGCCACCTACATTTCCCAGCAGGCCCTGCGCGGACAGAGACGTAGTTCGGGGCCGGGAGCTGGGACTCTGGCGGGAAGCAGTTTGCCCTGGACCAAAAACCGAGCAAGGGGCATTAGCGACACGCTGCCGCTGAAGAAGCGGCGCGCGGCGGCGGTTGAGAAGCCGCCGGAGAGTGACGACGAGGAGATGAAGGAGGCGGCGGGGTCGCTGCTCCACCTGGCGGGGGTCAGAGCCTGCCTCAACAACATCACAAACCGCACCGCCAAGGGCCAGAAGGAGCAGAAAGAGGCCCTGAGAAACTAAGACTCAGACATAGAACAAGTACACAGTCATGCAAACACACACAGACGCTATACAGCTGAAAGCACGCACACACACACACATACATACAATACACAAATAGGTCAACAGGTAACGTTACTACAGCATTAGTCTCAACGGACTCTTCTCATCTCCCTCTATCTATCTGCAGGGCATTAGGTGAATCCTACTTATTTGTGGCAATATCAAAAATCTATGTTTTCCTACATGTTCAGCAACACTAACATCAATGGGTATTTCTCATGTGTCTTTGTTGTTTTTGTTGTTTAAAAGGGGATGAAAGCCATAAAAAAATGCATGTTTTGTCACTAATTTGGACAAGTTGAACGCGACAAAACCGAATCACATTGAGGAGCGTACAGTACATAAACACAGAAGATGGCTGTTTGTCTTACCTGTTTGTTTCTATGTGAATCTGTAGCAATCGTGCAGCGATGCCAGCAAAGACGGCGGAGCCTATTTAACAAGACTTAGAGCTCCCTTGGCCGCTCGCTAGCATCACTCTCCTACATCCACGAGCACAAATGTGAGACTGTGCCAAAGATAAGCGACCAGGTTGCTTCATGTAGCCGATACGACAGCTGAGAAAAAAAGAGAAGGCATAGTAGTAGAGAAGAGCTAGGGAGAATGACTTAAAGCGTCAAAATAATTGTAAAACCCAATGTGATATATATTCATGCACTTAAGATTATTTAACACCACTTATAATAGAAGCATCATGGGTAAAGACATGGTTTATTTCAAGAGCACTCATAGTATTTAAGAATAGATATTTAAAAATAAAAAAATGGTCATGTTTTATCACCATAGAGATGGATAGTGTGCCGGGTCTGAGGCAATATCTCCTTCATTTTGTTCTTGTTGTTGCATAATGTAAACGTCCCCTAAACGTCCCCAGTACTTCTGTCCATAGACGTAGACACCTGGTATAGATATCGTAGCTACCAGTAGCTACCACACCTTCCTATTCATTTAACAGTGTCAAAGAACTATAGACATGAACTGTGGGTTTAGATTTCCGTTTGTGTCTGTTTACCCTCACTCTACCTTCATAAAGATATAAGCAATTTGTCCCACGTGGACAACTCTGTAAAAAGGTTAGAAAATATTTTATTTTTTTCCTTTCTTAATTGAAGCAATTTGACCTGCAGGACTTTCTCAGTTATATTGCATGGGTGCTTGTAAATAAGATAAAAAGCAAATCTTTTTTATTCAAAGATCATGTAAGATAAACAATGTATTTAGCATGAAGCATGACTTATTTTCATATAAACCTTGATCCTAGAGGAAAGAAAAAAAGTTTTGCCGCCAATTGTTATACCCGTGATTATATTGGATTTTTTTTTTTTCTTTAAATCTTTTGGGTTCTTTTTTTCTGAGCGGGCTTTCAAAGACACGTCTTCAGGGAGGAGCGTGGGGGATCACTCTGCACCTCTGGGCTTCGGGTTCAGGCTATGTAGGCCAGCTGAATCACCTCTTAGGGGTGGGCTTCCGTCTTCTTCTGCCTGTACAGTGATTTTTAGGTGTTCAATGTTAACCCCAGTGTTATTTCAGAACACATGTGTAGAGTGTGTGTGTGAGTTGGTGTGCCCAGCAGCACACACCCTTTAACATTGTGCCTGCCTGCCTGCCTGCCCTCAGTACCTCTGTTGTCATGTCTCTGACATGTTTTGACAGAACGTTACTTGTCTTTATTTATAGCAGTATTGGGGTTTTTTTCCTCTCCTGTGTGTAAATGTACATGTGTCCTTATTTCCCATCGGCATTGTTCAGTGTAACTATGGATCAGACAGGCATGGGAAGCTTTGTAGGTGTCCTGAAAGAACCTCATATCTCCAGATAGGCAACTTAGAAATCAGATAGAAAAGGAAGAGGAATGTAGGAGATGGCATAATGATAAGTTTGTTTTTTGATTTACATACAGTATTGTTAACCCTTTGATTAAAGGAATGACTTGTCCTTGTGGATGTCAATCTTCATATTTATCTCAAGAGCCCAATCCAGAGATCAGAGGGTTTTTAATATATTTTGCCACTCTACAAAGAGTATGTGTATCTCACTTAGGATCAAGAAAACAATGACTTGATTGAAATCCACAAAAGCAGTAGTGAGCTTTGACATTTTTGCATCGGAAGTGATATAAATACTGCACTGCCATGATTCGGCATGCTTTTGCTGAAACAGGAATGCATGAAAGTAGTCATTTCCCCGCACTTGCAGAGATGCAGTGCAAATAAAAAGCAGCTTTGCAGGAGAAAACATTAGCTGGGTTTGGTTGTAGCAGCGGTCACACAAGGGTTTTCTTTAAGCTCAATGGGCATTGAGTGATTGTCAGCAAGCCAAGCAGGCAAACGAATGCATGACCCATCCACTGGTACAGTCTTTTGCCACCTGTAGCATGCATCACTGGCTTTGCATTTTGTATGGTATCCATGCCGAAATATACAAGAAAAGGCTAAAAGGAGACACTGTCAGTGTTCTTGTTGTGTGCCATCCGTCTCTCGTCTGATATCTGTCTGAGTGCTCCCGGGTCAGCAACAATCCACTGTTGTGGTGACTAATAACGTGTTCAGCTGGCAAGAGCCATGTCGAGGGGGGAATGTGTTGCTTTAACAACCACCTTTTTTCCTCTGACTCACTCGGCGACATGCAGGAAGGATGAACTCCTGACCTACGAGTTCTGGAAAAACAGAGCAACACATAAAATATACCTTGGACATTTCAAAGCAAAGGAAATATATACTTCACTGCCTGAAAAGCTCCTAAAACAAGTGTTTGTGTCAAACCTGCCAAACATAACGATGAAACGCTCTAAAAAATACAGTTGCCATTTCTTTTGTTTTTTGATGTTTTTATGCGCAATTTTATTTTCTGTTCTGTTTTCTCTCTGACAAAAGGATCTACAATACTGCCATTATTTCTTTGGTGACTGTCTGAGCTGAATATTGGAAAGCCATAGGTTAGAGATGTCAAAATGCAAAACTGTTATTGATCTGTGAGATGTGATGCAGAGTGCACCGGGGTGTTGTTGTTTTTTTTTCAGTAAATGTTCAATTCTCTCCTTATTGTGCAATCATATTGCCAAAGAATGATTTTAAGACCTATTTCATCACTACATGTAAATATCAACGTTGTCCAATACCGTGGCAAAAAATATATAAATGTTGTTTTATTTTGTTTTCCATTTCCTGAAAAACTGCAATGATGTTTATGTGATGTATTGTCTTCCAGTTGGTTGCAATAATAAAAAATACAAGTTGCAGAAGATTCGTTTGGCTGCTCCTTCTGACGGACTTGAACCGAACAAGTCTGTCACAGAGAATAATACCCATGACACATTAAATCACAGCATCGCTGGTCGGCACTTCAAAAGCAGCACTTTAACTATTTTTCCTCTCAGAATTCAGAGTTAAATATAGTAAAGGCTTACAAGGAAGCATATCCCCCTCTCTACCCCCCTCATTTTCACCACTTCAACATACAACACACACTAACCCCCATTGACTGGTAAAGTGCTAGCTTTGTGAGACTGGAGACTCTTTAATTTGCTCTCAAGACTGACCCCAATCATTAACCTCACATATTCCCATCAACAAGGGTCTTATCATAACCATGCCTCTTCCGCAGTTAATTATTCATTTACTTCCTCTAATCATTTAAGTTCAATACTTCTGATTAAAGTCAGACTCAGCGTCCCCCTTAGGGAAAGAAGTAAAAGAGTTGAGTGTACCAAAGAGTTCCTTAACGCCTTATCAATCTGAGTGGTGCCATTTTGGAGCCATGTGGCAGTGGAAGCCCATTCATAATTGAAGCCGAGACAGGCTTAATCTGGAGCCAGTGCCTCCCTGTGCAGCGCTCCCACCAGCAGCACAACTGGAGCTAGCAGCTCCTCTGTTGCTATGCAACTACAGCAAAGAAAGAGGGGGAGAAAAGTGTGCATTCTCTAGATCTTTAGAGGGCATCATACCACTCCGTCACCAAGAGTGAGACTCAAAGGTAGCGACGACATGCCTCGCATTATGCAGCTTCATACTTGATCACATCTCATAGAACACCTACTCAAACCTACTAAACACAAGTCTCCTATCATCTCTTTCTACAACTAACACTTGCGTTTTAGTTTTTTGAAAGAAAAAGGTTCCAAGTGAATTCAAAAGCATATTCTCATCAGTGTCGGGTCGACGTTTAATTTCCCCTTAGTGAAATAATGTAATGAAGTCAGTTGTGACATTCCACCCTGGAGGAGGCACTCTGAGGTGCTAAGTGGACTGATGCACAGAGAGATATCATCCATATCCACACAATGACCAGTGAGGCAAGTTTCCATGGAGACAGAAGTGGAGGTAACGTTCTCTTGTCAGCTCTCATTTACTGCAAAGCTTTAATGACTTTTTGGAAATGTTCCCCTGGTAATCAGGACAGGTGTATTTTTGATTAAACAGAACCTATGGACCCCCCCCAAACAATGACTTACACCCCCCCCTTATTGAATTAAAATAGTTGTATCCTAGACAGAGTGGATGGATCGTGTGTGTTTGTGTGTCATGGGATCAGAAAAGGAGAGCTTGTTTCTGGAGCTCTGCGATGTGGTGTGATCACACTCTTGTGGCAGCAAGATGTTACTACATTAACAGTGCTCTGCAATCATAAACAAGGCACCAAATACTCCCATATAGAAGTACCGTTACACTACAGAAATCTAATTACAATGGTAATACACTTAATGGAATGAAAATCTATGAAAAGGGAAGGTACGCTACAAACTCATCGTCAAATCTTAACAAGCAATCATTGACATAAGTACAGGCAAAAATAACTTCAATCAGAATACAGAAGTGTTTCCAGAGTGAGTTAGTTAGCACATAGATATAGATTAAAATAGAGTCAGATTAAAGTCTTAATGGAGACCAATTACTAAACACTGGGTTGAGTGTGCACAGTCCTTTCTCCTCTCTGTCCTCAGATTGTGCAATAATTCGCACCGTTATGTCAACTGACTTCTATCACCAAACACTGCACATGAATGCTCAAACTGAGGTCCATGTTTTATATGGGTTTATTATTTAATGATCTAGCAGTGTGTGGAAACTATGGCTCGTGGGATATTGTGATTATCTCCTTATATGGGTCATAATATTTACACTTGGCCTAATTCAGTAAACAAGATCACTTCGCATTATAACGCTAATGCGATCTGTGCACGTTTATTTACCGCGTACCACGTTAAACACGTGTAAACTACATTTCCCAGCGGCAAGCGTGTCGCGTGGTCGTCATACACCTTACGAGATCTCGCGCGATGTACGGACTGACCCTGCCCTATGTCTCGCGCACTCGCAGCTCCATGCTCAGTATATAAAGCAGGACAACGACGGAAGGAGGACGGCTGGGAGTCGCAGCCCGGGATTGTAAATAAGACCGTTAAAACTGTGTTTTATTTACAAAAGTAATGCCGGCTGTTTTAAGAGACCGTTCCCAGTTGTTTTAAGTCGTTTTTTGTAATTTTTTGGCTCTATTTCTCGCCTATTTCCGTGTGGTTTTTACACTACGCGTATAATGGCGAGCTCGGCTAACTCGAACCCAGTGGTAAGGATCAATCTCTAAGGATTGTCAGCGGGGAAATGGGGGTTAAGATAAGAGAACGCTGTCAACGAGCTTTTTTTTTTTATCATTCAGTAAAATGAATGGGCTTTAACAAACACTTCACTGTTCTATCAAATAAAATGAAGACTAACTTCAGTCAATCGGCCATTTTAATCATTCTTCGAAACTAAGGTTAGATTGTTCTTCAGATGAAGCCGTCTGGTGGAGCGATGGCTAATGCAAGGAGCTGTAACGTTACAGAGTCAAGATGGTGCTGGAAGGTTAGGGTTGGATGAGAATGCAAAAGTTGATTTATGGGCCATTTGTCCAGTCGAGGCTTTCGTGAGTTGGCCGTTAACGTGAGTTAGTTCATAAGAGTATCTCTAAAATCATATGTATGGCTCAATGAATTGGAGTTGATACTGATCATCTGGATTTGATGTCTGTGCTGTTTAGTTGAGGTCAAAGCAATGCTTGTGTCGATCAGTCTGACATCAACGGACAAGTCGGTAACGTTAAATTAGCTAAATAGTTTATTTTGCCTAATTCACTAGATGCCGATGTTCGCAAAGCACCTCGCCACCATCCACTGCGAATGAATTATGCTTTTTCTTTTGATTAAAGTCTCCTTAGCCGAAAACCGCCAAAGCTCAGTCTAATGCCTCCTCATTGTCCACCATTCCACGACCAGCAGCCAGGATAGCCGTCCCAAACCACCACTTGTACCCATCTCATAACAAAGTAGTCCAGCGACACGGCCATACTACTTGGTCAAAGCCGAGCCGCTATAAGATAACACACCGAAAACACCCTAGCATTCCGCCACATAATGTTTAATGTACGGGGCTGTCGGGCGCGCGTTTCGCCGCTCCGTAAAATGGCTTCCACGTCTCCCCTCGCTCCGGTTCTGGCCCTCCTCTTTTCTGCCGCCTGGTTTTATACGGCCATATTGGCTCTCTAATATAGACTGGCCGGGATGGGAAGGTGCTATTCGACGCTACGTCACCGCCTCTACATATAAACGGCAGAGTAAGCTTTAAATGGTGGAGGAGCAGCCGGGCGGAGGAAGGAGAGACTGAGGTCCGTGCTGCGGACATTAGGGACGATGCAGTTCAGTGAACGCGGTGTGCCGTCTGTCTATCGCGGAGGCTTCCATTGTTGTGTCGCTTTCCTAACGAGCGGAAATGCGACTGTTGTGTCGCTGTAGACATTTAAACGGTTTACATGCACTGTAGTTAGCGCGCGCCATGTATGCTACATTATCCCGAGGGACACACTGAATACTGTTGGTGGTGACAGATGGACATGTAGCCTACAGACCAATACATACATACTGTGTCTATAATAGACGCATTTTAGCTAAAGCCCAGCTTTTATTTCCATGGACCAATTTTAGAATTGAGTTAAATATTTGAAACAGATATACACCGACTATTACTTTATTATAACCTACTAATTTATACTTATCTGGCGAGGGGAAACTGAATGTATATCCACATGGTTTGTTAGACATTTAATGTTCTGCTGCTGTCATGGCAGCTGTGCAGCACTATTAGTAACTGATGTGTTCCTATTAAACATTTCTGAATACCAACGCCATATGGTCAGTGTAAAAGTAGGCCCTAAATGGTAACTTTGATCATCAGATATGTTTGTTTCCTTACCAAACACAGTGATGAAAACAAGTGTCTTTCCTGTTTCTGTGCTTGCCTCCTCATAGCCTAAACTATATAAGTCTGTGATTGAGGATGTGATCAATGAGGTGCGAGAGCTGTTCCTGGACGAGGGAGTGGATGAGCAGGTGCTTCTGGAGCTGAAAACGGTAACCGTCCCCCCCCCTGTACAGTAATGAAGTATATGCATATTGTGAATGCCCTGGGTGCATTTATGCTCTTAATAAAAATGGGAAATCACAAAGTATTATTAAATCTCACATTCTTTTTCTTTGGCCTGATGCTCCAGCTGTGGGAAAACAAACTGTTGCAGTCCAAGGCAGTGGAGGGCTTCCATACTGAGGAGCAGGCAGCCCTGCAGGCCGCTCAGCAGCAGCAGCAGGTTCAGCAGCAGGTTCAGCAGGTCCAACACGTCCAACACGTCCAGCACGTCCAGCACGTCCAGCAGGTGACCCAGCCAGCACAGGCCCAGCAAGTCATTCTGCCCCCTCAGCAGCAGCAAGGTTGGTCGGCACTGCCACACTGCACTAGTAAACAACAACTAGCTCTAAATGCTACAGCAGAATTATCTAACATCTGTGAATGCTCTCTCTACACAAAGTCCTATACTGACTTCCTACTGAAATGAAGTGGTTTGGGAGAGAATTCCTCTATTAAAATGCATTTTTGACAGAAGTTGATATACAAAAAGTTTAGTTATTATACTACCAGAGTATTTTAACCTTTTAAAACTGCACTTGGTAACTCAAATAAAAGTAACTGTTTGTGTTATTTGCTCAAACTGTCACTATATCCTGACAGTAGTACACAAGTAGTACACGAGACAGAAACACTCGGGTTCCTCTGCCTCCCTTTAGTGCTCCTGATGCCGTAAGAATCCACCAAAACAACCAATCACAGCTGTCAAGCTCTGTCAGTGAATTACGATAAGACTGTCTAACTAGGCAGCACTGATCAAATATGAATCAAGACTATGTTACTGCATTGCATATTTCTCTCCTCAAATCAACATATTTTAGTGTTTATCTGTAAGATGAGTAAGTTTGTGACCCACAGCACACATTCTCATTTTACAGCTAAACAGAACGCTTAAATATGTATCTGAAGTTATTTAAAGCAAGAAACAGGCGATGCAGTAACAGAATCTTGAACTGTGTGTGATATTCTTTTCTTTTAATAGTTTTGTTTGCAGGACATTCTAATCAGTTTTGGGGCATATTATGGTGTGTTAACATCAAAATGTCTCTCTGCACAGCTCCCCAGCAGCAGGTTATTGTTCAGGATTCCAAGATTCTACAACACATGAGTGCAACAGGGATGGTAAGTAAATGTACAGATACAATGAACATACTATTATAGTTTGATGATTCATGCTCATAACAGTAACAGCCAATGCAATGTGACGATCGCTGATCTCAACTGTGCACACATTTACAGTGACTCCCTTATTCACTGAGGCCCTCTGATAGTGTGGTATGTTGTTATTGAGAGAACATGTGTTATCCAGGCACATATTTTACAGTCAGCCAAAAAGAAGAGGAAGATCTGCATGTGTCTGCCTCAGAGCAGGGTGACTGATGTAGTAGCAGAGGAGAGGAGAGGAAGGACCTGTAGCCTGGATGACAGTGGAGATAAAGCATCCTCTCACACGCTCCCGTTGTCTCACGCACACCGACAAACACACTCTGTCGTCATCGGTTTCAACAGAGTGTCAGCACTTCCCATCCTTTTGTGCTTCCTTCTCTCAACAACACTTCGGTTCAGCAAGACATCTGTTGATGTCAAGGCCTGCACATGTGCTGTATTAGTAAAGTGTTGTTTTTGTCTTGATTCTCAGACGCTTTGTTTAAGCTTTACTTGCAAATTCCGTTAACCTTTTTGCCATCAAACCTGGCAGGTAAAATGAACAAATGCAAATATGAAACGGCTGCTTTTATCACAGAAGCCAAGGAAATATGAATATTAGCACTTTAATGGTTTAAGTTGTGTTGTATTTCATGAATATTAAATCTCTCCAGAGAAATGTACTTAACACTTCGCATATTCCTGTGTGTACCTGGTGTGTAGAACATTTACACCGTGACAACCTTAAACTCTCACATTGCTTGAACCCTAACGTCCTGCTGGTGTGTGTGTGTGTGTGTGTGTGTGTGTGTGTGTGTGTGTGTGTGTGTGTGTGTGTGTGTGTGTGTGTGTGTGTGTGTGTGTGTGTGTGTGTGTGTGTGTGTGTGTGTGTGTGTGTGTGTGTGTGTGTGTGTGTGTGTGCGAACACCTGACTGCCGTGTTTCAGTCCCTCATGTGTGTTCTCCATTTTCTCCTCTAGAGTGCAGCAGCTACAGCAGCAACCCTTGCTTTGCCCACAGGGGTCACCCCGTACCAACAGCTCATCACTAGCCAAGGTGAAACACTCACTGCTTTATCTGTGCATCAAAACGGGAAAAACATTTCTCCCCAAAACATGTTTTGCTCTTTTACCTGTATTGCTATTTATCAATCTGGATAGTCTTGGTGTGAGCTGCCTAGTGTTTGAGATATCGGTTGTATCGTCGGCAGCGTGGGATGTAAACATTAATGGCGTCCTCTTTGGCTGACCTCAGTGGTGCTAGGTGAGCTAGCGGTATCGGTGAGCTATAAGTACTCTCGTCCACAAGTAGATGCACGCTTCCTTTTGTGCGGTGATACGGTTGACGGATGTGGTTTGATAGAAAGAAAATAATTCCTACATGAAGCTGCTCATAACCAGGTCTGTGGATTATCTTCAGTAACCAGGTCATGATTTCTAGAGAGACATTGCTGTTGAATTTTTCAAAGGTATTTTTTGGCACTTTGAGCACCACAAGCCGAGTGCCATATAGTTCCATTATATTGTAGAGAAGACTGACATCTCTACGGTCGATATCTCCAACACTAGGCCACTCAGATAAAAAATATCTAGACTGATAAAAAGCCCCACTGGTGAGAGGGGAAATATGTATTTTTGATTTTGGGGTGAACTGTCCCTTTAAGTTAGTTCATCGATACGTTCACTCTTCCAGCACTTACAACTCCTCTGTTTCACGGTCTCTCAGGTCAGATCCTGCAGGTGGTCCGTGCTCCCAACGGGGCTCAGTACATCATCCAGCCCCAGCAGCAGATCCTCCTGCAGCAGCAGATGCAGCCTGGCGGCGTGCAGGCCCCGGTCATACAGCAGGTATGCCCCATTAGACAGGTAGGAACACCTCACTTTGGTCAACAGTCCACCTATCTTTTTTATCTGTGGTCTTCAGAACAACAATCAACAGCTCATAGTGTATACAGATCAGGAAGCTGTTTGGCTGCATGGCTGTGGGTCCTCTGGTGTTGAAGCAGTGGAAGAACCATCTTATGGAAATAAAGACTTGAAATATGTGAAAAGAAATGGCATGAAAATCACTCAAACATCACCGCTTCACCCTAAGAAATCTTATCCATGACCTTTTATCAGTAGCTTCTCTAAATGAAGCAGCAGCCACAATTACAATAAGTCAATTGAGTTTTAAATGAATAGCTTTTGGCATTTTAACATGTAATTCCTTCACAGGTCTCCAAAGACAATACACTAATGTTCATGCCAGAGCTTTTGCAAAATGTGAGTTCTTCCTGTTTACTGTGTGTCTAGGTCCTGGCTCCTCTGCAGGGAGGCCTGCCCCAGCAAACAGGAGTTATCATCCAGCCGCAGCAGATCGTCTTAGCTTCAGGAAACAAAGTCCAGGGCAATACACAGGTCAGCACTTCTTCAATTCCTCCAAAACATATCGAGTTGCTCTCTTCTGGAAGGTTGCTTTACTATTAAGAGTTTTGTCTAAAACATTCTTATGTGGTTCCACTATATCTCCTACCTCTTTATGTTTCTAATGGGCATCTGTGTCTTGTTTGGTGTGTTAATGATATCCGTAGCACAATGTCAGACAGGAAGCTTGATTTGGATTTTAAAACGTTTTTAATACAAATTCTTAACCTGACAATCACTGTTTGCCGTTAGGTGATGCAGGCAGCAGCTCTGGCACAGCAGCCTGGCCAGGCAGCAACAGCTCAGGTCCAGCAGGTTCAGCAGGTTCAGCAGGTTCAGCAGGTCCAGCAGGTCCAGCAGGTCCAGAGCGCAGCTGCACCACAGGTCCTACCGCAGCCACAGAACCAGCAGCAGGCCCAGCAGCAGCAGCCTCCCATGATACTGCAGGCGGACGGCACCGGAGACACCTCCTCAGAGGAGGACGAGGATGAGGAGGAGGAATATGATGAAGATGAGGAGGAGGAGAAGGACAAGGATGGGGGAGAGGACGGGCAGGTGGAAGAGGTGGGCACCAGAGGAACCAAACGTTGTAGTGAAACAGACACAGAGCAGATGCTGCTGTTTAGTGGCAGCTGTACTGTGGTTCTGGATGAGGTCAGGCTCAGCAGAGATGAGCTAAGTAGCTGTTAGTGAATCAGTGTTTTAAGAAGTATGGCTTTATCTGTCAAAAGGCAGTATGATCTCATGATGAGGAGAAAGTTATGTTATATTGTGTAGTGATATGTTCATTTCCAGATATAATAAATAAAAGACCTTCCTGTAACATGATCAATGGGACACTCTGTGTTTTTATCACGAGGTTTAATGTTGTTGGTTTGGTTTCCTCACCAGGAGCCTCTGAACAGTAGTGATGATGTCAGTGATGAGGAGGACCAGGAGCTGTTTGACACGGAGAATGTAGTGGTGTGCCAGTATGACAAGGTAAGAAGTCATCCATTCTGTGAGAGAACATGGCACAACTAAACGTATGAATATTCAAAATGTGTAATTATCTTATACCTGTTGATTTACACTAGCCCGCATCAATAGTTAGTTTAATTTCAGTATATTAAGTGTGTAACCCTGGTCAGATCAACAATCTACTGCAGGACTAACACACAGACGCTAACGTTGATTCTCGTTAGTTTTTTCAGTAATAAATAAATAAACCTTTTCAGCCACTATAACAAAATTACCTAAGTAAAACATTCATGTTATCTCAGCTGGAATGCCTCCATCATACAGTCCCATTGTAAATGTGATCAATGCCTCTTTAATTGTTTGTCTCATGGCAGTTGCTAGCATTTAGTAAAAATTGAGAGACATTTCGCAATCCTTTACTTTTGGATATTGGCGCTGCTTTTGGTAGATGCCCCTTTTTGCCTGAAGTGTAATGTTTGATCACCAGTTTCATACACCCTTAAGTGTATTACAGAAATATGAAATGCTAATAAGAGGTCTCAGCGAGAATATGTCGCGCCTGTTTCTCTCCTCCGTCGGGGTTTCACAGCGAGCAATATTAGCTGCTCTGTTTCAACAATGATGGGCTAAAAACCGTGCATGCAGGCGGGCTGAAATTCAACGGTGGTGTTATTTCGGGAGATGTCTGCCTCACCCCCCCCCCCCCCCCAATTCAGTGCTTCTAAAGATCTATTGGTCAACGCTGGTTAATATGTATGTGTGTGTATGTGCGTGGGATAAAGACATTAGAGACGTGTCCACTGTAAGATGAAACAGTGTCCATCTGTCTTTGACGCCTACAACATTGATTTCCTTCTCTTTCCTCCCCAGATTCACAGAAGTAAGAACAAATGGAAATTCCACCTGAAGGACGGGATCATGAATCTGAATGGGAGAGACTATGTCTTCTCCAAAGCCATTGGGGATGCTGAATGGTGAAGGAGAAAAAAACCCGGAGAAAGCAACAGGAGCAGGAACTCTATAAGTCCCTTTATCCAGTTAACAGACACTTCAATATCCTTCCATAGCCTGTGACTGGATTCCTGTCAGGAAACAACCTGTGAGTCTTTGAGAACTCTGACTAACCCAGCGGACTGTGAGGTACCGTACAACCCGGGTGTTGTCAAA
Organism: Anarhichas minor; assembly: GCF_050575085.1. Taxonomy (NCBI): domain Eukaryota; kingdom Metazoa; phylum Chordata; class Actinopteri; order Perciformes; family Anarhichadidae; genus Anarhichas; species Anarhichas minor. Next base: position 20,674,125 of record NW_027466582.1, read on the forward strand.
AACACCCGGCTGGCCTTTCGGGATGAGAAACCTACAGCGGAAGTGAAAGCCTGCGAACAGAGTCCTCTTGATCTTTCTTTGCTTCTTCCTTGCTTCTCTACGTTTTCACACAACGTTAGAATTAGAATTCACACACAGTGGAAAGTAAGCATTTCACTTCATGCAGGTGTAGTGGACCAGGGTGACCTGCCCCGCCACAGGAGGGTCAGAGGTCATTCATTATATCCCCGTAGATGAGAAACACCTTCATGATGCACTGTAGTCGGTTGACTGGATTGACTCGTGTCTACATTTAAGTCCAAACTTAGTGCCACCAGTCAAGATCGCTGCCTTTAGAGCGGCCAGAATCAACTTTTGGCTTCTAATTTTTGCTCTTGGATCGTAATTCTGTCTCAATTCATGTTTATGAAAATGGTGCTCCAGAGGGTTTTATGTAGTTAACAACCTGTTATTGTTTTAAACTTTTTTTTAAAAATGTGTTTCATGAAGAGTTAAGAAAAAGAAGGTACAATTACATTAATTCTAGAATAACTAATAGTGATTTAAAGGCATTATTTTAATCTAATGAGTGCTCAATCCAAAAATACTGTTATTTTTCTCATCTGCTTCTCTGGAGTTTCATTCCATCTTTAATCTTAAAAAAAAAGGAAGGGCAGTTCCAACACTGAATTCATTTTAGAACTGTACAAACTGTCTGAAGGTGTATCTTCTTTGCTCTTATTTTAGTTCCCTGCAGCCGTCTGAGAATTTGCACTGTCAGTTTATCAATGTTGTGAAATCAGTCAAGTTAATCAATAGACACAGCGTGCTCTGTTTGTGTTGGGAGAGAAAGTGTGATACAGTGTGTGTGTGTGTGTGTGCGTGTGCGTGCGTGCGTGCCTGCGTAAAACATATTACAATTTCATTTTTTTTCTTTTTTTTTGGTGGGGACAAGGCGATGTCTTCTTTTTCTTTTATTTTTTTCTTTATTCCTGAAAATTCCTGAAGTGTTCTGTTTTGAAAGGTTGGAAAGCCGCACCAAACTGTGCTCTTATAATCTAATAAGTGTTCCTTTTTTTTCTCTGTTGGTTGGACAAAGCTACATAACGCTGTGTTTCAAATCATTTCGTCCACCGTATGTTCTCCTGGGCTTTCATTTTATTCATGACTTTTAAACAAGAATATTTTCTATTGAAGCGAGTTTAACTCGGGGGGGGGGGGGGGGGGGGCTGTGTGTTTCTCTGCAGTTTGTTTTTAGTGCCCCTGTTGCAGCAATTTGAAATAAAGTATGTGTTTTTTGACTGTTGTGTCAATTTGGTTGATAGTTATGATTGTAACGAGACTAATAATACCAAGGAAGCACTGACAAGATTACTGATGCAGAACCAATGAAAAATTAAAAGATTTAAATTCTTTTTTACATTTCCCCATACATAATCTAACGGGAATACAATCATATTTTTAATTAAGATTTTTTTTTTGCACAGACTACGAGTAATTGTCTGCATCTATTTTGATGAATGTACACTGAAAACAACGGGCTGAGAAAAACAGGCACTTTAAAATAGACCTCAAATAATAAATATAGATGTGCCAACAGGTTTCCAACATATTTCAGGAAGAACATTCTGCATTCAGTAGCTCTCCATTAGTAAAAGGAAAAAAGTCAGCTCACAGTTGCTTAGTTATTTTATGTTCTCTTTATTGTTGGTTGTTGCGTGTGCCTTTTGAACCTTTTTAATTTTTCCGATATCAACAAATGGTAGATTAACATGAAAAGGATGTCTATTAAAGATGTATTCTCTGCTTTCCGAATGTTATGTTGTGTGTTCTAACTGCTGTTCAGATAAGGGAAATGTATTGTTCGCACACTTTTTTTTATTACATTTTTTTTAACTTAAATTAACTTTCGAACAAAAGCCCTATCCCTACTCTTACACAGGCTAAGAAATGAGTGTCACTGTAAACCTCTTAACTCAAGTGGAAAGGTATTCTCTATTACAATACTACACTGGTTCCTATTTTGTCAGATTAACTCCCCAACCCCATCTGATGAACAATTCATTCATTACCTTTAGTTACTATTGTAACAATTCATTTATGACCTTTAGTTACTATTGTAACAATTCATTCATTACCTTCAGTTACTATTGTAACAATTCATTTATGACCTTTAGTTAATATTGTAACAATTCATTCATTACCTTTAGTTACTATTGTAACAATTAATTTATGACCTTTAGTTAATATATAACAATTCATCCATTATCTTTAGTTAATATTGTAACAATTCATCCATTATCTTTAGTTAATATTGTAATAATTCATTCATTACCTTTTGTTGCTATTGTAACAATTAATTCATTATCTTTTGTTACTATTGGAACAATTCATTTATTACCTTTAGTTAATATTGTAACAATTCATCCATTACCTTTTGTTACTATTGTAACAATTCATTTATTACCTTTAGTTAATATTGTAACAATTCATTTATGACCTTTAGTTAATATTGTAACAATTCATGTATTACCTTTAGTCACTATTGTAACAATTCATCCATTATCTTTAGTCACTATTGTAACAATTCATCCATTATCTTTAGTTACTATTGTAACAATTCATCCATTATCTTTTGTTACTATTGTAACAATTCATCCATTATCTTTAGCTACTATTGTAACAATTAATTTATTACCTTTAGTTACTAACAATTCATTTATTACCTTTAGCAATTTTAACCACTTTGCTTTGATTTAACTATTATAACTATCAATTATTTGTTGCTAACTATTCAAACCATGTACAGTGCATCCGGAAAGTATTCACAGCGCTTCACTTTTTCCACATTTTGTTATGTTACAGCCTTATTCCAAAATGGATTAAATTCATTATTTTCCTCAACAGTCTACACACAACAACCCATAATGACAAAGTGAAAACTGTTTTTTGCAAATTTTTGCAAATCTATTAAAAATAAAGAACGAAAACATAACATGTACATAAGTATTCACAGCCTTTGCTCAATACTTTGTTGAAGCACCTTTGGCAGCAATTACAGCCTCAAGTCTTCTTGGGTATGATTCCACAAGCTTGGCACACCTATTTCTGGGCTATTTCTGGGCAGTTTCTCCCATTCTTCTTTGCAGAACCTCTCAAGTTCCATCAGGTTGGATGGGGAGCGTCGGTGCTCAGCCATTTTCAGATCTCTCCAGAGATGTTCAATCGGGTTCAAGTCAGGGCTCTGGCTGGGCCACTCAAGGACATTCACAGAGTTGTCCCGAAGCCACTCCTTTGTTATCTTGGCTGTGTGCTTCGGGTCGTTGTCCTGTTGGAAGATGAACCGTCGCCCCAGTCTGAGGTCCAGAGTGCTCTGGAGCATGTTTTCATCGAGGATGTCTCTGTACATTGCTGCATTCATCTTTCCCTCAATCCTGACTAGTCTCCCAGTTCCTCCCGCTGAAAAACATCCCCACAGCATGATGCTGCCACCACCATGCTTCACTGTAGGGATGGTATTGGCCAGGTGATGAGCAGTGCCTGGTTTCCTCCAGACATGACGCTTGGCATTCAGGCCAAAGAGTTCAATCTTTGTTTCATCAGACCAGAGAATTTTGTTTCTCATGGTCTGAGAGTCCTTCAGGTGCCTTTTTGCAAACTCCAGGCAGGCTGTCATGTGCTTTTTACTGAGGAGTGGCTTCCGTCTGGCCACTCTACCAAACAGGCCTGATTTGTGGAGTGCTGCAGAGATGGTTGTCCTTCTGGAAGGTTCTCCTCTCTTCATAGAACAACACTGGAGCTCTGTCAGAGTGACCATCGGGTTCCTGGTCACCTCCCTGACTAAGGCCCTTCTCCCCCGATCGCTCAGTCTGGCTGGGCGGCCAACTCTAGGAAGAGTCCTGGTGGTTCCAAACTTCTTCCATTTCCAGATGATGGAGGCCACTGTGCTCATTGGGACTTTCAATGCTGCAGAAATTTTTCTATACCCTTCGCCAGATCTGTGCCTCGATACAATTCTGTCTCGGAGGTCTACAGATAATTCCTTGGACTTCATGGCTTGGTTTATGCTCTGATATGCACTGTCAACTGTGGTACCTTATATAGACAGGTGTGTGCCTTTCTAAATCATGTCCAATCAACTGAATTTAGCACAAGTGGACTCCAATCAAGTTGTAGAAACATCTCAAGGATGATCAGTGGAAACAGGATGCACCTGAGCTAAATTTTGAATACATGTTATGTTTTCGTTCTTTATTTTTAATAGATTTGCAAAAATTTGCAAAAAACAGTTTTCACTTAGTCATTATGGGTTGTTGTGTATAGAATGTTGAGGAAAATAATGAATTTAATCCATTTTGGAATAAGGCTGTAACATAACAAAATGTGGAAAAAGTGAAGCGCTGTGAATACTTTCCAGATGCACTGTATGTATTACCTTAGCTAAGTGTTCACCTGACTGCTCACTTGCCAACTACACGCTCAAATGCAACTTGTGTAGACTATATATTTGTTGGAATGCTGTTAAGCATTCCAACTATTGTTCTTCGAATCTTTATTGTTGGAATGCTGTTAAGCATTCCAACTATTGTTATCCTGTTTCTCTTTATTGTTGGAATGCTGTTAAGCATTCCAACTATTGTTATCCTGTTTCTTTATTCTTCTTTATTTTATTTTTTTTATATTTCTTCCGTACGCTTTTTGAAACTCTTCTGCTCCTTCATATTTTAAGCTACAGAAACCGTTCAACTATCAAAATGTTCAGCTCTTTCAGCAGAGGGGTGCTATGACTTTTAATATTTCTAACCTTTAAACTTTATGAATTATTAAGCTTTTTGCAAATTTTTTTTTGAATGGGTTTCAATGGAGAAAATGTTCAAATCCTCTTCAACTTTCAAATCCTTCTACTTCCTCATACTTTCAGCTACAGACACCATTTCAACTTTCAAATGTTGAGAAAACCCTGATCTATTGCCGCATTATTCAGCTTTTTGATATCTTTTATACTTTTTGAACTGTCCCATTTTAACTTTTATGATTTTTTCAGCCCTTTTCTGCTTTTATAATGGGTGTGTATTGCGCAGCTTAGAGTGCGTGATGTCACCGCTAGAGTGAAGAGCAGCTTGAGATTCTTGTGAAAAAAAGATTTGTCTTTTGCCACTGTGTCCACAATCTTCACTCTTCATGCATCATTTCTGGATGTAGAAGTAGCTAATCTTGTCCTTGTCGTAGACAAATGACTGTGGAATCCCACAGATTTACACATTTGACACAGAAGCCTGTAATTGAGAGGAAAACCAACTTTCTGCTCCATAGAGACCAATGTTAAATTTAGCTTCAAAAACATCTTCCACAGAACACGGTACCCCATTTCTAAATCGCCAGTTCAGCCACATTTTTTACACTACAGACACAATTTGTACAGGATCTGTTCTTCAACTCATCCTTCCTCTCATTTATTAATATCGGAGCAATAGGAGCTACGGTTATGGGAGTTTTGAGGATTTGTTTGAGAGGTGTTTCCCTGTTTAATCTCCATGAAAAGGCTGCAAGGACACAGGTGTTTCTGATTAAGCTCATTAGTGATGTTGATAAACACAGACTCACAGACACACACACGCTCCTCTATCTCTCTCTCTCTCTGTGTCTCTCTCTCTCTCTCTCTCTCTCTGTGTGTCTCTCTCATACAGTCATTCAGGTTCTTAGAGATCTTTAGAGGATCCCCCCCCACACACACACCCCATTTTAAAATAAAAGCCCCACAGAGTGAAATATAACTGAAATGCTTGTGATGAAGCCTGTCATTTAATAACCTCTGTTTATGTGTCAAACATTATGATTATGTCTCCTCTCCCCCTCTCTCCCCCACCCAGCCCCACCCTTTCAAAATAAAAGCCTCATGGATTAACTATTTAAACATTAAGCTGAAAATTAGGCTTTTTTTGAAGTAATGAATGCTCTTACTAATACTGCGACAACTACTACTATTGCTGCTAATATTTCTAGTATTACTACTACTACTGCTACTACTACTACTTCTACTACAACTTTTGCTGTTGCTACGATTACTACTGCTATTACTGCTACCATCAATATTATTACTACCACTACTGCTATTACTACCACTACTACTATTACTTATACTACAACTGCTATTCATGCTACTACCAGTACTAATACTACTACAGCTATTAGTACGACTGCTACTAGTACTACTACTACTGCTATTACTGCTACTTCAAATACTGCCATTACTATTACTACTACTTATACTACTACTGTTATATTAAATACTACGACCACTACTACAGCTATTACTACTACTACCGATATTACTACTTCTTCTAAATACTAATACTTCTACTGCTAATGATACTTCTACTACAACTACAACTTCTAGTACTACTAATACTACAAATATCACTACTGCTGACATTTTTTAAGCCACAGAAACCGTTCGAATATCAAAATGTTCAGCTCTTTCAGGAGAGGGGTGCTTTGACTTTTCATATTTGTAATCTTTTAACTTTTTGAAATATTAAGCTATTTGCAATTTTCTTTTGAATGGGATCTCTATGGAGAAAATCTTCAAATCCTGTTAAACTTCTTCAACTTTCAAAGCCTTCTTCTTCTCATACTTTCAGCTACATATGACTCCATATTTGTAATCTTTAAATTCTTTGAAATATTAAGCTATTTGCAATTTTCTTTTGAATGGGATCTCTATGGAGAAAATCTTCAAATCCTGTTAAACTTCTTCAACTTTCAAAGCCTTCTTCTCATACTTTCAGCTACATATGACTTCATATTTATAATCTTTCAACTTTTTGAATTATTAAGCTTTTTGCAATTTTTTTTTAATTGGATATCTATTTTCAGCAATGTTTTTGAGATTCATTTCAGCTTTCAGCATTCCAACGCATTTTCAGCAGGAAATGCATTTTCTAGTTCAACTATTTCTTCCGTACGTATTTTGCTATCTATCTCCTTCCACATTTTTTAAGCTACAGAAACCGTTCAAATATCAAAATGTTCAGCTCTTTCAGCTCATGTGTGCTATGACTTTTCATATTCATAACCTTTAAACTTTATGAATTATTAAGCTTTTTGCATTTTTTTTTTTGAATGGGTTTCTATGGAGAAAATGTTCAAATCCTCTTCAACTTTCAAATCCTTCTACTTCCTCATACTTTCAGCTACAGACACCATTTAAACTTTAAAATGTTGAGAAAACCCTGATCTATTGCCACCTTATTCAGCTTTTTGATATCTTTTATACTTTTTGAACTGCAGCAGTTTAACTTTTATGATTTTTTCACTCCTTTTCTGCTTTTATAATGGGTGTGTATTGCGCAGCTTAGAGTGCGTGATGTCACCGCTAGAGTGAAGAGCAGCTTGAGATTCTTGTGAAAAAAACATTTGTCTTTTGCCACTGTGTCCACAATCTTCACTCTTCATGCATCATTTCTGGATGTAGAAGTAGCTAATCTTGTCCTTGTCGTAGACAAATGACTGTGGAATCCCACAGATTTACACATTTGACACAGAAGCCTGTAATTGAGAGGAAAACCAACTTTCTGCTCCATAGAGACCAATGTTAAATTTTGCTTCAAAAACATCTTCCACAGAACACGGTACCCCATTTCTAAATCGCCAGTTCAGCCACATTTTTTACACTACAGACACAATTTTTACAGGATCTGTTCTTCAACTCATCCTTCCTCTCATTTATTAATATCGGAGCAATAGGAGCTACGGTTATGGGAGTTTTGAGGATTTGTTTGAGAGGTGTTTCCCTGTTTAATCTCCATGAAAAGGCTGCAAGGACACAGGTGTTTCTGATTAAGCTCATTAGTGATGTTGATAAACACACAGACTCACAGACACATACACACGCACTCCTCTCTCTCTCTCTCTCTCTGTGTCTCTCTCTCATACAGTCATTCAGGTTCTTAGAGATCTTTAGAGGATCCCCCCCCCCACACACACACACCCCATTTTAAAATAAAAGCCCCACAGAATGAATTCTAACTGAAATGCTTATGATGAAGCCTGACATTTAATAACCTGTTTATGTTTATCTAACATTATGAGTCCATCTCCTCTCCCCTTATCTCCCCCCCCCACACCCCATTTCAAAATAAAAGCCCCACAGAATGAATTCTAACTGAAATGCTTGTGATGAAGCCTGTCATTTAATAACCTGTTTGTGTTAATCTAACAATATGAGTCCATCTCCTCTCCCCTTCTCCCCCCCACACCCCATTTCAAAATAAAAGCCCCACAGAGTGAAATATAACTGAAATGCTTGTGATGAAGCCTGTCATTTAATAACCTCTGTTTATGTGTCAAACATTATGATTATGTCTCCTCTCCCCCCCACCCAGCCCCACCCTTTCAAAATAAAAGCCCCATGGATTAACTGTATGTAAACATTAAGCTCAAAATTAGACTTTTTCAAATACTGCCATTACTATTACTACTACTACTACTGTTATATTATATACTACGACCACTACTACAGCTATTACTACTACTACTTCTACTACTTCTTCTAAATACTAATACTTCTACTACTAATGATACTTCTACTACAACTACAACTTCTACGACTACTATTACAAATATCACTACTGCTACTACTTATTATAATGCTACTAATACTTCTACTACTAATAATACTTCTACTACAACTACAACTTCTAGTACTACTTCTACAAATATCACTACTGCTGACATTTTTTAAGCCACAGAAACCATTCGAATATCAAAATGTTCAGCTCTTTCAGGAGAGGGGTGATATGACTTTTCATATTTGTAATCTTTAAATTCTTTGAATTATTAAGCTATTTGCAATTTTCTTTTGAATGGGATCTCTATGGAGAAAATCTTCAAATCCTGTTAAACTTCTTCAACTTTCAAAGCCTTCTTCTTCTTATACTTTCAGCTACATATGACTTCATATTTATAATCTTTCAACTGTTTGAATTATCAAGCTTTTTGCAATTGTTTTTAAATTGGATATCTATTTTCAGCAATGTTTTTGAGATTCATTTCAGCTTTCAGCATTCCAACGCATTTTCAGCAGGAAATGCATTTTCTAGTTGTTGGAATGCTGTTAAGCATTCCAACTATTGTTATCCTGTTTCTTTATTCTTCTTTATTTTATATTTCTTCCGTACACTTTTTGAAACTCTTCTGCTCCTTCATATTTTAAGCTACAGAAACCGTTCAACTATCAAAATGTTCAGCTCTTTCAGCTCATGTGTGCTATGACTTTTCATATTTCTAACCTTTAAACTTTATGAATTATTAAGCTTTTTGAAATTTTTTTTTTGAATGGGTTTCTATGGAGAAAATGTTCAAATCCTCTTCAACTTTCAAATCCTTCTACTTCCTCATACTTTCAGCTACAGACACCATTTAAACTTTAAAATGTTGAGAAAACCCTGATCTATTGCCGCATTATTCAGCTTTTTGATATCTTTTATACTTTTTGAACTGCAGCAGTTTAACTTTTATGATTTTTTCAGCCCTTTTCTGCTTTTATAATGGGTGTGTATTGCGCAGCTTAGAGTGCGTGATGTCACCGCTAGAGTGAAGAGCAGCTTGAGATTCTTGTGAAAAAAACATTTGTCTTTTGCCACTGTGTCCACAATCTTCACTCTTCATGCATCATTTCTGGATGTAGAAGTAGCTAATCTTGTCCTTGTCGTAGACAAATGACTGTGGAATCCCACAGATTTACACATTTGACACAGAAGCCTGTAATTGAGAGGAAAACCAACGTTCTGCTCCATAGAGACCAATGTTAAATTTTGCTTCAAAAACATCTTCCACAGAACACGGTACCCCATTTCTAAATCGCCAGTTCAGCCACATTTTTTACACTACAGACACAATTTTTACAGGATCTGTTCTTCAACTCATCCTTCCTCTCATTTATTAATATCGGAGCAATAGGAGCTACGGTTATGGGAGTTTTGAGGATTTGTTTGAGAGGTGTTTCTCTGTTTTATCTCCATGAAAAGGCTGAAAGGACACAGGTGTTCATGATTAAGCTAATTAGTGATGTTGATAAACACAGAGAGGCACTGGCACATGCACATACACTCCTCCCCCTCTCTCTCTGTGTGTGTCTCTCTCTCTCTCTGTGTGTGTCTCTCTCTCATACAGTTATTCAGGTCTTGGAGACTTTTAGAGGACCCCCCCCCCCCACACACACACACACACACACCCCATTTCAAAATACAACCCCCAAAGAGTGAATTCTAACTGAAATGCTTGTGATGAAGCCTGGCATTTAATAACCTCTGTTTGTGTGTCAAACATTATGATTATGTCTCCTCTCCCCCTCACCCCCCCCCCCCCACCCCCCACCCAGCCCCACCCTTTCAAAATAAAAGCCCCATGGTTTAACTGTATTTAAACAAGCTCAAAATTAGGCTTTTTTGTTAAAAAAATGAATGCTCTTACTAATACTGCGACAACTACTACTGCTGCTGCTAATATAGTATTACTACTACTGCTACTACTACTACTTCTACTATTACTGCTACCATCAATATTATTACTACCACCACTGCTATTACTTATACTACAACTGCTACTACTACTACTACTGCTATTCATGCTACTAAAAGTAGTAATACTACTACAGCTATTAGTACGACTGCTACTAGTACTACTACTACTACTGCTACTTCTTCTACTGCCATTACTACTTCTACTACTGTTATATTAAATACTACGACCAATACTACAGCTATTACTATGACTACTGATACTACTTCTTCTACTACTTCTAATTACTAATAATTCTACTACGAATAATACTTCTACTACAACTACAACTTCTACTACTACTACAAATATCACTACTGCTACTACTAGTACTTATTCTAATGCTACTAATACTTCTACTAATAATACTTCTACTACAACTTCTACTACTACAAATATCACCACTGATGACATTTTTTAAGCCACAGAAACCATTTGAATATCAAAATGTTCAGCTCTTTCAGGAGAGGGGTGATATGAATTTTCATATTTGTAATCTTTAAATTCTTTGAAATATTAAGCTATTTGCAATTTTCTTTTGAATGGGATCTCTATGGAGAAAATCTTCAAATCCTGTTAAACTTCTTCAACTTTCAAAGCCTTCTTCTTCCTCATACTTTCAGCTACATATGACTTCATATTTGTAATCTTTCAACTTTTTGAATTATTAAGCTTTTTGCAATTTTTTTAAAATTGGATATCTATTTTCAGCAATGTTTTTGAGATTCATTTCAGCTTTCAGCATTCCAACGCATTTTCAGCAGGAAATGCATTTTCTAGTTATTGTTGGAACTATTGTTCTTCGAATCTTTATTGTTGGAATGCTGTTAAGCATTCCAACTATTGTTCTTCGAATCTTTATTGTTGGAATGCTGTTAAGCATTCCAACTATTGTTCTTCAAATCTTTATACTTCTTCTTATTTTTATATTTCTTCCGTACGCTTTTTGAAACTCTTCTGCTCCTTCATATTTTAAGCTACAGAAACCGTTCAACTATCAAAATGTTCAGCTCTTTCAGCAGAGGGGTGCTATGACTTTTCATATTTCTAACCTTTAAACTTTATGAATTATTAAGCTTTTTGCAATTTTTTTTTTGAATGGGTTTCTATGGAGAAAATGTTCAAATCCTCTTCAACTTTCAAATCCTTCTACTTCCTCATACTTTCAGCTACAGACACCATTTAAACTTTAAAATGTTGAGAAAACCCTGATCTATTGCCGCATTATTCAGCTTTTTGATATCTTTTATACTTTTTGAACTGCAGCAGTTTAACTTTTATGATTTTTTCAGCCCTTTTCTGCTTTTATAATGGGTGTGTATTGCGCAGCTTAGAGTGCGTGATGTCACCGCTAGAGTGAAGAGCAGCTTGAGATTCTTGTGAAAAAAAGATTTGTCTTTTGCCACTGTGTCCACAATCTTCACTCTTCATGCATAATTTCTGGATGTAGAAGTAGCTAATCTTGTCCTTGTCGTAGACAAATGACTGTGGAATCCCACAGATTTACACATTTGGCACAGAAGCCTGTTATTGAGAGGAAAACCAACTTTCTGCTCCATAGAGACCAATGTTAAATTTTGCTTCAAAAACATCTTCCACAGAACACGGGACCCCATTTCTAAATCGCCAGTTCAGCAACATTTTTTACACTACAGACACAATTTTTACAGGATCTGTTCTTCAACTCATCCTTCCTCTCATTCATTAATATCGGAGCAATAGGAGCTACGGTTATGGGAGTTTTGAGGATTTGTTTGAGAGGTGTTTCCCTGTTTAATCTCCATGAAAAGGCTGCAAGGACACAGGTGTTTCTGATTAAGCTCATTAGTGATGTTGATAAACACAGACTCACAGACACACACGCACTCCTCTCTCTCTCTCTCTCTCTCTGTGTCTCTCTCTCTCTGTGTGTGTGTCTCTCTCTCTCTGTGTCTCTCTCTCATAGTCATTCAGGTTCTTAGAGATCTTTAGAGGATCCCCCCCCCCACACACACACCCCATTTTAAAATAAAAGCCCCACAGAATGAATTCTAACTGAAATGCTTATGATGAAGCCTGACATTTAATAACCTGTTTGTGTTTATCTAACATTATGAGTCCATCTCTTCCCCCCCCCCACACCCCATTTCAAAATAAAAGCCCCACAGAGTGAATTCTAACTGAAATGCTTGTGATGAAGCCTGTCATTTAATAACCTCTGTTTATGTGTCAAACATTATGATTATGTCTCCTCTCCCCACCCAGCCCCACCCTTTCAAAATAAAAGCCCCATGGATTAACTGTATGTAAACATTAAGCTCAAAATTAGACTTTTTCAAATACTGCCATTACTATTACTACTACTACTACTGTTATATTATATACTACGACCACTATTACAGCTATTACTACTACTACTTCTACTACTTATTCTAAATACTAATACTTCTACTACAACTTCTACTACTACTATTACAAATATCACTACTGCTACTACTTATTATAATGCTACTAATACTTCTACTACTAATAATACTTCTACTACAACTTCTAGTACTACTACTACAAATATCACTACTGCTGACATTTTTTAAGCCACAGAAACCATTCGAATATCAAAATGTTCAGCTCTTTCAGGAGAGGGGTGATATGACTTTTCATATTTGTAATCTTTAAATTCTTTGAATTATTAAGCTATTTGCAATTTTCTTTTGAATGGGATCTCTATGGAGAAAATCTTCAAATCCTGTTAAACTTCTTCAACTTTCAAAGCCTTCTTCTTCTCATACTTTCAGCTACATATGACTTCATATTTGTAATCTTTCAACTTTTTGAATCATTTAGCTTTTTGCAATTTTTTTAAAATTGGATATCTATTTTCAGCAATGTTTTTGAGATTCATTTCAGCTTTCAGCATTCCAACGCATTTTCAGCAGGAAATGCATTTTCTAGTTCAACTTCTTCAACTTCTTCTATTTCTTCCGTACGTTTTTTGCTACTTAACTCCTTCCACATTTTTTAAGCTACAGAAACCGTTCAAATATCAAAATGTTCAGCTCATTCAGCTCATGTGTGCTATGACTTTTCATATTTCTAACCTTTAAACTTCATGAATTATTAAGCTTTTTGCAATTTTTTTTTTTGAATGGGTTTCTATGGAGAAAATGTTCAAATCCTCTTCAACTTTCAAATCCTTCTACTTCCTCATACTTTCAGCTACAGACACCATTTTAACTTTAAAATGTTGAGAAAACCCTGATCTATTGCTGCATTATTCAGCTTTTTGATATCTTTTATACTTTTTGAACTGCAGCAGTTTAACTTTTATGATTTTTTCAACCCTTTTCTGCTTTTATAATGGGTGTGTATTGCGCAGCTTAGAGTGCGTGATGTCACCGCTAGAGTGAAGAGCAGCTTGAGATTCTTGTGAAAAAAACATTTGTCTTTTGCCACTGTGTCCACAATCTTCACTCTTCATGCATCATTTCTGGATGTAGAAGTAGCTAATCTTGTCCTTGTCGTAGACAAATGACTGTGGAATCCCACAGATTTACACATTTGACACAGAAGCCTGTAATTGAGAGGAAAACCAACTTTCTGCTCCATAGAGACCAATGTTAAATTTTGCTTCAAAAACATCTTCCACAGAACACGGTACCCCATTTCTAAATCGCCAGTTCAGCCACATTTTTTACACTACAGACATAATCTTTACAGGATCTGTTCTTCAACTCATCCTTCCTCTCATTTATTAATATCGGAACAATAGGAGCTACGGTTATGGGAGTTTTGAGGATTTGTTTGAGAGGTGTTTCCCTGTTTAATCTCCATGAAAAGGCTGCAAGGACACAGGTGTTTCTGATTAAGCTCATTAGTGATGTTGATAAACACAGACTCACAGACACACTCCTCTCTCTCTCTCTCTCTCTCTCTCTGTATGTCTCTCTCCCTCTATCTCTGTATGTCTCTCTCCCTCTATCTCTGTATGTCTCTCTCTCTCTGTGTGTGTCTCTCATACAGTCATTCAGGTCTGACAGCTTTTTACAGGACTCCCCTCCCCCTACTCCATTTTAAAATAAAAGCCCCACAGAGTGAATTCTAACTGAAATGCTTATGATGAAGCCTGACATTTAATAACCTCTGTATGTGTTTCATACTTTCTGATTCTGTCTCCTCCTCCTCTCTCCCCCACCCAGCCCCACCCTTTCAAAATAAAAGCCCTATGGATTAACTGTATTTAAACGTTAACTAGTACTTATTCTAATGCCCGTAATACTTCTACTACTAATAATACTTCTACTACAACTACAACTTCTAGTACTACTACAAATATCACTACTGTTGACATTTTTTAAGCCACAGAAACCGTTCGAAAATCAAAATATTCAGCTCTTTTCATATTTGTAATCATTAAATTCTTTGAAATATTAAGCTATTTGCAATTTTCTTTTGAATGGGATCTCTATGGAGAAAATCTTCAAATCCTGTTAAACTTCTTCAACTTTCAAAGCCTTCTTCATACTTTCAGCTACATATGACTTCATATTTGTAATCTTTCAACTTTTTGAATTATTAAGCTTTTTGCAATTTTTTTAAAATTGGATATCTATTTTCAGCAATGTTTTTGAGATTCATTTCAGCTTTCAGCATTCCAACACATTTTCAGCAGGAAATGCATTTTCTAGTCTTTAATCATATCTTATTTTCTTTTCTTTTTTTTCCAAATGAGTTTAGTCACACTAATCTTTCCACGTGTGTTAACAGCTGCAGAAGTAGCCTGTGGGGTACAGGGAGCCCTGTTTGGAAATCACTTCCTTACTACATCTGATGCTACATGGACGTGTGAACCCCAGAATCTGCCTCAGCCTGTCTTCAATTCAACTTTTGGAGCTGTGTAATCCGGTGTCTGGATGGCTGTCAGTGTATGCACAGCACTGGGCGTTCTCCCTGCCTTTCCTCTAATTCCTAACCAAACTCATACAATCCCTGTGTATTTCCTTGTGGGCAATTATGAGATAAAGGTGTGGTGCTGTCTGGGATTAAAGCTGAATCAGAAACTTCATGGAGATTTCTGCCCTTGATTGTAAATGGATTTGAGGCAAGCTGTCACTTCTACGATATATCATGCTTCACAAAGACTTATTCAGTCCCGAACAGACCTAGTGGAGGAAGAATGTAACCCTGGCTACTACTGATGAAGTGGGCCCCCTTGCTACTACTGGGCACTCCGACCTAAGAGTCTGTGCTGCTGGCGATTGAAGCTTATAATGAGGCCCTGGAGATGCCTGACTTAGACTCTATAGCTTTCTCTGCTTACCACCTAACTGACGGGGACTGCCAATCAGCTGCATGGTAAAATAGAGTTTGTAGGCTTCAGTGGAATGTAGTAGCCAGGCCTGTTGGCTGAGACATGTTGAGTTTATCGTAGTCTGTGAAGCTCTTTGAAACAAAGAGCCTCTATCCATTTCTAATGGAGATTCCTCCTTTCCTGGTTTTCATCCATTGTTGAATTCCATGTAGCTACTTCAGTTTCAGGGTTCTGGTATAGGGCATGCTGGCTCACTGTCACACTGTCATGGCTTAATGGGACACTTGAATAGAACAGAGCCATTGTTAGTTATTAGTAACCCCTGTGCTCTTCCTGCTATGAATCGCTCACTGTCCTGTGAGGTAAATTCTTATCTTTGAGCTTGCAGAAGATATCCAGGTATTTCAAATCAAAGGGCAAAAAGTCATGAGAAGTTGTGTTCTCATTAAAGTCAAGTCTTTTGTGATTTTGTCAAATCAAGTCTAAATAACAGTAAGCTCCAAGTGAAGGGCATGTTTGTTAAACAGTGTCTGACTCCTCCCCCCCCCCCAAAAAAGCTTTCCAGCATATGACAAGTATGCCCACTTCACTGAACAATTGAGCAGGTGAGTTAGCAGGGTTTATTGTGAAACTTGTTTTTTTGTTCTTCACACAAATACCTCTGTCACTTTATGTATGTACAGATGAGTTCCACACTGTGAAATGCATAAAGGTAAAGAAGATTGGGATTTCTATTGCCTCTCTTGGGCTCTGGGCTCTCAACATGGTGACTTCTGAGCCGGCGGTTTGCAGCTAACGGTGCTAACAGCGCTAACAGTCCAAACTATTGCAAAACTGCTGACAGAGTTAAAGCTCTGTTTACACTTTTTGCGTGGCACCGTGGTTCAAGTGCTCAACATGCTGTTTGTTGCATTTTTCTCCTAAAAAAAGGCAGACAAACTAAATGTACTGTGAAGAAGTGTAACCTGTAAAACGCCCTAAACCAACCTACACAATGCACTACAACAATCTGATTTAGCTGGCAATATATATACTCAAACGTAAATGTTTTAGACTTCCTGTTTCTAGAGCATTTCAATTAGAATTGGCCATTTTTTGTAAAATCCCCAGACATCATAATAGTGCATATATCAATTAACAGTGTTTACCTGCGGGTGAACCAAAGGGTGAGTGCTATGCTTCCACCAGCTTCAGCTGCCACCACTGTATGAGAGCAGTGCAGAGCGGCGACCGTGAGCCAAACAAGGACTTGCGGCTGGCTATGCAAACAAAGCACAGAGAAGCTCGGATTCATTCTCTGCTCAGGTAGACATCACATTAGACACCATACTTTTACATAGCAAATAGTTGTTTGCTGTCATATTAACACCCTGTATTCCTTATACTGCACCTTCAAGCTGCCTTTAGACGTTAGCCCGATTCACCACGGATTGCAACACACATACAGCCTCTCAACGGCTTACAATATGTTGACGGCGAGCCAGCGCCTCACAGCTAACGGTGCTAACTGCACTAACAGCGCAAACTACGGCGAAATTGCTGACAGAGATAACAGTGTTTACCTGAGGGGGAACCGGTGCATAGGAGCTACGCTTCTACGCTCACATGCACTAACATACACTAAAGGGCACAAAGGGCACAAAGCAAGGTGAAACTCTGATAACAGCGCACACAGAGGGAGGGGGACTTCATTCTCTGCTCAGGTAGACATTACTCTTCTATATATTTACATAGACAATAGTTTTACGGCTCTATTAAGTATTTGAAACACTGTATTTTTGACAGAGACCATTAGCAAGGTGTTCCTCCTGTGCACATTTAATTAGCAATAAGACGTTCTGATTTAGTCATTTTGGTCTCATGCCATGCACTCCACCTGGGCAGCGTAAAAGAGTTTGTAATGACCCAGACATTCGCACAAATAGATAACACACAGAGTGAGGTTCTTATTGCCCTGCGTGGATTGTTCACGGATCAACTGTATGTCATGGTGGAATGTTTGGTGACAGTAGAAAATATAGAACTTGCTCTAAGTGTTATGGTTGAAGAGTGGAACCACTTTCAGAACAACGCTGACTTCAACTCTGTGGTTCACTCTAGTAGTGATTGAAGAGTTCTTTTTCTGTGAGAGAGAGAAACTTGACTCTTTAAGAGGACCGTCCATGCCTACTGGCCCATGGAATAATTTAAGGAGGGACGTCATAAATGCAGGGATTTTCTGTTCCCAGCAACAAGAGCTGGATGGATACTTGAAGACTCTGACCTCCTCTGAGCGACCAAGGCTATTCTAAATGTTATGATAAAAACCACAATTCCTCTGTTCAGTGCTTCACATGATTCTTTTCCCACTGTATTTGAGTTTAGCAACATAATCTGGTGTAAGCGTGATTCATTGTCGTGTCATGCCCTGCTTATTTGAGGAACTGCTTGGCGATGGGTTTATTTGAAATACCGATCGAGGAATGATGAGGCAGGCCTGAGAACCAGCTACATGAAGAGTGTCAAAATAAATCCAGTCCAAGTCTCAATCGCTTCGTTTGGCTCTTTCAGTCTGTTGGTTTCTCTGATATAATCTCTGATATTTTGTTATCCTAAATTGAGGTGTAGTTTCAGAGGGCAGGTATGTCACCATCCCCAGTACCTTCGCGCTCACCCTCGCAAATGTGAAGTGGTTTTGATTTTTATCAAACTGGACATGTGCACACTCGTGAAACAAGTATGAAATGTGGCTTAACATTAACTGTCAGTGGAAGGGAGGAGGCCCCTCACAAATGCAGCCAGGCACATCATGCTCCAGCTCCAGTGCTTAGCATTTGAAGGGTCCACACTGGATTGTTGTTGATGGGTGATTGGAGGAGATGGACACAATGCTGTGGGAAATATTCATCTGAAAATAATGACCTGAAAGCCTGGAACTGATGCCACTCTTAATACTTTCCACTTTAAAAATCAAAATCCTTCCACTTTTTGAGGTTTCATCTCACTGATATTTTGAGAATCCATAAGAGTGGTATAGGGTTGGGAATGTACTATATTTTCCATACTGAAACACACTGTTCAGCTGTCTGGTCAAATAACTTCACAACGACTTTGCAAGCTCAATTAAAAAAGGTCTGAAATGATCTCTCTTTCCTGGAAAGTCCCCCCTGTTCATCTGTATATTTCCTTGAAAAAAATGTCACCCAGCAGATGAAATGCTAACCAGATGTTAAGCTGCCATTGGCAGAGGGTGTCCTTTAACTCATAATGGCTCAATATCGCACAAGTTACAGCAGTGCAGCTCACACATGTCTCAGCTGTATTCGCTTTAAGCTCTCCCGGCGAAGGCAAAGCTATCTCTGCTGATTGTATAAGTCACTTGTTTCCGTAAGAGGATGGAAAAATGTCACGATCATGCTAGAAAAACAATCATGACATTCCAGAGGAGAGACAAGGCTTTAGCAGTATATATTTGTGATTATCATACCTGTCTGTAATTTGTAGAAAATTGCTAATAATCAAAATATGTCTTGTGTTTACTTTTGTAATTGGATCACATGCTCTCTGGAGATGAGGACGTACCTCTGCAAATTGTTTTGCTGGATCAATGTGAAAAAAGGGAATGTAAAATATCTGGTTACGTAATAATAAAAAACTCACAATAACACAAAGAACAAAATTATACAAATATTTTATGAATCTAACAAAGTGATACATCCGTTTGGTGCAGGTATAAGCCACATGAAAATACAATTTCAGAGCACTGTAAAAAACACTGCTTTCCAACATCACAGTCTAGTATTATACGATTCCTGTCTATATTTACTGTTTAGTTTCTGGTTAAAAGGTTAACACCAACAATGTGTCCTGTTTTTATCCATAAATCACCAAACACTATTGTGTACTTACATTATATATGGAGGTATTGAGATGACAATAACAAATGCAGTGTTTTTTACATTTTCTGGATAAAGTTTCCACTGTGAACAGCACTGAGCCAGCAGGCTGTCCTTGAATACAATTACCAAGTATTAATAGGGTGCCTCAGAAAAGTTATTTTATCACAGGAAAATTAAGTATTTTTTAAAATCTGTTATAATTCCTTGTATATCAATGCTAGACTGTGCAGGGATAATCTGAAATTAAAGAAAATCTCAACTAAATTAAAGGTACTGAAAAAAATATTGTATTCATAGTTATAAGTATGTTTGAGTTCTTATCTTTACTATTTTTAAAGATAAGAAGAAGAAGAAAGATATTTTTTCTTTACTGTTCTTTTCCAGTCTGTCCCTCCAAATACAAAGGACTGAGATGAAGTCGGGCTCACATTTCATTGACATTTGATATTCTCCAACAACTGGAACCGTAAAATCATCACAGCCGAAATTGTGAAAACAGCTGAACTTGGCCTGCAAGCTGAAGTAGATACAGAATACTGGATCTTTCTGTTAAATATCCAAACAGATCTGTCCACAAACACATCAAGGCCTCTCCTTTCCCACCGGAACCTGCCCTGCATTACTACCTTGAGCTGGTGTTTGGCTCACGTGTTCAGTCTCCGGCTCTCTTCAGAACTTGTCAGCTGGCAGACTGCTTGGTGGTCGGTTTGTCCGGAGCACTTCTTCAGGTGGATGGGCACTTCTTCCTGGCCCCCGTTTCCAACTTTCTTAACCTTATCCTTGTCTTTACGGTTCTGAGATGTCCCGCTGCTGCCCTTTGACGAGACCGTCTGGCCTCTGAACAGCTGTGCTCGCTGCTGACAAAGGCCCACCTTACTGAGGAGGATGAATACGTCCCCCCTGAAGGCTTTCGTGAAGATGGCGTACAGGAACGGGTTGGCACATGAATTGAGCGGGTAGAAGAGCACTAATAAAATCTTGGAGTTGGAGACGGTGATGAGCGGCCGGTCCAGCGCAGCCGACATGGCGTAGAAGGAGATAGGCGCCATACACAAGAAGTCAGTAAAGATGAGGACAGCCATGCGCTTGGCGATGTTGGTATCCTTGGATCCAGAACGGTAGTGAGGGTTATGCACTGCGCAGTAGATCTTGAAGTAGCAAGCACAGATAACAAGAAAGGCCAGGATGTTGAGGACCAGCACTGACAAGATGTAGACCTGAGCCACTGTGGACTGGGTGTCCATCGGGAGACAGATGCTGACCTTCTGGTAACTGCTCACCCCAACCAGCGGGAGCAGGGCCAGTATGAGGCAGAAGATCCAGCCGCCTAGCATCACGGCTGCCGCATGGTGCAGACGCAGCTTACGATCCAGCCGCATAGCAAAGGTGATAGCGTACCACCTCTCCAGAGTGATCACCGTCAAGGTGTAGACAGACAGCTCGCTTGCGAAGACCGTAAAAAACCCTGCAAGTCCACAGCCAGGGCCCGTCTGCCAGTCTATGGCATGGTTGAAGTACTCGGCTCGTGTGTGGAGGTCTACAGAGGCGATAAGCAGCAGATAAATTCCCATGCACAGATCTGCAAAGGCCAGGTGACACATGAGGAAGCGGGAGACTGAGAGCTTGTAGTGGCTGGTGAGCAGCACCAGGAGCACCACCACATTTCCAAGAACAGCCAGCAGACTCACAAACCACACAGACACTCGCAGGAAGCCAAAACCCATTATGTCCTCACAAGGATTGAACTCATCAGGCACTGGTGCACATGCCACCTCCTCTCCCTCCTCACACACCACATAATCGTAACGACTGTTAAAGTCTTGGCTGGTGTCCTCCTGGGGGTTCTTGAGGGTCTCTCCGAAACCCACATCCTCATCTGGCTGGCCCCCAAAATAGGCGTGGTAGTGGAGGCTTCCATGGAAGTCACCTCTCCTCCAGTCTTGGGACTCTCTGTGGCTTCCGCCATTTGGATCCTGGTCTGGGATTGTTTCCTCCACAACGTCCCCTTGGAGGGAAGGCATGCCAAGGGGCCCCACAGAGCGCTTTTGATGCTGGTCGTAGAAGGCAGTCAAGTTACAGATAAGGTACTCCACAAAGCTGAAAAACACATACAGTTTGAGTTGATAAAGTAATACAGTGGTCCTAATTTAGACAAAAATACAGAGACCTGGCTTCAATTCTCACTCACACTCAAGCGTCAAATCACATCATTTCATTTCTATATCCAGTTGAGGAAAAGTGGTTCCTATTTTGAAAGTCGTTATTCCTCTGGCTCAACCTTTTTCCTACAATAACAGCAATGATGGCATTAATTATGGCAACACTTTAAGAAGTTATAGGTAAACACGTCAGAGAAACACGTCAATCCCTGCCAAGATCCACACTGTACAAGTGCAGCTGCCCCACTCAGTATGGTAGATAATCCAAATACACAAAAACACAAGAGCATTCTATTGGACTCTGTTTGTCTTTCAAACACTACGGACACACTTATTGTGATGCATCAACTTGACTTTTCTGACTCTTCTAAGTACAGTACATTCCTAGAATGCAAAATTAGAAGAATTGACAAACGCTCACCCTCGTTTTTTTTTTAGGTTTTTGAAGCCGCAGCAGTGGCTGGGGTAGGTGAGGTTGGCGATGGTCAGGTGCTTGAAGGTTTTGATTGGCGGCAGTTTCTTGAGGGCCCAGGCATCGCGCGCCTTCAGCTCCCGGAGAGAATCAACACCTGTGGTCGGCAGGGAAGTGATCCCTGTTAGGGACACGTCTCTTTAAGGCAGAAAGGAAATGAAAGAATTTAAGAAGATCCAATTAGGTGCATGAACATAGATTTTTGTTGTTGGCTCTAATAATGGCAGAGTGGTCATGAAAGGAAAGTGGAGGGGGCCCCATAGTCCCCTCCAAAGCATGGGACTGTTCTTTGCAACATCCCAACCCCATGCAGGGTTCTTCAAAGGTTTAGTGATTTCCCAAATGCGTGATTTTTTTGCCAGGAATGATGCAATGTGTGCATGGGTGAAAATGAACAAAACAATGAAATCCAATATATTGTATATTGCTCTTCTTTTTCACTGGAACCATACTATAAGTCCTCTGCACGGGCCATGGCAGTGGTCAGTGTGTAGTCTATGGAAATATTGGATTTAAACTATTATATGTGGTATTTCTTGCGCTCTGCCGTCATGCCAAAGCCAGCTTAATCTCATCGGGACAGAGACATGCAGGGGACGGACAATCTCACTAGCATCCTGTGTGATCCTGTTATCAGGACATTCTATTCAGCACCGGACACTCTCCCCCTTCCAGGGGCCAAGTAGAGGCCACATTTTCTCTCGCTTTCTTTAGTTTCCGAACCCATTAAACCTTTAAGTCATTATGCTTATTAATGTAATTAAATAAAAGAAACACAAGCCAAAGTATTTCATATTCACTAAGAGGCCAATTGTTCTCTTTTAGTCCCAGTTGCTCTCCCCACTTCTCTGCCCGTTGCTCGTTTTTCCTCTCATGGGACACATTGTGTAAGGCTGTAAAAAATAAATAAAAAAAGCAGCACAGACTCTTAGTGTCAGTCTGATTTTGTCATTCCCAGATGTTTAACTCATGACCTCATGAAAGTGACCTCACTCAGGACATGTTCCTCAGTGGAACAGAGGAAGAAGACCTGCACACGAACCCCATTTAGCTACCCAGACACTTTATGGCTAGATCAGAGCCATAACAGCAACTAGATAGCCGTGGTAAAGGGTTCTGGCAATCAAACACTTTTAAAATGGAGATTCAGCTTGAAAAACCTTGAGAATGGCAAAAACAATGACAGTATCAGAGAAACGTCGGACGTTTCTCCCTCCCGCGCTTGCACACAATGCGTTTCAGATTTCCTGGTCAAAGACACAGCTGTGGGGGAATGATTTTTACTCTTTGCTATCCATTTCGCAGACATGTCTCATCCGGTTTGCACATTATGAACGAGGAAATTGTTAAAATCTATCTTGACATGGTGTGAATAATGAAAGTACCAAACTAGGCCTATTATTTATTCATTTATATGAGTTTTTAAAACGGGTTGCTTTATGTAAACCAAAATGTTTAACATCAGCCAACCTTAGCGTTCCTTAGTTAGTGGTCATACCAGACACAAGCTGTAGCGGTAACCCCTGCATGTATTGAACTGAGCAAGGGTGTGTTTTATTGCTTATGAGTTCAACATTTGATTTGGTTTTCTTCGTTTGAGAGCTTTTAAGTACGCTAAGCACAGAAGTGTGTAACCAAAACCATCCACCAACATCCAATTTAACCAATGTATCAATTTAAAGTGTCACTTCCGCCCAGGTCTGAGCCTAAATCCACCCTTTGTATCATTTTGAAAAAGAAAGTAGTCTGCTCTGCTCCCTGTAGTCTCCTAGTGGCAGTGAGCAGGGATATAGCTGCTGCTGACCACCAGCCCGCTATTCTGCTCATTTTCTGTAACCAGTGTAACGTTAGCATGAAAACAGGGTGGAATAAGCAAGGTAAGGTTAGCTGGCTAGCTAGCCAGCCGCTAAATGAGAAAAATGAAACAACTTGATGCTCCATTTACACAGTCTTGTCATTAACATTGATTCACCAGACTTTGTAATGTCCTGATAGCTTTAATGTCCAGCTCGCAGAAAGGAGTTAACAGGCTTGTGCTGTGCTGTGATTGTAGTGCTACACAGTGGTTACTGAAGAAGTAAAAATGATAACCGCTGTGTGATCAAACCCCCTGATCAGAGGGCGTAAACATTCTTCTATTTTATGACGTAGATTAGTCCCAAGCGGTCGTTTCTACTAAGAATTGGCTTTACAAGCCGAGGGCTGATTTAAAACCATAGACTGTATAGAGACATTTTCAACTATGAAATGCAGATTTTTATAAACTTGGTAAGAAATATCAATATTAATGCCAGCATTGATGTGTTTCATCACAGTACAGTCATATCTTTTAGTTTAGCTTGAGTGTGTGGTTACTCTTTTATAAATGTATTTAGACAGCAGATTAGGATTGTCATTGTCATTTTACATGCTAATAATACTAGGATGATGAAATCTCCAAAGACTTATCACAAAACATCCCACAAATGGATGTAACTGTGGCTCACCTCTTGGAACAATGGTTCTATTGTATGTGAGATAAGAACATGTGTCACTACAAACAGGTACTTCAGGTATACTTACAGAAGCATGGGGCCGCTGATGGTGCCCGCAAAAGCCTTTTCATCCATCTTAGTAAGATACCTGTTCCTGTGAAGGTCTCTGGACAGGAAAGCACAAATTGAAGTTTATTAGTAGAAAAGCTCCTTCTCATTTCAATCCGACTGACAAAGGCGAGGCATGGCATAATATTTCCCTAAGCCTCATCACCGCAGTTCTCTGTTTATTTTCTCTTATTTCGGGGGTGAAACATGACAGAAAAAGGCCTCACATACATTGTTGATTTAAATTAGACAGTGTGATGGTGTTCTCCTTAAACACACTGCACCCTCACTACACCATCACCCTGAATCCCTTACATCTAATGAGGATAATAGACCTGTGAGGGGTGTGTTTGTCTTGGTCAGGGTGCGCTGGGATCAGTTGTCCCCTCTGAGCAGATCAGGCGCCAACACAAACGTCCGTGTGCAAAGACTCACAAGTCATTGACCAATGGCTTAATTAGGCTCTTATATGGACCCGGGATGTGTGTAGGTGTTGTAAAAGAGGAGATTGATATCATTAATAACTCATATCCTGAATAAACAGGATTCCGGACCAGCGGGTGACAGGAAGAAAGAAAAGATGTTGCGTCAAGAGAAGAAACGGAAGCACTGCTTAACTTTCTCTTAAGGTACTGAGGCTATTGAATATACAAGTGTGACTCTAAACTGATGTCTACAAGTCACCGAGAGCAGAACATTTAATGCAGACTTCCTGATTCACACTATTGAAAACATATTTTCATGAGAATATATTTATTATGTATAATATATTATGTATTATGTATGAGAACTATTCAAGAGCTGGGCTTAGGCCCTGTTAGAGTACATATGAGACGCTACTGTGATCCTGCTGCTTTTGTGGTGCAATTTTTGGTAAGACGATACACATGCCAGATGTGCCATGCAGAAATGGTTTAATCCAGACAAAATACAGAGCAACATCATTTTTCTGAGAAGTGTAAGACCTCTAAATCGACTGATTTTGGTGTCACATATAAAAAATAAAATAAAAATGTGACTTGAGAATTGAATTTCATAAAAACGCTGTTGAAACAGTGAATCATAAATTGAGACATAACTAACGTAATACACAAGTAACAATAGCATGACACTGCTCTGATTAGTCAGTGTAATAGCATGTCCATTCGTATGTGTCTGAAACTGCTGAACAAAATTAAAGGAACATCTTGTTATTTTGGGAAATATGCTTATTCAGTTTTCTTGAATTGAAGAGTTAGATGAGAAGATTGATACCACGCTCATCTCTGTATGATTCATATGAAGCTACAGCCTGCAGCCGGTTCACTTAACTTTGATGTCAGCATAAAGACTGGAAACAGCTGAAATAGTCCTGCACATGACATCCAATAAAACTACAAGCTATTGTCGTTAGACTTAGGTGCGGAATAAATGAGATATCATGTGTTATTAAGTCAGCTTTAGAGCTGCTGGTAGGTGGATGTCGTTACCTTTGGACAGAGCCAGGCTAGCTGTTTCCCCTGTTTCAAGTCTTTAAAGGAACAGTGTGTAGCATTAGGGGGATCTATTGGCACAAATGGAATATAATATTCCTAAGTGTCTTTTCTTTAGTGTATAATCACCTTAAAATAAGAATCGTTCGTTACCTTACAATGAGCCGTTTACATCTACATACAGAGCGGGTCCTCTTCACTGAGCTGGCAGCCATGTTTCTACAGTAGCCCAGAAGGGACAAAACAAACACCGGCTCTAGAGAGGACCGTTCATGTTTTTGAGTCGGCCACCTAAGTTCTCCTACACACTAAAAGATGCCAAATCACACACACTGCACATTCAGGAGCCGGGATTAAGCGGCTGCTGGCTGTAGCCTCATATTTAGCGGCCAGAATCTTCTCATCTAACTCTTTACAAGAAAGCGAATGCACACATTTGCCTAAATGTCAAATGCCAATATGAAATACCTACACTTGATCTAGCTTGGTTCCATTGAAGGCATGATGTTGGATTTCTCTGAAGCCATTTCCATACAGCATCCTGGAACAAAAGCAGAAGTCAGTAATATCAAGGTAATAGCACTGATTACAATATGTCTCTTTAGATTTAATAACCAATCTACTGAATGAAAATATTTTCCATGTGTTGATGCCTCATCCATTTCTGCGCAGCAGTGACACAGATAAGTAGGACCTGCTGATTGCACATTCTGTGGCGAGGTTTCATCTGTCTGTGCAATTTTGTGGTTTTTAGCCCAAGATTTTCTGTAACATTCTGTTTTGTGGAATAAAAGTGCAGTCCCTCTTCCCTCCTCGCTCCCAAACCTAACCGCATACATGTGATTGCCTGTTGTGTTTTCAGAGTCTATGTACTTGTTTTTTCTATCTTTAAAAAATATAGTGAGTTCAGAGTGAGGACATGTTTTTAAACATGAGGTCATTTTGCCCAATCCACACTTCTTCTAGTGGCTATTTTAGGGTTTAGATTGGATTTAGGGATAAAGGACACTCACTGTGTATTTACTACATTGTTTTATCTAGTTCACATTCCCCTTGTGTATTTTGTATACAAGTGTATGACACAAACATACATGTAAATGCATGAAGATAAGCGGTTATTTTTCTGTACATTTATGCATGTGCATATCTGCACATGTCCATGCATGTGGTTGCTCCTGCACATATCTTACACTGTCAGCACGTCGCTTGTGATGCCACGGAATGAGTTGGCTGGAATCTCCGTGATGAAGGGATGATCAACAACCTCCCTGCAAAGGAAGACACCGAATGGAGAGGAAATGAAGTCGTGTTAATAAGAGAATAAGAAATACCTTACGCTGGAAAGTGGCACAGGGAGGGATGTAGTTGATTAATGTATTCTCAAGTATTATGTCTCAGTAGGAAAGTTAAATTAGATGGAGTGGGTGTGAGTATAGATGCTCATTTTGTGTAGACATTCAGAGGGTTATATATGGAAAGGCAGATACTTATTGACAACAAAGATGCACACATGTGCAGAAAGCACAAACTCATCTATAGGGCCCATCACACTGGACGCGGCACGGCGCGAAAAGTCGCCGTTGGAAATAATGGGTTCCAGAGATAGTGGCGGCGTTGTTGTTCTGTGTAAAAGGCCCATTATGTGACATTTTGTATACTAATACCACACAATCAAATTCTTGAAGGGAAGTGGTCTTGTTAGTAGCGGCATTTCTCAAAATTGAGACCACATTTCCCATAATCCCGACAATGTTGTGTTCCAGACATTAATGTTGCTTCCTGCCCCTCCGTCTTACATGGAACACAACGGATGGTAAACATCTAAGAGGTGATTTCATACTTTATTCCTTTTGACATTCTTAAAGTAGTATAAGATATAGTGTGACAGTCTTGTTGGTTTATGATAGTTATGGCATTAATGTGGCAATTAATTGCTGACATTAAAATTCCACACGTAGCAGTTTTAACTAGTGTGTTAAGTTTGAAAGTGGTAAAGGTATACCAACTTACAGTATGAAGTTCATGTCATTAGAGTGGATGTGGCTCAAGTCAGGGAAGAAAGAGAGGCCGGTATTGAAAATTCCCCTGAATAGCAAGAGGATAGAAACAGTGAGGACATACAGTAGACTACAAGCTCCTTTAAGGAGAACAGGTACATTACACCAGCCTAATGCAAAAGTGTAATGAGCATTTCTATTACAAACATATTCCTTAAGATCTGAGTTTGGTTTCACGACATAGTTTAATAATAACCAGCCCAATTCATTTACTGGCATATTCATGTGTGACACCAAGTAGACCAGTAGTCTGGTTACAAGCCAGGGGTTCATAAAGGACTTATAAGTCATCATGACACTTTAACATTTTTCTAAAAAGTTAAGAGTGAGCGTTCACTTTTCTGAACTGGACCTGTACCACTGCATTAAACTCAAATGAAGCATGACTCACTCTTGCCCATACTGGTGCACACAATGCTACGAATAGATCACAATGTCGAAATTATTGCCAGACGTAAAGTATTTTAAATATATACAGCACGTCTTTTTGGATTACCATAATGTCAATATGAAGGAGTCAATGACAAAAACAGTATGAGTTCAAATAAAAAAACATGCAATGAAAAATACTCACAAGTATTTGAGGTTTGGGAGATTTTTAAAGGCTTCTGGGTGAATGTAGGTCAGACTCTTTGCATTACGTATCTCTCTGAAAGACCAGACAAGAAACAAATGTCCTCAAAATGCACTTACACATACAAACACAGTCACTCAGAGCATGAGTAAGTACTAAGGAAATTATTTGGACACACATTCAGAAACACACACTTATGACTTGCTGAGAGAACAGAACGAGGTGCATGCCAGTGTGCAAGAGAGGGGAAAGTCGGTGCAGACAGCCAGGGCCGGAAGTAGAGTCCAATTAGTGTTTCATTAGTGTGTTTACTCTGGTCCGCCCTGGGCTGGACCCAACACCTCTCTCTCTGCCCTGTGAAGCCATGTGGTGCTGTGGAACATGTGTCCTGGCCCTTCTTCACACACACCTGGGACCCCACACTCAGCCCAGCACACAGACAGGGTCAGGTCAATGGAAGTCACTGAGTGGGAGAGCTTGATCTTCACTGGTGGTGTTAAAATACTAAAGCTACACTGAAATATCTGAGAACAGTTTATCAGTGAAAATAACCGTGTCCCAGTCTGCCAAGCAGTCTCCAACTGCTGAGACAAAGAGGTGAGCTGGAGAGTTTGAATCTTTGTCACAACCCTTTGAACTCCAGAGGGTCAACGACACAGTGTGTTGTAACTTCTATTTCCTTTTACTTGGATTCTCCATTGATAAAGTTGGTTTCTGTGGGTGGTGGGTGGTCTTTTCTTTGGTGCCTTTGGCTGGTCACGTCTGACAAGGTTTGCACTCTTGAATCCAGCCTTTCTAAAAAGTAGAATCAGGTTCATGTTGCCAAGGTAAACGGTACCATCATCACATACTGTGAGAAAGTAGCCCGCACAAAAACGTATTCAAGAAAAGAACACAATCATTTCATACATCAATGATTCGATCATTTAATTGGGCCAATGATGCTCTTATGACTGAATTGTTCACTTTAAGTTAATGTTTTTCACACATTGTCACATAATGTATCCTCTTTGTATATGAAGAGCCTCTTCTAGTTTTTTGTCAGTGCACGGGTCATCATTTCTACATGATATCGATGTGGTCAAGTTAAAGCAACATTTATTGGTTGTTTGGCCACTTGGGGGCAAATAACAATGACATATTATAGCCTCATAAAGGTGTTAAGGTGAACGTATTAGCAAACTGTTGACTATGTAGTCATCCAGCAGACATGGGGTAACATTAGCATTAACTTGGAGTCGTGTTTCTGGATAGCAGACAAATGTAAGTCCAATATTCTCTCTCCTTTTATCCTTTCTTTGTCTCCACCAACTCCTGAGGCAGAGTTGGCTCTTTAGCTGCTAAATGCTCCACCCTGTTCACCAGCCAGTCGCTAACTGTCCTTGTCTGCTGTTGGGTGTTAAGCAGGTAGCATACCGTGTGTTTATCAGAGCTGGAGCTTCTGCTGCTGGAAATGAGGGTTATGAGAACGATGAGATTAAGTTGCAGGCTGTAAAACCTAAACAATCTGCTCAGAGACACTATTAAGTTCCGTAGAGCTGAGGGAAACTGCTGAGTCGGCTAATGATTTGTAACTACATTTACATTGACACATATTAATTGGATCAATGCAGCTTTAACTACCCACTTTATTTCCTGTGGATGACCCAGACAAACATGCTGATGTTGCTGCTGGAAAGCTTTTGTGCCAGTTTTTTTAAGCACAAATGACCACAAATGTTGAAGCTTTCGTGAACTGTGTGTTTTTTTATAGGTTGATCATTATGACATTCACATCACTTGCCAACAGATGATCAAAACTGAGATTCATCTATTTACTGTGCCAGTAAAAAGCAAGAATTCTTGACATTGGTGGTTTCTCTTGTTGGTGGCATGAAACAAACTTCACCCAGCTCCCTCTGAATTCTCTGCTTCGACTGCAGTCTTAGATCCACAGCTGCTGTCGGCCTCGAGCAGCCAACAGGAAGCGGAGCATTAATTTGTGTCTGACCCTGAAGGAAACCTGAGAGAGATGCCATTATCTGATGTATTGCACTACACCACACCAATCAGTGGCAAATAGGCCCCAGAGATCCAAAATACACCCCCAGAACACGGATTCAACCCTCAGCTCGCAGTTTGAATTATTGTTTCTGTCTGTGTTTTGATGTCTGGAATTCGGCAGCTAATAAAGAAAGACAAAAAGGAAGGGTAATTGAGATAAAAAGGACAGCCACGTGATAAACCAAGTCATGTCCAATGAATCTCTGTAGCTGTTAATCAAAGCCACTGTCTCAAACGGCTACGCGTGCACACATTTTATACAGTAATTGAAAAGTGGAAACACACAAACTGCTGTGTTACAAAGATGCTGTAACTTGGAACAAATCATTCACATAGGCAGGAAGTCTTGCAGTAATATATGTAGTGCTAGGAGGTGTTCTGCTAGAAAGTGTGTGGTCCTCCCTGAGACCAAGCCATAAATCTTTATCCAATAATTGAGAATAGAGTGCACTCCAAGACTTTTCCCCCTGAGCTGCTTTAACAAGAATATGAAGAAGACAAGGAGAGGACCCACATACTGGCTGTTGTTCAGCCTCTCTGCTCTGTTTAGACCAGGATCAGTAATAATGGATCAGATAATAAGATATTTCACCAAATTGAATTGTTTCACATCTAATTTGCATGCAGTGATTCCCACAACCGCTATTCTTTTGTCAATTTCTTCAAGGGGGAGTGAGGTAAAACTGCTCTGATGAGGAGCAGTAAGTGGTGTGCAGGGAGAAATAAGCTTCTAATGTGTTTCTTCCTTGCTTCCATTTGCTGCTGGCAAGGTTCAGAATTAAGCATTTTTGTCTCCAGAGAGCAAACGGAGCAACTTAATCAATAAAGATCAATAAAGAGCGTGCATATTTCCTTTCGTTACTCACATATGGGTGATTTTCTTCAGGCTGTAGAAGGAATGCCTCTCCAGCCTCTGCAGCGTCACATCCACTGATATATATCTAAAAGAAATACACAGAGCTTATACCAAATCTGAAGTACAAATTGCCTTTGTATTATCAAAAATAATGATGTTTTCTAACCATCTGTTTAACTTGAAAGAATGCAGGTACTGTACCAGCGTGCAGGCGAAATACAAGACGTGCTTTAAAAAAAAGAGTTAGTGTGTGGCTCTCAAAATGATCCGAAAGCCTGCAACTCTTTCCTGAATTTATCAACCCACCTTGCCTAAAGCCTCCAAAGTCACGGGTAATTTTACAGGTATGCACCCGACATATACATTACCCAATCATCAGTCACTCTGCTCCAATTTGTTATTACTTGGTAACAAGAATGCTCTTTAAATAAACCATGAATTTAGCACTCGATCATCCTTCACAATGACTAGATGAAAACACAACGTATGTTCTCTTTACTTATATTACTTATAGTCTGACTAAATCTACCATGCAGTCATATTATCTGGATAGAGAGCACTCCTTACTGCTAACAGAAAACTTCTCATCCACCTCCGTCTTCCTTCATGCATGACTTGGACGCAAATGTCGGAATCAGCGGCTGGGGATCAAGTGTGTATTTTAACTCTACACATCTCTACTGGGAATCTAAAATCACCACACACCCAAAACGCTCTGGAATACCTAGTCAATGTCCAAGCCCCGCTGCGGTCGAAGGACCAACATTCCTATTGAAGGAACGCATTAACGCTTCCAGCTGTGATTAGGAGCCAGCAGTGATGCTAACCAGAGAGCATATCATCTGCTTGGGTGGGAGACAGAGAGGAAAAGGGTGGGCAGTTTGGAACCGGGGTAGGTTCTCACTTTTTAAGCAGAGCAGTTGAAAGGCAACAGGTGGACGAGAACGACTGTAAAGGGTTTGTGTTTGAATGAGTGCTGGGCAATGATTACAATTTTTTATCGCGATTAATCGCATTGTTATGCGCAAAGTTCAATAATGAATTCAAAAGTAGTCTATTGCGCACTTTTATTTTAAAAGTACTGCTATATGAACAAAAGTGCAATAACATTTGGTTTGCAAACACTTTAAACACATCAGGTTCTTGTTAGCAGCAGTATTCCCTTTACACAGCAGCAGTTCTATCTCTTCACTATCTGTGCTCAGTGTGCTGACGTGAAACGTTCCACTGCTGTGCAACAGGAATAAAATGTTTCAGCACGTTTCATCAAGATGTCTGTCTTCTGTCTTCATGACAGTCAGAGCATGTGAATGCAGCTCTACTGTTCATCAATATAATGCTGTAACTCCGAGGTGATGACGGTTACCCAGCGATGTCCAGTAGTCTCCAGTGAGAGCAACAGCTGCTGCACGTTGTAACGCCGTCGCTTTTGTAATCCTCTCCTTTTCATACAAGTCGTGTATTCTTCTTGTGATGGTGCGTCTTCAGGCTCATAGGTTGCAATCCTAAGAACGTTCCTCAGACCGACATCTTCAACAACACTAACCGGCTGCAGTGTGTAGCTCCACTTCTCTGTGGCATTTGTTAGCTTGTCTTGCGTTTGTTTATCTATACTTCTCCCACACGCTGCATCAACGTAGTCTGCCGAAGACTTCCTCCACTGTTTGTTTGGGTGATTTGCTGGCATCAGCGGTGTGTATTGCATTTTAAAAAAAACTGCGTTAATGTGCGATAAAATAATTGTCGGCGTTAATTCATTAATGCGTTAACGCGATAATAACGCATTAACTTGCCTAGCGCTAGTTTGAACAGCAGTTAATAAAACGTGTACGAGCCTTGAATGGAATAATCCCTCTGAATAAATTGCCACTCACATCCTGGAGATGTTGACCATGTTGGCAAAGGCGTCTGTCGGCACCGATGACAGACGGGTCTCGAAAAGCCATCTGGTTGGAAAATAAAGATGGACATTTTAGTAGTCACAAACACATTTTACTCTCAATGTCTTCTAATGGCAATTAGCAAGGTGTTCTTTGACATTTACTAGATATCTTGGCAAATACGCTTCTTTGCTTTCTTGCAGAGAGTTAGATGAGAAGGCAACTCTCACATCTGTAAGGTGGGCTAAATATGTAGCTAACTAGAGCCAGCAGATGGTTAGCATAGCTTAACTGGAAACAGCTAGTTTGTCCAAAGGTAACAAAATGTGCTCACCAGTACCGTAATTGACACATGTTTTTATCTGTTAAAAAAAGTGTGATAGCAACATATTGTGGTTTTATGGTGGGTAATATGCTAGGCTACTTCCTGGTCAGGAGCTCTTCTTGGACTCTGTTGACTGGCAATTGCACTTGGCCAAGAAATAGTCACCCCCATACCTTCTTGTTTTTACACTTTTTGTACAGACTAAACAAAGGTGATTTAGAAGTGCAGACAGGTGCTTTTTGTTCGTGTGGTACAGAGCAAGGCTAGCTTTTTCCTTCAGTTTCAAGTGATTCTGTTATCAAAATGTAAATTTCAAATCAATCATTTTCGTCTTTACAATTTTCCAATAACTCTCAACAAGAGGAGATCTAAAGGTAAGAGATGAGAAAAAAGGGAAAGACAGATAAAAGCCCAACACTGATACATTTCAGAATCAGATGAAAGTTTTTTTTTTAAGCACATGGTAAAACAGACTCTCCTGTAGGAACATGGGAAAAAACAAAAACCTGGATGTGACTGGACCTGAGCTGGCAGCCAAATGAAACAATGTCTGGGTCTGTTTAGAACAATGTTTCAGAAAAGGTTAGGACCTAAGTGTGGGATACACAGTTACACATTGTTCAGGATACATTAGTACTCAGTGTTACAGATACACTGTGAGAGCTGAGACAGAAAATATTTACAATCTCATCTATACTCCTATATTGTATCCACAAATCAAACCTTTTAGCTTTTTGCTGTTTTTGAGTAAAAGGAGAAATTGTTCAAAATTGGAAAAAAATCAAAGAGAAATAATTTGACATTTTAGGAATTACACTTTTTCAATTGTTGCTTAGATGAGAAGATAAATGTTACACCCTTATCTGTACTGTAAATAGCCTATAAAGCTATAGCCAAGAGATGGTTGGCTTAGCTTGGCATA
Organism: Anarhichas minor; assembly: GCF_050575085.1. Lineage (NCBI taxonomy): Eukaryota > Metazoa > Chordata > Actinopteri > Perciformes > Anarhichadidae > Anarhichas > Anarhichas minor. The sequence goes on from NW_027466582.1 coordinate 20,709,171, forward strand.
AAGGCTAAAAGCAGCTAGCCCGGCTCTATTTAAAGGTTAAAAAAACAGCTGCTAGTTGTAGATTTATATTTAACATACAGAAATATTCGTATCTGACTCCTGGCAACCAAAGCAAATAAGATTTTCTCCCAAAAACTTAAAGAGTAGTCTATATTGTTGGCACTTTTTCCTAGCTAGTCAAAATGTGTTATTTCTTTCCTGTGATCTTGCAGCAGATGTTGTTGTGGTGGATTTGGGAATGACAACATAGTAATAGAGGAAAGAGATAAGGATGGTAGCCACATGTGTTGATGTCGTGTTGTTTCTCCAGAACCAGCCTGAAGGAGGATGCACATTCAGAGTTAGTTCCACTGCATCCTGTCTCAACTGGCAACAGTGTATGCATCCATTTGGAAACAGGTATAAAAAGTGACTCAGCCAAAGCGAGCATCTTCACGCACCTTCGGTTGATCATGGGAACAATAGACTAATTCAGAGCCTGAGATCTGGCCCGTGGGTCTGAATTAGGTTCTCATGGGGTGGGGGTTTAGTCAGTCAGTAGACACGGGAGCACAGCACCCTGCACGCGCTCTGACAAACTCAAACAAACAGCGGGACACAGAGCAGACCCTGATACCAAACACCCCTGTCAGAACCGCGCTGTTTCACCACCGCGCTCAAACCCAAATAACGGCATGCATTTTCTCCCAGGAGCGCGGGGAGAAGACCAATGAGCCCATCTCGGAGGCTTGAGGAGAAAATTACTCCCCCGACTTCTCATTTTGGATAGAAACTCGAGAAAACACACAGGATGGGAATTGAGTTTGAAGTGTGGAGAAGCCATACAATTCATAATATTGCCAGCGTTGGATTGACATCATAGCTGTGTTTACTATGGGCTCCGTCTCCTGATGTGTAATGGTCTATGGGGACTGGTAGAGAGGGTCAGTTACATACTCGGCTGCACATTCAACCTCCAGTGTGATTCAATATAAACTCATGTAGAAATGCTTTCTAAAAGATAATTCCCAAAAGAATAATCCGTACTGTCCTCTCAGCCGGAACGCTTGGATATGCAACACACAGTTACCTTTTTACTTCATTTTTCTGTTCTAATCTTGTGTGTTCTGAGTGTACAGTAGCAAGATAAAACAAAGTTGCTCTTGGTGGTGGACAGTGATTACCTTTTAAATTAGTTTTATTCTAGGTTTTATAAAATATAAAATGAGTCTTCTCCTAATTCCGTGAGGTAACTACTGCAGAAGTAACAGTAACAATTTCCATTGTACAATCCATTGGTACAAATTAATAGCTGGGGAACTGTCAGTATTTCCAGTAATCTCAGCTCATCATGATCAACGTGCCACTTCTCATTTTACAATTAATCCCAGTGCTCATCTGTTACCATTCAGGAAACAGCGTTTTTACTCTTTCAGTCAGTGTTATTAGATGAGAGGTCGAGGGACATCGAATATAACGAGTTATCACATGTTTCAACTCCAATCCAAAAATTCTGAAGTTTTTCAAAGACTGAAACGTTTTTTCCCCTTTCCCTTGAAGTCTTTTTTTCCTCTTAATTATTCTCAAATGGTCCTCTCGGGTGTTTGAGAAATGTGCTGTTAAAGGTAAATATTGTATTTGAATGCATCGTCCAGACGCAGTCAGGACTCACGCTACGCAGGCTTTTAAGCGTGTCTGTGCTTGCCTTTCCACCTCTCTGCCTCCCAGTGACACATGCACTAACCTCCACACACACAAAGGACTCCAATCTCTAAGTATCCACACATGCATACTCACACACAGACACGCACAGGCGTCTGCTTTGCTGGAACATATTCCTCCACAAAATTATTTTTAACCAGACTCTTTCATTGATGAAGCAGGGGTACAGCACAAACCTCCACCAATGTTGAAAAAAAGTTGGAAAAGGAATATATTTCTCTTATTTGCTTTTTGACAGAGAGTTAGATGAGAAGATTGATGCCAATGAGAGGGGTATTGATCTATTTGAACTATTTCACCAAAAGACAAGGTTCCTATCATGTGATTTTTGAGTAGAATTTTGACCCCGACGAAAACAAAGTCAAGTGACTTTCTAAGCATAGTGCGTGGCTGGAGTTAGTAGGGCTGGACTGCACAGGACTGACCAGGGCAGCAGGGCCGTTCATTCCTCAGTGTGTGTAGTTTACAACAAAATCAAACTCCCTCACGCCTCATCTGATAGGACATCGCGCTCAATACACAGTCTATTTTGGGCTTATTTTTCTCATCAGGAGGGTTGACAATCCCGTGCTTAGTGGCATGCTTTCATGTCTCTATCCTCCTGGAGGGCTCTGGGTAAACTTTGGGCAGGAATGTGAGGAAATCGTAGGGGACATCGGGGCACGTGGTCAAGTGAATTGGGGCAGTGATCAGGAGATAATTGTATGTGATCGGTGCTGTTGGAGGCGATGCAAAGTGGTGTTTGGGATTGAAGGATGGAGGGATGGTTATTAGCGAGCCCTAGATCAGTGCTTGTGAGGAATTTTGTGTAAGTGGAACAGTAAGGGAGAGTATCAAACTGGTTATTTTCTAAACAACTTCATTAAAAGTTCAGCTAATTTTGCATAATTTCTGCCCCGTACTTAAGCAAATTAGGAAGCGTAAAAGCCCTGCTACATTTTTCAGAGGTGACCCTGACTTATTACATCATGTTGGCTCCCAGGATAACAAGACGACAGATTGCACACAGATCAGCTGTATGTTATCATTAAAAAAATATTTCTGTTGGTTTATTTGCCCTCTGCTAATAAGACACATAGCCTCCTCTCCACTGATGACAAGGGTTTTATTATTTTGGATTATCATCTTTGTAGTAAAAAGTGAAGGAAGATGTAAACCTTGGATAAAACTTCTCTTCTCTTTTCTTTTCTCCCCTTTACACTGTACATCATATCGATTTCTGGGTGTTTGTCGGACAAAATAAGCAGCTTGAAGGTGCCATGATGGGCTCTCACAAGCTGTAATGGGGATCCCAATTTTCTGACATTTTATAGTTTAAGCATTTATTTGAAAAAAATAGTCAACAGAAAATCACTAATGAAAGTAATCATGTTGCGTCCCTAGCTGGCAGTAATATTATTATACTATCAAAGTATATACGGTTACTGGAAAGTGGACTGGGTGTACTTCACTATGTGGTGTTTACTGTAGTGTGATAGCTGGCAAATAAGATGAGACCATTATCTAAATAGTGTGTGTCAATGTTAGCTTGGCTGTTAGTGAATTAGCATACAATTAAGAAACAATAGGCTATAAAAAAACATCAAAGTTGAAGCTGAATGAATAAATGTGAGCAGGTGTGTTTGTTGTTTTTCAGAAATGTCCTTTTTCCTTTATTTAAATGTCTCTTGTCCACAGAGCACGCCTGCAGTACGGGCACTAAGGACCCTGAAATGTTCAGTCTTCTGTGAAATCTTCTGAAGTGGACATTCTGGGTTGCTTCTCTTTCTCTCTGATATGTTTCTCCCTCCATCCTCAAATATCTTGAATACAGTTAACCTACAATTGCAAGATTTAGGGACAATTGATAATGTGATGATATTAGATATTGTACTGTAAACTGTAATGCTGATTAAAGAGGCAAATGAAAAACCAAAAACTGCAATTAAACTCAATCCACCAACAAAAACAAGACTATATATGAGAAATTCAGGTTGTCTTTTTTATTTTTTATTATGGTTCCACTGGTGGAATAATGTTGTTTTTTTTTAAATCAATAATTAAAGCCAATTATAAATCATTCAAAAGTTTAGTGTTCCTTTAATGTATTTCAGATGAAATCCAGTATCAAGTCACCCTGACACCTTTGGAACATAGCTTACTACATACTACTGAATATAATACCTCAAAATGGAATAACTACTTAACATCACAGACAGCCGCAACGTCCCTCTGGGGGCACTTTGAAGGAATATTCAAGAAGTTATAATGATTTTTCCTCGGGGTTAAGAGCACTTCACATTCAAAATGCATGAAAAAAAGCAGCAGAATCACTTTTGCAGATGCCTTTTGCACGCCTACTTACAGTGTCTCCGTGCCTGCAGGAAACCTGGGGAGAATACCAATGTCAAAGCAGGAGATTGTGTGAGTCTTCCACTCAGAGCACTCGCAGACAGCAGGGCAGGAGTCAGCCTCCGACGCTCCGGGGCTGATAGAGAGACTGACGAGCGTAAACAACGCGCACGTTATCACCTGCATGCTGGAGGGCTGCTCGCTGTCAGCTTCGGCTCCAAATATCCCCAGTGACTTCTGTTTTTCCTTCAGAGTCCTCTTGATGTCCACAACAACACGTATTTATCAATTCAAGTGAAGCAGTCTGGTCTGTGGTGTTTGTTTTAGGTGTATAATCCTCAGGTAGAGACAGTGGTGTGCTCAGTGTTCTTGACAGGGCCCCAGGAGTTCCTGTGAGGCTGTGAAGGTGGAGATGCTGTAGGACGGACAGCTGCAGTTCTCTGCTGGGTTTAGAGGTGGTCTACAATTTGAGGGGAGGGTGGACTTCTGAGGCACTCTTGTGTTAGACTCGAGAATAGTTTTGTTCTTGTGCTATTGCATTCAGTTCTATACGGTGAATATTATAGTTATATTTGTCCAATTATGCCGAATTTATATATTATGCTATATAGCTACTATAGTCAGTTAATTAACATAAACTGTCCATTTCCCTATATAGCTTTTTCCATTATTTTCTTATTAACAGTTTGGCTTTTCATGTGCGAGAAACAATTCCCTTCTTTTCTTTCCTTTTTTCTTATCTTTTCTAACTGACAAGTGGTAACACTGGCGCTAACGCAAACCTTTGGACAATGTAGTTCACAAATAATGGATTCCCACACTGTTCCATGGTCGCCAGCCTACATTTCCCAGCGTCCCTTGGAGCTGCTGCGAACGGTTGTTTTCCTGCTCGGACGCGGCTAGTTCAAGTTGCCATATCACGGTAACCTGACGGTAACGCCAAGAGCTGCTCTTCTGTTAGCTATCACCAACAAAGCGAAACACCAATGGATCTCGTGCAACGTAGTTATAGCGGTATTAGTTATTCCCTCGGTACCCGCTGGGTATATACAGTGTTTTGCAGTGTTCACAGTATTGTTGCAAGGCTACATTAGTTGGCTAACGTTGGGTTAGCTAGCTAACGTTCATAGTAGTTGGTTTACCACTTGTTGCTAGCCAGCTGGAGCATCCCCCTCAACAGTACCCAGCAACATGTTTGGGAGGACGGTTTGAATTGAAGCGCTTTGCTGGTCAGATAGCTTTCTGTCTCCACGGGTTGCTAAGGCAACGATGACAAAGCGCCCATTTTCGCTAGCTATGACCAATATATCGATTGTAAAAAAAGTTCAAAACCAGCCCAGTTTGTTCATTAATCTGATTAACGTTGCAGTCAACAGCTAGCGTTTTGTGCAGACGAAGCCAGGTCAATAATCGTCCGATTTACCTAGTCAGCCGTTTTTCGTCGGCTCCACCGTAAACCTGCTCTGTGCCAAACTATGGATACGTCCAGTGAGTCCGATTCATACGACAGGACCCTAACCCGGGGGCACAGGCCTCGGGGGCGTGAAGCCCACCGCATACCTGGCCGGGACAGGGGCAGAGCCAGCGGGCGTGGAGGTGAGGGTCGACCCGCAGACATCTCCGAGAAGATCAGCACACTGGCGACCACTTTACAGGTATTCTGCTCTGCCTCATGAGACAGACACGTCCAAAGTACACCAGCTTCCCTACACACCTGTTGCACTTTTGGGGTCTTTGTGTTTATTATAGCTTGCGTTTGTATCTAAACGTATCGAAATAATCCTTAATTAAACGCGTATTTTCTGTTGCAGGACACCAGTAGGAATTTAACCAAAGTAGACCGGATGCTGGGCCACTACCGGGAGCATACAGATGACCAGGCTGAAGCCATGGCACTGGTCAGACACCTGTTATGTGGTTTCATGTGCATATCCATAACATTTCAAAGGCAATACTATACCGAGCTGAGTCCCTAGTTACACTATTTATGTTGTCATTTATGTGATATATATATATATATATATTTGTTCTCTCTATTTATTTTTTTTGCTTCTTAATGCTTTTAAACAATTAATAGTTTTACTAGTTTGTTGTTTTATGTCAGATTTGTTTCCCTGCACCAGCTCAGGGAGAACCTTGAAGAGTCCATCAGTCAGCTTCAGACACAGAGGGTGAGCAGACCCAATGGGGCTTCAGCTTCAGCCTCCACCCTGCATACCAGTGACCTGGAGGCTTGCTCAGGATCAGGTATAGAGTAAAGAAAGGATTTAGCTGTCAGCTGTCCCACTCATTGTAGTCTTGGTTCTGGATCATTTGCAAAGAGATGGAACATGAAGGCAGATAACACAGAAATAATACATAACAAATGTATTATTTGTGAAAAGAACATTTGAATATGTTGTGCAGCGAGTTTGTGTTTGGATCTCTGGCTCCTTCTTTAACACTTTATAACAAATGTAGATCTGTAATTTCAGATGGCCAGCGTTTCTACCCTACTTCTCCACTGAAGGACTATACAGGCACTCCAGGAAGGAGCCGGAGGTCTCAGTCTGCCAGTGTTCGTTTTAAAGACGCCAGCCTGTCAGCAGACAATGTAAGAATGGAGACAAACCAACCACCAATCAGTGCCACTTTTTACTGTCATGCAGCTTCAGGAAGTTTCCACAAGAGGGCACACTGAGTCAGGAATGTTGATATGATGCTAATCTTGAAGGGGCTTGATGATATTTTCCTTGAATTTGTTAATGAGAGTATTTAGGCATATATTGTGTTTAGGAGTCCATATTTATCTTTCATTCTACTTTTCACAGTGGTTGCAATAAATGTGCATCTCTGTAAAGGCAGTGATTGCAAACGCTTTTACTTTGCTTTGCTTATGTACAGTGTTTTGTCTTCTGTATCTGTCTGTGGCGGTCCCATATAGATTCACACTTTGCACCAGTCCCTGAGGGATCTGCGTTGTGACCAGCACAGACTGTCTGATGACCTGGACAGAGAAATCCTCAGGAGGAATAGGTATCTGAGGGGAGGGGCAAAGGCTGAACATCAAACTCTAGTTTTTTTGTTTCCACATAGCACATTGGCTAGCACACAACTGACTTCACCAGTCATTGTCATGGGGATTTTTAGAACTAAGTTGAACCTCCAACTGGTGTTTTGTTACCTGCCATAGTAACAAGTAGCATAAATAATCGTGATAATATAAAAGTGTAATTGTATAGCACTTTACAAAGTCTGCTTGTCCTTGAATTATTATTATTATTTTTTTGCCTTAACACTGGTTGAATGTTTGGATAAGGCTTTAGGAATTTAGTACACACTGCTAAAGTCATTCACACAGCGTCTCCTCTTTATTCCTCCCACAGATTTTCTACATTATTCACCTCACTAACTTTGGCCTGGGCTCTGAATGCATATTGATCTTTATTTTTCACTTCCACTGTCCATAAAAAAAGTTCTTCGTTAGCTTTGAAAACAAATGTATAATTTTTTGGGTCTCTGAAATGTCTTTGATGAGAAAGTGCTAAAAGTGTCATGGGAGACTTAAAGAGACAACACTGGAAAGTCAAAAGGCAGGCAGCAGATCTCTCTTCCCCGGTACTGCTGACCACACCAAATTGATCCACTATATTTTAACATCTGAAGCTGCATAATTATTTTGAGTGGCATCACATTATGCATTCACATTCTGATCAATAATGTCCTGGCAAAGACTTTTTCAAAACTCTGATGTGTGAATATTTGTCTGCTTTTTATAGGTCTGATGTTGACACCAGGCGAGCGATGGAGAGCCTCACAGACAACACGACAACTTCCCAGAGACAGTCCTCAGTGAGTGTAGCTGTGTGTTTCACCACCAGTACTTTAAGCATGCCGTCCAGCTCTGTGGACTTCATTTTAAAGGGACACTTTGGATTTCTTGAAGTGGGGTTGTATTAGGTACTTCTCCATAGTCACTGTATTACCTACAGAGGATGGCGGTCTGCACGTCCCCAGTTAGGAGAAACAGACAGGAGTACCGGCATGGAAGCAAAGCAAGATACAGCTCAATATCAATATCAGTTTAAGTGTGCACTACATTACCATCCTCACAAAACACAGGAGCTGCTGGTCTACTGCAGCCTCGATCGGTTAGGTTGTGTTATTGTGTGACTTTGGTGTTTTAAATGGCTAGTCCTCTTTTTAAAATGTTACTTCAGTGAAGTCCAACTTAAGCAAACGTTTCAGTATCATTTCCAGGTATGTGGCCCCTCACCTCACCATCACTATTTTGACAAATATGCTTCTCCAACATGTTTCATATTTTTTTATCTTGTCACGTCTGAGGATGTGTCAAGATAAAGGTAATAACTGTTTTTTACAGGTGGGTGTGCTGCTTCCTGATTAGACGAGGAATACTTGCATCAGTTCTAAAAGATATATTTTTTTGTCGCCCACATTTAATTTCCTGTCGTCTCATTTATCATATCCTGCTGCCATCCCTGCACCGGTGATGACCTCAGACGCCCCCCTCTCACTGTCTGCAGGCGTCTTCTCGCGTGGAGCGGTGTCTGCAGGAGCTGGAGAGAGAGATGCATCCTGACCAAAGTGGCGTGGAGAGAGAGAGAAGGCCTGACCAGTGGGCGGCCATGTCTGACAAACTGCAGGAGGTGATACTCCACCTCACCACTCAGCTGCTGTTATCCCTCCATCCAACACCTCCCCGTTGACACTGTCATGTTCCCTCACATTCACAGAGAAGGGCGAAGAATAATCCAGAGGCAACATGAAGGCGCATCATTCAATGGAGGGAACATAACAATACTTAATTTGAACTCTATTTATCAGAGACAACACACATTCATTTGCTGTACCTGAGCAGGTTGATGTTATAATAAAGAGACACTTCGCAAAACCAGACAAAACAACATTGAAGCACATAGAAGAGCATAAATTAAGGGAAACCAGTTCAAGCACATATGACAATCATAACATTACAACAGACACAACTAAACATATATCATGCACACACACAGAATAAAGCAGGCAAACAGCAATATCAGTCATCACAAAGACGTGCAGACTTCAAATACACTAAAAGGACACTGATTGACTTAGCAGGATAAACATATACCAGGTACCATGTTGGCACTGCTTATTTATGTGTTCCATTAATGTGATGCTGGGGCTCAGTGGAGAGTAGGGTCGTCCTTCAGAATCGGCGGTTCGATCCCCGGCTCCGCTAGTCGCATGTCGATGTGTCCTTAAGCCCAAAAGTGCTCCCGTAGCTGTGAATGTGCATGTGCATGTTATTTAGTCCTGATGGCAAGTGGATGGTAGCCCAGTGTATGAATGGGTGTGAACAGGTGAATGACGATATGTAGTGTGAAAGCACTGTGAGTGGTCGCAAAGACTAGAAAAGCGCTGTACAAGTACAGTCCATTTACCATTTAAAGGGCTGATTGTCGTATTGAACTTTTAGTGACTAGTCTGATGCTCTTACTGTAGTTCAAAGCTTGATTGTATACTAGATCAGAAGTCAAGCAGTCATCACTGCATCCATGAATCATTTTACTACGAGCAAGTCAATGAAATCGATTTCTTTTTTTCACCATGAGAAATTTGCTGATGCAGATGAAGTAATTCAGCACACTTGCCTGTTGTTTATTCCTGAGTAAAAACACAGACCCCTGACATGTTCCACAATTTATGAATGCTCATATATGCTCACATATCTTAAGCCCTTCTGGTTGCCTTCTCTTGGTACAAAAACGTGTTCATGCGATCTTGATGGCGTTAAGAAATGAATGCTGAAACATTCTCAAGTGATCTTTGTTGAGTGATTATCTTTCACAAAAATAACCTCGGAGCAGATCACAGAAAACCATCAACTGTCATTGAGATTAATAATCTTCCACACAATTAGACACAAGAGGTTTTTTATATTTACCAGTCACCTTGTGAGTCATCATTGCAATATGTGACACCTGCTGTATGAGGAACTACCACACAGGAGGTTTCTAGTACTTTGACAGGTCTGTCTGTAGACAGGTTTTGTCACTATGATAGTGTTGCATCCTTGTAAGATGCAGTCACCAAACTTGAAATGAAGGCCGAGTTTGAAGATGGGTGAGGTCCAAGCAAGAGGTTCGGAAGGGGTCTCTGCCCTCCCACTTTACGGCCCTGGCCCAGTTTGGTGTCTCGGCTGGTGTGATCGCATCAAATGCACAAGATCTGATTCCTTTCATGTAGTTGGAACCTTCAGTAGTGCAAGCATCGGGCAACGTTGGTAAACTGGTTCATTAAGAAACATTTCAAACACTTCTGTGTTCCGTATTTCCCAACAGGTAACACTAGTCTATAAAAGTAAAACAGCATTTATTATGCTATGGAATTGAAAATGCAAAATAAATAGAATAATAAGAAATATAATTGGCACATCAGGGTGATGTTGAATGTGCGTTAGCATGTTTGATATGTTTGCATTCACAGACCCTAAAGCGGTGGAGCAACGCCGGCACGCCGTCCTCATCTTCTACACGTCTCTCTCCGTTGGTGTTGTAGCTGATCTAAAACCCGTAGGCGGGTCTTTCAGCTCCGGCATAGTGTGACTGTCTTGCACACCAGTAGCTTGTTGTGCTAAATGTTGCTAACGGCGTACAGTTAAAAGTTTCATGGTGGAACTTGCGCTTGTAAACTCTCACAAAATCTCTGGATTTCACCGCACTTGTTGGGTCACTTCATAGTCTTCATTGAAGGGTTGCCTCTCTGGTGCACTGCAGGCCTCCCTGCTGTGTTAAAACAGCCTTCCCACTATGTCACCTCTTGCTCTGCTTTACGAGACTATAAACCACAGCCAGGCAATTACTTGGATGCAGTGCACATGGTCGCTAAGCAAGCAACAGCTACTTTCCCGCATTTCATGCCAATCATGTTTTTATGGTTTTTTACCTGTGTATTGGTTTCAAAGCATTAATATTTGAGCGAGTGTGTCATTAGGTGCACTTTAGTGATGTAGACTCAAAGCTAGATTCACTCCAAGTCAATAGATGCCCACAGTCCCAGTAAAGAACACATTATCTATTATTGCTCTCTTATGTTGCTACTTCCATTCAGCGACACAAATCATCCTTATTATACATCATCAGCATAATGTTAGTTCATTTTTGTAATAACACTATTTATTTTGAGGACAGCATTTCGTTGTTTCTCTCCTGCCTGCTGCAGTTCATCAGTACACCACAGAGGGGCACTGTGTAGCTGTATCCACACTGATAACCTTTGGGAGCTACACTGTTACAGCTACCAATTCATTTGCATCCCTCTCCTCCGTAGTGCCCTAATGGGACACCAGCAGGGCCCAGGGCGATGGGAAATCATGCATTTGTCCAAAAATTAAGGGTAAATAAACAAGCATGAGGACATGAAGAGGAAAATAATCCCTTTTACTACTAAAGAGCAGGAGAGGAGGGAGAGCAGAGGGCACATTTATTCCCCACCGATGGGCCCGCTGTGATGTGAATCAAATAGATGATGAGTCACTTGGGTAGATGTTATTGCTAGCAGCCGGTAATTCATCATCGCAGCCCGCTCAGAGTGAGTGGGATTGAGTGGGATCTAAGCTCTTGTACAAATCCACCATGATGGCACCAAGAATATGAGATTGGGGGGGATGCCATGATGTAATAGCACTCTCGTGTTGCATTCTTACTCTACTCTTTTGTGTGCGCTCTTATAATGATGCATGCTGGGGCCTGTGTTTTGTAGACTTCAGGGAGACGCCAAGTTCAAGCCCAGGAGAGAGAGGAGGCAGTTCCAGCCAGGCTACTGAGAGCAGGCCGGGAGAAACCCAAGGTGAATATGTTTAAAAATGTTTTCATTTAAAAATAAAAGTCAAAACATTTGGTTGGTATTTTGAACGTAGTGCTATGAAAGTTTGCCTTAATACAGTTCCTTCCTGTTCCCTGCATCATTTTACTGAAGTAATAGTTCAAATTCATATTCTTGCTCAGGCAGTTATTTAATTACGAACTTTTTATCTGAATATTCAATATTTAAACATCCTAATGGTGTCATAATTTTGCCTTGAACTCAATTTGTGTACATTGTGAATTCTGCACACCTGATGCTATACACTATAGGTAATGCTCATTCTGAACCTTTGACACATCCACATCAGTTTCCAGGACACTACCTCATCATGTATCGTCCTGACTTTGTCATTGTTATGCTCTTCTCAGATGGAGCAGGAACTGGAGGGAGCTAGAAGACTACTTGAACAGTCTGAGGATAGCAGAGAGGCCCTTGTTCAACAGGTTTGTTAGTGTCTCTGTGTTCTCTACCTGATTGTACATGCAGATGTACAGTAAACCTCAGCAGACACAACAATAATCAGTGCAGCATCTTCTCAGAGAACGTCCGTGTCGTTTCGCCCGCTGTGAGACAGTCACATGTCTTTCTCTGGTTCTGCTTACATGGCCGGCGACCCCCAGGTGGAGGACATGCGCGGCGAGCTGCTGAGGATGAGGCAGGAGAAGACTGAGCTTCAGCTGAAGACTTCTCAGCCCATTGCTCAGCCACATGGCAACCACACCTTCAGGGAGGAGGGGAGTGGTGGGCAGAGAGGCGCAGGTACTAAATCTAAGTCTGGTCTGTTGAGGTGAGGGAAAGGTGCATCAACAGGAAGACACAGAGGATTAAATGAGGACCTAAATGGAACTCATCCATTTAACCGACATCCAAATCCTCTGTGCAAAAGATTGCTATGAAAACTCTCTAATAACCAAAGAAATAGCTGACATTATGTCTAAGAGAGAAAATTTGTACTACTAATAGCTGTAGTAAAAGTATTCCCTGTCAATGCCCCAATGTTTTTTTTGTAATACTATTGAATTATGAGCATCAAAGGGCCTTAAATAGCAGTGAAAGTTTAAAAAAACATTGATGGTTCTTATAAATTTGTCTAAAGTTCTATAGTAGTTCAAAACTAATAAATATGATTTAGGTTCACATCTGAATTTGACATAGATTGTATGAAATATGGGGAAATACTTAATGATGACATTAGTGACAATAGTATTTAGTATTTGTATATCAGCATCTGTGTTTGTCACGGAGAGTTTTGCTTCATTCGCATCATTTATCACTTCATTTATACTCTGTTCACGTCTGCCAACTCTGGGTCTGCCCCAAGTGACCAAGTGAAGTGATTGACATGTGAGTCTTGCATATAAACCCCCTATATAGTCGGTAAAGAGGTATAACGAATTCAGAGCAAGGTTAGAAAATAAGTCAAAATGCTCAAATATTCATCTCATTCAAAAGATGTTGCAGTGTATTTCTTCTTCAGTTCTTGTCTCCACATGTAGAGAGATCAATCCTAACAACACTTGATTATGTGCCTGCATGTGTTCATGTGTATAGACTGTTTGAACCTGGAGAAAGAAGTGGCGGAGCTGCGAGCCCAGCTGCACACGGTCTCGGTCGTCAGCGAGGTGGAAGAACTGAAAAGGACTCTGGACCGAAAGGAGAAGGAGAGGGTCCAACTCAGCTTACAGGTGGAGGTGTGTATCGGAGAAGTTGTGTGATTGTGGGTATTTATACAAAACCTACTAGAGCTTATAACATCAGTGATTCAGAGAAGGCATTGCATGTCATTCTTTCGTCATCCATGTGGCGGTCTCTGCAGAATACCCGTAAGAATAGATGCACTCAGGATGTCTCAGCTGGAGTGCAAACGAACACACCAGAAGCATGCTATGGACTTTGTCCCTGTTAGCGTCTCCACCCTGAGCAGGGTTATTTTAGTTTGTCGGGTGCCTCTCATCCGTGGTCGCATCCTCCGCCAACTCCATGCCCCTTTATCCTCTTAAAATCGTCAAATGAAGTGACAGTCGGAATAGGAAATCAGAAATCAACCACCAGTCGCAAACTGGTGCGTTGTGTCACTTCCATCACTGTAACAAGACATAAAAACAAAACATATTCCCTTGCTAAGCAGGGGTATTCAAGGCTGTGCAGGGTATCAATAAAATGTTAGTAGAAATAGCTGCACTTTAAAGCATTGGCACATTCCTCTAATCTCTGATATTTCTCTCAATGAAAATGTGTTTAAACTCCCACGCTTCCCTTATTGCAGAGTAGGTGTTAAAAGATGAAGAAGGTTTTTGCATGTATCACCTGGGGCGTCTCGTATGGTTTTTATGTCAAGATCAAAAAAAGACGTTGGAAATGTTTCATTTTAACGGTAAATGAGTATAATGAGAAGAATAGGGTGGAGGATTCAATTTCTCAGTGACTGAATTCATATACAGTCTAATAGGCCTATGAGTAATCAGTCTATGACTAATACTCCTAACTGGCTGTTAGGAGTATTAGTCATAGACTGATACCGACAACATTTTGCTACTATTGCCGTTTAGGTATAAATACCTAAACGGCACCAGGCTAACTTTACCTGCCCTTACTGGAGACTTCAATCAAACTGGAAACTTCAAAGTGATTGTGATTTTCTTGTGGAGGAAGAATGAAGTTAATCCAGTGCAACTCTCCTTTCAGACTACTTTTCAGACCAGCCTTGCCGATAATCCAATAGTGGGCAGCATGACAGTCTGTACCTTCTTTGACCTTTCTGCCTTTGGCTTTTGTCCTCTTCTTTGCTCATAATAACCGCTCTTTACTGTTCTTCTTCTCATACCTATTTGCTTTTTTGCTTTTAAAATCAGTCTTTTTCTGCCCTAAACCCATTCCTCCCTACCCCTATGTCTCCCTGTCTCCCGCCTGTCTGTCTTTTTGCTGCCATCAGCACTAGTAGTAGTCACACACACACACACACACACACACACGTCCTTGACCTTTCTCTTTTCTATATACCAGGACTTGTCATCAGACCTGGCACGGCGGGAGGAGCAGCAGCTACGAATGCTGGAACAGTTGAGGGAGATGCAGGTATTTTTGTATTGGTTATTGCGTCTCACTGTCATTCATCAGCGTATAGGTGATTTATATCAAGGACTCTAAACAAAGGATGCTTGTTCTAGTTACCATTTGAATTGGAATCATGCTGTGTGCAGTGTTTCATTCTGAGCCACAGGTTAAATGTAAAGACACTGTAAAGCTGCAGTCATGAGATCCTTGTGAATTAGGCCTGTTAGACCTTTTAGCATTGGCATGGCTAAAAAATACTGCTTCAGGTTATGAAGAAGGAATGTACACTTTCTTTATACATTGGCTCATCTTTCAGAGCCGAGGGCAGGCAGAGAGGAGGGAGACGGAGGCCTTGCTCCAGGAGAGCACGAGGAGCAGAGATGAACTGAAGACCAGGGCCCAGGAGGCTGTGCGTCAGTGGAGGGCAAAGTGCAGGAGACTACAGAAGGAGCTGGAGGAGGCGAGTGCCCAGGCTCAAGGCCACACTGACAAGACCTCACAGGTCGGTTGAGGCAGATTTATGCATTACAGGACTTCTGACACCACAGCCTACACTAGCAGCTGTGGCTAAGGAACTGCTGATCTTTAAAATGTGAAACTAGTTTATCTTTACAACTCATAGAGTCAAGTGGCTGTATGCCAAGATATTACTAGTGCAAGGAGTGGAATTGTAGTACTACATTTGAAGTGAGAAACATTAGGGTTATCTCAGCTTGACATTGAGACTCCATAAAAACAGAAAAGAAGAAGAAAGAAGCCTGTATTACAATCTGGAGGTGCAGGGTTTGAAAGACATTGGCTTCTGGGATGCTTTTGAGTTGCATTATGGGAAATGTAAGGTCTGGATTTTGAACAGAACTAGGGACTAAAAGTCAAGATATCTCGGCCTTTGTTGCTTCTTCACCCCGTTCAGCTGTTTCTCTGTGATGTTGAGGCACAACAACCTCTGTGCCTTGTGTGTTTACCTAACTAGATTTAAGTCCAGATTTCAGGAAAGCACATTTTATAGGAATTTTATTTGACCTGTATGTATTTATGAAGTGCCTTCTGAAAGCTACATTTTCCATCCACGTATTTGGATGTCCAGTCTTCGTTTATGGTAGTTTTAGTCTATTAAAACTAAAATCACTTCAGCACCAAGTATATTGACAAAGAAATCTCCTTCCTGAAGGTTTGTCCCATATGGTGCAGATCAGCATTTTATATCAGTTACTTGATGGTAAAGCCTGCATGAAAAATGTACAGTATGGATTGTACATACAGTTACAAAACCAACTTGTGCCACTTGTAACAGGAAAGCAAAACTATGATTATTACACCTTAGCTAGAGTTAAACTAGCACTGTGTCAAGATAAAAACCAAAACTGCTTAGTCAGCTGCTTTATTTGTTCCTGTTGGCAATTGTCGTTCTTTTTGGCTCTTTTTTGAACGAAGTAAAAACTCTCAGCTGTTTCACAGAATCCAGACTGTGGTGAATCTCATTGCAGCTTATTGCCTCGGTATCTTTGGGTGCTGGTGGGCTACTGCAGCTCTGTCTCAGCTAGGCTAAAAGCTAGCCAGCTGGCAGCTACGTCAACAAACACTGACTGTCTTTGTTGCCTTCACTGAACAGTGGACTCTGGCTCATGCATACCTGCTTTGACTTTGACAGTGTGTTCTAAAAAGGGAAGTAATCAATAAAGTTTACTGAAATGCATTTCTCAGCTCCAGCAGTAGACTGATTTGTAGCGACGCCCCTGGCAGCGAGAATAAAACAAAACTTATCTCAGCCTAACTCTCCCTGAGGTCAGAACACATCAGTGGAGGTGGAAGCAAACTGCTGCTACATCCGGCATCAGGGATGCACAGAACGTAGGAAAGTGACACAGTTTCTACTCTGTTAAAGGTGTGTTCATATGAGGCGGATCTTTCGCCTCACGTTACTCAGGCGAATACGGCCGCTTGAGGATTTCTCAACTCGCGAACATTCACCCCAGCAGCCAATGGGAGGACTCCCTCTGGAAAGGAAGAGGGGCTCACGGGGCTAAACTTAGCAATGTTTAATTCCGCCATCAACCATGACCGAAATAAACACTATCACCGCCTCATACGTGTTATGGAAGTCCCAGATAGACCAGAAACTGTTGTGTCTGGGTTCATAACATTCTTCTCCAAGCCGTCTCTGTATAGTACAGACTTTGAGTCATTCAGCTCCCAGTGACCTCATGTGATGCCAAGAAGTTTGTCCTCCATTTCTGAATCTCAGTGAAGTGAGGATAGTCTAAATGCATTTGCGCCGCCCAGCGCAAATTCGCATCTATTTGTGTCTTGTATGTAATTGTGCCGCAAAGAACAATCTGCTTTGTGTTTTGTCTTAACGCACCTTCACACAGATGCTATATTTCATATATGTGTAGCAGCTCTGTGTTCTGAGGGTACGGAGCGCATTCAATTAAATTTTAGATCTCAACATAAAAAATAAAAAAAACATCAACACCCTCCTATCACTGGGGAAATACAGATGTTGAACTATTTATGAGTTTTCCTGGTCCAGTTCTTCCGTAGTAGAAATGGACTGGACAATTGGCAAAAGCAGCACCTTTGAAGTGTAATGATTGGAAAGAGGAGATATGAACACATACTGTATCTGTTGTAATCCATATGTATGTGGTTCACATGCAGTCCTCTTATGATGAAGAGAAAGAAACTGGTCTCAGTTTTAGAAAGATATGAAAGGAAAATGCTATTTAGAACTGGTGAATACCTAAAACACACCAATAAGTAATGAAAAATGTTTTGGATGCATTCCTTTCTCTGTTCATTTGATTTCATACTTTGTTTTATCTAAATTGCATAGAGGGTTTTGTATCAAAGTCAGATGAGAACTCTTGAATATTGTATTTTTAATAGCTTAATAATGATATAACCAAACATGAAGTAAAGTGGTCTGAGTACCTTTTTACTGTACCTTACAGTGGTTGTGCTTTGTTGAATAATTAAAGGCTGACAATGATTATTAGCTTGAAAGTCACCTCCCAGTGATTTCCATTCCATTTGAACTGAATGAGTCACCTCAAACTCTCAGTCAGCAGCCTCGCTCCTCTCAGTCAGACAGACAGACAGACAGACAGACTCCCACCTGGCTTACTCGACGTTAATTACAAAATCATTTCTGCCCCCTTAATGAATTAGGGGAGAGAATCAAGTGCTCAATTAAATGATTAGGTTCTGAGCTACAGCAAAGTCTTTGCAAATTCCAGTCAAAGCCAGAGTATTAAAGCAATCTGCCTTGAACAGACCTGACCATTGTCCCTTATCAGGGAGCTGAGAGCGAGCGCTTTCCTATCAGTGCAAGAGCTGCTACTGCATGTTTCTCTGTCACTCTTTCTCTTGCTCTCATCATTATTGTTAGAGCTCCTTTTTGTACACCATCTTCCGCCTCCTCTTCATTTGTCAATCTTCATTTCCCTTCTCCTCTCCCCCCCCCCCCCCCCACACCCTCTCTGTCTCTTTTGCCCCTGCTCTCTCTTTCTCCCTCCAGGCAGCCAGGGAAAAGGTGAGCTCCCAGGCCCAGTTGAAGGCGCTGAGCCAGCAAACTGAGGCGGCCCGCAGGGAGCTCGCTGAAATCCTAGGGCGATTGGCCCAGCGCGAAGAAGAGCTCCACCGCAAGGACGTGGAGCTGTCCGAGACCCGTCAGCGCCAGTTATCACTGGAACAAGAAATGCGGGAGGTATGGGGGATTGAGCATCTAGCAATTGAAAATATCGTTCAACTCACTAGAGACACAAAAAAAGACATGTTATTTGTTTTATTCGTAGGACCATAGACCGTGGGTCAGCATTTAGAAATCGTATTATTCCATCAGGCTGAAAGTCTAGTTCATTGATTGGAGACCACTTTGACTTGTCTTTTCATAAATGACAGCAGTCAGCACTGTGGTAGAAATCAAACAGTATCACACTACCACCATGAAGTATGCTGTGTGTCATGTAATGATGACACCTTTAGTAGTCAGCAAGCATTGAAGTCATGCAAAGGTAGACATATCAATTCTGTTTTGCAAAATACATTTTTAGTGGTTCTAAGCACATGAGCATTTGTGCAAAAATCCCAGTTAACCACAGGCATGGCTGGAGATTTGATTTAATTATTTTGGCAGACCAATTTGTCATGTTCAGTATGAAGTGTTGTTAAAGTCAAGAACATAATGACACCTCAGCTACAGAGTCATTAAAAGAGCTTTGATCAGCCTCTAACAGATTCTAACCCTAGGTGAGGGAGGCCTCCGCTGCCCTGGAGGAGGAGGCTCAACGTCTGGCTGCTGCCCAGACAAGACTGAGGGAAGAGAACCAGAGGCTGGAGCAGAGGGCTGACACCCAAGCCCGTCGGTGCCAGATGGACCAGGACACACAGGCCGAGCTCCAGGCCGCCTTAAAGCAGATGACCTCAGCCCATGCTCAGCTAATCCAGAGGTTAGCTGAGGAGGAGAGCTCCAAGCAGAACCTCCAGAAGAGCTCCCTGGAGGTACGGGCCAAGCTGACAGCAGTGCAGGAGGAGCGGGCCGCACTGGGGCAGCAACTGCAGCTGGAGAGAGAGGTGCATCAGACAGAACTGGACAACATGAAGGCAATGATGGAGGACAGCAGGACAAAGAAGTATCATGACGTGCAGGACATGCTCAAGCTCTGCCACCAGGAGAGGGATGCAATAAAGGCACACATGAAGGAGGTTAAGGTAAGCTCTTTTTATATATAGTAGTATAATTCCATGAAGGAAATGTGCAGTTAAAGAGTTTGCCATTTGGTAAATTTGGTAAAATGATTCAGTCTCTCATGTCTCTACAGTAAATATGGTGCCATGGAGCCAGCATCCAGCTTAGCTTAGCTTAGCATTAAGGCTGGAAACAGCTAGCTCGACCCTGTCCAGAGGTCTGGAACCAGCTGCTACTTGCCTGGCATCTGGTCCCAGCCAAGAAATATCTGTCATAGTCACTTCAGTTTTTGTATAGATTGAACGAACAAGATGTGTTTATAAGCTTTAGAGCTGCTGGTAAGTGAATAAGCTGTTAAAATTACAAGAGAGACAGTCTCTGGTGTGCAGGCACGATAACGTTCTGCAGCAGTGAGATGGCCAACAGGAAGTGTCGTATACACAGTGCATGTGTAATCTGACCCACCCCGTTCTGATAATACATAATTGTATATTATAAACCAGTGGTTCTCTACCTGTTTTGGGTCAACGCCCCCCTTTCCATTATCCAGGTCCCTACTGGCCCCATTCATTACAATGTAGGCTAATTGTCTCCCCTTAATATTTGTGTTGATTATTATTTTGTGTTATCACTAAAAAAGCATAAAATTGAATGCCAAATAACAGATCTGATGAAACTGGACAGTTTGAATATCATTATCATTAGTTTCCCAGGCAGCCAAAAAGCAATGTTGATTTCTTTCCCCCTAGGAAATGTTGAGCGTCTAACACTTCATTTCCTGCATTCTGGTGAATTTTTATGCACCAATTTATGGTGGAAATGTTTTTATTTATGTAAAGGAAAACACTTAATTCAGGAGGTAGGTGACAATACAAAATATACAAAATATAATGCAATATATTGCAGGAAGGCCAGGTTCCCAGTGGAAGCGTCACGATTTGCCCGTGATACTCGGCCGGCTCGCCATCTTCACCAATAGTTTTGGCGTCTGCTCTTTTTTCTCAGTGTGCCGTGAGCTAATCTGGCAAGAAAAAAAAGATATTTTGATCTTTTATAGGATATAAGTAATCTCATGATCTCTGATAAATGATAAATAGGAATCCCACCGTTTGACTTTCCTTCCCTTTCTCCTGAAACTAACAGAAAACACTGTGGATCAGGCATAAATCTCTCCATTGTGTGGCTTATTGTACATGCACATGTTAACTTCACCACCTCAAAAGCTTTAAGAAGCCCAGGCAGCGACAGAGCTACAGGAGCGAGAAAAAGCTTCATATGATGGTTAGATCAAGTCTAATGCCACAATTGTGAAAATGTGTATTCGAATTTAGGACTAAGCTGGCATTAAAACACAGACACACAAAATGCCCCCCCCCTTAAAAAATATTGCTTCTAGTGCCCCCGGCGGGAGCTACTATATAGCCTACCTGGGTGCTATATAGTATAGTAGCTGCTCGCTAGGATGGATCAATGATGAGGTACAATTTCTCTGTGTACTGTGCTGTGTGCATGTGTGACACAACAGTTGACGGTTGATTTGATTACAGAAAATCTGAAATCTTTGGAGATGTCAAGGTCATAACCCAACCAAAGAGAGATGTTTTTTTCTTTGCACCCAGGCACGGATCACAGAGTGCCACACTCTAATTGACATTTAGAGTATCATTGGCACACACTACGAATTCAGCATAGGGTAACGTGCCTCAGCCACTCAACATCTGGCGTATTTCCGACTCAGCGAGACACAGACAAAATCCTCATTTGGAGTAATTTTCCTCATTGGCCTGAGCTCTGTACTCTGAGTGCGGGTGAATAGAGGATAGCTGAGCTCCTAATGGTGTGTGGGGCCCCGTGGATCCTCATGGCCATTCCAAAGCTCCAAGCGTGAATATTTAAAACCCCGATATCAGACCTCAGAAGTCTCATCAAGGCAGTGCAGGAGATAGGGGATTCCACTTGACTTCCTCCCCCTGTGCCCTCCCTGCCTCCCTCCTTCCGTATCTCCAATGATGAGCCCTCCCGGGTACATTGTTTCTTAAGGGGCATGGTCCTCCCTGATATGGTTGAGCTTAGCCCATTAGCGCTGCTGAATGGCATTAATATCTGACATAGCTCATTGTAATGGTGTCATTTCCCAGCGCGGTAAGGACAAGGGCGTTTGCTAGAATGTTTTAAAGTACCAGCCTACGGGTGCTGCAGATGTCCCTAAGAAGCCCACCCAATATTCACATAGCATAGCCAGAGGCCTGTATTACGATTTTGATACCGTCAACTGTCAGAAAAAGCTAGAAATATTCCTATTTTCTTGTCCTTGTCCTCTCACTCTATCTTCTCCCTCGATGTCTCTCTTTGTCTTAATCCCTCTCTTACTACCTCCCTCCAGTTCTCATTCAGCATTTTCCATCTGTTTTTCCTCTCTTCTCACTTCCAGCAGTTCTGTTTTTTTCTGTGTTTGTGTCACTCCTGTCACTCCCAGTCCTCAGCCATTGTTGTCCATTCCACTTTATGATATCTTCAGCTGTGTGGTGATATGATCATTGTAGATAGACAGCTTATGTCTGAGGCTGGGTTTTCCTTTGCAAGCTTCAGCTGGACTGAGACATGACTTAAGGATTTAGATTTGGCATTTGAGATAGATTTGACTTGATTTCAGAGTCTTGGAATGGCATTTACCCGTTCACTTACACGATATTCTCTGTGAGGCACAGAATGTCATGTCAGACCTTATTGTGAATTCACCCAGTACCTGCTAGTTTTGACTTAAGCTCTTTTACAAATTGTTAGGGTTCACTGGCATATTCGTCATTCTGTACATATGATCCACAAAGCAGCATTTATGTCAAAAGAATGGCTACTTTGAAAATGTATGTGCACTATGTAATCATTCTCCCTGTATATTTTAGAGCTTGAACATCCCAGAAAAACAAACTGCAACCTGCTTTTAGTCGATCTTTTTTGCAGCAGATAAACCATCAGTCCTTATTATCTCAGATTATTGGCCTTAAACACACCATTCTCTCCCAGGCAGACGCAGCCTCAGACAAGGAGCTGTGCGGGGCGCTGCGCATCAAGTTGGACAGGATGAAGGATGAGTGTGATAAGCTGGCAGCACAGCTGAGCACAAAAGACGAGGCACACACACTTCTCCACAGAAAGTACCAGCTACTCAAACAGGAACTGGATGACAAAGTAAGCCCTGCCTCCTTTTGCCAAGTTTTTCAAACATACTGACTAACATTGAAAACGGCGAAACTTCCAATAATATTTATGCTGATTCTAATTAATCGTGGCAGATAAAGTCCAAGGACATTGACAGGAAAGACAACTAAACTTGGAGACATGAGTACCATCAGCATCCATTGTATTTTTAATAGAACCATGCTCCTCACTGAATGTCTTTCATATTGTAACTTTGGCACCTTATTTTAAGCCATTTATGTTGCATACAAGGAGAAAAACACCAGACATTTGTTTATGTAAAGATAACACATAATGCATCTCTAGTGTAAAGGACTGGCTATTCATGCAGCGGTCAGTAAGGTATTTACTTTGTAAACAAATGCTGGATAAAGTACGACCGCGACAGGAAGCATCACGTTAACATTTTAAAGACACTACTTTCCTCGCTTCCTTCCTGCCAGATCTAGGATAACTGTAAGGTCATGTGATCATATAAACCTACGAATGGTTCGAAAGGTTAAGTGCTGCCAAATCAGCACTATTTTTAAAGGGGCCCTATCAATACGTCCCCGGTGTTTTACAGCAGCAGATGAAGTATTGAAACCCTATTCACTTCTCTCACAGGCCCCTGATAAGTCGCATGGGGCTCTGTGGATTTAAAATTGGGTGAATGGGAATAGGGGCTCTTATTAATGTAACATGGGTGGTTTATCATCCTAGAGACAGGATAATGATCCACAGCCCCTGGGCAGCACTGATCAGTGGGTTCCTGTGCCTCGGACATATTGAGCGACTGTGTCCTGGTAGGGACCCTGAAACTATTGACGGTGCAGGTCAGAGGAGGAAACTTAACTAGTCTGTTTGTGTGAGTGGAAAGTGAATGGCTCTCTGATGCCCAGGCTGTGTCTGTCTTTCTGCATGTGTATTATCGAGTCGACTGTAGAATTAATCTTGTAACAAGCAGACCTCCACTCATTTACAGAGAACTTGCTGTAATTAATATCTTTCTAGTGCCTTGTGAGATTCAAATAACAACACTGAACACAGCAGACAGCGATGGCTAATTAGAATCCACCGCTGCTCGGCTCTCTCCCATCCTCCACAGGTCAGGTCGGGTGAGAGGAGACGTGCTTCAGAGTCCGGGCTCGTTAAGCTGGAGGAGAAGGTGTTTCGGATGGAAGCAGAGCGAGAGGCAGTCCTCACCTCCATGGGTGAGGAACTAGATGCAGCCTGTCGCAGCCTGGCTAAGAACGGTGAAGACAAGCTACAGGTATTTACTTTGGTTTGTTGTGTGGGTTTAAAGCTGCATATATCAATGCTGGCCCCTCTGGGGATTCAAAACACCCTCACAGACGCCGATGCAGCACTGGCTCGTTAGTGAACATGTTTACTCCCCCAGCAGACACAGATCAACATGAGCATTCCGTTGGAGATGTCCAATATTGACTCGCTATTTAGCTCTGATGGTCCACCAACTCTGAGAACTTTCTGGACCAGTTGCTTGTTTACTTCAGCTTTTTGTCAGTGCATGCTCGGCAAGGAGCAGACACTCACCTGAGAATGGCTGCATACAGTTTAGCAGTATTTGGGAAGGTTGGTGAGAGTAGTGGAACTCAACATTCAGTTCGTGTGTGGGCCAGAGAACCAGAACACTGAGGTAAAAGCTGCATAGAAGTGCATACTTTTAAGATCATCTCACTTTGCTTTAAGTGTTAAAGTTTGAAATAAGTCCCAATGCTGAGTTCAAACTACGTGTGACAAAAGCAAGAATATGACGTGGCTAGTTATGTTGTCTCCGAGTCTCTTTTGAAGTGTTGCTCAAGTGCTTGTTGATGTATTATGTCATTAAATAGCACTGGAAACGGGCTAATGACGGAACAGAACAGGCTGAAATAAATACATATGATTGGTTTACGTTTCTGCGCGTGATTAGAGCAGTTCTTTGGGCATCAGTTTGTAGCTTTATGTCATTGGTTTCATTGAAAATGACTTTAATTTTGCTGTGTGTGAACGCAGCGTATAAGAACATCGATACTTCTCTCTGTGCAACCTGCATCTGAGCACACTACGGCTGCAAGTGACAATTATTTTTGACGATTGATATGCAGATTTTATTTTTGAAAAATCAATTAATCATTTGGTAAATAACATGGGAGAAAAGAGCGAAACATTTCCATCATAATGTCTTGTTTTGTCAGTCCATAAACCAAAATGTAAGACAAGGAAAAGCTGCAAATTCTGACTTTTAAGAATTTTGGTATTCATTACATCAGTTAAACAAACAGAATGTACACTAGCCTCTCATATTAGATTCTGTGTTTTAGTAGGCAACACTTATCAGATCAATAAGAACATCCAGGCTCCCTCATGGGGCTCAAAGGTGGACTCCAGATGTAACTGTTAAAAAAAGACAATAGAAGAAATTCTGCAAATTTATTTGGCGAGTAGGTGAGATATACATGACACATTAAAGCCTCTTGTGCACAGTAAAGTTTCTACAGTACTACTGACAAACACTAATGTTTTACACATACACCCTTATACACTAGTACACACAGAGTACACACACTTATGTGAACTAATGAACCCAGTGAGCTCTTATCTGCTCATTAGATTTCCCAATCTGGTCCAGCAGTGCTGCAGCCAATGCCTCCCCTCATCTGTAATCTGTCATGTTGAAAAGAAGTCAAAGCTGCGAGTGATTGGCCTAATGAGGGGAATCATTAGCAGTTAAGGGGTGTTACCTCATGATACCCTTCTTCTCTTTAGAAGCACTAATGCAACAAGTTGTAAGACAGAGTAGCGCTTCATTGAAAGTTAAGGAAAGTTAAAAGGGGTAGAGCACTGTCATATCAGAGATGTGGAGTTTACTGGCTGTTGGCAGTTGATGAAAGGAAGATTTTAAATTGGTGAAACTGTTTCCATAACCACAAAGTGCTAAGACCACTTTCCAGTTCACCAACGAGTTAGTGCACATCTTCATACAGGTCTAGAACCTACATTTTAATGTCATGTTTGACAGGTGTTTTTTTACCTTAAATACTTAAACCTCATGGGGAATCTAATGTTAGTTACCTCCCTGTCTTCTGGCTCAAGTGAGAACACACCATGTAACTGAAGTTCTGTGTGTGAGTGCATCCTGGGAGATCAGTAGGGCTGTGCTGAATAGTTTGAATCTTCATTCAGAAGGTTGACAGTACAATTCAAAATTGACATTTGAATGCTGTGCAGCTTCTTAATTTGTTGCATGTCTATTCATTTATTCTCAACTCGGTATAAGATCAGGCTACACTCATATTATTATTATTATACTGTTTTAAGAATTAGATTCCAGTAGCAGCTTCATAGTTTGTTTCCAACTCATGTAATTCAAACATTTCCAAGAACTCCAGTCTAAAAGTGCGAATTTATTGAAAACAAAATTAATGTAATAATTTCCAAAATTCACAGCATGTTTTTTCTAACAAAAAAATTCTTCTTCAATCCATATTTGTTGTCCTTTCAAAAACAATATTTTCCCTGTGGTCAGAAAACAGTTTGCTCTCTCGCCTGCTGCACACAAAGTGAGGCAGCGATCTAACAGCACCGTGAATTTATACAGCCACAATCACCCAAAATCTGTTTTTAAATATGGCGACAGGCATTCAAATCTTAGTTCTAAAACCTCAATAGAAGCTTTTAAGGTGAAACAATTGACAATGCCTCAGCAGTCATAATCTCAACAAAAACATCTGGCTTTGTCCTTTCCACTTGCTGTTACATCTCCACCTTTTGCTTCTCTCTAAACCTTGCCATCTTTACCATTTCCTCAGCGGGGGGTGAAACAAACAAACTGTAACCACAGACTCCCAGTCACAGATGTACTCGCATTCTGAAAGAGACGTACAAACCACGCAGTCACACATTTAAATTAGCCGTGGAAGACACTTGGATTCTACGGCGGTGCTGCTGAGAACATAGTGGCATTCCTTTCACTTCAACCCCACAGATGGCACTTTCAACTCCCAGCCTACTTGTTCAGTTTTCAGCAGTTTCACCTCCTTTTTGTCTGCCACTGCAGCGAGCTGCCTTTGATGGTTCGGCAAAGAGTGAAGTGAGCGCGAGGCATAGAGGCATGTTTCATCCTCCCACACTGATGCACGCTCTGCCACGCGCTTGTACACTCCCTGAGACGGAGACCTCTGCACAGCAGTGTTCCATTGCCGCACTTTGAGCTGCCGTGGCAACAACTTGGGATATTCGTTTTGCTTGGATCTGCTTTTGAATGACAGCTGGAAAATGTTGCCTGACACCTCTGCAGTGACGATGTTGTTTGCCGAGGCGCGGGACATAAAGGGTCCAAAAAAACAATCCTGCTGAGTGCCTTCCATGTCTGTTGATCATGGGTAAACACCTTGCCACAAGGGTGTACATGAGAAAATAAAACCAGTGGTACTTTTTGTTGACTTTGTTCGTGGCTGTGTGACAGTTTGTCCGTGTGAATTTGGGTTGTTATGTCTTCTGTCTTTTTAGTTGTGACCTATGTATGGGAGTTCTGGTTGTGCTCTGTCTCTCTGTGTTTTGGGAGGACCGCTCCCTATTAATGGATTTACACAAAAGCTTTTGGAAAGGTTTGACATGGGCAAAGTAGCAATTATTTACTTCTCATATTCCATAGGAGCATATGGCTTTCATCTAATAGGCCCGTACCTTTGGATTAATCCATGTTAACACCATAGACTATTTAGCCTCACTGGCAGTGTGGCTTTAGGATTGGCGCTGTCAGTTGGTGAGTTCACCACTTTAGTCCAGAATGAAATATCTCAACAAATACTGGATGGATTTCCATGGAATTTGGTACAGACATTCGCCACCATGAGGTGGACATTTATAAGTTTGAGTGAATGTATAGATAGCTATTTGATGGATTGTTATGAAAGGTGGTACACACAACATTTATGTTTCTGTCGGGATGAATTGTAACAATTTTGGTCACACCCCTGAATACTTTGGTTTATGAGAACTAATGACGTTTAAACTTTGTAGCATGAACAGAGTATTCTGACCTAAAGATAAGATCATTGCCGCTATGAAAACTTTCCTGAGTTGTACAATCCTGTGTCTGTGTTACAAACACAGGCCTTCATATTCATGGTTCGTTTACTGGACTTCCTGGAACCTACTTCATTTCATTGGTACCTGATGCAACCCCCCCCCCCCACCCACGCAGCCCCTTCCGTTGTTATAACACAGGGCTGTTTTCGGCATGGATGTCCACTTAGTTGTGTGTGAGCCATTAGTAAACATAGGATAGCTGCAACTCCACTTTTTCCAAAACCTTGTGCAGTGGTTTCAGTGCAGCCCTAACGGCCCCTGTACAAACGCAGACCTGACTGTGTACATGGGGTTACAATAATAAACCAGAATGCTTAAAACGTTCCATTTCAGGAACTGGCATGCACGTGTTCATCTCCTCATGTGAAACAGGCAGGTAATGAAGCATAGAGCAGATTGTTAACCTTTAGTGAAAGTTCCACATGTGGAGCTGGCACATCTCAACAGTTGCACAGTGTTGGCGGAGGCGTGCTCTCAACTTAAGGGCCTTCTAGTTATGTGACTGTTTATCTGTGTATCTGACTGGGTTTTATCTTAAGCATGTGTGTGTGTGTCGGCAGTCATTAGGAGTTTGTATTGCTGATGCTGACAAGCTCTGGGAAGGATAGAACATAGTCCCTGAGAGCTCATTTTGATGACACACACAACCTCTGTGTGTGCACAAGTGCAGTGTTGTGTCAGAGGCTGTTCAACACACACACGCCAATTTAAGTTGGCAGAAGCCGTTCTTCACAAAAGTGAAGGGTTTGACAACAGTTCTGATATTGATCCTGTTGTTTGTCCATCCACGTCACACTTTCTGCATTTTGTAACTCCTCTGATGCCTCTCCATATATTTCTGTCAATTTAGACAACCTACTGAACCTGCATAGAAGCCTAACTACATAATCTCTTGGATTTGCACTCCTTTCCGAAATAGTTCTCTTTAACGATCCGAATGTTTTGTAATGCATGCTTACACAGGCAGCTCACACATGCATTAATCTCTGTGCTGTTTTGACAGGCGATCTCCCAGAAACCTGGATTAGTGAAAGACCCCCACCGCTGGCTAGCTGAGACAAAGGTATGATTATTACATGTGCTGCATTCCTTACGGGGATTTGCTCGAAATAATCAATTATATAATTGAGAAAGCACAAGATTAAGCACGTGACACTGTTACAATGAAATCATGCTCATTCCCAGGCCGACACCATATAGAAGATTCATGTAAGAGGACAGCATAGTCTATGTACAGTGTGATTTGGTCTTTGTGGAATTAAAATAATCTTAGCAACCACATATGGTTGCATTTCTGCTTGTTTAAACCAACATGTTACCGTGGCATAACCTCTCAGTAAAGCATTATTTATAGTCGAGGACAGCAGCTGAGCACTGCTGTGTGCTAAGAGTCTGCAGTGATCAGAATGAAACTGTGAAGTTCAGGGATTTGTGACAGAATGTCTCTCCATAATAATTATCAAGGACAATAGTAAATTGCACTACCCTAAGAAGTCCAGTCGTAGTGCACTATTTCAGTGGCTTTCATCCCTCTATGGCAGCATCATGGTTATCACGATGTTGTGCTTTAGTGAGGCTCTTCTGAGAGGCTCTTCTTCTTTAATGTGTGGCCTTCATGCTGTAATAGTTGTCCCTTGGTTTCTTTCCAAGACAGATCAGTTTCCATTTAGTATTGTAATGATGCACTGTACAAATACAACATGGAATTATGACTGTGATGCATGATACTTTGTTAAAATGTGTTTGCACAACTCACAGTGTTTATCACCATAATGTATGTCTCCTGTCAGAAATGCTTTCAGAGCTCTGTGCATTTACAAGAATAAAACGCCAGAGAACAAGCAAGATAATTAGCTCCCTAGTTAGCAGTTTTGATGTTATTAAATCTAAGTATGATTTACAGGCTTGTAGAGCTCAGCTGGAATACACATTGAACCAATCCTTTACATGGCCTTAACAACCCTTTAACTCATTTACATTCCCTGTTGCTGACTGTACGCTCCACACTACTCTGACTGGGCCACTGAGCTTTTAGCACACTCATTTTGACTCTTTTCTGAGCATAGAGTTTAACACCATGGTCAAAATGATAAAATAATGATGGACTATGTTTTGTGTTCGAAGAGATTTCCAGAGAATTGTAAACTGGCAGCCTGGTGGCACTGGGGCAAAGAACCTTTTAGATAGAAGAGCAATTAGGATGCTTTAAAGGGAAAACAGAATTCTGTCTTGCTTTTCTTATATCGGACAGTTAAGGTGACTTACTTACACTCATTTGCACTGACGTAGTCGCCATGACTTTACCCGTTGGTTTGTGGACTGCCGTTTTGAAGCCCCGAGTTTTGTCTATCGCCCTCTTGGATTACGGCCGTCGCCATCTTGGCTTTTTGCAACCAATGAACAGAAGTGACCATATTTTGATTGAGGAGTGACTTAGAGACACTGTATACAGCGCTGGTAGAGACCTGTCAATCACTGTGTAGCCCCGCCCTAAAGCATACCCTGCTTTATGGTCTATTTGACTCTAAATGGACCATAATTTACTAAATGAACATCATGCTATAGAAGAAGACTTGAAACTAGAGATTGAGACCATAAACTCATGTTTACAATGTTTACTGAGGTAATAAATCAAGAGAGAAGTAGAGTAATTTTCTCATAGACTTCTATACAACCAGAGGAGTCGCCCCCTGATGGACATTAGAGAGAATGCAAGTTTAAGAAACTTCCGCATTAGCTTCACTTTTCAGAACCGGAGGTTGCCGCCTGGCTGACAGACTGTCTTAATACTTAGTGTATTGGTTCCCTCTCCTAATGCCCTGATCCCCTTAAGTCTTGATTAAAACCTTTACCATATGTACCAATTCATACGTACCAGTGAAGCCCATCCTACTTCACCCCATTGATTTTGTATTCACTTAACCACCCAGACCAAGATCCGCTGGCTGTGTGAGGAGGTGCGGGAGGGCACCGCAAGAGAGCAGTGCTTAAGGAAGCAGCAACAACAGACCAGGGATCAGTTGAAGGCCCTCAGGCAGAGCCGGGACTCAGAGCAGATGGCTCTCCTGCAGCGCCTGGACCAACAAGAGAAGCTGCTGCACTCCCTCGGCTCTGAAAAGAGAGGTACGTACACAAACGCTGTTTATTAATTAGAAAACATACCTTTGTGTTGATTTCTCTGAGGGTATGATATGTGGGTATAGATTTGTGTGGTGTTTGTTTTGCTCCAGCGGTGGTACTATCGTCATCAAAGCAAAACCACGCTATATAACAGCACAGCATCATAGGAGACTAATTAGGCTATGTGTTCTTTGTTGGGCAGCTAATACCTGATTAAAGGAAGCATTGAACAAGAACTGTTGAATTATCAGTTGGGAAACAGCGTGAATACTTAGCAAGCTCTCAATGGAAATGGAGTTATTCCTTGACTGTTGGACCATTAGTGGTTTTGATTAAACCTAGTCATACGTTGACTTCCTGTTTTCTTTGTTAATTGAATTCAAACACACCGTCATTAAAAGCAGTAACTAATTAAGTGACTGAAGGGTTTTTTGTCACTGGTGCCTTGTAATGGCTGCCTGTGCCTGTTCCCTTTGCATCTGATGCGTTGTTTTTTTAGACCGTGCACACTGGCCTGTCTGTTTAGGATTACAAATGTTTGAAAAAGCATCTTAATGTGTGTGAACTTTGAGAACTTCTGTGGAACATGGACTTGTTTTTTCCCGTCTCGAGTCCCATTTTTGAGTGAATTTCTCCTAATGAGCTGTAACTGCCAGAGGAAGAACAACTTGTTTTAGCGCTTCATCTGAACAATGCAGGGAAATGGGCCTAAGTTGTGTTCCATTAACAGAGAGAAAGAGAGTTTAAAGGACACAGAGACCATAGAGAGAGGTATAGTTAGACATGGACACAGAGACAATCCACTGTCCATCGTGTCGTTGTGTTTTTCAGCTGGAGTGGATAATTCTCATAAGATATACTTTTCTTACTTCTCTGCTCATCTCATAGATGAACTGTTAAAGCCAGCACTCTGTAGAACATTGTGTGATGTACAGTACTTGTCTCACAGTGAATTCATTACTGTCAGATTGCGGTTGCAGTCTGTGTTTTCCATCACTTCACATCACTTGCAATGGGTGTGAATGGGTGAGTGATGACATGTAGTGTTAAAGTGTTTTGAGTGGTCGGAAGACAAGCGAGGTGCTAAACAAGTACAGTCCATGTACCATCCACCATAACAGTAGTGTTAGTATAATGGGACCTAACCCAGGTTTTAGTTGAGCTGTGAGTCAGCAACAGTGGACTGCCACTACCAACTCTGTCTTGATTTGAACAGGCTAGCTGAAACCAGAGGTTGGAGTCGCTGTATTCCATAGCCAGACATGTGGCTACAGATGTAAATCAAGTGTGTCGGTCAGTGCAGTCAGATGGATCCAGAACTGGGGAACAGCCAATGAGTGGAATGGAAAAGGATCAATCCCAGTAAGACGTCATGCTCTCAGTAAAGGGACGTCAGTATGTTACTGTGTATTTAATAGAGAGCTTCCCGCATGATTAAAGAGTTGTCTGATTCTCTGTTCTTCTAGTCGGTGTTTCAATCATAAATGGTGCAACAGTTCATTTATCAACAAAGAAGTTGGCATTATAAGTATAGGAAAAACAATACTTTATTATTATATTTCATGACAATAAATACAGATAAAATGTTTTTGGACATTTGCTCTCTTTTTCTTATTCCCATACTATGTTGCCACCGTTGTATTGAAACAGTTCGCATAAAGTTTATTCTGTTCAGCATAACGCCCAGCAGAATAAACTTGGGTAAATATTTTGGCGTTTGCTTAATAAGTGCTAACTCTATTGCTAAATGAAGTGAGTTATTCCTTTGATTCAACAGCCCATTAAGCAAAGAACCTGTGATTGTAATTCAAAACAATGTGTTGCAATCAACAACAAACACAAGCAGAGTTTGTGTTTCTGTACAAATAATCCTCTCACAGCAAAGTGTCTTTGAAGCAGTGCAACATATTGAGATGAGTTGCTTTCATTGCATGAGCAGGCTTTTCTCTCGTATGCTGGGAGGTTTAGTGACCGGGACTAGTTTTTGGCAGGAGAAGTTGGCCTATGAATGGGTTTGGCTGGTAGGATGGTGTAATCATTATCAGTGGAGCTGGGCTCAGACGGTGGGGTCCATTCACATAATAAGGCCCACTATTGATGGAAGTATCTGTGTGAATGTGATTCACTTATAATAATCTAAACAACTGCTAAGGACCCCATGAAATGGCACAAATACTTTGTTTTAGATATTTATTGTTTACAATGTCTGAGATATTTTGTAAAGAAGCAATTCTCAACTCCATGAGAAACCTTCAATGCATTGTTCTGGTGATAGAGTTGGAAGATAAAACTTTATGGTCCCAGTCAAAGCACTCAAAAAGTATGCAACTCAACTGTGTACTACTTACTCTGTACTTCTACCTCAGGAGAAAATATTGTAGTACATTTACCTGAATGTTACTGATTACTCACAGATTCAGATTTAACTCACAAAATATAACAATTCAAATATGATGCTATATTATTCATTTAACTGTCCAGCATCTTATTCGAATGTAAAGCTCCACCTTGAACAGATACACTGTGATCATAACGTCTCTCCTTCACTCTTAACTTGAAGTAAACATTTGAATGCAGGACTTTCACTGTGAAGTATTAATAGTTTTACTTTAGAAACAAACTTTTACCACTCCACATACCAACATTTCCTGATAAAGAAATGAAAAGCAAAGCAAGGCAGCATTTGTCTGGGGCTCCAAATCACTAGATCTGCCCCTGAAAACAACAGGCAGCTTGGGGCTACTCACGATCACAAACATCAGTGAAATACACTTAGCGGAGGTCATTTCCAAACAGGCTAATTGGTTGCTTGCTTTGAAATAACCACCTTGGTTATGAAGTAGAGCATGGATTTAATGAGTGGAGGTATTTTGAGTTAGTGTGTCAAAAACTTTCACTATTTGAGTTGTAATGTCAGAGTAGCTCTGTTCCTGTAGATCTGCCTGTTGACTGCAGGGAAGTGAAGAAAAGTTTGGTTGTAACATTATCCAGCATTCGTTTAGCGTTAAAGTATTATAAACTAGCTAAAATACAGATGAATAAATCTCCACGTTATCTTAACCTGAAGCCTCTTTAGTCAGCTGAATGTGTAAAGGAACACAACGGTGGCTCCGACAGATCACTCACGCTGTTCTCTTAGTAGCTTGTTGGCCTCAGTCGATTCATTCTCGCTTCACATTTACTGACTCTTTCATGAGCTGCTTGGCAACCAGCGGATCAGCACCTTCCAACCATATTGGTACAGTTAGCCATTGTAACCGGACTCTTCTCTCTATTACTCTGTGATTCACTCATGGCCACATTGTTCACTGCTGTAGCTCCCTCCACCTTTTTATTGAACTGAAATCAAATGTTCATGTATGTGTTCATTAAGAGGAGATAATGAACTCCAAACAGCATTTGCTGCCAAATCTAACAAATGGACAACCATCTGCTATGAGGGTCACTTCCTTGACCTTTGTCTACAGGCAAGCATACAATTCAACATATGAAGAATAAATTTTGCAATAATAAATGAATGAGTATAAATGTGGCTAAAAATGTTCTGAACAGTTTCAAATCCATGTCTCTATTTTTCCAATAATACCAAATGACATAGTCATAGGAAATGATTAGGACAGAAAAAGCCTGTAAAACAAAGTGTGGAATCCTTTGACACTGGGTCATGTAGCTCTCCCTCAACTCATCAACAGTAACGTGTCTTTCAGAGCTGTTGGAGAGGAGTCGCAGGAAAGAGGAGGAAATGAGGAGCCTTCAGGTTAGCATGTTATATCTTCATCCATCCTTATCTGTTTGTTCATGTGTAGAGCTTTTTTAATATCCAGCTGGCCTTATTTTGCCAAAAAGAGACAGCTGGTACGATTTTTATTTATACCCCACATCTACTTCAAATTCTTCTTTGCTTATCTGAGTCCTGTGATGTGGTGCACAGCCGTGGGCCTGACAGACTGCTTGCAGCCTTGCTTGGACAAGTAGCTAATTACTGCAGACACGAGGCCTTGGTGTTTAAAAGCCGCCAGAGGCCTTGTCTCTGTCTCTCAGTACAGCAGCATCTACACTTGGCAGGCCACCAACTCACCTAGTCTGGATTGAACTGGCCCCCAGTGCCTCACCGACCCTTTACTCGCCATTAAACAGCCAAACTCAAACACACACTAAAATGTCTGCTAAGCATTTTTGTGTGTGTGTGTGTGTGGGTGTGTGTTGGATTCCGGGGTCCCATCTGTGGCTGCATGATGGCACCTGCCAGAGCTCGCATGCAATTAATCAGCCCTCTCAGACCCAGCCAAGCTTTTAATTATGAAGGATGAAGAGAGAGAGATGTACAGAGGTAAGACAGAGTGAGGGACGCTGACGAGTTAAAAAAATCTAAAATTGTTGACGGGTGGGCTGAGGGAAAGAAA
This sequence comes from Anarhichas minor, assembly GCF_050575085.1. NCBI lineage: Eukaryota > Metazoa > Chordata > Actinopteri > Perciformes > Anarhichadidae > Anarhichas > Anarhichas minor. The sequence continues at coordinate 20,744,595 of NW_027466582.1, forward strand.
GTAGCCTTGTTACTAACCATCAACACATTACAGGCAGAGGTGTAGAGCAGGTGTGTGTTTGAGTGGCAGATAAGAGGCATAGCATCACTTATGCATCATTAGAGAGGGAAGATCAGTCAGGAGCTGGATGAGTGGTGAGAGCGGTCTGTGTGAGTGTGTGTGTGTGATAAGAAGCTTGTTGTGTGCTACAGACTCTTCGGAGACCCTGTATTTTCCTTCCTTGTTGGCACACTCTATTTCTCTCTGCTAATCTACCGTTATGAGCAGTTATCTGGAGTCATTTGGTTAGGTTCAACATTACTTTGGAATTGGTTCTTAAGGTTTCTATGCATATAAAGCAACATTGCTGTGTTTGTGTGTCTTTTCAGGACCGTGTATTGGATCTGGAGATGGTAAGGTTTTATTTCTCTAATCAAAGTGATGAAAACAGTTGTATGTAAATTCAGGTTTAGAAAAGGTGGAGGAATGAGATGCCCTGGAGTTGTTAGAATAGAAGTTGTGCTGACTCTCAGTATGATTCGATGCTGCTGTGTCGGCTCTGTTTGTTTAGCAAACCCATAGAGGCTGACCCTGGGTTAGAAATGATTGCTTTAGTCAAGGCTCACAGCTCTGTTAATCATCATAAGTCTTGTTGATGGGGTTAAGAACCGAGCTGTACTGACAATACAGTATTGACATCATCATCCAAGCTGCTGTTGGTCACCACTAACGTCCTTAATCAGCTATTACACGTTACCCCCAAATTACTTAGCACTGCTGAACGGTTATATTGACCCAAGCTCTTCTTACCCTGTTGAAAAAATAAATAAGTAAAACTGTCCATTCATCACAATTATGTGGCACGCTTGGCCAACCTCCAATTAGCTGTTGTGAGAAAGAAGAGGAAAGAGCTCGGACCACTATCTGCTCCCAGCACAGCGGCAGGATGCATCGGTGGTGGGGATGGACCAGCGAGCCTCACTCGTACGTCAGTGCAGCATCAGCGGGATGCCTTGTAACTACCACTTCTTTTGATGCTTAAATGCTCCATCTGAATGGGAAGGCCATTGAAAGATGTGGTGGAGGGATGAATAGAATGGAGTGGAGCTGGAGTAGGTACTTAATCTTCATTAAAGATTGAGTGTGTTGTAACAAAGTCCTCAATTAGCTTTTGACATTATGACATCATGTCTGTTACTATGCAGTTTGAATAGGGAATGTGTCGGCAGCTTCCTGTAGCCACGTGGTTAGGGCCGATACTATAAGGTCGGCAGGCCTTTTTAATCCATCATACCTTTACAGCATAAACCACTTTTCCACCATTTATCCATATCCTCAGTATTTTACAATCAATCTGCAATTCATCAATACATCGCTAAATACGCTACCTCTGGAAGAGCTTCAGAGGTAGGGGGAGGCAACGTGACACGCAAGCGTTGAATTAAAGGTGCCATGGGGAGTTATTTTCACACTGAATCGCATTGTTTGTATCCTTGAGGTTTAATAAATGTGTTTAATTAGTTTCCTTCCTTGTTAAACATTTGCAAAGCGTTTTTTTTTCATATATTTCCAATTTTGCATTATTTACATACATTTTGTTTACTGCTAATGTTTGCGTATTACAACTACAGTTTCTTGGTGCATTACCATCACAAACTACTGGAGAGTGAGACAACATTGGCACATTTTACAGAAACATTGCTCGATAGCGTCACTAGTAGTGGATACAAATGTTGTGGCTCAACATGATACCTTTAAAGTGCTGTAGATAAACTATGAGTGTTTGGAACATACAGAAAAACACAACTTATAAATATATTATCAATGACTTTGGTTTGCTTTTTGACAATAATGGCATCTTGTCAACATATTGCATTGAGTTCTACCAACATTGTAGATTGTGTGTTTAAGCATAATATATTATTAAGTAATATATTTACAAATGCACTTGATCCATACACCGTCTAAATGCAGGTTTGTTGTGCATGTGTGAATGCTTATCATACAGTTTATTTTAAAGGAACAATATATGCTCATGACACAAATGATTCATCAGCTGTGCACCCTTGTTCTTTGGGTAGTTCATCCCATTATCTCTGCAAATACAAAGGCATCAGTAACGTGTGCAGTTAAAGCCCACGGACAGCTGATCCAGCTGTGCAGCCGTCATCAGTAATCATTGCTTCAGGTGACCCTCGACTGGGATGGACTTCTCATTTCACTTTCATCATTCCCTCAGTCTGAAGTGAGAAGTAGTGAGGAAGAGGAAAAGACACGTGAGGGAAAGGGAGAGACGATTAAGGGAATTGTGATGTCGCCCCAGTATTAACCTGTGGATAATTCTCCATTTGCTCTTTTGTTGTTGCATCCTAATGCTTTCAGCTTGCCCCTTAAATGGTAATTGATGGTAATTGTGTTTGCTGTTTTTCCTTGATTTCTTTGTTTGATGAATACAATTATTACACTAAAACAGTATCTGTGGGCTCAATGCTGTGAGCTACAGTCTCCTGCATATCCTCCTGATTTTAGTCTCCTGGTTTCTTTGAACCTCTCATTCAAAGAATCTCTTGAAATATGTTTTATGGTTTCAGCACAATGCAGATGTTGTATTGATTCTCCGTTAAATCTCTTTGCTGTTAGTCATGTTTGTAGTTGTGTGGATTGAAATGGCTGGAGTTAAATGACTTAATATGAATGTCAGACAATGCAAACGAATATGGTGATGTAAATGAACTGATTTGATGTGTGTGCTTTCCAGAACACCAGAGTAGCCCTGGACCACTTGGACTCAATTCCAGAGAAACAATGTCTGATGGAGAACTTCAAAGATTTGGAGGTGGGTCCAGTTAAAGCCTAGATTACTTTTCTCTGGAATAAAATATGTTGTTTTTTTCCCCTTGAATTACCAACCTTGGGTGCAGCGAAACTTCAACTTCAGTTTAATTGAAGTCCACATTACCCAGAGAGTCTCTCTCTGACTCTACAAGTCAGTGAACAACAGAAAATTCAAAGAATAACTTTAAAACCAAAGATTCTTCTTCTTTTCGTTTCACATGTGTGGTGGTTATATGACAGTTTCCCATTTCTTTACACAGTCCTTTGCATTGTTATTGAACACTGCAAGGTCTTTTGAGTTGCAAGGGTTGCGTAGTGGAGGGCAGACAAGGCAGTGCTCCATAGTATGGTCTGCTTCTCCACAGTCACAGGTGGTTGGGCCAGCCTTGTAGCCCCATCTGACCAGAGCAGCTGTTGATCGTCCCGTTCTCGTTCCGAGGCAGTTTAGTGTTTTCCATTGAGCCCATGGTGCTTCTGGGCCAGGGGGAAGGTTTTCAGTGGGGGGTATTCCCATGACAGTTGGAGGAGGGTCATTCTCAAGCTTTTCCCTCCAGAGTTGGATTCTGGTTTCTTCCCGAGACTTTGTTCGGGGCTGGACATGGCTGAGAAAGCTTCTTCTTGCTTTAGCTGTTGGGCCGGGGGGGTGACATCCATGGAGGAGATGGCGTTCATCACTAGTAGATTTAGTTTTCTCGACCAAAGATCATACAGTATAACGTAATAGGACTGGAGCAGGTTGCTTACTTGTCAACAAGGTAAAACATCCTGGATTTGCAAGTATCTGCAGAACTCGGCAAAGGCTTGACCACCAAGAGTTCAAGGAATGGTTAACGGTGCTCAATACTAAATTCAGGGCATATATTTGGGCGACCGTAGCTCACTGGGTTAAGAGGGTTGTCTGCTAACCGCAAGGTTAACGGTTCGATCCTCGACTGGGACGTGTCACGTGTCGAAGTGTACCTGAGCAACAGCACAATGAATGGCTCCCCGGGCGCCTGTCATTGGCAGCCCACCCTATATACAGGGATGGGTCAAATGCAGAGACAAATTTCCCCCTTAACGGGATCAATATAGTATAATAAATTAAAATTAAAAATAAATATTGTGACCACTGAGCTAGCAGTGCTGACAGAGCTAACAATGTTTACCGGAGGGAGACATACTTCATTCTCCGCTCAGGTAGACATTAATCCACTATATCTTTACCGAGACAATAGGTGTTTGATGCTATATTAATGTTCTGAGTATTGTAGAGGGAACATTTAACCAGCATCAAGGGACTGTAAAGGAGGGTCATGGAGTATATGAGGAAATAAGACTGCAGACATATGAGTGAGCCACATGTAAAGCCTTATAGTTGGGTAATGGATGGTAAATGGACTTGCACCTTTCTAGTCTTGACTCAAAGCGCTGTACGCTACATGTCAACATTCACTCATTCACACACAAACAGTCACTGATGGCAGCAGCTTGCTGAAATGAAAGGTCTCACCTGCCTATCAGGATCTAAACTGATGCACACTCACACAACGATGGCACCGCCTCCAGGAGTAATATGAGGGTCGGTATCTGGCCCAAGGACACTAAAGACACACGGACTGGGGGATTGGACCGTCGATCATCCGATGAGGGGACGACCCGCTCTACCGCTGAATCACAGCGGCCCCAGAGGAAAGATTTTGAAATCAGCTCTTGTGTGAAGCGGTTCGCCAATGCAGGTATCAGTACCGATGTCATACGATCCAACTTCTGAGATCTGGTGAGGACTCTGGCAGCTGCGTTCTGGACCAGTTTGAGACCTTTTATTGCTGTCTCAGGTAGAGAAAGCGCATCACAGTAGTCTATTGTCAGTGTGTGTATTTGGGCTATTTTAAGAAGGTGGAAGAGGGCAGTTTGTGTTGAATACTCAAATGAAAGAGAGGGATCGAATCCAGTGACTTCTGACAAGCACATCTGTAATCCAACCAGCTTGGAGGAATCATGGCTGTTGTAGGACGATGCGTGTGTGTAAGTGATCTGCATAGCAGTGTTACATTGTAATGTGTTTTTTTAACTGCTGAGTGCTGATCCCTGTGGAACCAGGGAGAGCGCACTCCCTGCTCTAAGGAGTGCATACAAGGATCAGAGTTCATTGCAACTAAAATGTTGTTGTTAGTTACTTTAATCTGTGCAGTTTCAGTAGCGTTTGGGTCTGAAACCAAACTGAAGCTCATCAAGAAGGTCATAACTGGATAGAGGGGCAGTGAGCTGGCTGGCAACCCTGTTTTCTAACAGTTTGGACGTGAAAGAATGAAGAGACTTTAAATTAGCACCACGCCGAAAACACTGCTCCAATGAATCAATGCTATTCATTCATTTCAGTCTTCTTCTGCTAAGACTATTGACAAGCTCCGGCTTTTGTCCCTCTGGCCTGGTTAAAAGACAGCTGTGTCTGTTGTGCGGGTGGTTATAGTGACACAGCCTCCATCTTGTGCCAACAGGAGTCACAGCAGCAGAGAGAGATGGTAGAGCAGCGCTACACCAAATACAAAGAGATCGTCTGGGACCTACAGCACCAGCTGGACGAGTCCAAACGCAGAATCCAGGAGTACAGAGTACGACTAACACACACAGATGTGCTTCATAATGCCTTTCAAGAGCCTGACAACAACCCACACCTTTTCTATTTCAGTCACTAATTGCCATGCTTTGTTCAAACAGCAGCCGTTTGGATCAGGATAGCCTGACTTTGAGTCATTTATGAGTCTAGCTCGCCCACACCACAGCCGATGTGTGCAAAGCACCTCATTTGCAACTTGTGTGAATAACTGAATAATTCCACATGCTGGTAATGCATCATGGATGGACAGAGTGGGAAAGCTCAAGCAATGGCACAAATGTACGCTTAAACAACACCTGAATGTTACCCGTCTCTGTTAATAGCTGCAGTCCTCTTCTGTGCTATGAAGCAGTCATGGGAGCCATCAAGACATCACTGTTGACAGCTGATTGCCATCAGCCGTTTGCAGCCTCCCCCAAACAGCCATACCGTCACTTTTTAAATGGTTTTAATCTGCCAGATTACCCCCTTGGTTTGCCAAATGACTCCTGTGTTGAGTGATAAGTGGCGATTACATTAGCGTAATAGCTGCTGCACACCCGGGGTTTGTTTCAGGAAAAGGGATGAAAGTCTTGATCACAGTCAGCAATGCCAACAACAAGCCGCTTCGACATTGAATGTAAAAGTGCGTCTCTGCTTGAACCACTAGTATTCAGACAGGCTCGGTGTTTGTCCTGTCATTACAGGACATCTGTAATATTAATGATTCATAAACACCGGATAAATGGAATCTGTAATATGTGTCAAACCTGAAGAGACAACAGTGACTTGGCGGGCCTTGCAACAGAATCCTAAAGTATAAAGAGATGTCTGCTCAGGCTGGCACGCTTGTGCCGCCATGTTTACAGGCAAATAAATGTCTGTAGAAGAAGCTTTTATCATACACAGGCCCACACCTTTCATAGAGGGACTCGCACCGCTCTCTTCCCAAACAGAATATTTTATCATTATGTAGAGCTCTTGGGATGCTAAAGAAAGCATCCAAATCTGGCCCACAACTCTCATCTTAAGCTGCTTTGAGCATTATACAGAGCTGTTCACATTTATGGTTGTACTATGTGTAGTTTTACATTGTGAAATGTGCCCACGGCCAAAGGGATGTGGCTTCACCCTCAGTTAGTCTGTCACTAACACTTTGGACCAACAGACATATAATATCTCCATTATTGGATGGATTGTTAATAGATTGTGGCGCAGACACTAATGTTCATTCAGTTTGTTGAATAATTACATCTTCACATCATGACTTAAATGCTAGCACACAAGTGAAGATGGTAATTGCCAGTATTACTAATTACATAATGAATGCATAATATGTGTGGGTAAACAAGACTAAAGTAGACAGGCGAGTGTTTGACCCACGTTGGAAAAGGAACCTCTGAGACTTGGTGTAGCAGCCGTGGTGTCTGCACACAGTTTGTGCCACTTCATCTCGTAGATGTGGAGATGTTTGATTGTCAGAGGATCACCAAAGTCTTTAGGCATGAACACTTCATGGCAAAGCACCCAATGATTGTTGAGATGGATGAGTACATGATGAGTCTGTTGTCCTGACTTGTTTGGGTCCAGGTGTATGTCCTCAGACTATACGTTATACATTACATCACAGTGCTGCTAGCATGGCTGTAGACCCTCACTGTGTCAGTGACCGTGTCCTCCTGTCTTCCAGGACGAGAAGCTGGACGCCACTTCCAGGAGCCTGAGACTGGCCGCTGTTTCTTCCTCCGTCAGAGAGCCCAGCATGTTCCTGAGCAGCTCGCTGAGATCTGACACACTGTGTGAGCATTTATACACTGCTGCTACAAACCCTGTGCTGTGCCAGCTCGTATAATGGCTGTTTTGGTACTCAATCTCTGTGTTGCTAGATCATTTGAAAACGTACAACAGTATTTGTTTAATGGTTTATCATAAGTCTGCACAATGATGGCTAGAATGACAATCCAGGTCACTGCTGCATCCCACAGTACAGTACATCATTATGTAGCTGTGTGATGTACGCATGATGCTGTAAGACACTGTGGCCGTCTTACAGCACTCTCACTTTTCCATTCAGTATTTCAACATGGCACACAGCGCTCAAACTTTCCATCAGCGCTCTGAGAGTGCGTCTGTCTGTATCACTGCCCGTGGCTCTCAGCCAAAATCACTTGTAGCGCTTTCCTAAGCTGCTTACAGATATCTGGCTCAGTGTGAGAGGAGCGTACTTTCTGTGGCTTTGTGTCTCTTTTACCTCCAGGAAGTGTGCTGGCCAAAGTAGATCTATGGCTACTTAACACTGGTATACAATGTAATTATCACATGTATTCAGGACTACTTGGGCAGTGACAGGAATCATTGAGGGCCCACGTGTATTGGACTAGATCCATTAACAATCAACGGGGATACGTACTCCCGCATTGTGGGCTGTGACTGGCTGAGAAACAGGGACGGGGAATATAACTGCTTTTGTTTTGCCTCTGATCCACAGCTCCTCACAAACGACTGACCAGTTCAGACTTGGATGACTCCCCAGTCTACGGGGCCAGACCCCTCACAGATTAGCTCCACTCCAGTGAGCCTTCATCTATCTCTGATTCTACCTGCTGCTCATGCAGAACAAAGAAACAACTTGACTGTACTAGGAAGCTTTGCACTCAACACTAATCCTCCTCTACCTCAACCGGGCAATCACTGAAGGTGCTCAAGCAGAGGAGTAAGACAGGTTTCACCTCCACCTTTCTGGACTTTGTGGAGTTTGGACACTGTAAAGGAGAAAATACTGTAAAGTGTTTAGATGTTATTTAAGAACCTGAATTGAATGGATTTAATGGATTTGAAAAAATATTTATACCAAAATAGTTTTACGGTTTAATTTGTTAACAGCTGTTTAAAATATTGTTTAGTGTATTATTATCATGCCAATGCCAAGTTTGTGCTAAAATGTTTACTCCACTCAAACAACACTGGTGCCTTTCAAAACATGTACTTTTGTTTTTTACTGACATCATGAAAATGAATATCTATTTTTACATCTCTTTTAATGTATTCACCGATTTGCGTTATGGCTTTATATTTTTTGTTTCATGCAGTATATGTTTGTAAAAAAAGACTCAATAAGCACAAATAGAAGTCTATCCTTTTAATGTGAAGGAAGTATATGCACTGTGAGTGAATCCCCATGCGGCCAAATGTCTGGTTCTATAAGCAGCGCACACTTGATGTCTCCTTCATTTCAGAGCTAAGTGTTTGCTTTGCAGCAGCTGAGATTCCAGCTTCTCCCACTGGCACATCTTCTGCTGTTTGCTAAAATCCTTCATCGGAGGGAACAACCAAAAGCCACATGAGAGAGGAGTGTCTTCTCTTAAGTCGCTGCTCCACTTCAAAGACGTAAACACATGCAGTACCTGCTGTGTAAACACTTCTCAGTTAAATCATCTCGTTGGAGCCGTATGTTCCGAGACTTCGTGCAGTACTTTGGAAAGGTGTGTCGTTAAAATGGCAAATAAAAGTCGTTCGATTGTTGATGGCCACACGAGTTTGTCTTCTGTACAGTATGTTACTCTGTAGCACAAGTATATAAATGGACAGCATTGTGGTAATGCATGTCAGTGTGATGTGAGGAGGGAGGAGTCCTGATGGCTAACGGATTAAAGCTGCTTGTGAAGCCATGCAAGGTGCTACCTGCCCATCAGCACTATCTAACATTCACACACTGCAGGCACAGCCTGCGGGAGTCATTTGGGGTAAAGTGTCTTGCCCGAGGACACATCGACATGGGCTAGAGACCGCCGATCGAAGGATGACCCGCTCTACCACTGAGCCACAGTCGCTGTAGCACCTCCCTGAGGAAAGGAGCTGCAGGAGGACATGAGGGGTCGGAGGGCAGGTGGAATGGGGTTTTCAGGCCTTGCATAAAACTTAAATTAACTTTATGCATTTGCATAGCGCCTTTCTTGTTGTCCGACCACATTCATCCATTCACACACATTTTTACACTAATGTGAAGAAAAGCTGAGATGCGAGATGACACCTACCCCTCAGGATCATAACTAATAATAATAATCATTCACACACCGATGGCACAGACTGCAGGAGCTCTTTGGGGTTCTGTATCTCAACATGCGTACTGGAGGAGCCGGGGATCGACCTGCCGACCATGTGAAGAATGGATGACCCGCCCCCCTCTGAGCCACAGGGAGCAGCGGTGTTATAAATGTCCTAAAGGTCACAGTATAGGATGTCATTAAATCTCTTTGGTCGTGTGTTTTTCCCATTTCTCCAGAATAGTGCATCTGGTCTTCACGCTTGGTGGGTGTGTTGTTGTGGAGCCAAGGGAGTGCTTTGTCAAATTTGGTAAAATATGGATATGCAACACTTTCAATATTAATAAATGTTGGATAAACAAGCCAAGCGGCAGGGGTGTATGAATCCGTATGTAGTGCATACTGCGTATTAAATGAAGTATGATGTTACCAACAGACATCACACTGAGGCTTCAGCACCTGTAGCAACTCACATCTCTGAAAACTGTCACAGCAGATCTGGATATTTATTTGGATAAACTGAGTACATATTGGGAATCAAATTGGTGACTGTCTCACATGAAAACATAAAAACTTAACAGAGTGACATAGAACTAAAAACTATTTGTGACGTAAACTATAAACTACTAATCTTAAAGCTGTTAATACTTCACAGTGATGAGTGAAGGAGGTGTTATCAGCACAATGTACTTATGTTTCCTTAACTGTTCTAATATGATGCTAGATAGTTTAATGAATAACAATTAATCATATTTTGACTCCTCTCTCAGGTAAATGAACTACCATGTTTTCCTCTGAAGTAGAAGTACACAGTAAGTACTACACAAGTTATTTCAGGGTACAATGAGTAAGAATTAACATAACAGTCTTTTTCACATCTAAACATAATAAATCTACAGCTGCCTGGGGCCCTTGTTGGTGCCTAATGGTAAAGTATAGTATGGTAATAAAAGTCAGAGTATATTTGTATAGTATGTGATTAAAAAGTCATAGTATAGTATGTCATATGAATATCATGTCATAGTATCATGTCATAAACAACTTGACAAAGTCTTTATATTAGTACTGTATGTCAGAACGAAGTCATAAACAAGTCATTGTATAGTTTGTCTTTACATTTCAAATACGATTCATAGTATGCGATCGATTAAGTATCCTAAAGATGGTCTTTGATTTAACAATAGTATCATATATTGTCAACTTTCTTTTTTTCCAAATGTAATGCAGTATCATTTAGTAAGAGTACATTGTAACTTACAGTATTCTGCTATCCTGTCCTCCTCAGAGGGACAGCTCAGTGTGGGAGTGTTTGTTCGACAGTATGAGGGAGGACAGATTACATCACACTAAATAAAATACAGAAGAAGACAAGAGACCTAAACTTGATGAAGATATGTCCTTTGGGTAAGATGCCTGACTTAATGCTGCGTTCCAGACGACTCAGAGGTCGGAAGTTAGTTGAAATTTCCAACTTCCAGTCTCCAAGCGTTCCTGGAGCACGATCCCAAACATAAACAATAACTGTGACTCGACCGAGACAAACTGATGTTTCTTTGGTATTTACACAACTGAGCTGTCAGCAGGACAGCCAACAGAGTCTTCTGGACTTTTTAACATTTTACAGGATAACTTTTGTGGAGAGAAGATAACTTTCAGAGATTCTTTACTGTACCCAGCAACCTGATAACATTGTGACTCATGCTGACATCAATTTACATGCAGAACAGGTTTTACTAAATGAACACTATGTATTATTTGAATTACTTACAGTCAAATATACGTTAGGTTGACTTTTAGTTGATGCTTTAACATTTACAATGTGTGCTTCCACTGTTGTGTGACATCAGACACTCTGCTTCTTCGTCCAGTCGGAGCGGATGGATTCAACCAGAGTTTACAAGTAGAAACTTGTATTTTTTCTAGTAGGAGGTAGCATTTCTTGGGAGCTCCTAGTTGTCTGGAACACCGCATAAGATCTGTGGCTGTTACAAGCTGAAGACATTTTGATCCACGATATATATCCTGATGAATTTAGAGGCCTTATTACCTATTTGAGTAATTTCAGTGAACCTCACTGGAATCATGTGTGAGCAGCACGGTGCTTTTAAATCTGAAACAAGACATGCAGGTATCAATTCATGAAGCTAAGCTTCCTAAAAGGAAAACTGATTCATACACTTTTACTAAATCCAAGCTTGTGGGGTTTTTGGAGCTTTGCATATGCCAGTTGTACAAAACAAATCCTTTGAAAGCTCCTGCAGGTGTCTTTTGTACAAAGACAAGAAAGAAAAGAAGAAAGAAAAACTAAGCCATGTCTTCCTCTTTAATAAAATACAAAGTTTATGTGAGTTTTGTCATTTCTGAACAGTAATTTACTGCCTCATCCTCTGCAGAAACACTGGAATCTCCTTTGTTACTTATTTAACATATCAAATCGTAATTTATTTATGTGTGCATTGGAATGTATTTGTGAATCGTTCTGCGTGCATTTGCAATTATTGAGACTGATCTGACCCCATAGATCTGACCCCATAGATCTGACCCCATACAACCAAGCTTAGAGCAAAGATGAGCTGCGGAGCTGTACCAAGCAGTCACTCGACCCCCGTTTCCCCTTTTAACTTCTAAGTACATTTGGAAAGCCAAGGTCCAGAGAAAATTCTCCGACTGCACTTGTGGTGTGGTGTCTCCCTAAATGTGCTGTACATTTGACATGTATCCATTGTACATCCATTGTGTCATCTACCACAGTGTGGTAGCTGCTTCAGTCAGGGGTTCAGCACTAGTCACAGAGTCCAGACAGTCTCACAGATACCTGGAGAGACTTGAAGTGTTCGGCTTTATTGAGCAGGGGCACTTTCAGGAATAATATCTGTTCAGGGCTCAAACCTGTGCTCAAATTTCAGTTTGAAGATAATGAGCAATCTCAGAGTTTTGCTTTTTCGCCCCCTCATTCAGCATAGTATTGGTATCTTCACATTTGGCGAAGTAAATCACATTTGGTAAGTTTAGTCACACTTAGAGACAACCCTGCTCCCTGATGTGCTTCTTTATCCTGTAACTCCGTCCTCAGGAAGCCGTCTGCTTATCTAAGCTATATTAGGTTGCAAAACACATGCAGACTCGTGGATCAGTTCTGCTGCTCCCAGCAGACTGGTTCCCATTTACATTCTGCCCCATCATTAGTCCAGCTTTACTCCACTTTGTCAGGTTGAGAGATAGTAATGAATGAATTCACAGCTTTCCACACGTTTGCGTTTATGTGTGTGATCCCACAGAAGAAAATACAGCCTCTACGTGAAAATGAAGATGTTTGTAATCTGAATTTCACATGCGTGACAACTTTAACACACATCGGTGTGAGCCAGTCACAATAAACTGCAGTATGACCGTCAAAGTTATTCTAAAAGAGTCAGTAGTATTCAGATGTATTCAGAAGAACTGAGACGGCCTCTCTCTCTGTTTGTATAAATGCATTAGGTGACGCATGTTCAGAGCTGACAGTCAACACACCAACACATTCAGACACACCAACATCCTCTCTCATGTATTGTTCCACAGCTATTATGAGGCAACTACAGAAGATTTGAAACATTGCCTAACTTCTGCTCAGCTGTGCCCTCAGTGTCTCTCGGCTCAACTTTCCACCCGTGCACCTCTGGTGTCCCTCTGGTGTCCCTCAGGTGTCCCTCAGGTGTCCCTCTGGTGTGTCGCATCAGTGGCTCATTACAAGTCAGACAGATCCCATGTGTTGGCTTCAGTTGTGACCCTCCAATCTGTTCCTACACATGCCATGATCCACCAAACATGACGACTGTTCTAGTGTACAGATACAGATGAAACCTCCTGAGTTACATGGTCAGCTCCTGGGGGATGACTTCCCTGATCACCAGCCATCCAATGATTTGACTTTGACTCCTTATTTGTCTTTGCGGTGAGCATCAATCACTATGACAACTAAGCCACTCCATTAAAATGTTGCTTAGCCTCCCAAATCAAATTTCATTTCTCCCCCATTGTATTGGAGGTGCAGCAGAAATCTCTGATGAATATCTTCAAACAAATCAAACTAAAACTATGCAGCTAGATTGCAACAGGAGGAAGTGAAACTATAGTGATTTATGGAACTAACATTCAGTGAAGACCTGGAGGTACAACTGTGCTTATTGGTTTCATATCTTATCATGTATTGTTGCTTCCCTGGTTTAGATTCGATATTAATAATCAACTTGAGTATCTTTTACCCACAGGATCATACAACAGCTGCAACTATTCAGGATCTAATCGCTCCAGGGCACGAGGCAGGATGTTTAATATGCGGTGACAGTGGAGAAGCACCTGAGCCATTACTACCCCCCCCCCCACACACACACCTACACACACACACCTACACACACACACACCTACACACACACACACCTACACGCACACACACACACACCTACACTTACACACACACACACACACACACACACACGCACACGCACACACACACACACACACACACACACACACACACACCTACACACACACACACCTACACACACACACACCTACACGCACACACACACACACCTACACTTACACACACACACACACACACACACACACGCACACGCACACACACACACACACACACACACACACACGCACACACACACACACACATAATGATACTGTATATACAGTATATTCCCCTCTCCTCAGGAATACTGTGATTCCTAAAGTCAAGGCTCATTTCATATCACCTCACTAAACGGCCATTAGTAAACACAGCAGACCCTTGGTGTTGCCTCGGCCTCTGTCAGCCAATCACAGGGCGACGGGTGGCGGCCCCTGCCGCTCACTGCTCCTCTAGTGCTGGCGTAAGCCTCTGCAGCAGCCACCGAGGCTGATTCCCATTAGAACAAACCTATTTGGCTTGCATTACAAACCCATTCAATCAGGCAGCCGGGCTCTGCTTTTTCGTTTAAGCCCGGAGGCTGAGAGTGTATCCAGCCGCCGCCGTTCAATAAGTGAATGGGTTATTGCAGCTGAGTCTCCGTATCAAGCTCATTTTCTCCTGGGCTTAGAGAGGGGGGGGAAAGCGAACATGTTTTTTATGCAATTGTTGTGCAGCGATTTGTATTTATAAGCCATGTTAGAAGAAGATGAAGTGCTGTGTTCGCTCATGGAATATGCAACAGTCACAGGTGAGTGGGGTGATTTCCATGTTTGATGGCAGACAGGTGTGGAGGACCAGTCGCTCAGTCAGCCAGTCGTGACGCCAGAATGACCTCTGCATGGCTCCGGGAGCGCGAGGCTCATCGTCATCATCACCTGTGAGGACCTGAGCCGTAGATCGCACGGAGCAGACGACATGACGACCGGCTGTGCATTGACTGGAGGGCCTGAGTGACGAGGCTGTAATAGTGACAGCCTCAGTGTCATGAGTTCATTACTAATTATGAGAATATGTAATCAGCCTGCATTAAGGTGCTGACTCTCATGTCAATACAGTCTGGTCTAAACTTCTTTTTATGATCCTCATACATTTCTATCATTTTACTTCATAACCTGCTCCATTTATTCTGGATGAAATCTTCAAAACAAATCAAAGAAGTCTTCTCTGTGCAGCTGCTGCAACAACTGGAACACATGGATACCATTATATTATACCATCTTATTATGGGAGAAATGCCACTTTCATTCACTTCCATTTCAATTGAAGTAGTGAAAGGGCAGAATGTTAATGAATGCTAATAGTAAATGATAATGATATTGGACAGAAGGAGTGTGAAAGGAAAGAGCTCCTCTGCTAAGTTGAATCTTAGCGTTTAGTTATAATGTTGTTAAATGGAGTTTTCCTTATCACTCAATTAAAACAGGCTGCCCCACACACGTAGAAATAAGTCTTTACTTAACATTTACAGCCATAGCTGCCAAGTACAACCGTTGAGTAGCTAACTGAACAACCAACAAAGCTAACGTTAGCTTGCTAATGATGAGGGGTAGCCTATATTATCGACACATCTTACCAGACACTTTTATAAAATACTGTTTAGTTTTGACTCAAACTTTGAAATGACATTTCATAACATACAACATAGTTTAAATTACTGAACACTATGTCAATAATGGTGTAAATGACCTAATAATCTAAGCGATTAGCTTAATCTCATGTTTCCCACTCATGAGTGAATACTGTTAATTCTGAAACACACACATTTCTTTATGAATGATATTAACATCTACATTTATAATGATTGGATGTTAAGTTTAATATATGTTTTGTCCCCTGCAACGGGAATTCTTCAAGTTATGCTATTCAAGTTGTGTTTTAGTAGTGCGACATAATTCAATTAATCTCTGTAATTGTATTAACTGGAACAACCTATTGCTGTGTTGTGTTTTTCTGTTTCTGTACGTCTAATATAAATGAAGTTTCAGCTACCAGGACCGAGCGAGGAGCCATCCAAATAAACCAGATGGATGTTTTTAAAAGTTTCATATAACCAGGCAACTCAAGGAAAAACAGATTGTTATTTGCTGGCTCGAGGCAAAAGGCCTGTTGTGGAATTAAATATTGAGTTTGTAGTGTTATTAGGAGATGAGTCACCTTTACCAGCAACACTGATCCTACAGCAGTTTAAAAAAGAGCCAAAATAGTTATTTTTGATAATCTTGATAAAGAATGTGTCACTTATGGATGAATTTTTCTGCACTTGATCTTTATCACTTAATGCAGCCAAACCATTTCAAACGTAGGTTGAGTTGTTATGAACTCAAACACAGCACATCTGATCTGAGCAGTCAGACAGCCCCAACAATTATCTGCCACCGTCACTTAGGATCAGATCTTATTTTACAGCCGGTTTTGCTGCAGTCACCTTCACAGCAACAGAAACGCTTTCACCATACTTTTTTATTTTTTTTGCCTCTCAGATCCCAACCCGCCTCACTTTCCATCTGGTCTGAACAGGCAGAGCTGGGGCCGGCCTGTGGGCTGTGCGGGGGCCCCGGGGAGTGGAGCCGCCGCTGAGATGCTCATTGCTTCATTGGGATTCTCACTGGATCCAATCAGACTGTCAAGCTTGGATGGGAGGCCTGTCTCCCTCGGTAGTGGAAACAGCACACACAATCAGAGTTTTGAACATCACTCACAGATGGAGACGGAGACATGCAGTATGAGTGTGCACCCGCGTACTCGTGCACCCTTCACCGGCATCATACGCTCTCGCATGCCTGTTGGTGCTGCTGACTGCACAGCAACAGTACAGCAGTGTTTTGGTGTGCAGCTTAGGCTCTTTGCTCTCATTTGCTTCTGTATTTCATAGCCCGGCCTCATCTGGGGAAACTAACCTACTTCAATTTTCAAATTTTTGTTCCATTTCAGCAATAATCCATTCAAAGTTATGGTAATATTACTCTAATGTCAGTACAATTAACAACTGGAAGTGGATGCACTTCGTCAAATTGCTCAAAGTGACAGTAGACTTTGGTGTTTGTGGAGTTTTGTTTGTATAAGACTTTTACCATGCGCACTAACATGCATATGCATGCATGGCAATAAATACCCTGGGGTCGGAAAGCGTGAGCCGAGCTGCCAGACCTGGTCCCTAGATGGCACTGTGTCCACTAGGCGAGGACGCAGCCAGGCTGTTTATCATGCGGCTGTGTCAGCCTGTAAAAGCTTTTGTCAGTGGAACTGAAGATTTAGAGTCCAGATTAACGCATTCATATCTTGGCAGTTAATTAGGTCTGAGGAGCTAACTGAAAGCTTTGGCTGCTGCATGATGGAGAGCAAGAATAAGAGGTGTGCTCCCTGCAGGTGGACACAAAAGGGAATTAAGTGCACATATATACACCTGACTGTACTGCCAATGCACTGTGCACTGTGACATATGAATATGAACGCAACCACCATGACATTTCTTTCTGTGTGTGTGTGTGTGTGTGAACTTTGAAGTGGCTTTAGCGTGTCCAAGACACACGCACTTCTATTTGAGGTTTGCTAATATGTGCGTGCCCTTCATAATGCTGGAGTTAAGGTCAGCGGGCTCATATTTTACCTGTCAGGACTGATCGCCATCACCTTCACAGCTGCTGTGCCCCAGTCCTTGGAGGATACAGCATCTCTTCTGAATCTTTACTGGGACAAAAGAAAGCTTCCTCTATAGAGGAAGAGGCATACAATGCTACAGCTGCCAACGTGTTGACAGCATCCGGCCTCTGTGTGAGCAACAACAACAGGTTTCATCCGCATTCACTGTCAGAGCTGATGCATGGCTCTTGTAAAGCCGCTGCTTATTTGAATGGAAAAACATGCCATAAAGTGTTTATGTGGAATTAACCAGTTCATTAGTTGAAGTAAAATTTCATGACGGGTCAACTGTCAGCCTTTAAATGCGCGAACGGGAGCTGAGCTGCTAATCTGTTGCCGTTCCAGAGACCGTATATACAGGCTGGAGGCAGAGCTAATGTAGTCAAATACACACAGAAATCCATTTGCAAAAGCCATTAGCAAATGTAAATTGTTTTTCTGTCAATTAAGATATGAATTATCCAGCCAGCATCAGCAGGATTGATGTAATCTACTTCTACTAATTTGACTAAAAGGAAAAGTAGTTGCTGCACATAAAATCCAATCAATAAACGTTGTCAGCCAACAACTGTGTAAGGAATGGGTTGTGAATATCAAATGGGTGCGTTTCCTCCGCTGGCTCCCTGCTGCTGTGAATCTGAACGTGACTAATGTTGGGAAAACAGCAATAGCTCACTGTTCCAGGCTTTAGCTCAATGTACACAGTTCTTGTTTTGGAGACTTTTATTTATAATGATCACATTATTAATTGTTTATTTGTTATGTGATATTTGGCTAAACTATAATGCTTTTATTTATTTTCTGTTTCTGTCGGTGGTGATTTATGCTGCAATTATCTCTGTTCTCTTGATGATATTGTCGTGTTAAGTGCCTCATAGAATTTGCCTTTAATTTGAATCTCTGCTTTGTGGAATAAGCCCTTTTGTATTTTATAAATGTCTCTGCATTTTCCCCCAAAAATTGCCATAGATTCTCAGTCGCATTTCTGGATTTGGAATTTATTTTGGTTGTCTGACCAGCTTCCTTTCTTAACATAACGATCTCACGATTAGACTCATATTCATCTTCCGGTGTGATGTGAATAAAATTCATCGCTGACATAAATAAGCTGTGACAGTTGAGGTATAAAGGCAGAGCGGTTCTAGCCCTGGTGCAGAGTGCACTGCAGCTCCAGCCTCAATTTACAAAAGAGCAGATAAATATTGAGTGATTTCAAAAAGGCCAGTCAGCTCAGAGATGAACCAGAGACCAAGATTCACATGCCATACAACTGGAAAACATCTTCAATGACTTGACATCAGTAACTATTTCAATATTTGATCAAAACTGATTTAATACCTGAATCTGACTTTTTAACATCTGTTTTACCAGTTAAAAATATTGTAAGTAAATAATTGCTGTGAAACAGCTTATTAGATATGCAGCAACAACAAAACAGAGTTTAACTCTGAGGAGAAACACAGTAACTGCACTCTGCTAACTACACAGCTAACGCTAAAGCAAAAACGCTGCTACAGGTTATCTAGTCAGATAAAGTAGCTTCAACTGAAGTTAAACTAAGTTCACATGCTGATTGTTCAATAGCTGTTATCGCTGAATGAGAAATGTCGTAAATGATGAAGTGACATCTTGATATAGTTAGTTATTCCACAAACAAATGAGGCAGCAGCTAAATTCCAATGATGGAGAACAAAAACAGTTACATTTCTGTTGAATGACAAGTCTCAGCAGCTGCCATACTGTAGTGGATTAATGCTACTGGCTGTGGTTAAACCACCTTTAAAGCACAAATGAAATGTATTACCTTGTAAATGAAAGTATTCAATGTAGATTTAACTGTAAATATGAATATGTTTATTATCTATTGGCCCTACGTTGTGTCTTGCAGACTTTGAAACTTTTCAGTAGCGATCCAAACAGAAAAGAACCTGTATGAAACCTCCCCAGGACCCCGATGTGGACCAAACAGCCAAAGCTGGTCCGATGAAAAGACGTGGTCTCTGTGCGGATCACACTGAACCTTGGTTTGGTTCAGTTGTAAGAATGACCAATGACAAGTAGTTGTGGTGGGCTATCGTCAGTGCAACAAAATGTCAGTTGGAAAAACTCACAGAAATTCTGACACTTTTCAATTATTTTCCAAGAGGATACAAGAGAGAAACACCACCTGGACATCTGGAGACTGTGGCAGCAGTTTACAAAGATGCTGCTGGTAGTAATGCCAACTAACAACAGGCTAACGTCACAAGCACACTCATCTACAAACCAATCACCTGAAAGTGGAGGGAGATGCAGCTCTTTGGGGTACAATAATCTGCCTAAAAATGTATGAAATAAAGTCCTTACAACCTGCCTGGAAACCTGCTCTTTGGGGCTCTACTATGTTCACAAGCTGGGCACAATGTTCTGTCAGCCTGTCGGTGCTACAGTGTGTGTGTGCTGTGGCTGAGATGAACTGAAAGACACTGGGATGCTCTGTAGAGCTGAGAGGAACAGCAGGGTGATCATTCTTGGTAGGTTCATCATTACAAGCAGCCCCCTTCACGTCATGTTAGAATGTGTTAACATACACATACTGATTACTTACTGCTCTCTGCACTGCAGTAGGATGAGCAATGGATTTAATATCATTGCTTGCTAAAATGAATGTTGTTTTCTTACACATTAACTTTTTATTGTGTTGACTTATACAGAACAAATCTCCCCCCAAAAAATGATTGTTGATGTTGAATGTGGGTCTGGCTCAGAATGAACAGAACAGTCTCTCTATGGACCAAATCCCTGCTGGCCTGCTTGTTCTCACTGCCTCTGGCAGAATGAATGAGTTCATATGTAGTCATTGTGCTAGCTAGATATGCTCACACACGCCGCTCTGATATCCTACATCAATGGGCTATTGCAAGGTAATGACCAGCTCTGTGAAGGCCCATTTGCACAAAATATGGACAGTGTAAAACCGAGCTGGGGAAGCAGGTGCTGCAGCCATTGAGAAGCTCATAACCCGGCCATGTGGTTGTGGAGAATCTCATTTGGCTGTGCACTCTCATAAAGGCCTGACTCTAAAGAACCCAAATCCATTCCTCTGCTGTTGTGAAGACTCTGGAACCTCTAATAACCGTTTTCTCCATCCGTCCTTTTTTCTCTTGTTGCATGGCTGAACAGTGTGTGAATTTGCATAATGATCTGTAGGTAAATGATGGTGTTGCGCTGCTCTGCTCTGGACTTCATTTGAATGGAAATGATAGCACTTTTTGCTATGAAAGGAAATCATTGAAGCGACAGCAAATGGATGAGAAATTGTGGTTGGGTGAATAGTGTTCAGAGTAGATGTTATCTATCTCGATCTCGCCGCTGCGTCTCCTCCCACCTTTACACCACAACACGGATGAGTGAGAGACAGCCCACCCGCGGTCCAACATCCAAAGATTTTGGGAACAACATTTTTTATTTCTGGGAATTGTTTGGAGTCAAAGGAGCATAAGACAATAATAATTAACTGGTCGAAAAAGCCAAGTACCAACACAAAAAATCAAAGTGAACATACACGCCAACTGATTTTGCATGAAAATGAGAACAAATAACTTCAGCAATAAATAATGACATAAAAAACAAGATATTGCTGGAAGAGAATGTCATAAAAATGAGACATGAAATTAAGCTACACAATAATCAGAAAAAAACAAACGCAAAAAGACGAGTTGAGCATACGAGAACATTGACGAGTTTTTAAAAAGGAAGAAAGGAAACAAAAATAAAAACACCTGTAAGTCAGTAAGGTGCTAGCTATAGCGCTCCGAATCCGTCATAATCTGTCTTTATTCTCTTCTTCTGTTTTGTAAAATTTCCAATAAAAAATAAAGAACATGATGAAATTCATTTCAGAATAAGGAGGAATCCCGACTACAAGATCTGAGGGAGTTGTTTTCTAATTGATTGACAGCTTCCGGTGAAATATTCATGCGACTGAAGAGGAACACCATCCAGAGAGACTAGACGTCTAATCTAACATTTGCTCTCTGCCTAAACAAATGTTCCTGCACATCACTGTTTATCTCCAGGCAAAGGAATAAAAATCATTTCTTTGTCGTGTTGCTCAAGCAGTAAAATCAAATCAAATGATCCGTCTATACAAGAAGATGATTTTTTTTTTTAAATGAACAGAAACTTGAATTTTCTGTACAATATTGACCTGCAAAGCACAACGGCTATGATGTAAGAAAATATGTAAACATATTTGCTGTTTTTGACACAGTTGTCTGTGACAACAGATAGAATCTCACTTGTTCACACTGGAGGAAGTCTTCAGTCTGGACTTTTCCTTTTTTTAAGATTGCGACAGTTAAATCTCAGCTGGACACACGTTATGATAATGCATTCTGCAACAACATCTCAGGAAGTGGATTGAAAAGTGGACAAAAAAAAATGGCAATCAGAGATTTAGAATTGAGAGAAATAACAATGCATTGTGCATTGTGCCTGGTGGATCCACTCTTACGCGCTTGAACACCATCTGGAATTTGGTTGCCATGCATAGCAGTCCGATCCTTAACTGAGACGTGAGGGAGGGAGGGAGAAATATTGAGATACATAACTGTATCACATCCTGCTGAGCGGTCACTGAGGACTGCCTAGTCAACCCTGACTGGACATCATCCTTCAAAAAAAGGACCTAAATCCAATAAATAAATAACTTACTAAATGAATAAATAAAAAACAAACAGAAAGTAGAAATAAAAAGACAGCTGTAAGTACTTATTTGCTTTAGCTCATATCGCATCCATGAAAGCTACATTTAATGAAACCGTTTGTGATGCGAATCATGTTTTGACTTCCAACTTTCCCGACAATCATGGTTTCTTGAGGTCCCTCACTTACACAGATGCCAGCACCACGTCACATACACCTCACATGCATGCTCAGAACGGCCGAAATGACAGTGATCGTATTTTACAGGGTTACAATGGACAAGGTTGTTAGAACTCCAAGGGTCACACACCTCTTGACAGTCACTTGGGGCCGTGTGGATGTTAGAGTGATCTTATTCACACTGCCAAATGTCTCCAGCAGGGACTCCTTAAAAAGATCCACATTGAGTCCCGGTGAAGTTGTACTGCATTGTCTCTCTGTAATGCTTACAATAGTAAGTGTGCTTCCATAAGCCAAAGTTCTTTTGTAAATGTTTCAGTGACTCATTAAGTCTTGAGATCCTTTTTAAATCACAGCTGCCAATATGGTACTGTCAAAATGTTTATAACTGTGTTCCAACCAGTTTATTTTTCTATGTGTTGGGAAATGACGTTTGATTTCTATACATAATATTCCTTGTCCTTGTCTTTCGGTCTCTTGCTACTGGCGCTGCCTTTGGTGCTGCCGCTGGGCGTTTTATCCTTCACCACAGCGCCATTGGTTTGCGCTGAGTTGCTGATGTAGTTGCGCGTCTCGTCCACCTGGTAGGAACCCTCGTCCCTGTTCCTATACTTGTACATGGCATAGAGGAGGATGAGGATGCAGAGAGCGGCGGCTGAGACAATGCCCACCACCATGCCCGTGGTACTGCTGGATTCTCGGATCACCTCTGAGGCCCCCGGGGGCACCCGCCGCACCACGCCGGGCACGGTGGGCAAGGCGGCAGGCACCGTGCGCAGCATGGGCGAGGTGATGAAGGGGCCCCGTGGCTTGGTGCCGTCCAGATCGAAGGACGTGGGCAGGGGCAGCAGTACTATGTCCGGCTGCGGGGGTTTTACCTCGCGGTTGTTCATTTTCCCGGCGGGCAGCTTGGGTGGCGTGTCCGAGGGGACTGCCGCCGGCGGCGTGCCCCGGAGGTCAGGCAGAGGCGAGGTGGGTGTAGTCCTACCTGCCTCAGAGGCTTTGCTAGGCCTCAAGTCCTTGGCCTCCCACTTGGGCGCGAGGGCTTTGTAGCCGCCTTCATAGGCCGATGTGGTCAAGATCTTATCTGTTACCAGGGAGAAGGTGGTGTAAAAATCTTCATCGTCAGTCGGGGGCAGGCTAGAGTCGAAAGCTTCGCCAGAGCCAAACCCCGAAATCACCATGCCATCATCATCATCATCATCACCATCATCACCACCATCACCATCATCACAATCATCGCCGCCTCGGTCCGACAAGCAAGGTACCCCCGCCTCAGTGGCCATGGCCAAGGATTCTTTGGTGGTCTCAATAATGGTGAGGACAGGGCGGAGGGTTGGGGGGAGGGGGATGAAGGGAGAACGGGTGGATACAGAGGGGATGTCTATGGGGTCCTCGACTAGCACGGGGATGACTAGCTCCCCTCCTGGAAAGTGAAAGAGAGAAACAGACAGCAGTCAGAGGGCGGTCTTCAGTCAGCTGAACAAGAAGCAGCCAAACACCGAAAGAATGTATAAAGCAAAGCTCAACATAGGGAAGAAATGAACTGAAGAAAAATAAGGAAAGAAAGAACGGAAAATACTGTACCAGTGCAAAAACAATGAAACTCAGAACCAAACAAGACCAAACTGAAAGGAAAACAACAGCCATAGATAAAGTCTACGTTGCATCAAAAGGCTTTGAGGGACGCACCAGGGTGAGCCACATTAAACTGACTCCACATCCTAACTCCACCGTATCCTCCATGTTTTCAGATAATGCTCTATCAGCACTACATCTGTACTGCAGTCATGGATATCAGATGTTCTATGTGCTGCATGAATATTCACGAGTTACTGTATGAAAAACTGTGACTGATGTGTAATGCCGCACAAATTGTGGCCCAATATTTAGTTGTTTCCGATATTGCTGCACATTTCTCCACATAAATGACTAGTTCAGGCTTTTAAGAGGCTTGTTTCATTTATCTTCAAGTGCAAATCCTTTTTAGTCCGTTCAAAACACTGAGCACCAAAAGATGTGCTGTGTGTATAAAGAGAAGCAGACGGTAAATGCATTTGTTTGCAAGTCAAGTGCAAGCCAGTGGGCCTGAAAGCAGGATAACTAAGTCTGAAATGAGAAAGTGTTGGTAAGGAGTTTCATATAGCAGCTGAGGGAGGGGCCTGTTGACCCACACGGGAGGAAAATACTAACTGAGAAATGACAGAGAACTAAAAAGAGAAGCGGCAGTGTTGTTGGACAGGAAGTGCTCCAAAGTCCAAAAAACATCACTTTGAGCCTCTTAAAAACCTGACGGGCACTTTAGTTCAATCAGAGGGTCACACACTGATCTACAAGAGAAGACTGTCTCAGCCAGTCAGCGCTCACAAGTCATACGAATTGAAGGGAACAGCATAAGTAGGCTCCCCTATCTGCCCTAGCCTCTTGCCTTTTGAGCCCTACAGTTACCACGATGGCACAAAGTCACCGGGCAGTTCAATCACACCTGAATGTTTGCTGGTTTTTGGTGGGAGGATCTCGCTTGTAACAGCTTGTGCTCTCCATTTTGGAGTGAAATCACTATATTATTCCAACCCTGTCTGCTACAGAAATACGTTCCCATACTACCAACTGCATTCTCAATTACATATCGAGGGAAACGTATTTTCTCCTGGATTACTGTTTTAAACACCTGATTAATGTTATAAATGGAACCAAAGCAGAACAAAACTGTTAGAAAACTACCTGCTTAGGTTTAAACATCCTGGTTTCTCATGTTATTTCATTATTATTAGTCAACATTGACTTCTGGTTTCACACAGGACTCAGGCATGGTGATAATCCCGTGTTAACCTCCATCTTTGATGGACTATGATTAGAATCACAAATATGTTTCCCTCTAAACGTGAATGACATTGCAGTTTCACTCTATGGGAACTGATTATTCATAAGACTTACAGACCTGTGTGTTTAAACATGCACTCATTCTAATAACTCCAGTTGGGAACACTTGATACCGCATGCTTTACTGCTAAACCTGTTGTTCGACGACTACAAAGGGTTTGAAACATTCAGATGTCTATTGAAGCTGCTTATCCTCTTGCCAAAGTGGCTTGTTTGTACATTGCAAAGGCTCACAAACAGGGCACTATAAAGAGATGCAAACCTTTTGGAACAATAAAGAAAAGAACACAACAGTAAAGAAGGAAACCAAAATAATAATTAAGGCATTGCAAAAAGAGTTCAGAGTTAGGGCAAACATTGTAAAAGAAACATTCACAAAGTAAAGCCACAGATAGAGTTATCCACAGAGGGATTAGTAATAAGTAGGTAGAAAAAACAGGTAAAAACAAAGTCAGCTCGGAAAATCATAAAAGCCTTCAAAAAGAGAAAGAAAAAGAAAAACAGTTTTCAAAGGAAGAAAGCATACCATCACTTTTGTCAACTTACATCAACAAATTGCCCGCATGATTTTGGCAGGAAGAAAAAAATGTTTACAAAAGAAAGTTGTGTAAGAATGCCTCTGGACAAGTTAGGTTAGTTTCTTTTTAGCAGTTTCTCATTAATTAGTATATATTTATCTCTTTAGACAGGATGGCACAGGGAGGCAACAACACATACATCCACACATCATGACATGAAAAATATTCCTCACCATTCTGTTCAGCATAACCTTTTTTTGTTCTTTTGATAGTCATTTAATTTTTGTATGAAAAGAAAAGTTTATATCTATAATTCTTGCTTTGATAGATAAGTCTCTCCATAAATATCTACAGCCTGATTCGATGACTCTCTTTTCTTTCTTTTTTAAACTTCATTAATGAACAAATGGATGACTGTACATATCTTAGAATCTCTACGTAAAGGGTTTGGGAGGAGGGAGTGTGAGACGGGGTGGGACCTATGAACATACTAGGAAGGAAATGACATAGATGGGGGTGAACGTGTACATCAGTTGCCATGTCCATGTAAAGGCGGCACGAAGCGGTCGGGCGGCATTAGAGCTTTTGGCTGTAAGGAAGGGATGGGGATATACAAACAATGAGCATATACATGCCCATCTACAGAAGAGAACAGCACTCTCAACACTGACAGTTTTACAAACCCTAAGCTGCAACTTCTTTTGCCATGCACAAAATTAATTGAGTCATTCATTGATTAAATCCAAATTTCAATCGGAGATAGCTATCAGATAACAGGAAGATATTAGAGATCAGCATAGAAACACTCTGGAACACTTTGCACAGATAGTGGTGAGGGTCTACTTTAGAGGTGTCTTCTCTTTTTTCTCTATGAGGACGTGAATTTGAAATCCCAAATGCAGCTGCGTGCTTTTGACAGCCAGTCTTAAAAACCTCCTGTTGTTTGTGAAGTCGTCGTTCGTTCATAGAGAAAAGAGAGAGCTTCTTTCTAATTAGGGAAGAAATCATCAAAACATTGGCAATATCGATTCTTAGCAAATTAGCAGATAGTTAAAATTTAAACATTTTCAGAATAGAAACATAGATACACATATATGTGTTTGAACATATATGTACAAAAAAAACAAAAATAATTAAAACAGAGTAGCAAGCAAGAAAGACAGAAAGGCATTAAATTTCTCACACTATCAAAGATGAACAACCAGAAAGCACACACTGAGGCAGACAAAGAGGAGGGGGACAGTTTATAGGCAAAGTGTCACCACCTTCATTTAACTAATAATAAAGACTTTATTATTAGTTACTACTACATTTCTCTTGTTAGTATCTTAAAACACAGGACAGGGCGTGCAATCTGGATGTACGTCAGAGAAAGACATGGTTTTATTTTGGATTTGAGTTCCACTATAAGAAGTTGGGTTAATGCATGCTTAAGTAAGTTGCATTTAGGGAGAGTAATATACAATAACAATACAGCAAGCCATGGGACAGGTAGGGGAAGGGGCTTAAGATGGGGTCAGAGGCCAGTTAAAGGTCACTGCCACCCAGGGCTGTGGGGTGTTTTCTCAGGCAAAGGAGCCATTCATCAGCAGTGGTCAGGGCTGATATATAACCAGCATTATGTGGCATTTAGGCCCACGAGACTGCCAATTAATCAAGAGGGGAAGCAGAGAGATAATTAATGAGCTCATTTTTATTAAGTGTTTGGATGCTTTGCGTTATGCACATAACCAACAGCCTCTGTGTGACAGATAAACACAGTGTTGGCAAGGAGTTCCACAAGAGGGCTCAGGGTGGCGTCTCTCTTTGTGAGAGGCCCATTTGTCTTCAGAGATCCGGGTTTGGTTCATCCTCTGCAGGCCGGCTACAGAAACCTGCTTCATTACGCAAAACTAGGTCCACGAGTTACGTGTGATCGAGGAAAGATGGCGTCCGTCACACTTTACCGACTCTGTGTGATCAACACTGACGTCTTAAATGTGCATTTCCTGCTCTTCCTACCATGCTCCACAGAACGCACTGTTGTCTGACATGATATAGCGTTTTGACTGCAGTGTGTCTCCTCAGCTAACAGTTACCGATCACATTGTATAGCTACTATAATATTCCACTTATATAAACAATGCCAGTGCAGAGTAAGTGATTTCATGTGAGGATTTATTCATCAGACTGCCCTCGTCGTCTCGGCCTTGTTTGCATCCTTTCACTCCGTTCTTGGTCAACAGCTTTCGGCAACTGTTAGCTTTGCACCGTATAAACAAAACACTTGGATGGGAGGAGAACCGCTGCTAGTCAAGGGTCTCCAGTCAAGTCAGTGCAGAGGACCTTGATGTTTTGGTAAACACTTTAATCCTGTGTAAGCTCTTGCACAAGCGTTGCACATCTCGCTACATTTCTGTAGCAGACAAACACTGTGGTTTCTAACGCACTCGTCAAGATGGATGGGTTTTATTCTAAGCCTCCGCCTCCCTGGCAAACAAATCTCTATTCCTCTGTTTTCTGTCTTTTTTAAGCAAAATAAAGTTAAGAAAAGAGTTTCTTTACGCCGGTGCCTACTGGGTAGCATTTTCATCAACGGGAAAAAACGATCCAATCTTTTTAAACCATGAAAATGAGAGCAAAACTGAATTTTCCACCGATTCTGTTTTTCATCATTGATGATAAAAAAAAGGACTGCGGCATGCCTGTGCCGGCTTTAGAAGAGGAATTAAGTAAATGTAGTTATTTCTAAATGGCTGATTGACTACCTCAGCAGCTTGGAGGCTACAGATGCAGAAATCTTAGAGCAGCACTTTCTCTTCTCTTCCTCCACTCCCTCTCTCTTTCCCTCACGTCTCTCTCCTGATCCCCGTGTCCATCCAGCGTTTGCTGAGGCTTCCGGATGGAGATGAATCCCGACGGTGTGTCAGGGATTTCACGATGCTACACCATAAAAGCGGAAAGCCGGTGCACCAGCACCAACCATGGATGAACTGAGTCAATGGGATTTCAACGCTGCAAATTGTGGGCGAGTCAGTGGTTTGGGGCCCTGAAATCTCATTGTAGCTGTGCACATTGTGCCCAGACACCTGCTGTAGCAGATTCATTCACTTCTACCCTCCACAGTTAGAGAGCTGATTACCAGAGAGCCAGCAAAACACAGATTCTCAGTGTGGACACACTTAACGGGACATGCCAGGGATTATATTGGTGCCCTGTGCATTGGCTGAGCTTAGAAACATGTACCTTAAGAAGCTGAGCACTTTACCCTGTCATTAACTTATCTTACCTGTACACACCCCTCCCGATTTCTCACTGATGGACAGTTCATTTCCATCCTAAAAGTTGATGGACGTTGTGTTTACAAGCGGGGAGGTCTATCCTGTACTGATGCATGAACTATCTCCGGCTGAAGGAGGGGCTTCCTGAAGCCGCGGCGCAAGGCAGGTAGCTCTTAATCTGTCATCATGTGGATGGGTGCAGTCTGGCGTATTAAATCGGCGTCTCCAGCAGGCGTGGCGACTCGCCCCTGTCAGCCGCTCGATTTGCTGTACAGCTGTTAGGCTGCACCTCCGCAGTAGGTGGACATGTGTCAGCTGAATGACCTTTAAACTGATCTGGGGCCTGTGTTGAAGTGACAGCCAGCCTGATGGGGCTTGACAGAAGCCATGGCTGACGCCACAAGGAAACCCAGTGATCCGTCCCTATCATACTTCATTCTGTACCCCTACACGTGTCGGGGCTCTTCCAGCAATGAAGAAATCACACAACATCACATCCATGCTTCTAGCCGAACATTCATTTGATCCACAGACTCTTTACCCACTAAGGCCAAAGAGATGAGGAGAGATCTATAAATATGTTTGATCTGTGCTCCACTTCATCAAAGGCTGATAGGGTAATGGTGCATGCTGGACCATTTAGGGCCCTTTTATTAAATACACAATCTTTTTACAATCTATCTGGCTGTCACAGAGGGCAACAGTTGCCCTGTGTGCAGAGATGTGTGGGAGGCTGTCTTCTGTGTTGTTTGTTTAAACAGATGGGAACAACACACCGGTATGTCTATGCTCAGTGGCAACATTCTTTTAGTGCAGCAAGTAGCAAGGGGATGCTGGTGTGCACAAAGCTATCTACAGGTTAACAGACATCTTTGGTTTCCTTTACCAATGAGGACGATCACCCCTACCCTTAAACCTGATGTTTTGGCCATTTGTAGTCAGCGCAACATTGACATATTATCAAGAAGTTAATAAGTGTAATGTCTTAGCAGACTGTAGTTTAACAGTATAGTTAGCGTAGTAAACTAATGTTACTGGCCCGAACATCAAAACAATGAGCTGAAAGAGGCTAAAACGCTCCACACTGCTGAAGGCTTGTCACTATATGAGTAACTCCTTTCATATTACACGTCAGTCATTTCATCCACTATTATTATGAAAATATAGAAAATATAGGGATATAAATAACCTGATTTCTCTGAGCTTATGTAAACAATATATTCTAAATATGAACACAACTGGGATAATCCTCATAAACGGGTTATTCATGTCCATGTAAACACTCACTGTTGGCTCTCTTTCCCAGGTTGTCAAAAACCAACGCAAATACTGACGCACAAGGCACCCTTTAACATCTGTATGAGACGAACCAGGCTTTCAGTATTAGACAGGCAGAGCATCTGCTCAGGGTGTCCATTCACTCCTGACTTATTTTAAGTTACAAAGTAAGTTAACTCACTTAACTTATGTACGTAACAAACATACTTATTTGAACCCAAACCATAAACTTTTCCTGAAGCTAACCAAGTAGTTCTGTTGCCTAAACATGAGTGGGGCCAAGGGGTCCTGAACCAGGTCCTTCTGTGACGAGTTGGGAATGCTTACCGGCATCACAAGAGTAAATAGAGCAAAGCCAGCATGAATGTATCAACATTGTGTTGTTTCTGCTCCTACAGGTCTGAATGTCTGCTCTGTCATTCTGTGCATTGTTAGCTTGTCGTAGTACAAGTCTAACTTGAAGTGATCTTTGTCTGGTCTCAGTAATATTATGTCTGAGGCACTGAATGTACTAATCAAACATTTTGCATTTGCACTTTATGAAATTCATTTGCATCAATTAATAAAATATGACTAAATATTAATCAGAAATATTGCTCAGATTACACGGTAATGACAAGCTGCAACTCCGTTAATCACTGAAATTGAATGATGAATTGAACTGGTATTCGCTGTTCTCTGAACTGAGCGTTGCATGTTTTCCATTAGAGGTCGTCTTAGTGAATTCCTCCACATAGTGAAACTCTGATTGTCAGCTGGACTTCTAGCGATGTCAACGCGTTCAGCTCCTTATTCAGAGGATTGTCCAGAATCTCACTGCACACTCCTTATTTGCCCTCTTGTGGAACTCACGTGGGATAAAGGGAGAAGGTAAGGTTTAACAGTTTCATTAAACAACACAACCACGAGACGACCACGTACAGCAGACAGAGACAGGCTGTTTGGCAGACACAGACGGAGCACTGACAGAGACAGCAGGCACAAGCACCAACACAACACGCCTCCGAGGGAGGAGCGGCGCGGGGCTACAGCGGCGGCGCAGGACTGCCGCTGCTGTAGCCCCGAACACACACACTGACATGTAGTAGAAGCCAGCTGGGGTTAGCCTATGGGTGGAGAAGAAGCAGTACACAAAATGGATGCCAATCATATCCATGCAGAAGCGGGGGGAGTGGGGGGAGAGGATTATAAATACGTCTACAGAGCTGCGGTACAGTCCAGTACAGTGTGCATGCCACAAATGCCTTCTACTTGGAGCAACAGATAGAATAGAAAAACAGATATACTTTGTGGCAATAAAAGTCTTTTTATGCCATCTGCATTCAAACAGACATGTATATGCAGAAAGAAGGTGGGTGAGTCGGGATGGAGGTGGGAGGGTTGGGGGTTAACGCTCGGGAGGGGAGACAGGGAGTCATTCTTTCACACACAACTTTCTTGAGACAGAATGGGGTTGCCTGCACAAGGCCAAAAAAAGGATGATGGCAAGAAAAGATTTTGTTGCCGTTCATTTTCCTACATTGTATCACAAATGGGGGGGGGGGGGGGGGGGGGAAGGATGTTTCTCTAGAAGCCATATGGCATAAAACATAAACACAAACTTGATGAGGAGCAGGACTTTGAATTTTCCAACCACCAAAAGTTCATGCGGCACAAGATGAGGCAAAAACGGGAGGAGTGGCTTTATCCTTGCTTGGAGGATGGATGACGAATGATGAGGACACCAAAGAAAAAAACAACCACAACAAAACGAGAAAATAAAATCACCCCAATCAACCCGGACGGCCCGTAAGTAAAGCCAAAACAAAAATAAAAAGCTCAAATATAAGGCGACCCAACAGCTGGGTCCAAATCGATACAGAAGAGAGATGTTCATATGTGCATCACAGGAGAAAACAAAAGAAACAAAATGCAACAGAAAACAAACCAACATCATGTCATGCAGCTGTTCACACGACTGGAGCGGGGCAAGGAATGAGGATATGAATTTCTGTGTCAACATGGTGAAATGTACAGTATGTATGAGTGTGTATGGCTACATATGTTGCCACTGTATGAGGGGAGGGTACCATGTTCTCTTCAGTAGAAACTTCTTACACTGCGCTTCCACTTTTGAGAATACTTGGGTTTGATGTTTTATTAGTGTCGGGAACGGGAAAATAGCAGTATGAGCTGCAAAAATGTGTCCATTCAATTTCAATACTCTCTGATTAAAGAGAGCGAGCCATGCTTATAGATAAAGAACCTAAATACTGCACTGCCTGGAGAAAATGACTTTCTCTTCATATTAAAAGCCATAAGAGCAAGGACGTAAATGTGCTCATAATTTGAAGGAAACAAACGCTATAACAGCGTGATAAGACTTCAAATACAATGATTGGAGGAAATGAATATCTACTAAAGTACACGGAAAGACCTCATTTCCCAGAAAAATAAATAAATGACTTACTATCTGTTTTCCGAGCAGAGATAACAAAGTAAAAGGGGCAATGCAATCTTTCAATTCAGGCTTATTATTAGCAGTAAAAGTGGACACATGCTTGGTGCCAAGATGAGCCACATTAGGCAGATTAACGTGGCATCAATTAGTCTGCTGGGATGGCGTTTCGAAGGACAGTGAAGCAATCAAATAGCCTGAGCTGTTTTAAGGGGAGACACTCTTTACATACTGAGCCAGCTTCGATAACACTCTCCTGGTTCGCTCCGTACTATTAGGATATATGCCTAATATATAACTGCCCCTGGGCCCGAGTGTGACTGACAGTTTCTTGTTCAAAAGACGTCCAAACCCAAGTTGCCTCAAAATAACCACTCATTTAAAATCTGCAGTTATATTTCCAGCTGTGATTGTATTTTTGAAACTCCACTGAGTGAATGTCTTATCACTTTGATTTAATCACAAAGTGATGTGTGTGTGTATCTGTGTGTGTGTGTGTGTATGTGTGAAGGGAGGAGGGAAGAGAGACGATGCGCACAGAAATTCGAGGATATCTGTTCTCTATTAGAATGTTTCAGGTAAGGCAAGCCTCCGACGAAGGAAACAGAGGTACAAACGAGGAGAAGAAGAAGGAGAAGGGAGGAAGAGGCTCTGTTGCAGTTAGTCTGCTACATATCACAGTATCTATGCTGAAAGCATCGTTGTTCTCGAAAGAATCTCAAAATGTATCCTCTGTCAAGAGAGACGCACACACACGCACAGCAAGAGGAAATCAACGAGTACAGGACAGATACATTTTGAAGCATCAGTGCGGGCGACATGGGGCTTGATACTAATTTCGTACTTTGTTGAGTAAAGTTTTGCTCTCGACTGAATGCTGAGAGAACAAAATTAGTATCAACGCTTTGTCATGTCTGCATCCAGTGGCCCCATAGCTAAGTGTAACTTGTTTTAGAGATGAAAGGTGTGAGCTTTGACTGCAGTAGCTGACTATAAGATGTATGCATTTACAGTTAGCTTCCTACTGAGAGCATGCTAAGGATATAGGAACTTAATTCTTACTGCTTTCATCAATCTCCAAAGAGTTCTTTAGACTTTAGATATACACTGAGAACCCCTTAAACTAGTGTAGATTTCTCACAGTGGCTACTTTTCGGAGGGCTTTTTTGAAGTTACACTTGGAGCTCCCATGGGACATGATGCTAAGAGGAGAGGCTCCCCGGTAGCAAATCAAAGAAAGATAAGGAGAAATAGACCAGGTTCAGAGCAAGCACAACTCGACACACCCATCCCACCTGCATGTCCCGAGTCGCACTCTTCCAGGTCCTCGTCGTCGCTGGAGCACTCCGCCGACGAAACGATGTCATCCGTTGTCTGCGGAGAGAGAGAGACACATTGACACACGTGCACAGGGAAACGTGGTTAGGCCTGGGGCGGTACAGTGAGTCCTCAACTTGCACACAGCCATTCCATTCAGGGATATCTCTGCATACACAGACCTCTCCGCCTGTCCTTCGGCTTCCATATATCACTTGGAGTCAATCATATTTCACAGTGTTTATCATTCTTCACTTTATGTGCTTTCCACCTCCGCAGATAATTGTTTTCCTTTACCCTCCGCACTCTGCCTCTGATTATTTATTAGCCCTCTCCTCCTCTGTCGTCCGCAATCAATGGCCCCACCAAGCCCTCACAGATCAACACTGTCCCGGCTTCTGATTTGTGCTAAAGGGTGCAGAAGGAGGGAGGTGTGGGGCGGCAGTCTCGCTAGCGACACCTGGACCAGCGATGGATTATCTGCACCCTCCAGTTCCCACAATTCTGATTTATCCCCACCCCCTTCCCTGCGTTCGGGTCGACCCATGGAGGACGGGGACGGGGGATGGGGGGGGGGTTGTATTTCAGCTGTGGAGCGCTGGGCAGCCAGCGTTTATTAGAATGAATCAGCGGGGCGATAAAATAAACCCTGTCACCAAGCAGGGTTATGAAATCAGAGAGCTGATTGAGTTTTCCAGTCCTGGCCGAGGGTGTGCGGCTCTAAATATCATTGAGCTTGACAGACTAATGAAACGCGCCCCCATGCTTGTGCTGCTGCTTTCAACAGTGCCCCGAGAAAGCTGTCTGCCTCTACCATACACACACACACACACACACACACACACACACACACACACACACACACACACACACACACACACACACACAAACACACACACACACACACACACACGCTGATGTTCAACATGTCTACCAAACCTCACTGGGAGAGAGTGTATTTTTCAAAGCATATTCCTAATGCGTGGTGTGATTATGCATGATGGACTGTGCTATTTTCTGTCAGTACATTTGATAATGTGCTAATGCGTGTTTGTGCTGGTATGTATAATGCACCACATTATGTACTGTACTCCAGCACGAGGAGGCAAAAAAAATAAAAAATAAAAAACGTAGCAAGAGGGGAGGCTGGAAACTAATTTGCTGTAAAATATGGCCCCTTGGTAAACATGACTATTTATTGAAGCCACATTACAGGCGTAAAAGTCTTGGTTATTGCTGAAAGAGGGTTATTGCTTGTTATTATGATAGCGGGCAGATGTGGGAGGCAGGGACAGAGAGATGAAAAACCCGAGCCACTTCCAGCAAGTCTGTTCCAGCAATTTCAGCCCGGGACCATCTCACCATAACCCAGAATCAACTGAAAACACTGCCTCTTGTCCATTCATGCAGCATTTCTCTGCAGAAGATGCCGACAGCATCGCAGCACAGAGACAATATTTTGCTTTACAGAACAGAGATTCACCTGCTAACAAAGCCGGTGCATCCACAGCCTCATGTATGCGTTTTGCTGTTAAGCCCCTTCTGAGACTAGCAGACAGGCACTTCATTATGTAAATTCTACATGTCAGTGTCATGCCTGAATAAGCGCCCGATACAGTTTTTTGTAACTGTTGCGATGGCAACCTGACTAGGCCAGTACTCGTTACATGTCCAGTCTAACAAGGGTCAAATGTGAATTGAATCACATCCCGTTTACATGCACTTAAATGGTAAAGGTAAATGGACTGGACTTGTACAGCGCTTTTCTAGTATTTTCGACCACTCAAAGTGCTTTCACACTACATGTCATCATTCACCCATTCACACCCATTCACACCCACTGATGGAAGGGGCTACCATGCCCACCATCAGGGTTAGAGAAAGCTAAACTAACATAGTTATATTAGTGCACATTGATGTACAGACTATAGCAACACATGGTTACAGCGAGTGCACAGAGAGAGGTATTAAGACATCTTGTTCCGTCTTCTTTAGAGCACTGCAATACATTTGTCATGTCTCTCATTCCTCATGCATAAAGAAAATAAAAACATGTTGAATAAACCATGAAATACTATCATGAGATATTCAAGTTGTAGAGATTCTTCTCCTGTCACATCAGTCTGTAAAAATTAGCATTCATTTATCTTAAGTATACTGTAGTGTATTCCCCCCTGCGGTGAGGGGCATAGGAAGAAAGAATCCTCGGAAAACGGCTATGATCATCAGAACATCAATCTCCCCAAATGCTCCCAGTATCCATGCAGCGATGTGAGCAGAGAGGAATACAATGAGAGACAACGTTTGGCATTAACTGTCAGGCTGCAGGCTAAATACAGGATTTTTATATTCCATTAAAAGAATGATTAGGGCAGTGGCTACCAACCTTTACCACTACAGCTGTATCAAGAGAGCTCCATCACCCCTTCATCTTGTTACAGATGTCTTCCTTTGAACTGGTGTTAAATGGATTGAATTTCTTATTAATGATATCAAAGTGGAATTTTTTGGGGGCGCCTCTGCAGCTTAGACGAAACCAGCAGCGTAAGAAATTCCATCGCAACATTCCTTCACGGACGGATATTTCTATGACTGTGCAATAGAAGGTGTGTGGCAGGCTAATGAATGCAATGAGGGTCAAATAGCACAGCTTTTAACCCCGAGCTAAGCCTCATGCAACTCCTTATAATCTCTTCACTTGAGGGCCTACGGAGGCCAAGCCCTGCTCGGCAATGAAAAAATCACGAGGAAGTTCATCTTTATATCTATTCAGAGAGAGGACTGACTGCCTCAGCTCATGTATGGTAAAGGTTGAATCTAAATGGTAGAAGGACACACTCCGTTCCATGTGTTCCCATTGCATTTGATTGAAAATCCTCTAGGACTCAGAGTGAGACGCCCTCTAATCGAGGAGACTCTCATTCCACTCGTAGAAATTGAAGAGGGCGTTTGAAGTGCGATGTTTGATATTTGTAGATCCACTAGATGTGCGCCTGATTCATTCTCATGATCATAAGATGTATCTCTGTCACAATAGTTCAGAGTGGAGTGCTTCTGATGAAGGGCTCATTTTTCCACATTTAGCCATTTAGATGCAGAACCAATGAAGTGACATGAAGCTCACAGTCCGCTCTCGGTCGCCCAGACGTCGAGGAGAACGTATAGCATGAGGCTAGATGATGTAAATGCAAAGGCAGCTCACAGGGTGGAAGAGGTAGCATGTGTGTGCAGCGGTGGGCGCCTACAGCAGGATATAGCTAAATGGTGCACTTGGCCAGCGGGACAACAAAAACTGATTTCACAGCTGGGGAAATCCAATTCTCTGTCTAAATCTCCATAACATAGAGTGGGATATATTTTGGCAGCAAAGTGATTTCTTTTTTGGTGTAATTATTCTCAACAAACGTCCTCATCGTCATTTTGAAGAGTCTGGGTGGCAGGATTTACAGGCTGGTTTGTTGTGTGTGTGGGAAGCTTGAATATGCATGCACATGCCTTCTACTTCCTGTGTGTGAAGAAAAGCGTGTAATACACAATGATTTCAGTGCATAAAAAGCTCACAGGCTATGTGCATCGTGCCTGATTATCCTGATTGCCTTCAAGTGACGCTCAAATTCCCAACCCACCAAACACCACCGCCCAATCAATAGCCAGACTTCATTAAAACAGCATTCATCTGTGACCACTTCAGCACATCAACTAAAAGGATCACAGCGGCGATCGATGGCGATAGCCAGCCTCCTTGGGAGACAAGGCTCAAAATACGCAGCTTTTAGTTCCACAACTGACGGCACTGACAAACAAAATGGAGAATGTGCAAAGACGCCGGGCTGTCTCTGTCTCCACTAAGCTTCTCTGGGGTTTAATCAGGACTTCTGGAGCAATGCAGAGACCATTAACAGGCGGAGCTGCAATTACCTTAGCAACTGAATGGAGTGCATGCTACATCACCAGTCAGGCCTGACCTCAGAGTGAACAATGAGGCTGCAAGATTGATTAACAATAAACCTTAAGGTTGCAAACCCAACACTTCTTTACCATGAAACACAAAGAGCACTGTGCCTGTCCAGCACATATCATATATTTTATATTAGGCTGCAGTAGGAGTAGTAGCACTTTTAAAGGCCAGCTTCAGATATTTCACCTCAAACATCACACACTGATGCAGTATGTTTTACGTAGTACTTTTCTGGTTTTGGATGTAATTGCTGCTCGTGTCCATACTGGCCCTGATGAGATCCCTTTCCAAATATGATTCCAAGATTTGGGGACAAAATCAGTCCTCACAGTTCTTGTTCTTTGCAAAAATGCAGCTGAAGCTCACATGAGGCTGTCTGAGTTACATCATGTCTACACAGGAGACGTTTCAGACCCGCGTTGCAGTCGTCCGTCTGACGCATGTCGGAAGAAACGAATACATTTTTTGTTTAATCGATCTAGCCGTCGACGCGCTGCGCAACAGCTCGCATTTCACTCGTGCATTTACACATTTTTCTATGCTTCAAGTCTATTTCCTCCTTCTGCATATACAGGGGTTGTGTGATGGCTCACCTGAACGCAGCCTGTGTAGACACTGACAGAGGACTGAAGCTTCTCTCTGTTAACATGCTGCATTGCTATGCAGGCCGTGTAGGCCCTGTGTTAAACAATTACCTCTTTGTGTCACTATCGCTCAGCAAGGAAACACAAAGAGGACATTTCTTTACCTTTGGAAGATACCCACAACATTTGACTTACTTAGGCTGCTGAAGCCTTTTATTAGCTGAAGCTGAAATCCATTTACAGAGGGCTGACGTGTGGTTCCACGTCACTTCATTGTAATAACATCACGAAGGGACGTCTACAGTGACAGTCTGGACAGTAGGAACTCGTAAAGAGACCAATAGTTTTTTCAATGTACATACATCATGGGAGTGTTGCATCACAATAGAAATGAAAAAATGTGAACTTAACCTTTAATTTCAACATATTTGTAACATTTGGCCATGTGAGCAGGGCGTGTCTCTTCATAAGCTGTCAGTGACCAAAAACAACAACATCTAGCCTTGCTCCCTTCTAGCCATACTCGTAGCAGCAGCCGTTGCCCTGCAGGTTGCCAGGCTCTGCTACATCAAGCAGATAAATGTAACCTGTCTGACAGATTTCCTAAAATACGCTATTCAATACAGCCGAAGCCTAGCCAAACTCTTCACACTTTTAAAGTATCACCAGTTAGAAAACTCAAAGCAGAAAAAATGATTTTTTTCATTGTTCCAAATGATTTTCATCAGTGTGCTTAATTACTGAGGCTTTCTATCTAATAGACTCTGCAGGAGTGAACTCACACCTTCTCTTCACACCTGTGCAGAATAATAGCTGTGACTGAACCCCTGCAGACTCCACCGTTACATTTAACAAGATATTACACACTATCAACTTGTGAGGAAATGACATATAGTGAGCTTATTTTTCTCCGGGTAGTTCTTAAAATATACCACCATTTAATTGTGTGCTTGCGGCCGTCGTCATACTATTCAAACTGAGGCTGTTTCAACTTGGAGTAAAACTCTTCTAAACCAGGAGCAGCTGCTGCATCTGCAGCTGTGGCTGCGGTGGAATATTCCGCTGAGCGTGACGGTGATTCGATCGGTCACATCAAAGCAGCGGCTTGTGCTCGGCAGGGGGAACAGAAGGACGTGATGCACTCGACCACTGTCTATAGTTTTCTCCTGGGTCAGTGAGAGCAGTGTCGAGGCTCAAACGCAGCCACGGCCCCCGAGTTACGAACGTGACATGAAATATGAGCCTGAACAGTGCTGTGACTTGGAGAGGCGAGAGGAATCTAAGCACACATGTACAGTACAGCGAGTCATATCAGGATGGGGGGGGGGGGGGACGTTGCTCCTGAACACACCACGGTCTTATCATAACAAATGACCTTCACATGGTTCTGTGCCCAGAGGCTGAAGGAAACACTGAGAAACGAGGGAAGTTAGACATCACAACCCCAATATCAAACCCAATTGCTTTCTTTACTATGCCAGGGTGCCCACTGGCTAAAGCTGATGTTTTTGTTTGTATATACTGATGGGTATGAACCCCAAACAAATCAATTTTCCTCGAGCGCCTCATCCTGGCAGTCGGTTGCCATCGATATCCAATGTGGCTGCATGTTCAGAGATCAAAGTGACGATGCTGAGGCAAGGGCAAATCAAAGACACGCAATTCAAAGCAACTTCTTCTTCCCCGAGGTGTCGCTTGGTCACCTTGGACATGTATAAGACATTACACAGAGGTAAGGATGACTCCCACTCCCATCTCCTCTTTCTCGTTATCTCATTAGCCCCCATTCCTCTACTCCACCGGCTCTTGTATCAAAATGAGATAGTCATCTCGATGGCGGAAGCTTCGCCTTTCTAT
Organism: Anarhichas minor; assembly: GCF_050575085.1. Lineage (NCBI taxonomy): Eukaryota > Metazoa > Chordata > Actinopteri > Perciformes > Anarhichadidae > Anarhichas > Anarhichas minor. The sequence continues at coordinate 20,785,071 of NW_027466582.1, forward strand.
TGACGGCTGTCTGATGTGCGTGTTATCATGTCCGATCTGGGCTTTGACAGGCCGACAAGGGAGAGGCTTGTATTACAAGAAGAATCAATGGCACTAGGCCATATCCCTATCAATGGGCTGCCACAACTCTTTCTGCTCATGCTCCCCGTCCTGTGACTGATAAGATGCTTTATCACAGAATGAAGGGGGGAGGGGGGGTGTTAAAAATAACACACGTGGCTATTCTAATAAAACGTTTGAGGATGGTGTTTGATCTTCGTATTAAAACAAGCTAACATAAGCAGTGCAAAGAGGCTGGACGCCCTGCTGTTAACCCTTTCCTTCAATGTAGTGGATGAATTAGAACGGAATGAGCTCCTGAATCAACTCGTGGGGCCAAAGCCACACGCTAAATGATTTCCTACATCAAATATTGATATTTGGAATGAGCACCCTCGGTGGGCCTCTCTTAGCGGCCTCCTGTAGTCAGCACATTTCCCCAGGTCTTTCCAGGTGTATGGAGAAATGAAAAGAGGGCTCGGGAGGTGCGTGAGGAGATCCGGGGGGGGGGGGGGAGAGAAAAGAAAATGCATTTAATTTGTTCACCATCACTGCGGTGTGTTGCTTTCAGCAGAATGGGTTATGTGCCGAGTATTTCTCTTTTTCTCAAGGACCTGCCTGTGTACACAGAGCAGCGAGGCTTGCTGGCTCACAGCAAACTCTAATTGCCCCGAGGCCAGAGCAGCCACTTCCAAACAGGGTCATTCATCTTCCCATGGAAAAGGAAATGGTCTTTGGCCCTGATCCTTAATCAACCCCCCCCCCCCCCCAACCCCACCCGCTGCAGTGTACAAGGTCATCAGGGAAGCCCTGTGACAAACAGACTCACACTTATACGTGTGTGTACACACACACACACACACACACACACACACACACACACACAGAGAATAGCTGAAAGATTGAAAGGAAGTGGGGGTGTAGGCGGGTAGTCACATGGTGAGAGACACAGGTGAGACATGATGGAAGGGAACTTCTGTGCACGCCACCCTCAAGTGAAACTGGAGCAGTCTTTAAAGCTCACAGTTATGCCATGTGCCGCGTGCTTCTCCCTTCAAAGAGGAGGTGAGGATTTCACGTGGACGTGGTGGTGGTGAGCCGTGACAGAAGAAGAGGCAGAGAGAAGATGAGAGTATGGGGGGAGAGGAGGAGGTAGTCATGACAGGACGGGGATGGAAAGCGCTTCACAAGACATTGGCAGTAGTCTGAACAAAATAAAGGGAACAGGATTCCTGCTTGGACAGCAGATCATCAGACAAACCAGGATGACTAATCAGGCATTCTCTCACAAACTTCAGTTTCAGGATCACAAAGCAGGATCACAAATGTATTTCTTAATTAGGACCATACTTAGTACGTACAGTTACTTTCATGTTGCATTTTACACATGCATATTCATTTTTACGCTGCAATTTGTTATTATTTTCTTAATAATGCAGTAGTTGTTTGGTCATTAATATGCCATCAAGTTTACTATGAAAAATGAATTAAAAGAAAGATTCAGATTTGGGCGGCTAGATAATCCAAGATAATATGATGAGAAGAGAACTCTGCAACAAGCTCATTTATCATCTGTGCTCATTGTTGGACTTTAAAGTGCTGCCAAATGTTCTCTCTGTGTATGGTGCAGATTCTCCTCATTATTTAATCCTTCATATACATTTTTCTATTTAATATGTGCTGCTGTGTAGCCGTGATCACCACAGATCTAACAGATCTCTAACATCTCTGTCTTCATTGTGAATTGATGTGATCTACGCTTGCTGTGCTCTTGAGATCCGTGTAATAAAGTCATGAACATGCACATTTTAACAGGGCTTGAATTAATCTCATCACATTCGTTCTGAGATGGATTTGAGAAACAATTTAACTTCGTTAGGCTCACTTTAATCCAAGCTGTTCACAATAAATTGCGCGTTTCTTTGCTTCCAATACAAAACCCCAATGAGTTCAATAACATAATGCGTCTAGAACAATGTTGTTCTAATAGTATCCTGTTGGAATCATGCATTGTCCACATGGTGAATGGCTGTTGATTGGCTAAATCTAGGACGGCTTGTGTTTTAGACTTTAGGGCTTTATAAATAAGGTGAGTTGACCTCACTAATTGCAACAATACAATCAATAAGTGTGACGATGTGTCCACTTGGGAAAGCTATTGGCTTCCTATGCAGAAAGTGTGAGGTCTAAAACAAATATCTGAAATCTGACCTCGCACGTTGTCCTTGTGGACTACATGTTCAGCTCCCTTTTCAATCCTTTTAAATATTGCTGTATTTCTCACAGTCAAAGGCTATTATGACTTCAAGGCTGTAATACCAAATCAATGTAGGCATTATGTAATGGCTGATACTAGCAGCTTTACGTCTCCAAAATTAGCCGGGGCCTCTATATGAGTTCAGTTCCTAATAAGCACAAACCAAATTAAGCATTCCATTAAGTCTCTTTTTAAAAGATGAAAGTTGAAACATAATCGCTAACCAATAGAGAAATGATTTGAGATAAACTGTCCATCGGAGCGCTCCCATAGTACCTCAACATGCTCACACACATTCAAGGATGACTGACAATGCACGCGCACACACACACACACACACACACACACACACACACACACACACACACACACACACAGACACACACACACACACTGCTGTTAAGAGCAACAGGTTGCGTTGTAGTTTGCAGACTGTCTTTGGGCCCAGAGGAGGAACATTACTGGGCCTCGCTAACAGCTCAGCCGAGCAATGAAACAGAACACATTACTGCTGTGGAACATCAAAGGCTGCGTCTGTGTGATACATATTTAATTACATCCTATTGACTGTAGTAGACACATGCATTCTGTGCACACACACAAACCGTATAGATCTGTGAATATGCTCGCAAAGACGCAGTCTCGCCCTCTTTCTCTCTCACATACAAACATTTACTGTATATCACAGGCTGGCAGCGCTTATATATATTATATATATATATATATATATATTATATATATATATATATATATTATATATATATATATATATATATTATATATATATGCACAGCGCAGAGATTCATTACCACTGCTGTGGAATAAGACACAGGTGTGTGGACACTGCTGCAGCTCCAGCTTCAAACACACCTATATTATGATATTATTATCACATACACAGCTCAGGGTACTTCATTTGATGTGAAGAATGTTTCTGTCTTATAGAGAATTAGATGAAATAATCAATGTTGACTTCATGTCTGTGTTGTGTTCAACATATAAGATCTCTCTGTGACATGTTTAGCCTCGGCACGGAAGTCAAAACATCTTTCAGCATCTCTTGTTTGCATCTAGTTCTTTGTTAGCTATCAGGCTAATGACCGAGAGTCAGCTGGGTTTTATTCACAGTTACCAAAGGGTGTGGAGCTTTTCACCTAACGAGGACAGGACTTCTGAGTTTAAGCAGTAAATGTAATATTTATCTTCTAATCAAACCGTAATAAGGAAATTTCCCAAAATGTTGGAAGATCCATTTTAAGCAGAACGAGAAGGTCAAAATAGTTTAAATAGTTTAAAGGGAAACAACTTGCATTCTCCTGCTGGCCAAGAGACAGCGATGGAGAAGCAAATAACTGAACTGAAAAGCCATTCCTAAGTCTGATGTAAAGTATCTTGGAAAAAGCTGGCAATAGAAGTTTCACTTTCCTAATAGTTTTGTTCCCAGAACCGTTGTGCTGGAAAAAAAGTTAATTAAACACAACAAGAGTGTGGAATCTCACAGCAACCTCACAACTTTTTCAAATGGCTTGGCACAGGATTTAATACCGACTGTTCCACTTTGATAATCCATGCAAGTCTAGTGGCATGTGCCGGGGGATAGATGACATCTGCACAGAAAGAAGAAGAAGAAGAAGAATCTGGATTTGAGATGTAACGCCTTGAATAAATACAACATTGTTCTGTTTAACTCAAAGACAGATGAATTAGAAGGCAGTTCAACTGTCTTGACTGCAGTTAAAGATGAATGCATTTAATCATTTGCATAGTTCATTATCACTATCAGTGTTTTTAGGCTGGTCATGTGACTTTGTTGCTTCAGTCGTAGGTGTAAGTTCTCAGTCAGACATGTGGATGGAGTTATAACCAGTCAGCCATCTCTGGAGGCTCCACAGCATGAAGTGAGCCTGTCTACCACCCAGAGCATGTGCTGCTGTCCTGCCGGTCAGCTCACAAACAAACTGCTACACAGTGTGTGTGTGTGTCACTGATGTGTGCTGTTTGCTTGCCCCTTGGTGTGTGAGTGCCCCGTGGTGACAGTGGAGGCTGACAAGACAGCAGGTTTACACACATACACACGCAAGCATTCCCAGAGGATCTCTAGAAGCTCGATTGTGAGGCACGGGGGACATCCATTACTAAAACCCCCGTGGTTCAGAAACCCCTGGAGCTAGCTGCTGCAGCTGCTCACACACTGAGAGACAAACTGCACTGAACACACACACACACACACACACACACACACACACACACACACACAAAGAAACATGACCTACAGACATGAAATTGCAAACATCTACAAACACGTTCACGCAGAGAAGTTGAATGGAAATAGCTCTTTGTACATATTCTCCTGCATGAAAAATTCATATTGAAATTCACCACCGAGTGTTGCACACACACTCCGACAACAGAGAAGACAGATAATACATGACAGCGCTGGAATGAGTTTGTCGTGTTGATGGAGGTGGTGGTGGTGGTGGGGTTCTATTCGGCATCACGCATTGAAAATCCTCCGATATTGTGCTTCCGTTCTTTAACAATGTGAGTGCACGTGACTGCAGCAGATACAAGTAGCTTAATTTGGTTGTGCATGTATGAGGATGTGTGAGACAAAGATTAAGAGATCCTTGTACAAACTGGATGCATGCATATGTGTGTGTGTCCCTTTAATGAGCCCCACACACCAGCACCCCATCAGTCTGCCTTCTCCTAATTGGACCTACTGAGCAACGAGCGGACCTCCAACATTCCTCTCACAGAATTCATTGGGAGCAAGGGTGCCTCGTAGAGCACCCAGGAAGAATGATAGGAGATTAAAAAAAAGAAAAGATGGGACAGAAGGAATAAAGAAAGCATCTCGAGGAATAACCTGCCTACTGGTTTTTACCTTTACACAGTTACTGGCAGGTCTGGGGGAAGGTGATCACAGAGACTAACTAACTGCAAAGAAGAGACGACAGACAGCAGGTGGAAAAGTGAAGCGGATCCACCTACGCATGCACACACACACACACACACACACACACACACACACACACACACACACACACACACACACACACACACACACACACACACACACACACGAGCAGGTGAACACACTCATCAAACATCATCTGGCAGACACAGCGTGAGACGCAGCGTGCTGCACAGCGCCTTCCTCACTACCTCTTGAAGAGAGAATAAATCAGTGATTATCATATATCCCCAGGCGTTAAGCAACATCCCTGATGTACTTTAGATAGTCTGAGTAGAAGGAGCGAGTCGAGGAAAACAGTGAGGGGGAAAAAAGGAGGGTATCATGGTACCTTAGTGTGCAAAATCTTATTTTGCAACAGTGTGAGTAGATTCTGGGTCATGACCTTTGCTGTGTGATTTCCCCCGTCTCTCTAAAGCTTCCTATAACTCTCCACCTCAAACTATCTATCAAAACAATCTGAAAATACAGAAATCCCACCGTGCCAAAGAGGTATCTGTGTCGATTCAACACAATATTATTGTCATCATGGAATGTGTATCCAAGCGTTTCTCAGCACGAAAAAAAAGCCCAATTAAACTGCACACAATTTACCTCTCATTTTCCCGTCTCCTGAGCACCAGGCCAGTTGAAGATGATGGACGCGAGCAATTTCTTTAACACGGCAACCATGCAAATCGCTTTCAGTGTCTCTCCCTCAGCTGCTTTCCCCCACGGTACGCTAGATTGCAGCCTCCTGTACTAATTGTTCCCAAACATCTCAGGCCAGCAGCGCCAGTTAATAGAGAACGAGAGACGTCGATCTCCCATGATAGACAGACTTGCATAAATGAGTATTCCCAAAAGGACTATCCACATCAAATCAGTACGCGTAAAATCCACTCTTTTCGGTTCAACCTGAACGCTGCAGAGCTGAAGAGCATAGGTAGGCTCCAAACAAGCTGTACTTGTTTTCATTTATTGGGAGTTTTCCGTCCCTAAATGAAGTTCAGTGTTGTTGTAAAGGCTCATCAGGAGCTTCCAAACATTCTAGGTTACCAGTGTGAGTAAATGTGACATATCTGATTGAAGAGCAAAATGGACTTCTGAATACATTTGCAGTGAGGAACTTCTGATACAACAGTAGCACTTACACGTATCTGGGGGCATGGATAGAGGGGGTAGTACATTGCATGGGTTATTTACACTGTATCTAGAATGCGTAGAAATACACAGGTTTATTCCAAACACATTTTTTTGAATTGTTTAAATCAGTGGTTCCAAATATTGAAACCCTTTGAAGGCATAACAAGATAAATGACGGGGGTCACGAGATGACTAACAGGATAAGAAAGAGGACAAAACATAGATGTGCTGCTCAAAGAATAGGCCTCCACAATGATTCAATCGATGTAGCAGAACCAGAGATGGCATGCCTACAGTACCCACGATGCACCTCGGCAGCCGACAGTTCTGTCAGAGATTCCGGTGTGTTATGCTAGTAGCGGCTAGCTTCGAGCCAATAGCCTGAAGCAGAGATGAGGAGTGGGCTGCAGAGAACTAATGAGCTCACTGGTTTCTAACTGCACACACATGATTCATTTTCAAACTTGTAATCTCTTCTTATTGCCTCAAGTGACAACAGTTCAGGTTTTGCACCGCTCCCTGTGGAGCCACAAAAGGCTTTTTCCACATACCGTATATAGCAGCGCTCATGACTAGTAAACATACTTTGATGTGTAATATTGGTGGAGTTCCCCTTTAATGGGAGATCACCTCCCATCCTCCTTACTGGCTCTTCATGCTGCAAGCCACAGTACTAGACTCTTAATGATGTTTTGTGTAACTTCTGATATAACTGTCAGGCCATTTAAAGTTGAACACAAACCACTTATGAAGACTGGAGCTCAGACAACAAAGCTCGCGTCAGACTGTTTACTCTTTCGGAGAGAACGAGTTGCTGGGAAAAAGCAGTTGGAGACTAAAAGGCAGCTTTAAGTAAACAGGTCTATAACAGGACAATATTTATTCCATTTCACTTGTCTTGCCAAGTCAATAAAAGACTACTTAATATTTATGATGACGGAATGGAGAAACGGGGCTTCTTGAATGTCAGATATGTTCACGGTGAACTTCTCAGTTTTACTTCTGCATGATAAAGAGGTTTGAATGTGCAGATCTTACACACAACAGCGCATTAAGATACATTCAATTCCCATTATGTCAGCATTACTGTGTGCATGCATCACCATGGGCAGGCAGCTAAAGCTAACATGGTTAGCATTAGTCACCCTCCTCTGAGACACATGATCAAAGAGATGTTCCACTGTTACATGGATGAACCACAGAATGATGACTCGGGTTGAATCCTCAGGCTTTGGGAGCAAGCCCGTGGGCGGACGTAGGCGCGATGTTCACAATGAGCCAGCTCGTTGACATATCTAATGCCAGGTCTCAGACCATTTATAATAGTCAGGAAGAGACAGACATGACGTGGGAAAAACTCATTAGAATTGCTTTTTCTATCTTATATACAGCTTATATACGGCAGCATTGGACTTTGTTTTGTAGACAAATAGATCACGAAAATTGTCTGCAAATGTCTCAGTATGACTGAAAAATTCAACTGATTCTATCTGTACTGCGTGCTGTTACATTGTATTTTACTTTGTCTGCAGGTGGAGTTTTGAAGAAAGGGATTTTAGAATTAGCATAAGAACTTGAGTTTGTTTGTGTTGACTACAAACCTTTTAGAATGTACTGTATCTGTTGTCCTGTGTTAGCCAACTTACTTATCTTAACTCCAGGCTTTCCACTCCCATGTTGTCTCCTTGTATGAGACACACTTCTTACAAACATGGACTAGCGAGCCTGTGTTTCTTTGCTCCCACAAAACTTGTTGTGTTTTGTGTTGCAAGAAGGCCGTGTTTTCTGAATTGTCCTGTGCAATAAGAGCTCAGAACATATAAAAAGTGATGTGAGCTGCTAATCAGGTAAAGTCAGTAAAAAAAGGCATTACATGTTAAAAATTACTTTAAAACTATTTTCAGTGAATCAATACATTCCTGGGATATTTCTTTTAAAATGAAAAATGAAAAACGTTTTTAACTTGATTCACCTGGTCTTTGAGTAGAGCTGAAGTGACAAAAACATAGCAATCCTTTTCTTGTCTACTCTGGTCTTTGGCCCCCAGTGGACCACCCGACCTACACAGTGCACTAGTACCACAGTGCCAGAGAGAGAGTCTGTCTGCTGGTCCCCGTGGAGCTATCATTAATTAATTGAGATTGGTTCTCTCCACTCCACACCCCCGTCTCTGTGTTCATCCTTAGATGTCGAGGGATTCTTCTCTTCTCACCTCTGAAAAAGAAACAGCTAGTGTTGGTGAAGTGGAACAAAAATAGATGTGCGAGAAGATACCTAAACACACGTTTTGGTCTACATGTGTGCACACACACACACCCTACTCCTAAAACAGCTGCACACGCTCACATCCAGCTCTGTGTCAGATTCTTATAGCCCTCTTTCAGCACTGCAGTACATCACTAATGATAGCTCAACTCCCTCAACTCCCCTATACTACCCTGAGGGATGGAGAAATCTGCCAAACTGGTACAGGTCATCTCCTTACCTCTCACACCACGCTACAGCCGACTGGGGAACTGTAAAATTAAAGGGCATGGCAAATGAAATTCAGTGACACAGCGGCGTGAATCAAAGCAGACACTGCCACGGGAGCTTGTGGAAGAAGAATGAACACGGCTCTCAGAAGGAATACAAAAGTAAAGTCAAAAGTAAGGGAGGGTACAAAATTACTTTTCTATTGTTAAGTTACCAAAGTGCAAGTTCATCTGGCATCTAACAGCCGCATCCTGGGTATTGAAAAAAGAAGTATGTATAGCTTCATCATTTCACCTTGAAAAGGAGAATGCTTTGTATAAAAGCTCGACTTCCTTTGATATTAATACCCTATGACACAAAATGCCATTTTCCCAGCGATGCCACATTGTTTCTTATCAGATATGACCTTGTTGATGGTGCCGGAGATGGCGGTGTGTAATGCATCTTAGCTCATCGTCTCAGATTACTGTGGCTACATTCTAGACAGAATGGATATGGACTGCCTTGCCTTTGCTCCAAAACTTCAAACCAGTGAAAAACACTGGCTTGACACTGGGTCTTTCTTTGTCCGATCTCTCCAAATCAAAGAGTATTTAGTGACTTTCCAACAGCCTGGATTCTGGCCTCCCCCATGTTTGGACTGATAGACACATACAAGTGTCAGCACTGACACGAGGCGCTATCATCACTGCACGCCAGGCAATCTGTTGTTGAGGTGAAGAGGCTGATAACAGTGGTCCCTGTCTGTGGTCCGTCCACCGACCAAGCTCTCCCCCAACCCTGTCTCACCCCCTGAGGGAGAGTTATTGCTTTAATATGAACAACGAATGGTTCAATTTGTCCTCTGGGTGGCAAAGGACTGCTCGGCGTGATTACTTTCTTGGCACGGCGGTGACGTTCATTGGCTTGGACTCAGGACGTATTGGAGAAAGGCCTCTGCTAGGCTGGATTGGGGAGAATGACAGATACAGATGGACAGAGACAGAAAAAGAGAGAAATGTAGAGAAACGGAGCGGCGGCGAGGCCGGCTTTGCACACCTCAATGAACAGCAGCACTCCAATCCTCGATATACAGTATCCTGACCTTGACTGATCAAGTAGAGGAAAAAAAACAGCGCGGCTCCAATCCACCCACACACAGTCACCAAAAAGTCACAGAAACACAAAACATAGTGGAGGAGGGACAAGAGGACCTTAGACATTTCACTTTGTCGTATTTTCAAACTTGATTATAAAGACAACAAAACATTTGGCCCACAGACTCAGGTTGTGTTCCACAGTGGGGATCTACGTATACCTCCTATAAGGAAAAATGAATTTGAACTCCACTCTGCACACTCTGAATATTAAACAATGGATTTATGGGAGAAGTTTGACATTTTTGGAAATGGACTTATTTGCTTTCTTGTCAAGAGTTAGATAGATCGGAAGATTAATACCACTCTCACATTAATACAGTAACTATTAAGCTGGAGACAGCAGCTGGTTAGCTTAGCTTAAGACACGGCTATCATATCAGTTATCTTCAGACAGAGTCAGGCTAGTTGTTTCCCCCTGATTCCAGTTTGTGCTAGGCTAAGCTAACCAGCTGCTGGCTGTAGCTTCATATCAAACAGACAAATATTAGAGTGGTATCAATCTTCTCATCTAACTCTTGACAAGGAAGTCTTTGTGCTTTCTTTCTGCTTTGTTATGTTGTTCATTCTGTACACATGACATCTATCACACTTCTGTCCATCCTGATAGAGGGATCCTCCTCTGTTGCTCTCTCTAAGGTCTCTCCCTCTTTTCTCCCGTTAAAGGGTTTTTGGGGGAGTTGTTCCTGTACCGATGTGAGGGTTCCGGGACAGAGGATGTCGTATGTGTACAGATTGGAAAGCCCTCTGAGGAAAATTTGAAATTTGTGTTTCTGGGCGATACAAAAATGAATTGAATTGAATTGGATTGGATGTGAAAAAGTGTATCTCCCAGTTGAAGATAAAACGTTGCCTATTGTTGACTAAAGTTTTCTACAAACCTGGCTTGCTGGCTGGCTTACAGTGTCACTATATAAATTATTCACAAAGCTTAGCATAGAATTGGAACACGCAACGACTCACCACACACACATGCAGACGCACACACACATCTCTCCCTCCCCATTCCTTACCTGAATAGTGGGCGGTGAGCGCTGTTTGCGGGTGGTCGTCGTGGAGAGCGTGGTGGTGGTCTCGATGAAGGTGGTGGACATCTCCGGTGGCACCGAGGTGGTGGTGCGCGCCGCGCCCCTGCTGACCGGCACGTCACCCACCAGCCGCACGCTGCCGTTCACCTTGATGTTGACGTGGCCCTCGGCGGCCATGTTGAGGACCTTGAGGCCATTGTAGTAGAGGCCGGAGAGCTGGCCCTGGTAGGGCCGCTTCCGGTCGTTTCCGCCGATGGAGATAGTGGCCTGGGTGTTGAAGATGGTCAGCTGCCGGCCTGGAGCAAGAGGGAGGGGAGACAATATTAATATGTTTACGACGCAGAAATCAGAGCTAACAAAGCTCTAATGTTGACATGCCTTTAAGAGGAACACTAACACTGAGAGATGGATGCATTAACAGAACATTTCAACGAGGACTAAACATGTCTGTTAACAGTAGTGATTTACTGCTGGGTGTGATGGTGATGCAACATGCTTTAACACTGGACAAAGTATCTATGGTATGAACAACCCCACCATTCTGTTGGTTTTTAAAGACTGCAGGCTTTCCCTCCACCCTGAAAGACACTGCTAATGCTGGAAACAACAGACACTATGTAGCTACAGCTGCTTTATCATAAGACACATGCAGGTGTGAAAAAAACATTGAAAAATGAGCTGGAACAAGTTCCACAGGCACTCTTAATATTCTCTGGACAAAACAGTGGACTCATGCGGTAAAATTATGAATAAATATGTATACTGGGTTTGACATATTATGATAAAGTATGAGCAATACACACTCACTGCATGTCATGGTGAATTTCATTAGGAGAAGCCTAAATATCATTGTCAAAACACACTGCTCATGCATTAAATATGAAATGAAAATACACAAAACTTTTGCAATGCAGAAATCATAATTAAAAATCTCATTTGTATAATTTACAGACAGAAAGCACCGCCAGCTTGTTATATTTTCGGCATTTACACAATTATAATACATAATACACTGGGCATGGAATGACAGGGGGAGGACGATCATGTCACAGGAAAATGAAATAGCACGTGTGGAGTCATGCATGCAGCAGTAATGGGATTTTTCAGACCTGTTTTAGCGGTTGTTAAAGGGACTTTATAATCAGGTTAAGATGTTTAGGTGCAATGAACTTTAAATGCAGTTTATAATGATATTATGTTGAGGAGAGAGGGGGGAGCAGACTTTTTTATCCCCGCTATTGTTTTAAACATAAACGAGGTGCTGATCTGATTGTCTCAGTGATTGAAAAGCACAACTTCATCAGTGCACCTTGGCAGGCTCACTGTGACGCTTAGCCGTCAAAAAGGCTCCAATTAGCTCCCATCAGCAAACAAGTGAGAGTTGTATCGTGTGTGATTTGTAGAACTACAATCAGATCAATTACAGCAGAGAGAAGCACCTGCTGTTTGGAGAGTTTTCAGGGGGATATGCCCACTGATTAGTTTGTTCTCAAACATGGCAGAGGATTTGAGCCAAGGGAGTTCATTTCCCTCTCAAAACAGTCGGCCTACTGTTGCAGCATAGATAATGCCGTCTCCTAGTCAGCTTTGCACGATTAGGAGTACTTGATGCTTCACATCTTGTTGTTGCACTGTTTGTAGAAGCGCTTCCCAGTCCCTTTAACTGGACACCATGATTCAACAAATATTTTAAAAAGATGACGATGACAAAAAGGGGAAACAAATCCAAATAAAAACATGGAAAGAACAAAAAGTAAGAAAGAAGGCTGTGTTTTACTTGTTGTTTTAAAGGGTTTAAGGGGTGCTTATCCATTCTCAGAGGTTGAAAGGGAACAAGCCGATGGAATGACAGAAAATAAAAGAGAAACATTCTGGAAGTTTGATGAAGATTTACCTTTCTCCTGAAGCCAATCTTCTACTGGCCGGGTATATTTGAACGGGATTTTCTTATTTGCCATTTGATAGCGCTCAATGTCGCTGTTGCCTTTAAAGTTTGAAAGTTTAACAAACAGCTTGAAACAGTTGGCAACAGCAACAGACATCACACATTTATACAGTGGTTTAGAATGAGTTTTATCTTTGTTTAGAAATATTTATAACAGCTTTATGATGATTTTTTCAAGTAGCTTTAGTTTGAATGTTTAAAATTCATATTTATACAGCACACTCCACACCAATATTTAACAAAACATCCATGAGTTAAAAGCGCAACACATCATCCACAATCATGGAAAAGACAAACTGCAAAACAGCCTGCAAGAAAAGGTCAAAACACAGAAAAGCATCACAGTCTACATAACAGGTCTTATAATACGTTCATCATATAATAAAGACAGCCGGAGGGTTATCAAGTGGTTAAAAAGGTAGACATGTCTCTGAAGCAAATTAGGGGTAATTAACGTGCACTAATTCTCCCACTGGACACCACCTGCTTTTACATTTGAAGGGCCAAGAAAATGCTGGCTTTGTATTTGGAAGAAGGGAGCTGTAGCAGGTTTGCAGGGGAAGGGGGGAAGGATGGAGGAGGATGTGGTCATTTGAAGTACTGCAGACCTATGGGGAGGGAAGTCCCACGGTGACACAGATTTGAGGAGGACAATGCATACAAATGAGACCATTACTGACATGGAGGGAGGTATTTTGGGTAAAAAAAAAGAAAGCACCCCAGCTGCCTCATTCAACTCTTCTGAGACCGAGACAAACGTGTTACGAGTAGATGGGAATTAAGGATAACAGGCCACCTTTTACAGGGACTGTTGACCGTGTACTTAATAATTTTTCTGGCTTGATACAAGTCTTTCTATAGTGGATGCAATATTTTGTCTGACAATCACAGAGACATTCCCTCTGAAGGGCGCCACGAGTCTGCAGACGCTGAGAATTGAGACGCTCAGCTCTGTCTTCAAACACTTTGAGGTATAACAAAAGACTGTGGAGCCTGTATAGAACCATGAAAGGCACCACAATGTCGCTCAGTACCCAGGTGGGAAGGTATTTGGAGGAAAAAGAAAGGCAGCGGCGCGGCATCGTTTGTAACACAAGTGAAAGGGCAAGGCTTTACAATTGTGAGAAAAGGCCTGCTGGTGTCTTGTCTGGCTGCTGGAATTCTCTCAGGTGATTTATCTATTGACAACATCATGCACACACACACACACACTTATGGGGACCTAAGGGTGTGTGACCATACTCAACCATATACCCATACATCTTTCAGGGCATCTTCATGTTCTGTCTTGGTTATTTGCTGGACACCTGATTTCAAATTGTTCTCACTTGCTAATTGAAAATGTGTACATATATATTTACACAATTACATTAAACCATTCATTAAGGCACGTATGCTGTTAGGTAAACCATAAGCTTGTCTCCGTTCTATCGTTCCTCTACCTTTCATGGAAAAGCCAGCCGAGTGCTCGGTCTGTAGCCAGCTGGGAAGGAGAGCGGATATGGCTGCAAAGGATCTGGAGGAGCTAAAGGACTGAGTGTGCAGCGTGCCAGCAGGTTAATCAGCTACTAGCAGGGCTCCCTCCCCATTCCTTTGATCTGGAGCAGGTTTCGGGTGGCAGCCAAATACACTCCCCTCTGGACAAGGGCCACAGAGAGAGGCATGATGGTTGCACATGTGGAACCAGAGGACAGTCGGAGAGGTGAGCACTTTGGACCGGGGCGGGAATAACAGGGGAGGGAGGACATCAGCATCTACAGAGCGTCGGTGACTTAGCTGGAGTGGAATCAGGTCTGAGACTGAGAGCACGGGGTACAGGCTTGCCCTGCACTGCTAATGGTGCGGTCTCAGGTATAGCTCTTACATTGTTCTGGGTGATTAATGAGGTGACAGTCCCCCCCGTAATGAATACACCACAAGCTAATTGTCCAACTAATGAGAAAAATGTCTCCAGTTTGTCAATTTGATATTCAATTTCTAAAGGTGACTCCAGAATGGATGACCTTGCCAGTAAAAGCACTATTGTTTATTATTTTAAAAATCTCTCTGCCGAGGTTGTTGGGTTGCTGTTGTTGTTTTTTTCGAAGCAGACTGGACACATATTTCCTCAAAGATTTTTTATCAACCTCTCAGTAAAAAGAATGTAATAATAATGTGAGTGTTATACATGTAAACGTTGTGGCTTTGTTATGAATCTCAGGCACAGAAATCTTAATGCAGACACAGTCCTGATGAAGCAGAATATGTGAACCAGCTACTATTAAGAAATAATATACCTAAGGGTGTTTTTCCCCCAAAATTAGTTTGCTTATTTATGAATATTTAATGTTGGTGAGAAATACAAAACACAGATGAGATGGCAAACATAAATACATTATTCATACTGTACAAAAACAAAATCTGGACAACCTCTTATATATTCTGGAGCATACTGTATGTCACAACATGTCATGCATATTTCACATTTTGTTGAGCAGCTGAGTGGCTGAATGCACACCATTTAATCCTGTAAATATTTCATAATTTGTTGCCGTTTCTGTATTTATAAGCAGTTTGTGCGTAGCTAATGCACGCCTGCACCATCTTCTTTGTCCCAGCCAAAACAAAGTCTGAATGTTTCCCGTTGGGTGGCAGCGATTCAGTCACCACACACACTGGCACGGCGACAGTCATCTGCTGGTCGCTCGCTTCGTTCTATTCAGTTTGCTTGCCAGACTAATCTCACTGGGGCTCCATCACAGGGCCAGTGCTGAGAGCGCATCAAAACTGTGAAAATGGCTACGGTGACAGGCTCCTGGCATTCCCTCTATTTGGGGATGATGAGTACATTTGATACACTGTCCAAAAGCCATCATTCCACAGCTCAACTCCACAGCTAGCTGTTGCAGCCCCTGGCCATGAATATCCCGCACCACCCACCTCCCTTCCAATCTACACCTGACTTTCATCTGTGTCTCTCCTCGAGACTCTGGCTCTACATCCGTCTACCCGGCTTTCTGTCTATTCTCTCTTTCTCTTCAGCCCACTGTCCATCCAGCTATCCTCCTCTCCTTCATCAGCTCGCTGCTACTGTCTCTCTTCTTTGGCTCAATCAGACCTCCTCAGCTACAGCCATAATTGTGGTTTCATTAATCTACTTTTTCGCTCACTTTATTCCATTTCTCTTCTTCTCTACTCATCTTTACGTCTATCCGTCTCCCCTCTGTCAACTCATTCCAGCCACTCCATTAAATGCCTCTGCATTCCCTCTGTGGCTTTGTTTCTTCGCTATTCACCCACGTTCCTCTGTTTCTACCACTTGCTTCCCCTCCATCCTCCTTCCATTCTCTCTCAGACATCAACCACAGCCAGGGAGTAAACTCATCATTTATTAGGCCGCTCTGAAATTTACGGTGTTGAAAGGATGAATTAGACTGGCGGCTTCCACGCTCAGCGACAGAGATCGTGTCTCAGATCAAATCATGTTTGGCCCCGCGAACGCGTGGGGATTTATCTCGTTCCCGAGGAATTGTTTTGTATGAATTTCAAGACAAAGATTGGCAGATATCTTGAAACGGTGCTACTCACTGTGCCTGTTTCAGGCTGCGGGAGTCGTAACATTCTGAGCATCAGCACATGGATGAAGGTCTTTGTGTATTGGACCAACCCAAATGATGGAACACACATACGCACGCACGCACGCACACTTTCCCGAGGCCCAGGCAGAGTAGTTAGGCCAATGGTCATTCATCTGAGACAAAAAAACTCACGCAAAAATCAAAGAGTACAAGGATTCAGAGTGTTATATAAGGAAATTGGAATCCTCTTACTAAACAAAGACAAGCCCTGCAGTAATGTGGGCTGTCACATTATCGTAGGAGAGATGCATGGAGAAAGGATGAGAAACAGGGATAAAAAGGAATGGAAATCTGAAAGGGCATAGTTGGGGGGGGGGTAATTAGAGAAGGGGAGACACAAAGCAGTCAACACACACACACACACTGAACGCCCACACACAAACACACTGCAGAGGCCTGATGGTAATGATGCCGTATGGGATCAGTGTGGTTCTAATGGTGAAGAGGAGTTGTCTTATTCATTCATAGTCCCAGCATTCAAATTCACAAGTCTTATGTTGAAAAGGTGTTTGTAATAATCACTGTAGTCGTATGGAAATTAAATATTAGTTCAAAGAAAAGACCTGTTGGCCTAGGAGGTGTGACATCATACTGTAGGTCTATTATGTACTTTGAACCCTTATATCACAAAGTGAAAGGATAATCCTGGTTTATTACAACTTGGGTCCTTTGTAGTTTTAGCCACCATCAGTTATGATAACAGCTAAAAGTAAATCTGACAGAGAAACCACTTGTCAAGTTTGAAAAGGGGGTGGTCACAATATTAGAATCACCTTTTAATATACTGCAGTCCAGATCAATTCAACTACAACCTCAATAATAAACATAGAGTTGAATTCACATTCCTCTCCATCAAAACTAAAGGCAAAGTTATTGCAGAGCTGTTGTATTAGATAGCATTCACTTTTACAGGTGTACCTAATAAAGTGGCCTCTAAGGTATAAGATGATGCATGGACTCAATCCACAAATCCACTTACCAGTGTCCTGAGTACTGTATGCAACAGGTATACTGAAGGGATGCTGGGGCAGGTTCTTTGCTTCTCAAAAGCCTACTCTAGAGAAATTGAGCAGTGTAGTTATATGAAAGTGTTATTAAACATGACCTAACTTGCTCTCGAGACTTAAAGTAAGCATTGTGATAATATCTTAAGTGACTACGTAGTAATGTTATCTCTTCAATTGTCAGTTTTTTTGTTCTGTCTTGTTGAATTTTTGAGTCTTTTATTTGAAATGGTTAAAGTGGAAACTGTAATAAAATAAAACTGTGTTTAGCTTGATTATCTAAAACACATTATTTGAAGATTGAAAGGGAACAAACACTTTTCTTTCCTTTGCAAATAATTTAAACTAACCTGGAGTTTTGTTTAAAACTCATATGATCGTCTGAGTGCTTGTGCTTTTTGCAACATCTGACTAATCTTTAGAGATGCACTACACTCCCAGAAGTCAGTAATAACTTAGTGAGTATTATGGTATTAAAACTGTGAGGAAAGCCAGACAAAACTACAAGAATAAGGCCCACATTTTGATTAAGCGAGCATTCCCCAGATAAAGGGAATGTGTTTAAACTGACCCAACATTGCTCTATTAGTAATTACAAGCTGGTGATGCTGTCCGCACCTCCAGCTGCCATTTAAAAGTCTCTATAGTTTGGGGGCCCAACTTTGCAAACACTGCTGTTTAGAGGTCCAATTTACACGCCCCGGGATATTTTGCAAGCAGCTTTGAATGACAAGCAATCCACCAACACCTTTGTTCTCACCTATTCCCCACCACAGAGAGAGGGCATGCCCAGATCCGGTAACTGTTTATTGAACGACCTGAGAGCCTTGTGGCGGCTGCTGCCTTCAAGTTAAGCATTAGGAGTGCAAGAAAGCAGTCGATGAGTCTGCACCCTAACATGCAATTACTCATGAGATGACAATGCCTTTACAAGGGAGGGAGGGCGGGGAAAAAAATCAATCATCGTTGAATTGCTATCACTGAGTGTCCTGCAAATTACCTGTGCAGAAGAGAAAAAGAAATTACCACGCATTCGATCCCCCAACCTCAACTCCATTCCAAGACAATGGCAGGCGGACAGAAAAGGGAACAAACCTCAATGGAGGAACTTGGAAGAAATCCAAAGCTAAAAAGTCAGAGCTCTTTCTGTTGTGCACTGAGACGCAAACGCACTGGATATTTAGCAGTGAATTCAGAATGGACGCTGAATTTGAATCATATACAGTATATATCGACGTATTGATAGAAGGTTGAGAAAACAACCATTCAGCTCTGATGCAGATGGCACTTTTACATTATTTGAAGGTGGTAGGACTGCACTTACTGGCTGTGAAAGATGGAGAACAGTTGAGAGATTTATATCATTATGACAAAAACTAGCTCTGTGCAACAATGCAGTCACGTCTGTCTGATTAGTTTGATTCCTCCAATGAGTGTGTGGTGGAGATGTTACTGCTGCGCATGTTGTGTGCCACATGTTTCTCAGTATTTTCCAGTATTAGTGTGGCTGAAATGCAGTTATGAAACCCGTCTAACTTTATCTGGTCAAAAAAAGAAAAGCGAAAGACAGCCGACGGCAAAAGAAAGCCAGAGACAGAAGAGATTAGCATCACCTGCGCTGGCATTGAACCAAACCAAAACAGCGTGCCAGGTCACGCCAGGAGAGGAGGCTGCCCTGTCCTCGGTGATGGCAGGCAACGAGGAGCATGCTGTAGGGCTGCTGAGACATCGGGCTGAGAAGTGAAAGGGATCAACTCCTTTTTGTTTGCTCCTTACCACTGGGTAGCATCAGCGCTTTTGCACAGTTTGTTTTCAAAGTTTGAAAAAAACAAAAAACTAGTGATGCACGGTTGTATTTCTGGACACATTTATGTTCACATTAGCTCCACATCTGGTAATATAACACTATTGAATCTTCAATATTATTCTACATCTGTTTCTGTCCAATTACGTCTCACTGCCACGGCACAATTTTCCCTCAGAGATCAATGAAGTTGCATATCATCTTCTGTCACCCCAACTTCTCCTCACCTCAACTGCCACTTTGTGCCCAGGATGCTTCCCTGTGCGTCTGCTCATTTTGACGGAGTGAAATTGAAGAGGAACAAGGAAACAAAGGGGGGCTCCCGCAGATATCAAAGACCAGGAGAGCCAACTCAATTTAATGGACTGTTAAGTAGAAGCAGGAGATGTGTTTTTCCCCTTCCTTCTCTCTCTCTCACCCTTTCTCTCCCTCTCTCACCTAGTTAGCTGAAAGGCACATCTCTGTCCCAAATGAAGGCAGCGCCTGAGCCTCCACATGGAGCGAGCTGTGTGTGATGTGTCTATTTGTATTCTGCTGCTGTGCTGCTTTAGCTGATCTGGGAATGAGAGATACAGGCAGGCAGCAGCTTTATCTGGCCAGCAGGCCACCCTTGGTTTCTGCCTCTATCCTCTCCTTTGCTTGCCCACCCACCAAATGCCTCTCCATGCCGTTCAGTCCCTTCCCTGAAATAAAGCAGCCAGATGTTGCACAGTTAATGCCTCTCGCAAGACAAAAGATTGCAGCCTGCGTGCTCCTCTCCTGTGGAGTCAGGTGTAAGGGCATGAGAGTAGCGAAAGTGTTTGAGGCTCGGTTCGCTACGGACAGCTAATGCTACTGCTTGCCTCTTGGTCTTCTGAGATGAGAGAGTGAATCTTGTTTTGTATTCTTGGTGGTGCCCTTTGCTCAAACAAATAGATGGTGTCCAGTGGTTTTGCAACAATAATTTTACCCCTAACTTTAGCAGAAATCCATCAGACAGAAGAATAAGAGGGGCGGTACCTGTGGGGAAGTGTTCATTGACCGGCCAGTTGTCCACCTGCAAGGTGGCGTTACCCCCGTTCCTGGTGAATCGGACCAAATGGTATTTGCCATCGTTTATGGCCGTGGTTGTCTCCTTAACGCTGATGTCCACTGTCCCGATGTTGAATGTCACACCCACTTTGCCTTGTTCCTGGAAAAGACACAAAGAGAAGATGAGCAGAAGAAGATGGTGGTCTGATTCAAGCACTGAATAAATCAAAACATCGGAATACACTGAACGGGCATTTGGCATCAAACGCAGAGAGCTCTACTTCTCAATAAGTCACATCTGTTGCTAAGCGAGACAAATTTGATAATTTGAACTGCTTCTGTGCCAAGGTTCCACCTATTGTTGTGCAGTAACAAATGAATTATACAATAAACTGTAAAAAGTTCAATAAAGCTACTTGGATGAATGCCCTCGGCTGGTGCTAATGGCAAACTACTCAAGAGAACCTGAGGACACCAGCGCTACGCTTCATTATACCACTGTAATGTGATGAAAATAGGCTGCCAGCAGAGATTGTAATGATGAGTAATGCTCCCTGCAGCCTGTCACTGCAAAACTGGCAGGAAGAAGCCTTGTTTTCTGCTGCGCTCCTTACAAACTGTATGAATACCATATGTTTTGTTTAGCTCCTAATGCTAAACCAGTTTTACTGTGTCCATAAATCGCCATCCCTCCCCATCATCTCCGGACTCCTCTCCCCTCTAACCCACTCCATTTTCATGAGCTGCCACGTGTTTTATTGTGACTGCTTGCGTATTCTCGGGCATGTAGGCGCGACATGCAAAAGGCTTTAGAGCGGAGGCAGGGCTTGAGTGAGTGGCGAAGGGGAAGGGCTGTGTTTTCTGAGTCATTTGTTAAATCCCCCACAGGGAATCTCTCAGTGTAATTACCTTCTTGAGAAGCCCGGAGCAGAGGGACCGTTTCTCATAACAAAACCAAAATGAAGCAGGCTGACACAGGGGGCAGACACATTGTTAACTGATCAGCTGAGACATGGCTAACATCGACAGTGGCGAGTTGAATGTAACAGTGCTCGTCGGTTCTGAAGCGTTGCTGGATGGTTACAACTTAAATGACACAACATTTAAACCTGCTGATCTCTGTTTAATGTCGCTCTTAATACCGTAGGAGAGCACTTAATAAGGCCAACTGATACTTTACCCAGTCCCTCATGCTTTTACACTCTCAAATATTCTCCACGTGAAATATTATAACACTACTATACCTGCAGTGTACAGTAATAAACGAAGTGTGGCATTTTATTAATGCCAGCATGACCTCAGATTTTGTTCTCCGGCAACACATTTTGCTGAGTTAGTTTACTCTTAAGGCATTTTGCTGTATTCATAAAAAGGAAAAAGAAATACATATGAGACCAACAAGGAACAAATATTAACTACAATTCTACTCCTTAAGTAGAGCACCTAGAAAACCTTGGAAGACAGCAGACGGCTCTCTTTTTATTCTTCTATATTAGGACTCTGTTTTTGTTTCTTAGCAAGTGCAGGGGGGGGGGGGCGGGGTATTATTGTCTTAACATAAGGTGCATCCAGCAGAAAGGTGATCCCTCTTAAAGTTTTTAAGGATGAAGAAAGTTGTTCAAAGTATTCAGTAAAATGACTGTGTGCATAGAACCTGCACTGAATGTGCATGCTGTAGTTTCCGCGTCAAGTACTTCAAACTGCCAAGGCGGTCTGAGGACCTGCACTGTGTTCAGTGCCTCACTTGTACATTTAAAACACCCTTTGTCTATTCGTAAAAAGATATACGGTGCTTGAGACCATAATGAACGACAGGGCAGCTCCAACAATCTCCAGCTTGAAAAAGAACGTCACCAAAGACACGAGAAAGCCATCTCCTAAAAGCCTTGGTAGGGCTCAGAGTGGGAGCCAGGCGAGCAGAATATCTGAATGCGCACTTAACGTCTCTGTCAGAGAGGTTGTAAATGGGCTCTTAATTTAAGTAGTTGTCATTAAAACTTAGAGCAACAGACAAATGAATACGATAAAAGCGTGTGTGCGTGCACGCTTTTATGCACCGAGACTGGCTAAGGTAAGCACACACAAGAATATGCTGATGATTTAATCTGACACGCTGATGTGTGTGTGTTGTACCGTGAAGAATACTACTGAAGCATCCTGGCTCTCCTGACTAATGACAGGACCTTTCCTTGGTACGAGAAAACACTGTGTGTGACGGCCGGAGCTCATCCAAAGCACAGACAGACACATCAGCACTAGTGCATCTACTGTGACCTTCAGAGGCTCTGGCAGCCCCGGCTCTCCTGTGTAGTCGCATCAAAGCCACATCAGCGACCCACTAATACCTACAAACAAAGACAGATCGTCACCCTCCTGGCCCTGGAACAAACAAACAACAAAACACAACAATTGTACACGTCTGTTGCTGAGTGCCTGCGGGCAGTGTGCAGAGGGGGGACTGTGTGTGGTAGTGCTTCGCAGTGGCACAGCTCTCCCTCTCTCTTCCCTTCTTCTTCTGCACTGCTCCTGTTGTCCGGCTACCCTCCCG
Source organism: Anarhichas minor (assembly GCF_050575085.1). Classification (NCBI taxonomy): domain Eukaryota; kingdom Metazoa; phylum Chordata; class Actinopteri; order Perciformes; family Anarhichadidae; genus Anarhichas; species Anarhichas minor. Next base: position 20,808,037 of record NW_027466582.1, read on the forward strand.
CCTCCGCCACCGCCACCGCCACCCACCTGCCAGCCCACCCCCACGCTGCAGCAATGTTTGATTGACAGATCCAATTACGCTTTTTATTGGCCTGTCGCTCGCGAGGTGGGAAGGCACTTCATTGTCTCCTGAGCAAAGGGGTAAAATGGCTATTGTTCTTTTAGTGGAAAAGATGATGGCCACTATTCCAGGCGTAAACAAATGATGCGGAGAATCACTTTCAAACTTACACACACTTGAACGCAGGCGGACACATAAACACACACACACACACAGAAAGTCGTAGGGTGTAACCTTGCAACAGAAGCTTTTCAGGAGCATCATGTGGCAAAAAATACAAAGCAATATCCAAACCTCCAATCAGTTGCTCAACAGTCTAATTATGACATCATTACAGTGTGGAAGGTGGTAATTTACTGGTAAGATGTGCTAAAGCCCTTTAATACTCTAACATGCTCCCACACTCTCTTTTTAACGCCACCAATGCTGACTGTTTTGCTGCTATATTCAATGACATTGTGCTGGCAGTTTGTCTGTGCGTCATTTAAGTGTACAGTATGTGTGGGCATGTTGTGTTCACGCTCTGTGTAACTAAGACTGATAAATGTAATTCCAAGCCTCCCCTCCTCCTCCGCTGCGAGCTGGCCCTGGCTCTGCACGAGGAGCTCCGGCGGTCCCACGTGACCCGCCACACACTGACATCAGTAATCAGGCCCGCCACAATCCAATTCAGGGCCGATCAATGCCTCCAACACATGCTGCGCCCCGGGCAGAGTGAAAGGAGAGAGAATCACTCAAAGCAGTGGTGGGCGATCCTGCAGACCGCCATCACTGACAGCCCCTAGCAGACAACTGCTGTACAGGGGACGAGCCGCTGACAATAGACCCCATCCCCAGCCCGCCAAATGGTCATTCTGCTAAGCCACAGGCCCCAGACAGATATAGACATCTGAAAGCCATTCTGTGGAGGTGAGATGGGTAGAATTAGCACATTTAGCTCTGCTGGGGAGAAATAAAGCTGCCAAAAGAGGTATAGAGACGGAGAAAGAAGTGGAGAAATGTATGTGGTTATGTGGCAGATATCTCCTATAAGAAGATGTGCATTGAAAGCACTTTAAGGTCAGAGAATGTTATTAAAGTGGGAGCTTTTCCCCACACAAAAGGTATTGCATTTCAATCAAACCTTGATTGAAATCTGGTACGGGCAAAGCATAGTTGTAGCGGGATGACTCCAGTGGATCTATATTAAGTCTCAGTTGGGAGGGAGGAAGATCTGATATCTAGAATGTGAACATGTCCCAGGGTGGGAGTTTGGGTTACATATCCACCCTTTCATCTGACATCAGCGCTCAGGTTGCCTTTTGTGGTCGGGGGCCATCAAAAGTGGATCATAGAGGCAGTGGAAGTAGAATCAATAGAGAATAGAAGCTAGGACAACTGGAGACGTGGTGGATTGATGCACCTGGCCTTCACAGTGCCAAAGCCATTTATCACCAGTAATTGACAGAGATAACTCAAAGATGGCACAGTGATTTGTAGCTGTCTGTTCTTGTGCGCATCAGGCTCCAGAGTCAGAAAATTGCTAAAGGGTAGGATGCTAGAGGGGGTGACCGTGGCTTACTGGCTTAAGAGGGTTGTCTGGTCAGTCTGATCCTCGACTGGGACGTGTCACGTGTCCTAGTGTCCCTGAGCAAGACACTGAACCCCCGGCTCCCCGGGTGGCTGTCATTGGCAGCCCACTGCTCCCTATATACAGGGATGGGTCAAATGCAGAAGTCAAATTTCGTGTATATGTATATGACAATAAAAAGGGATTCTATTCTATTAGAGGCAGTTGAGGGGATTGTGTGTGTGCTGGCCTTTAGTGCAAGTAATTTCTTCATGTACAGAATGTAGTGACAACTCGACAGGCTGGGCAAGAGCTGGCATATTTCTCTTGACATTGTGTAACGCTACCGGTGAAATTGGAAGCCCTTATTACAGAAAAATGCCTCTCTTTCCACAATGAATTAAATGGATCAATCATACAAAGCAAATATACAACTCGTACAACCAAACAAGTTGTGAAAAACTGGATCAATTTTGTCATTTTGTTTCATCGCTTGTATGCAGATTGTTTTCATTTTATTGGTCCAGGTTTTTAGAAATCTGTCAATAGTCTACATTTTTCTTATTGTCAACAGATCTCATAAAGACAGTAACAATGGGTTGATTTGACTAGATTAAGTATTTTAATCATATCTAACAGCTCTGTTATTGTCCTGAACTGTCAAGGTTCTATATACGGGATACAGAGCATCAATATAGCAGCAAATATCTATTATGCTAAAGATGAAAGTAAAGATATAGTGGAGTAATGAGTGAAATCACACTACTTCTATGTGTGTTCTAATCCGATCTGCTCTGTGCTATGTTTATATAGCCGTGCCGGCAGTGCGTGCTATTGCAGTGCATGTTAGTGCATGTGAGTCTCCCTGTAGTGTCCCACTAGCCATCTTATGGCAGTCGCTCTGCACTGTTCGGTAAGATCATCTTCACAAATGAGCACCACTTTTATGATTTTGATGCGTGAATGCAGTCGGCAGAAGTAAAAAAGCTAACGTTGGGCTATAACTGAAGTACACATGAGTGCGTGTACACAGCAAGGCTGTAAAGTGGACTAGTCGGCGTTTTGTTTTTGTCCTATTTAGCCACTTCTTAGCAACCGCCTTTTTTAAGACACATAAAATCTTCTAAATTCACCAGAGGAATATTTGCTGATGTATGTCGTAGAACAAAAAGTTTAAATCTCTTCAGCTTGTGTTAACCACAGACACTATTTCAGGCATCTTCCCAAAAACATAGTCAGAAAACACAATGACTTTGAGACAAGGGAACATGAAATGCCAAAATGCTGACTCATTTCTGGGTTTTAGGACTCAGTCCTGCACCACTCGATGAGAGCCTCGATGAGAGGCAATAGAACCAGAACTACATTCCATATCGAGCACCTTTAAAAAAATACCAATGAATCACACTGCTGCACTGCATGACATGTTCCTTCATGTCAATAAACATGCACATTAAAGTTTAATTTGATGCAATCCCATATACATCATGCTGATGTAAAGACTCACTAGAGCAAAATATGTGTCTCATTCTGCCATTGAAATCAAAAATGTTTGATTTGAATCATGGTAGCTAAAAACCACAGTGCCCAGTTGTTTAAGGAAATCCCTTGACCCTTTTTTAAAGTATGAAAATATGAATTTGTCAGCTATTTTGAAAAATGTGCATTTAAAATAGAATCAATGGGCCTTGGGCTGCCTGCCACAGATAGGGGGGAGGAGTCGAAAAGTGCAGAGATGGACTAACAAATTACTGATTTTGGTATTTTTCTGGGATTTATTGAACATAACAAAAATATGTATAACATATATGTATCCCTTAATTTATGATGCTCACTGCATTGAATAAGTACATTAAAATAAATTGAACAACAAAGTGTCCTCGTCACTCCTTATAATCCACAGAACTGAAGACCTCATACGGGCTCTTTCAAAGTCTTTTCATTGAAAACCTGGAACACAGAGTTCTGGGGGGGTTACCCAGAGTATCAAAGCCAATGACTCAGTCACACAAGTTGAGACTTGTATTTTTCAATATGGTGAGCACCAAATAAAAAAAAACATTCTCCCCCATTGTATTTGTGTGGCAGCAGAATCTCAAAGACAGATATCTCAAAACGTGGGCAGATAAACCAGAACGATCTGTGTGTCTAGATGTCACAAGCGGTTTGTGTAAACACATGGTTATATTATAATTAGAATGAATTACTGTCTTTGGCTGGTCGTGAAGGGGATAGAAAGTTATGAAAGGGATAGAAAGTATTGAAAAAGAAAGAAGGGGGAGAAATACATATTTTAATGTCATGAATAAAGTTCAATTTGATACACACGCAGCTGCTCAGAGCAGTGATGCATATGTAGTGCTGCTGACAGACAAGGACCACAAAGAGGCACTAATTCTGGAAAGATATACTCTGCATCGGGACTGAATAAAACACAGCAGACACGTTTTTACTTTCTCACATTAGAAGCAGAGGCTGCAGGGTTCAGGGCTCTGCCTCTGTACAACGACAGTCTTAATGCACTCCTCAAATAAACATTTCTCTGAGAACTGTGAAACTCCATTAATCATTAATTGGCTCAAACGTTCATTCAGACATTCATAATCGGCTGCCGAGCTGTTGTGAGAGGCCATGTGGGAGGATACAAGGCGCAGAGGCTTGGTGCCTCTGAAATATTGATCACACCTAAAAGAAGCCAGAAGTCTAACACAAGGCTGTATTTCACACCTGAGAGAGCCAGAGAGGGCTTCATCGAATGCACAGGAACAAAATGGCTGCCACCTCACTCTACTTAGTGCTACTGGAGGTAGGGTAATACTAGCGAGTCCATTAGCCAGTTGGTTAATGCAGAGGGGTGCCAGCTAACGTTAGCCTGGACTGAAGAGGAAGAGTCATTGCATTGTTAATACAAACACAAGCGGCCGCGTTGTCGGGGAAGGTAATGGCTTTGACTCCTGCTCGGGCTCAATGTCAAACTCTGAGCCTCGCTCTTTGATCCTCTGCCGCAGAATATGAATCGCGCAGGGTCAGCCTTATCAATTATTTACACCCGCTCTTTCTCTATTTCCTGTTTGTCCGCTCTTGTGGCTGTAACTTGCCCTGACACTAATGGCGGACGGCCTGGTGAAAACATTTATCAATGTTACCGCAGAGTCCTCTCCAGCTCCACACTATCACTTTCAGGCTTTTGGAACTTAGAGTACTGACACCGCACTGATCCTAATCATCACGACTATACTTTACTGCATGTCTTACTCGGCCGCATTCTCTCAGTAAAGCACTGTCCCTGAAATAACCTTTGATTGCTGCATCCTGTGCCGCCAATGAATCCGTACTTAATTTCATGAACTATGGACGAATAAACCTCCGTCAGTCCATCAGGAAGATGCACTCTGTCCTCTGACCTGGCCTTGTCAAGCACATCGTCCTCTACTGCATTGCTGTACAGCAATACAACAACAGTTTATTGTATAGTTTTCCTTAATATAGATCCGCTGTACTTATACTGTATACTGAAAATTACACCGCCCATCGACACACTTACCAGTTATGTTATTAATGCTTTTTGCTCTCATTCTAATTATTGTTATGTATTTCTCACTTGCCTTTCTAGCACAGCCTCAAGAGTGTGGCATTTCACTGCACACACCTATTATTGTTATTGAGCAGGTACATAGGACAAATAAAGCCCTTGAATATTAAATCCTCTAATACCAAATATTGACGTGTTTGAGAAATTTAGGTCTTTGATTTTATTTTACACTAAAATAATACATTTGATTTGCTAAAAATAAATAATTTTGCATTTGATCAGTGCAAACATTCAAGCTATAACTTAATTGTAATGGAAGTATTGACACAAATAACACTGCTGACAAAAAATATTACAACCAATACCTATCCATTTTTCACCTTTAGAATATATATACGTATATACATACATAATGATGTGCCTTCATAAAATACATAACCAGATGTTCTAACATGTTATCATTGACTGCCCAACTAAAGAATGTCTAGAACAGATCCATTCACAGGTACTGAGTGTTGCTCCATCTGTGTTTACAGCCAGATACACAGCTGAAGTATTTATAGTGCATACTGCATAATTACAGGCTTGCTAAATCATAGAAGCTTGGCGAGTCCCTCCGAGACAAATTTGTGATTTGTGATATTAGCTTTGCAAATAAAATTGAATTGAAAAGAATAACATAGAGTCAGTCCAGAACATGTCTGAAAGAGACTGAAAGGGAGAACTTTGTCTGCCTGACCTGCTGCCATGTGTACTTCATTTGCACATGACAATGGAGGGCCTTAAGCAAATGCAAAGAGCCTCAGTCGCCTGCGCACACACACACACACACACACACACACACACACACACACACACACACACACACACACACACACACACACACACGTCTGTATTAATGTTTTTGCAACAGCTGTAAGGTGCTGGGACTGACTCTTCAGTTTGATTGCATTTACTCAGTGAACATTGTGATTTGATTTGATATACTTTCTGTAGCTCTGCACCAGCAGCTTTGTCTGACCTCACACTGCACCATGATGGGCCACATGGTCCCCGAGCGCCAGGGGGCTCATTCAGGAAAAAAAATTAAAAAGTAGCCAATGAATGGGATTTGTACTAGATGGAATAATATGCTGTGAAAGTCCATTAGGGACTAGGCTAATGAAATTGAAACAGCTTGGTGATCAAATTAGAATCTGTTCAGCAGATATTTAATTTAATGTGCTGCTGAATTCGAGCACTTTCTATTTGGTAGCCCCAGAATGAAACCAGTGCACAATAAATCAAGCAGGGACACAATTCATCCTACATTCTCTTGTCCCCTCATTTATTTGAAATGTCTGTATTTGCACACAGCATACATGCTATTCCTGAAACAAAAGAGAGTAAAGTGTTTAGGTAAAAATACATTAAAGCCATAAAGCACCAGTGTACTGCACAGAAAAAAACAAAACAATCACAAAGCAACTTTCTTTTTGACCTTTCAGTGTGTTTACCCATAGAGAATACATTCAGTCACAATCACATGCATCGCTGCAGTTGCTTTGGAAAGAGCAAGCGGCAACCTCTGCTGCTGAAAAATAAAGACAAAAGCTGCAGTTCCTCAAATGGCCACTTGAGGCTGGCTCCAATAGCGAGTCAATCCCCATGGACCCCCGTGTTAAAATGACATGTTTACAGCCTGGTACAAAAAACGTTTTTGGTCTCTATAGCTGATAGATGTTCATGACAACTGCATGGGATGATGTCCTAAAGTCATGCATAATTAAGGGTGTGGCCTTTTTGAGTGACAAAGTCGTTAGGCTGTGCCGTCACTGCCAAGAGGTGTGACAGCCAGAGCCGCCCACTTTGAACAGCTCTTCAGAAACCGATGGGTGACGTCATGGAGACACAGTTCATATTGTGCACAGTCTATGGTAAAGAGTCACGGGGTGAACATATTTGAATAGGCACACCAAAGATTTGAGTTTGTTTGAAGAGCTGCCCTCTGTATTTGGCATGCTCTACTTACCATGTCTGGGCTAATATGCAAAGCACAACCACACTGAGAGAAAGGGAAAAAACATTCAACAGTAGCTATTTGAGAAAGCTGCTCATCATCCCAATTAACAAAATGGATAGTAACTATTAATAGAGGCAAATTCCAAATGGAGGGGGTTTCTAATACAATGGGATGGACAGAGTGGCTCTCTTGTCTTCTGTGTGGTAACCATAAACAGGTCTGTGAGCGTCGAGCAAAGCTTGGACCACAGTTCATTGACTGAGAAAAAGAGAGAGACGCTGCTTCTCTTCCATCTGTTTATGTACACATACTATTCTGGGCACGCAATTCCAGGCACAAGTAGACAGGCTGATGAATGTAAACACACACGAAGCACACGCACAGACACATAAAACACACACTCACACACACACACTCACACACACACACACACACAAACACACATGAAGCACACTCACACACACACACACACACGTACACAGACGGCTATTTAAAAACAATAGTTTTTTGTCATAGCCCTTGTTTGTCCAATGCTGTGTCCGCACGCTGCCTTAAAGTTAGAAGTCCTAACGCCCACGTGCCCGTGAACAGGTGTTGAAATGCTAACGCTAATGGCTGGATCTACAGCAGACCGTGTTCTTAGCCGGCTCGTGTCAGCTCTAGATTGTGGAGGGCGAAGTGAAGTAAAAGAGGAGAAGGGTGCTTGTTCCCCAGTCACAGGAGATGATGAGGCAGAAAAAGGGGCCAACACTGGGGCCAAAGCTAGTTAGATCAACCCGAAACACGCTGGTGGTCTGTTGCTAAGGGTAACCTGCCTGGGATCCAGACTCTACCCTCCACCTTGCCTGCTGAGGTGTCAGCGATGAAGGTAGAGGGAAAGGAATGAAAAGAGAGAGAGATGAAAGGATGAAAGTGGACATGTAGAGAGAAAAAGACACAAGAGAAGAGAGAGCTATGAGGGGAGAGAGGAGAGAGCTGCAGAAAGATGATTAACTGAGAACAGAGTGCATTAGGCACTCGCTCCAAAGCACTCTTCTGTTCTTCCATTTCTCTCTGTCTTTGATAGTCTACTCAAGAGGAGATTCATTTGGTTTTGATTTGAGATTCATTTAGTTTCAGATCTACCAAGTCTCGCTGTGATGATATCAATTGGTGGGTCGCTCCCTTCCGCTAAGCAGTGAAGACACAGATTGTTGCTGTTTAAATTTGCACCATTTGCAGTGTAATTGCTTCAACTGGCAGAGATTATCATTTGGTAAGAAGATACAGTGACTCTCCAGTTGCCATAAACACAGTTTTAATGGAGATATATTAGTGGGGCTCTTGAGATTTGAACGAAACAATACCTGTACGACAAGTTTGTGCTACTTGTACTTTTACTCCACTACATTATAGAGGGAAATATTGCATGTATCTGATCTGATGTAGTTGTAGGTGTAGTCACATTTCTGATTCATATTTTACATATTAACACATGATACATTTATAGAATTAGCATATGAAAGATTAAACCAGTGGTTCCCAACTTTTGTGGCCTGTGACCTTTTTTCTCTGCTTGTCATGTTCCAGATGTCTACGAGTTATTAGCAATACCAATATTTCCTTTCTAAATTTCTCAAATGTTTCATTCAAATATCTGTTCGGGGCACGAAGTCCAAAAAGATGAACAAATGTTTTTTCTTTCTTCCTGCCCCAAAAACTCTGTTACATATTCAGCTGGTGACCCTTTGAGGGTGCAGTAGGGACACCTGTAGTAGTTTAAACTAGCTGCACCTCAGCCAGCTACAACTGTCAAATTATACTGATGCATTGATGCATTAGTTTGAACTATCTATTATAATACTATATCAGTTACAATGGACCTTTTTTTGCAGAACCAGTTATTTTTCTGTCAATACCTTCAGTATATTTATCTAATTAATACTTGTGTACTTTTCCTTAAGTAAGATTTTGAATGCATAACTTTATTTGTAACACAGTATTTAAATTCATGTCGTGAAACTTTTGGTTGAAGTGAAAGGAAAGGACCTGAAAACGTCTTCCACTTCTTTCTTTTAATGTCAAGTGTGTGTCTTTACCGGAGCCCTCTTTGAGAACACGGCGCTGTGACCTCGGCCAGATATAATGTAATGTATGAATGAACACTTGAATGGGCATAATGCAGCAGCCAAGTCAAAACTCTCCTGCGGCGATGGCTCAGAAGCCACACTGGGCAACATATGCCATCTCTGCGTGCATGGCTGTCATGTCAGCTTGATACTGGTCAACAGTCCAAGTCTCACTTTGCATTTATTCATTTCCAATTCATGACCACATCGGGCACATTAGAGCTGTGTTAAATCAACCAGAACCACACCAAACTCCCTGGAATACATACAGAGAGATGATGAGCTCTGATGATTGATTAAAGATGTTTTTGAAGCAATTGTTTGACTGATGGTTGGGCTCTACCCTATGGAGCGATATTGCATTGAGGTAATCGGTGGGGGATGACTATATTGTATAAATGACAAAAGATGATTGTTTACAGGGAAAAGTAAAATTGGGGAATGGGTTACACCAGGGTTTTTGAGATAAGCCGAGCTATCAGACCCTCTGCTGCTAAGCAGCATGGGGTATCTCAGCAGCTGTCTCAATGTGTCACTGCCGTTTAGAGTTACTTTCATGTATGTCAGAGGGCACAGGGGGACGTAAACACAGCAAGAATGAACAAACAAATGAAACAGAAGTGATCAGGACATATAGGAGACAGAGAAAGGGGGGCATTGAAATGGAGAGATGAATAGCCAGCACCTAAAATGGCTGAATAAACGGGAGAAAATCTAGGTCGGTCTGTCTCTCCCACTTCAAGGAACGTTAAGGCAAGTGGCCTACTTCCTGAATGCTTAGGACACTTTCAGGGCCAGCTGTCATCAAACAGAGCCTCCCCTATATTTCTGTAGATTTTAAAACCACGTGGCCTGCCTGAAAAAGACCCTGGAGTATTATTTCTGAACAAAATAATAGTAACTTAGCATTCATGTCTACTTACATCCTCCCTGCATGCTTGTCCTTCCCTGTTAATTATTCTGCCAAATGATTTCCTCCTCGCTATATCGAAAAGGCATTATTTTTCATTAAATTAATTGGCCCAAAAGTAATAAAGCACGAGTAATTTTTTTCAGGGAATTTTGTTTTCCATAATATGAAACAGCTAAAAGATAAGTGCATATCAAAGGCTCAGTAGATAGCACTCATTGCTGCTCTCCCCTGTCCCGATGGACAGGGCTGCCTGCAGAGAGGAGCCATGAAATCTAGGTGATTGGAATGCGAGGAGAAGCCGATGTAATTACGAGAAAAGGCATTAATGTTAATCAGGGGCTCCAGATGATCGACTATGCCGACGTCTTCTTGCATGTTAGTAGCCGTGCATGCATGCTGATATGCGCTGCCTGTTGTAAGTATGTCAGAGTGCACGATCAAAGCAGCTGATGCGTTTATCTTCGTGCTTTATCTGTTACATTTATAATTGCCCGGGTGTGGAAGATTGTGATGGTTGCAGGCAAATGCAAGAGAGGCGTGTGAAGATGGGAGGGATGAGTGTGCACGTCCATGTATTTTCCGATATAGCAACAGTATGACATAGAAATATGGATGTAGATAGGTGTGTTGGCACACATATAGTATATATATACCTTTATCTTTTTCCATTCAGTGATAACTGCACACAGGTTCACAGAGGGCACGGAGCAGAGAGCCAGAGAAAGTGACAAATATATTGTCTATCTTGCGAGACAGTGGGAGGTTATTTTTAAATGTCACAGTGACTCTCAAGGTCTGTCCCAGGTCAGCGTGTGTCTCTGCTCCTCAACAAGACTGCAGGAGAGTCATTGCTGCGTCACACACACACACACACACACACACACACACACACACACACACACACACACACACACACACACACACACACACACACACACACACACACACACACACACACACACACACACACACAATTTTCCCTTGGCTAATGTCGAGCGAGCAAGCCGTACTCCAAAAGAATTAGGGGAGATAGAAAGCTTGTTCATGCATGGAATGTGGTGTGCATAATCTCGATGAAAAGCCCAAAAACAAACCAGTGATGAATTGTTCAGATGGCTACAGAGCCCTCCTTAAACACCTAAACAATCTTCAACAGAGCAACACTTCCTGCTGCTTCCTTCCCCATCTGTGTTCACCACAGTGGAGCGAACATTACTCTACTCAGGCTTTTATTTTCACCTCCCTGCACCACTAACAAAACCACACTCCATCTTCTTCTTCTTCTTTCACCAAAGCTGTATGGAAACAAGGTGCTGCCTCCTTCTCTGTGCCAGATGCTGTGGAGACTCTGGGCCAGGTGGCTGAAGAAGTACTCTAATCTTTTACAAGCTATCTAACAATAAAGCAAGGAATCTCTGTCTGTGGGTTTTTCGCATATCTCGAGAACCGTTCGTTTGATTTGACTTGACAGGTGTATTGCTGATGACAGAGGGTAGTGCTGTGTCGAATTTGGTGCAATTTGGACATGTGACAAGTTCAGTATTAAAGGAGCAGTGTGTAGGATTTAGTGGCATCTAGTGGTGAGGTTGCAGACTGCATCCAACTGAATACCCCTCCGTAAACCCCTCCCTTTCCAAGCATGTTGGAGAACTACAGTGGCCTTCAGGTAACGTATAAATGCCAAAGGCTCTCGCTAGAGCCAGTTTTTGGTTTGTGGGCTACTGTAGAAACATGGTGGTGCAACATGGCGGACACCATGAAGAGCACCCGCTCCTTATGTAGATATGAAGGGCTCATTCTAAGGCAATGAAAGTCACTTCTGGTTGTAAAAAGCCAAGATGGTGACGGCCAACATGCCAAACTGGAGGCTTCAAAACCGTAGTCTAGTTCAGTAAAATGTAGCATAAAATGGAATAATTCAAATAAAAACGGACATAATTACTTTCCACTACTGGTGCGTGTGATATTTCGGCCTCGCTATCGGGTGAGTTTATCTGTCAGAGGAGGCGTCCTTACACCACCGCCCCTGAAGGGAGATTAGACACACTGCACTGACTCTCTCTACCTCCATCTATCACTGTTTTTCCTCTCTCTCCATATCTGTAGCCCTGTCTGGTGCTCTTTCTCCCCATCACAATCCTTCTCTCTAGTCGTCCCTGTCACTGTCCTCTTTCTCATTCTCTCTACCTCTCCCACCCCTCTCCGCCCGCTATTTGCCAGTGTGCGCTCCACTGAGCCAGGACTGTGAACAGGTTACAGTAGTGGAGAGGGAAGGTCCACCAGGATCAGCCATGCGAGGCACAGATGGGCCTCCTTGTCCATTCACCCCGACTGTTGACACAGGTAATAGCATAAAAATGCACCATGTATCTCAATCCCCCCTTTCCGCTGAGATGGACAGTTAAGCTAGTGAAACAATGTCTGAGGATGCTTTGTATAATGTCTATATACATGGCTGACACTGTCAAAACATTTTTCATCATTCAATCATTTTTTTCTCAGTTGCTGATGACTTTTTTTAAGCTTCCTGCCAATAGCACTCTTCTTCAATAGCTTTGGCCATACATATCCATTCAGGAAATGTAAAACTAACACTTCAGGCAGTTAGACAATAATTGCAAAACCACACAGTATCCATACAGTAACTATAGAGTCTGTGGGCACAAGAAGCTCAAACAAACTAAAGCCAAAACACGGTTTAATCTCCTCCCTGCCAGCACTGCAAATGACATTTTTCATAGTGAATTTTATAATTAGAGTGTTATCCAACTTGTACCATTCCCCGAGTGGCAGCATTGGCACACAAGAGGAGAAGGTCCCTTAGAGGCTTTTCCGAGCAAAAGGCATATGTAATGAGTCACGAGGTCCCTCTTCGCTCCAAATGACATTAATTGCTGTCCAGGCAGAAGCCTGCTGGAAAACAGCCAACACATTATAACACACGTAACAGCTCTACTTTGTTTCTAAAATGTGTGCAATTGCATCATGTGTATGTCAAGAATGGCTATTTATCAAAGAACACGTGAGTCTTATCAGCAATAGAGAAAACATGATGAGTGCTGTATTTTCAAGTGAATGAGCTGGTTTAATCATGAAAGAAAAGAGATCTGCCTTTCATTTCTGGTCTTGGGTCAGTCTGGCATGTCTAGCAAGATGTGAATAAAGATAATGTGGGAAGAATGAATAAACCATACCTTCAGCCTTCAAACGCACGTAATCAAAGGGCTATATAATTCAGTGGTGGGGGGGAAGTGTGCTTTCACCCATGTTCATGGTCTTTACATCTGTCACCTTTGTGCTGACTCATACTGTCATGGCCGTGGGCTTAGATCTTCCAGAGGGCAGGACGGAGGGGAGGAAAGGACTGGTTTAAACACACAGCTATGACTATATTTACATGATGACCCCTGATCCTAATCTCACTCCACACAGAACAAAATGATTAACACCTTAAAAAGAACATTTTACTTTTATTCTCTAAAGTTAGATGATGTGTATTTTTTTGTAATACTCTCCAGCATTCCGGCATTTAGTACTTTTTAATTTAATCTTTAAACTTGCATTTCTATATGTGAGACTAAAAATGAAGGTGAAGAAGAGGCTGAGATATTGTGACTTTTATTTGCTAGAATGGGTCAAGCACCAAAACTATTGGATCCTACATTTCCTATAGTGCAAGCGATAATATCTTTTCATTTAGGTCCTGCTGTTTGTAACAGCAGGATTTCTGTTGGAAGTTTGAGATAACCCTGGTGATATCACGATGGCATCCTTTATTCGTTGATTATATTTTGTATCAATAATCTGAATCTGTAATGTAACTGAAGTTATTAAATAAACAAAGAAGAGTAAAGCATACAACATTTCCATCCCGTATTTGTTGAATGCAATACTAGCCTGCAATTGAAAACTGCATTCATGGACACATTTTATAGTTTTGCATGTTTAACTGACCTGCTGTGCCCTAACTAGTAGAACAATATGTTCACTTTACAATTAATTCGTTTTAAAATACACAGTCCATTTAAAGACTTTTCTTGAGAAGTTACAGTTACATATCAGTTCCTTTCTAACTAGAGGAAATGATAGGACCTGTAACGTAAAGCTTCTGTATTCTGCTGAGGAAGAACCAAAGTCAGACAAGAGACGTTACTTTGGAATAGCTCAAGGTGAGCACTCGACAGAAAACAATTGCCAGAATGCAGTGAGGATTGATTAAATATGATAGTTCAAAGAATAGGAGTATTCTTCCTTCCATTTGCCTTTGCCCCAACCTTAAAAGTCACCTCTTGCAAAAACTATGAACTAGACAGAAGGAAGTCAACACGTGAATACACACGTCTCAGAGTTAGACAAATAATGCCATCCAGATAAAAAGGTCATAACCCCATTGGTCCACTTGCGCCCAATAAGACCGGATTCTATCGATGGTCGTGGCCTCTTCGGAGCCAGCTTTAACCTTACAGGAGATAGGCTGTTCACATGCGTGTCTATGTGTGTGCCTGCTGGGGCACAAAAGGAGTGCTTTGCAGAACTGGAGCTCACACTAAAAATAGAAAATATGTTGGTTTTTTTCAACACTAGAGAGACAGAGGAAATGGCTGAGGGCAACGGAGGAGCAGAACAAGAGATGTGGAGATGGAAGACTTGCGTGTCATGTCCTTGGCCATCTGCCCCACTGCTGCCCAGAACGTTAGGGGATCAATACAACTTTGAGAAAGACTCCATAACCTTCAGTGATTCATTGCTTATAATAATCCTCTATAAGAGTCATCCAGTAGGAAATATCTTTTATCCCTATAGATTGGTTTTCTGATGATCCCAGCTTCATAAAAAAGTGATATAGTTTTCTTTGTCTCCTTGTCAATAGAGCTTTTCATGGTGAGAGTCAATAATGGGAAGATTAAGAAAATACTAACCCGCACTCGGTAAAATGCACAGGTACTCACTTTCACATTTTCAATCCATCTGTGAAGGAGCTTCACTCTCAAATTTAAACCCCCTC
Source organism: Anarhichas minor (assembly GCF_050575085.1). Classification (NCBI taxonomy): domain Eukaryota; kingdom Metazoa; phylum Chordata; class Actinopteri; order Perciformes; family Anarhichadidae; genus Anarhichas; species Anarhichas minor. The sequence continues at coordinate 20,823,206 of NW_027466582.1, forward strand.
TTTTTTTATCAGCAAGAGAGACACAGAGAGGAAAAAACAAATTCTTGCTGGCGCTTAATCCTCCATGAATACATTTGCAGTGTGTACATATGTGTATGTACCTGTGTGTTTGTGAGCCAGCCAATCTGCCACACCGTCATTGAAGGCTTAAGATTTTTTTTTGCTTTCTTTTCGCTAGATTTATTTTCTAATGTTGACGTTTATCATCCCCCCCCCCACACCGCCATGTCGATAATCCGAGAGAGTCAATTTGCTAAAATGTGAATCTCTTTCTTTTATTTGGTTTTATTCCCCCCACCTGTCTCTCCATGTCTCTCTTCCTATCTGTGTCTTTGTCCTGTGGCGGCTCAGGTGAGCGCAGAGGAGCGCTGAGTGGCTGTAATGGGTAAACGTAGAGATTTAGGAGTGTTTTTGGAGCCGAGATGGCACCGAGCCTTGTGTGTGAGACAAACCTCCATCGATTCAAAATCCATCTGATCTTTCATTAGGTGCTTGTCACAAGCTGTCCCGCACATCACCCAAGCACAGCATAGCGTCTGGAGCTGGGTGAATAGAGGAAATTATAAGATGGTGGCAGTGCTGACTGACGTCAGGTGCTTGGATCTCAGAGAGCATGTAGTGTAAATGCAGTTACTTCAAAAGTTCTATGTTGTTAGGACCAGTGTTGGGCAGTATACTTCCTCTTTACTGTTTCTATGCATTTTATATCTGTTGATAGCACCAACAGATCATCAGGGTGATCTCCATCTTCTCATTTATTCTAAGTGAATACAAATCTTTTCCAAAATGTCAGATTATTGATTCCAACTAAATTAATGATTTCTTAATAATTTGTTATCATGTGTGTACACATCCACAATATCCAATAATGTCATTTGTCTAATCTGTTTTAGCTGCGCTTCACTTCTGCTCTCTATTTGCTTTACAGTAACTCCAAAGCTAGCTAGCTAGCTAGCCAGTGGCCAGCTGGAAACTAGGTAGAGGTTTTGCTCAGAGTTGGAGGCTGTGTGAACCCAGTAGCTTCACTGTGAAGACTGCATGTGTGCCTGCAGTTTACAGTTATTTATACCTTGTTATTTACGGTCAGTTAATGGCTCCAAAATGTGTCACTTTATGTTGAATACAGACGATTCAACAAGTGTGTGCGGCAGATTTGACAGAGAAAAGTAATGCAACTCAACTGCAATTATATCTGCTGTCGAGTAAATAGTACATTACGTTAATGTTTTATTATGTCAAACACTGGTATTCTGAAATCTCTGATGACATAAAAAACAACTGGTTTAGTAGAGTAGAGTCCTGGATTTAAAATGGCCAGTCTGTCTGCACCTCTGTGAACATAACCTTGGCCTCTACCAGCAGCTTGAGTGGAGATATTTTTCGCACTGCAGCTGAATTCAAACAGACTGACCGATCAGCTACCAACGCCCAATCTAGCTGTTAGTATGAAAACAATAGTGCTGAGGCAGTGTAGCAGAGAGAGAGGGGGAGAGATAAGAAGGAGCGGGAGATAAGAAGGGGAAAGCTGGTAGCGGGTGGAGGGGAGGGCATCAGAGTGAGACAGAAAGGCAACACATAATTTGGAATTCACAGCCAATGTGCTGAGACCTATCTGAACCAAGTTTGTCTCTGATCCTTCTCTGAATTCTAAAATACCCACATCTCTCTCCCCAACTCCTTTCTTCCCACCTCCTCTTCATTCAGCCTCTTGTATTTGTTCTACTTTTGGATGTACACGATGCTCCACTCTCTGTCTCTTTCATCTTCTCCTCCTGTCTCTTCATCACTGTGAGAATGGGATTCATGTCCTACCATGAAGCTGTGAAAACACGAGCATCCCCCGGGGGGGTGTCTGTCAGAGAGCAAAGTAGGGAGAGGGAGGCGTTTGTTCTTCCTCATTGAATTTTTCATCTTAGTCCATGAAATATACATTCGCTGAGGCCGGGGCTAAGGCCAAGGACCACATGGCTACATTGTAATAATGTTGCTGTGTTTGTCTAACTTGAGCGCTTATTACTTTGCTGTTGCTCTACAGAAATGTGTGTGTGTGTGTGTGTGTGTGTGTGTGTGTGCGTGCGTGTGTGTGTGTGAGTGTGTGTATTTGTGTCAGAGGGTCTGCTACGTAAACTGTTCCCCCCCAAAGGGCCTTTGGTTGACATGGATGAGTGACAGGCAGATGTCCCTGAAGAGCCCTGGTATCAGGTTTGGAGAGTTAGTGCCAGTGTACCGTGGTGTGAGAATTTGTTGAAGGAGCCTGCGTATGTGTGTGTGTGTATGTGTGTGTGTGTTTCTATATGTACATGGCCGTAGTGAAGAGAGTGAGAGAATGAGTGAAAGTGTGGGTGGGTGTTTTGGGAGCCAGAGACGGAGAGCTAAAGAGGGTGAGAACTTGTGGTACACATGTTTTTGTGTATCCATGCATGCTCTGTTTGAGACAATACAAGACGCAAAGAGGCTTTCTGTGTAATGTGGATTTAAGTGCGTCTGTGGATCTCTTTTCTGTGTTTTCAGTTAAAGTGAAGGTGTCTGTTGAAGTAGTTAGTTATTAATGATCACAGGCACCAAACACTTCATCCTTAAAGTTACTACAAGGAGTTTTTAAACTAGTTATGAAACAAATTGAATACTGATGCCTCTATCTGACCTACTTCAGCAAACGAGAACATCAGTGAGACGATTTCTATGTAGTTATTACATTCTTTATAGTTTGGCAGAGAGTATACGTTAGCCTGTTAAAAGGGAAGCAGGAGGAGATTGTTGTGAAGATGTTTATATTATTTACATATTATTTTATGGTTATAGCTGAGACAGGAGGGCAGGATCAGCAAAGAGAAGGAGAAAAGAAATGTCAGAAGAACAAAACTAAGCTAAATAGGACAGTCGGCCCTCTTCCTCCTAGACTGGTGTGTAATATGTCTATTTAATTTAGTAAATACACTGTGAGACGTGGTTTTACATCAATTAATGAATTTACATTGACGGTAAGAACAAAGTTTCCTCGAATACAACAGAACCACGGTCTGGAGATGGTCCACTTTTGCAAAAATAACCACAGCAAAGAGATTTTCACTCAAGTTCTCCTTTGAAAAAGCAAGTGAAATTTACAGGGATGTTTTTTTCAGGAGTAGGCAGCACTAGTCAGAATCACAACCAGGCAAAGCAAACAACTGCCTCGAGGCCCCGAACCCTACAAGGGCCCTTTAAGTCCCAGTATCACTGAATGTCAGTTGGTTGCATTAAATCATGAATTAATTTGCACCACTAAAGTACAATATCAACTGCATTATTTATGCAGAATCTAGTTTTAGGACCCTTATCATCTTATTTCCTTCTGTGTTCATATGGCGCATGTTCCTCAACAAAGCAGCTAACTGACCAGGTAGTGTTACTCCATCATAGGTGCTACCAATGGATTGGTATGAGTCTTAATTAAGCAGATCAGCGTACTGGCTGTATGTATAATTCACTTCTTCCATAATTCATTCCATTGATTTTAGCTTACATAAAAATGATTCCAATATCCCTTTTTCACAGCAGACACTTTGACTTGTCATGGTAGGAAACAACCATGTGTTTCTGATAACATTACCGATGGATGTGGGCTGCTCAAGTGTCCCAGTGAGCCATGACAGTGTGACAGTGAGCCAGCATGCATGGAACTGAAGCAGCTACAAGAAATTTAGCCATGATTCATTTTATTATTCACACCCAGTGCTGTTCCTGCTGTAACATGTCAAAATATCTGCTGTGAAAGAAGTCTATGGTCGTTACCCTGAGTAATAGAATCGATATCGGGAGAATAAAAGTCCATCCTAATCGGCGTAGCCTACTGTTTGGTTCACTGGACATTAATACTATACCCTGCTGTGTGAACTGTACAACGTGCAAACTTGGAGGCAACATGGTAAACAAAATTCCCAGAGTTGAGGGTTAGGAGTGGGATGTTAAACAGCAAACGTGTTGCCCTGAGACTCCCCAGCAGGTTAATCCGGTCATGACCACACAAACATTTTGCCAACACCGACAGTGAGCACAAGAAGTTTAGTGTCCAATGTTTGTAAATGTGCCACAGCAACATTTAGATTAGCAATCTAATAAAATAGCATGAAATTGTACTAATTGTCAAGTAAATTCTGTATTGTCTGTAAAATAAAATTTGCCACAGCGAACACAACCTTAAAATCCCCAATAACAACAAACATGAATGATCCTTGATGATCTTCTAGGGCTTCAGAGCGTCTCATGGAAGTACCTGCTGTAGCATGTAAAGGTTTACCTCACACACATGCCCACTCACCATCTGGCAGCTAGCGTGGTAGTTGTGCTCAGCCTGCTGTGAAAAGTCATTATGTCAACAGAGTCACCCTCAGGGACGGTATGGTGCTAATAATCTGCTCTTACATATTGACCTCAAAGGAGGCAACCTGTGCTGGTGCCAATCACATTACTGATTTGATAAAGACAATTGAATCATTAGTTAAAATAAAAGCTGTAAGGTAAAACAATACAGTCTGTTGTATCACAGTGAAAATCTGAATATCAAAGCAATAGAGATAAAAATGACTCTCAGCTTCAGAGAAATACTTATTTATCAACAAAGTTATCATAATGCTGACTGCGTGTACTGCGTGCAACTAGTTGTGAAAACAGATGCGAGGTATATTTTCCCAGCTCTTTATTTCCGTGGGGGGAATCAAATGTGGGAGGTAAGGAAATACAAACTCAAATAAGAAGCTGTAATGTTATCAGAGGCCATGAGCCATAACCGCGATAATATCTATCTTTCCCTGCCGAGGTAGGGTAACTCGATAGAGGCAATACATTGCTGGTCATAAAGGCGCTGATACACACAGGTACACATCCAACATCTTATATTAGGTCTGTCAGAGGGTGAGGGAGGTAAAAGGGAGGAGGGGAGGTAGATGGGGAGAAAGACAATGTCAGACATAAACACATTCAGCTGATGGATGGATGTGAAGAGACAGGAATGAGTGAGGAACTGAATGAATTATGCATCTGCACTCCCTCATTAATACATTCAAATATACATGCATTAGTGTATGTATGCATGTAACATATGTAAGGGTGATGGGAAAAAAATGGATACAGCATGGTCTGCGCGATATAGCATTTACCATCCACAGCCATTCATCTCACTCCACATCTTGTGTCTGAGTGTCTGCACTTGGGTTTTCAATTATCCAGCAGCCGCACCTTTTCTGCCTGTGAATTAGCATGAGGGCAAAATTCAAGTGCTAATGGAAGTCTGTGTGCTGTCGCGCCTTTACCACATATGAGCCTGATTGGTTGCTGTTTGAACGATTTCTCATATCTCCAGGGATTGAGAGCGTCAGCGCATGTGTTTAACACGTGCCCCGTGAGATAAGATAAAAAGATGCACGTGTGTTTGGGAAAAGTTTTATGAAGAAACACAAACCATACAAACTTAAAGCTTTCTAACACCTTTCAAACAAAACTACAAATTCATATTAAATAATTTCTGTTAAATTTGAAAGGTTCAAAGCACACAAACAAGTAATAAACTAGCCTTTCCAACGAGAATGGTTTATAGTTCAAACAAAAAGCAGCTCAGTTTTAAGGAGCTTAATGTCATGTTATCCATAAACTGGCAACGGCAGTTTCCATCGTAATCACTTTGTATTTAAGTTAGCTGTTACAGAAATGTGCTGCGATACTTGCAGAGTCTTTATCTTGTCAGGTGTCTTGCAGTGATTTTCTCCCTTAATTGGAAACCGAAGGAGCTGCCAGACATGAAACGTGATGGGGCGTTGTCGTTTCACCCTCGCCTGACTCCAACTTGTTACCTACGACGTCTTCCACGGAAGTGAGTCTGGGTGGGCTCACTGGAGCCGCGATGGACCAGGCTTCAGCTCGCCCTCACCACACGCCGCTCTACTGCAGTGCTCAAACAATGTAAACAGCGTTACTGTTGTGTCCTCTAATCAAACCCAGGCCAGGACTTTGTTTGCATGTCACCCTCCTCTCTCTTTCTCTGACTCTGAATCCAACCTCTTACTGTAGATAGTAGACTAGGGCTTACAAGTACAGAATTCATAGAGGCTAATGTATATATCTGCTGCATCCATAATCTCTATCTTTTATTTACCTTCAGATTGTCCCAGCCCCTGGAGATTCAAATTGATGATACCACAAGGTTGTCTTTTAAAAGACATAGACAGTGCTGATTTTCCTTTAATATCCAGACAGTTTATGACAGAGGTGCAAAATGATCCTTTAATAAAATCAGCATATCTATCATTGTAATAAGGTTACGTCAATGTCTGTTAAGCAGTCTTGTCATGTCTTTTTGTGGCAAAAATGGGAGTTTTTCCACCCAAATGATGTAGTAGAGATGAAATTCTCTTTGTGTGTGTGTGTGTGTGAGTGTGTGCGTGTGTGTCTGTCTTGGGTAATCTTCACCTGCAATCCTGGTGACCGTATGAGTCATCTAGCTCACTGCTTAGTCATGATTTAAATGTACACACATATTTCTGACTCATCTTACGCTATGAAGTCACCTGTGACACAAACAGCTTTGATATATGTTCTCCACGCAGCTTTACGTTGTCTTACCATGACATACAGATTCGATTTTATTGTGTGCAACATAAAACACAAGTTGTCCCCATCTGTCTTACATTCAACATTAGAAATCACAAATCAAATGAACTCGAAAATGAAATACCAGCAATGGCAAAATGTCGTGCTCACCTCCGCACATTACCTAAAATTGCCCCTCAGATTTTTTTACCAAGCGTGCGGTTGTTCTTAGCAGTTAAAATGTAAACACTACAATCAGCATTTTAATTCATGATTGCCAAACAAGCCGTAAGCTAATCACAGAGAGGAGGGAGAGGAGATAATGAAGAAAGCAAAAGAAAAAAAGGGAGGGAGACTATGGAGGGAGTCAGTGATTAGGGTCTTACCTCAAAATGTCTATGTTTCTCTGAGCTCTGGCTGTTTCGGAAAATGCCATGTTCGCCCTTTTTTCTGTCAGAAAAAAACTGCAAACTACAGATACTTATGTCAAAGACAAAGTCAAGGTCAGTCAAAGATATTCATGATCTAATGAAGTTTCAAAAAAAGGTCTGTATGCAACTAAAACTATGCTTAAAACTGTTTTAAAATAAAACGTTGTTGCCTCGACCATGCCATATACTCAAAATCACAGTGCACTCTAGGGTGCCCTTCCAGTGAAGAAAATGTGATGAAGTGCCCTTTAGGGTGCCTTGACATTGAAAATGAGGCCTCTAGGGAGCTTTTCCAGTGGGAGAAAATTCTAAAGTGCCCTCTAAAGTGCCCTTCCAGTGGATTACATGTGGTGCAGGGCCCTCAAAAGTCCCTTTCTAGTGGAGAAAATGTAATGAAGCGCCCTCTAGGGTCCCCTTCCAATGGAGAAAACATAATGAAGTGCCATTTAGGGTTCCCTTCCAGTGGAGAAAACATAATGAAGTGCCCTTTAGGGTTCCCTTCCAATGGAGAAAACATAATGAAGTACCCTTTAGGGTTCCCTTCCAATGGAGAAAACATAATGAAGCGCCGTTTAGGGTTCCCTTCCAGTGGAGAAAACATAATGAAGTGCCCTCTAGGGTTCCCTTCCAGTGGAGAAAACATAATGAAGTGCCATTTAGGGTTCCCTTCCAGTGGAGAAAACATAATGAAGTGCCCTTTAGGGTTCCCTTCCAATAGAGAAAACATAATGAAGTGCCCTTTAGGGTTCCCTTCCAATAGAGAAAACATAATGAAGTGCCCTTTAGGGTTCTCTTCCAATAGAGAAAACATAATGAAGTGCCCTTTAGGGTTCTCTTCCAATAGAGAAAACATAATGAAGTGCCCTTTAGGGTTCTCTTCCAATAGAGAAAACATAATGAAATGCCCTCTAGGGTTCCCTTCCAATGGAGAAAACATAATGAAGCGCCGTTTAGGGTTCCCTTCCAGTGGAGAAAACATAATGAAGTGCCATTTAGGGTTCCCTTCCAGTGGAGAAAACATAATGAAGTGCCCTTTAGGGTTCCCTTCCAATAGAGAAAACATAATGAAGTGCCCTTTAGGGTTCCCTTCCAATAGAGAAAACATAATGAAGTGCCCTCTAGGATTCCCTTCCAATAGAGAAAACATAATGAAGTGCCCTTTAGGGTTCCCTTCCAGTGGAGAAAATGTGATCAAGTGCCTCCTACTTTCTGCATGCTGGTGCCCCACATTTCTGTCGTTCCTCCCCTTCAGACAGTCTGAGTCCGCCACTGCTCAATATGTTATAATGTGCCAATTGTATTTGGACTTAAGTGTGCTGATTCTCAAGTAGTGACCTAATAATTACAAAGGCATAGGTAATGGCCCTGGGCCTGATAAGATCTCTGGTTAGACATATATCAGGAATCGACAGGGGTAAACGTGTATAACCTTTTCTTCCAGATTCATTACAAAATGCAAAACGCTGACGGCGAAGACCTGACGTCTGTCATTAGGAGTTATTATCTAATGACATTTCACTGAAGTCTGAAATATCTGCTAATTTTGTTGCATTTTCTACCATACATAAATCTTGTACAGACAGCAAAGTTGTTTTAGCTGTGAATTCAATACCCATATTGTGGTAACCTTTTGAGAGATTCAATATTCCCATGACTAGAGAACCGGAGAGACAGTCTAATATGGGGCAAATGATAATGTGTTATCCAGAAGATAACAACAACAAACATTAGACGTGAGGTCAAGCAGTGGTGTATTTTCCTCAAGATGAAACCAAATCCACCAGCTAAATATTCACTCAAGGTCTAATTAATTATTTACTGCTCACCTGTGGCAATCTTTCTTTATTTGGTCTCTGTTCGATAGCAGTGTAATTGTGGGAAACATGGAGCCTAGGGAGTGTATTCTATAGTTTAAGGGTACAATCACCGTTAATATTTAATAAAACCTACTTGGTTTGTACACCCTTTGCTGCAAATAAATCATATGAAATATTAGCAGTGCAATGTTACCAATGCAGCACAAAAATCACCCACATGTTCCAAACATGCTGCTTCTCTAAATGAATTAGCAAAATCTCCAGTTGCGTTTTTTCTATTAATGAATTCATTAGCGCCATGAGACTGGAGGAATGAAGACATTCACCGCCCAACGACTCGCAGCCAAATCATGAGATATACCCTGCTTGGCTAGCTATGCTGTGATATCTTAAAAGCTTGAATTAAAAATGCATTCCTTTTCCTTCCTTTAGGGGTTCCTTCAATTACTCAGTCCGTTAGGGACCCAGAAAGGCGTTTCCCACATTGTACATATTTATCATCTTCTCTCAATCCACACCATCCCACTTCCTCTCTCACCTAACACATGCACACATTCACTTTTTCTCTCAATACTGTAAAGGCAGCTCAAAAGCGCTTGTTGTTGGCCCTCATCTTTGCAGAGCAGATGGCTGCTTTTCTGCACCACATGGCCAGCACTCAGGAGATGAGGGAAGCTCTTTAAGAAGAAAAATACTTTCAATCTGCATTAGCATGGCGTCAGCAGCAAACCCCCCCCCCCCCCCCGCCACCGCTGCCTCTACATCCCCTCCATCACACTGATTTGATGCTCTGCATTCATCGAGCTACTGTTGATGATTATTTAAATACTTAATGCTTATGTAAACGAGTCAAACACAAGGTCGTGAAGTGAGAGTATTAAGATGCCGCATGGATGCATGGACGACTGGCCAAGAATTCCAAGTCGCAGCCCCCCGTTTTCTCTCATGTTTCTTCAATGTGTGGGAACACCCTGCATATGTATGGAGAGCTGCATTCATTATTCATGCTGGGAGGCAGTTTGAATGTGGTGTAGAAGCAGGGATATTCTGGAAAGGGTTGGTGAGCAGAGACTTACAGCAGGGCAGTAAGTTATCTATCTTTTTTCCTTTATTGATCTGCACTGTTTGTATTATTCAGTTTGAGCATGATGGGCTGAATTTGGCCTGAAGACTGCAATGTGTAAACCTTATGGAATAATTCTCAGGTGTGTTCTCTATGTGTGTTGTTGTAATGCTGGAAACATATGACTGCTTATGGACAAAAAAACAAGCTTTTATTAATTGATAGGAGCTAAAATAAATATAAATCAGTTCATAATTAGCTTGGACCAGATGTTGAATAAATTACAATAAAGTCATGGCTGAACACAGGGTTTATGAATTACTGAGGTCCAGAAACGGAGGTACTACTACTTGTGTATGTATAAATATGTGCATTTCAAGAAGTTTGGGGTGATCATGCAACCAAGCTGTCATCTCTGGCCACTGTTTAACACAGCTAGATCGCACAGGAGCTATTGGTCAGATGATGTCTGTCTGGGGATGAATGTCATTGAACTACAAACAGTCCACTAGTTAAACTATGATACGATTATCCACTTCATTACATCACCACCTCCCCCCACAGACACAAACCCAAACAATGGCGGCGATCAGATGAACAAGTCAGTAATCTTGGTGTTGTATAATGTCTTTGAAGCACCACAGTCAAGCTATTATTGGTCAGAAAAATACCGAGGTCCGCACGGCCATAAGCAGAGTGTCTGTGTATTAACTGTTGTCATGACTACTTACGATGTGGAGCATGATGTAGTCACCCAGACGAGGGGCGCTGTCGATGCGGACGAGGATGCCGTCTTTGATGGTGGTGCTGAAGCCCACTGCCAGCCGGTCCGTCCGTGTGCTTGGCCTCTCATTATTGGGCCACGTGTATGTGATCAGACCCCCTCCTTTACCAAAGATATAGGTGGTGCCAGCTGTGGAAACACAGGAAGTAAAAAAAGGGCAGGAATTAGATGTACTCTAAGAGAAACAGAGGTAGATAACAAGAGAAAAGGGTCAAATCCAATTCTGTGATGTACAAACATTCTGTAACTAGACACTAGGGAGCAGAGTGTCTTTACCAACAACACACTTTTCTGACAAAACTAGATCCAAACCTCCATTAAGGCTAAATCTGCTGTAATTCCTTTACAGCTACTTTGCCACTGCTAAGAAATAATTGTGTCGAGTTGTATTTGAGGCTTTTAATTGTATTCAGCCACCACCACCTTTTGGGTAGAAGTCAGCAGCTCCCCTGGCTCCATCTATGACCTATCCAGCTCTTAAATATATAGCTTCTTTCCAGGGAATATTAGCCAGCACGGCCAGAACCGGATAAGTCTCCCAATCCTCATGTATTATATATGAGACCTGCAACCAAAGAACAAAGGCTGGCACAAGAAAGAAGAGATGGGGTGGGAAAAAAAAATTGAAGAACCTTCGTCTGGTTTGATTTGACAAATGCAGTGTGTCAAAAAAGGGGGTAGAGAAGCTCACCAGAATGAACGTTTCTGTTATTATATCAGCCACTATGCAGATTTGTGTCAGTGATTGGATCAAGCTTGGCCCTCAGACACAGAATCTGTGAAAGTTGTTTGTGGATTTCCTTTTTCTATCATCAGAAAAAAGGGAAAAGTTCCATTACGTGGTTGCAGGGTTGAATTCAATTCCAACTTCTGAATGTTCCCTAAGAATTAAAGCACTGAATCCTTGAGCCGCTTAGCCATCCCGTCCACATTTAGGCAAAGATAATCAAGATATCAAAGGCAACCTACAGCAGATATACTAGTGGGTGAATCAATATGAGAGACGAAACAGACTTGTGTGGCCTGAGGATAGTGGGAAGCGTTAGGCCCACCTGTCTGACAGGGAATTGCTAATGAAGTCTCTGTGCTTATGCATCAATGTATAATTATCATTTTTTTGTCTGCCACCACCATCCCTCTGCATCCCTTTCTTTCATCACCCTCTGCCTCCCCCCTGTCGTTCCTCTCTTTTCTGTTCATTGCCTCTGCAAGTCACCTGAACATCTGTTCGGCCTTGTGATGGGTGCCCAGCTGTCTCACTGTTTCCCTACGAAGTGGCCAACAATCTGCTCTGTGGTCCACAATACCCTGGAGACTGCAAGAACATATGGATGAGAGGGTGAAAGAGAGACGGGGAGAGTCTATCTGCAAATAGAGTGTCTCTATTTGCCTTCAGGCGCACAAACAGGTCTGCATTTTACACACCTCAGGTGCCGGCGCTGCAAAGCACCAGCTAAGGTCGTCTATGTGACATGAAAAATACCTAAACAAGTGGAGCATGGCGAGCCCGAACAACAGCTTCACTTCTTCTGACTAATAACCCTACATGGCATGGTTCAACACAGACGCCTCCCATTGAGATTTATTTTTCTTTCCTGAAGAGAAACAATAAAATCTCTCGATTGCTCTCAATGACATTGGAGCCATTGACGCTGATGTTTGCATCATGTATCACCTGCCTCAAATACTTAATTTCCTCTATGGCATCGCGTCTGGCTGACAACAATGACACAATGCCTGATAGCAGCCTGCAGCCAGGTTACACCGGATCTGCCCCGCTGTCTCAGTGCCTCAAAGTTTCTTGGTGCCAAAAGAGTTCGGGCAGTCTTGGGATCAGTTTCCCGGCAAACGAGCAAACTTCGCCTATATCATCTAACACACCCTCGTTTTTTTCTGGAGGGGATGACGATGATGAGCAGCAAAGACACAAGCACCCCGGGGAGCCAATTATCACATTGAGGAGATTTGCTTAGTGTTTCAGGCAGACAATGTTCAGCATGAAACGCACACAGGCAGCAGCACACGCACTGACTGAGGCACACACGCATACACAAGGCAGGCTGACGGAGGGACAAATGCACATTGTGAAATACAAATGTGTGCAAGCACGTGTGCAGACACACAAACACGATGTCTTCTCACATACAATCACACAAGTGGGCGATTATCTGCACAAGTACAGCGAACCCGAGATCGCCGAAATGTAGCACATTTGCCTACAAACCTGCTCGGCCCAGACAGCGCCGGCTGTACGGTCGGACAGAAAGGAAGTCCACTGCATATCAATTCATATATTCATTGTGGGCAAAGCTATCAAAGTGTGTCATCATTTCTGACATTCATCTGAAGACTTGAATGGAGAAAAAGAACTGCGTGGTTGGTTACCGACTGTGAGTGCTCGGCGGAAATCCCAAGGTCAAGAGTTTCATTTGAATAACTGCACTACAGAGCAAAAAGGCTTTTCCAGGCAAGAGGGCTTTTCCCCTCAAGTGTGGATGTAAGAAGCACCAACATAATTGAATTTCAGCGATTTTGCGAGGAGACTAATTAGATGGAAGAGGGTAAGCGATGGCATATTTAAACTTTTGTAGCCTATTTCAGCATGCCTCTTCTCACTTACTTGGACTAACACCTCATTTGGCATTCACCCAAAGCTGTTAATGAGCAATAGTCTTTTCAAGTTTTTTTTTGACTCGTATAAAAAATTTGCTACACCGAAAACAGAATGCAAAAAAAAAGGCTGGAACTTTTAATCATTGAAATAAAATAAATCAACACGTATTGCTCTCGCTGTTTTGACGTAGTGTTTACTCTACATTAGCAAGAAGATCTCGCATTAGTAGTTTGGCAAAAAGCTTTTAAAATGTGCATGTAATTAAAAGTGCCAGAGTGACAAAAAAAAAGAATAGCATTCATTAATTAGACAACCTTTAAAGATGGGGATCTCTGTAGCAGTGTGCCAAAGTAATGGACTTGTACACTTGGTAACAAAGACTTTGATACAGCATTAGCAATGTTTGTCCAGTCAAATTCATGAAACAAATGCGGTTACAAGGTAACGGTTAAAGCTGTCTAATTTGTTGTTTGCTTTTTGGATAATGTAAAAATCCTCTGACAAGTTTGCTGTTCTACTTCCTGTTCCCCTGTCTTTTCTTTCTTGTAATTACTGCAGACCTTTTAACGGCTCCCGTGGTCATTCTTCTGACTGCCATGCCAGCGAACAGCAGAAATGAAGCATCCTACATACATGCCTTTCACGGCTATGATGCCCTGGTGAAAAGCCAACTTCAGGGGAAATATCATCAAAGGAATCAAATCTACAAACAGATTACTGCACAAGATGTTATTTTGGTGGATCAGAGGGGACTTTCATCTCCATATGTGAATAATGCAATCTTGGCATGGCCAGTGGGTATTGGAGGGGGGCCATTTGAAATCTAATTGTAGCATATGAGTGGTCCATTTATTTGTCTGAAGGGAGATAGGAAACACTCTGAAAGTAATTATGAAAATGATTTTTCTTTGATTATTGTTAAAGGTGCTCCTCGATATCAATAATACGGTGGCAGTTAAGTGATCAGTCAGCATCTTGTTGCTCACACACCTGCACTCTGTTGGTACAAGAGAGAATCCTGGGCCTCGGCCATAACAGTGACTTGACATGACATTACAAACATATATCATATGTAGAATAATGTTATAATCTGTATATATTTAGACCATTCAATCAAATTGACAGCATTTGTCATAATACACAAGCTGCATCCTGGATCTTGTTAGCTGGTGAAGGAATTTGGCAAGCTAGCCAACGAACATATCCACTCAGATAGTATTTTGTTTGCAATAATATTGCGAACAACTCTCCAGTGTTGTGATTCATTGCATCTGCAGTGGGCCTCCGTTTAGAGACAAACTGTAGATGTGAGACGAGGTCAAAGCCTTGGCCACTATTTCGCAGAGGTCCCCCGAGGCGTGGGAGTGCAGACAGAAGGTCAGGACACCTGTCTGCAGGACAGAACTATGTCCTGTCCTTCAGGCCCCCACATGACATTACCCAACTAGAAAAAAAGAAGAAAAAAAAGAGGGAGGTATTTTCGCATAGAGTCAGAAATGAGGGAAGCTCACTAGTTTCAATAGAAAACAGTTTGAAGGCCTCTGCTGCAGCTCAGTGTACATTTAAACATTTACATCAAATATTTACAGGCATGTTAGCATGCTCTCCTCCCTCATCGTTCACATACACATTAATACTGCGCCAGGCAACGATGCTATCTATAAAAGGGCAACAGAGCAGCTGCCATGGGGCATGTCTGCTATAACCGGTAATTGGTTGCTTCACACCATGCGGTGATAAAACCCTCTGTTTAGAGGCAGCTGGTAGAAGACCTACAGTAAAAGTCTGTTACTGTCTGTCCAACTAAACAGGCTGCAGGGAGGCGGTGGTCAACACTTTTTTTTATTCTAGCAGAAGTTGGATGGGGTGTGTGTGTGCATGTACCTGTATGTGGATGTGTGCATGGGCAGCCATAAAGAAAAAGGCACTGCCAGCTACCCACGAGGCACAGAGCTGCAGTGGGTAAATGCTCTAAACTTGAACTCTATGTGTAAGTATGCATGCACACACACACACACACACACACACACACACACACACACACACACACACACACACACACACACACACACACACACACACACACACACACACACACTCCCTCTCCTTGGTGTGTGTCGTTTATGTGCTTTTATGTGTTTCCCCTTATTGTCTCTTGGGCTTTCCACAGCGCTGGCGCCCCGGGGGACGAGAAAGGAAGACAAACACGGTTTGATGTGGTCGAATTCTCTGCCATCGGAGAATGAGGAAAAGAAAGAGGAGGCTTAAAAAAAAACATCCTGAAAGTGAGATGCAAAATGAAATTGCCTCCTCAATCACGTTCAAAAGAACTGTTATCATTACAAGGCTTTAGCCTGCCGTGCATCATACATGGAGAATTGTTAGGCTTGCTGTCCTTCACACAACTACAATAAAGAATCATTGACAGAGGAATCAAATTGTGAGATACCGAGCTGTGTAATCACTGGGATTTATCTCCATTTTACTCTTATTATTTCATAATTCATATTTCCAACTGTTGCCTCTTCCCTCTGGGATAGTGAGGGACGAGGCTGATGATTGAATTATCTCTCTCTCTCTCTATGTCTCTCTCTCTGTCTCTCTCTCTCTGTCTCTCTGTGTCTCTATGTCTCTCTCTCTCTCTGTATGTCTGTCTATGTCTCTCTCTCTCTCTCTATGTCTCTCTGTGTCTCTCTCTCTCTGTATGTCTGTCTATGTCTCTCTGTCTCTCTCTATGTCTCTCTCTCTGTATCTCTGTCTATGTCTCTCTCTCTGTCTTGTCTCTCTCTCTCTCTCTCTCTCTCTCTCTCTCTCTCTCTCTCTCTCTCTCTCACACTGTAAAACACATACAGAACTGGGATTAAGACACAGTTGTTTATGGTTTCTTACCAATATTTTCCTTTAGCAAAATTGCTGAATTAAATACTAATAATTTCAGCCTAATTTATATGTATGAAATTATTTTGTATCAGGTATGATCATTTGAAAGGAATTTGATGGAATGCCAAATGTGGCAGGAAACTAGGCGATAACACACAACACAGTCTGATTATAGAAAGTGATCTCCCAGTCGACAGAGTGGACAGAGAATTGTATGGATTACACTACATTCTATGTCTGAGTCATATTGTAACTTTATGAGCCAGAACCCACGAGCAAATGCAACAAAGCGAGGCAGAGGCTCAGCTTCTGCTGCAGCTCAGGCTCCAAAGCAGCCAGAACGATAAAGTGGGAGCCGCTGGGCAGCAGATCCACTCGCTGGGAGTGAGCAGTCAAATACTACAGTGGTTGTACTTGTGCTACAGCTGCCCAACAACGCCTCTCTGTGAGACTTAGTGCTGACAGTTTTGTTGGAGTTGGTTGTGGGTGCCAGTGCAGAGGGAGTGCAGGTGACGGGAAACATGCAATGTCAACAGGCAGCACATGAACATACTGTACTGGTGTAAACATCTGGTGCTGAAAAATAAAGACAGAAGCTGCAGTTCCTCAAATGGCCACCTGAGGCTGGCTCCAATAGCAAGTTAATCCCCACAGAGCCCCATGTTAAAATACCCACCTTTACAGAAATGAACATGCTTACAGCCTGGTATAAGAGAAGTGCTTTTAATCTCTATAGCTGATTTCCCCCTTCATGACAGCTGTACGGGGATGACTGTTTATATAACTCACCCAATTAAAATTGTATTAAGGATTTCAGTTATGAATAATTAAGGGCGTGATCACTTTGACTGACAGGTGGGTACTGTCTCAGGTCTAGTTGTCTCCTCTGCTGCGTTAATCCGCCTCAGCTCCAACTCTTTGCCCATATTTGGATTAGCTGGGAGCTGAGTCAACACTACCAGGATGGAAACAGTTTGAGTCCCCCACAGAATTACATTGGCTCTTCAGAAACCATCACTAGGAGTGAGACAATGAGCATTGTCATTACTGATGAATCAATCTCTCAATTTATTGATAATTTGTTTAGTCTGTGAAAAGTCAATAAAGGCAAAAAAAATGCCCTTTTTTGGGAAAATGACTGGAACAATATGTCAACATATAATATCAGAAGCTTCAATTGATTTTACTGATCGACCGATCAACTAATCGTTGTAATAGTGTAACCCACGGAACATAGAAAAATACATGTGTTGTCATGTCTTACTTGTACTCAATTGTCAGGCCATTGTGTCTTCTTGCAACAAATTGTCTTTTAGGAAATAAAATCTTTCAATATTTCTGTTTGAGAAAGCTCAGCTCTCATCAGGTTAAGCAACACCGACTTATTAACTGTGTATTTGAATCAACCAGATATGTGATTCTTTAATTCAAATCTGTCACTCATGTGGTGAGTCTGTAGGTTCAGCACCAGTAGCGCTGGTACAGTATTGTATACAGTAAGACTCTTTAAAGCCTCTGCACACACACAGGTGTTTTCATTTATTCTGATTAATTAGCATTAATTAGAAATAGGGAATAACATGAGGACACCGAACTCGGTTCACTCCCTGCTAGTTTGTTGTGTTCCGTGGTTCATACCAAACCACCACTACTGTTGGGAACATAACATGTATCCATATTCCTGGGACTAACCTGGCTAATGAACAAGCCGACTGTTAAAGATCACCGTATGTCTTCCACAACAGTTCTTCCCTGTATCTTGAAATGAATGTGTGATGCATGTAATTGGATTGTGCTCAGAAACGCTTGAGGTGCGATGACTTCCAATGACGCAACACACGGCGAGATGGCTCAATCTAAAAAAAGGTTCCTTTCTTTTTTTTGTCACTGTTCACTGGTGGGGGACATACTTCCATGACGAACAGCTTGATTTGCCATCGTGTTGTGGAGGCAGAAGTGGGGAGATGTGGAGAGGGAGAGCAGGGGAGAGTGTTGGAAGAGTCACTTTTTGGGGGAGGAGAGAGAACGACATGGAGAACAGAGGAACACAGACAGAGAGAGAGTCAAGTAGCTTGAAGCGAGATATTTCTCTCGGAGCAACAGCAAAAGGCATTGGTTCCTTACTCAGATGGCATGTCAAATCCCCCTCAGATCGCTACAGAAGAGGAGGACGAAGGACTCACAGACACCCATTAACAAAGCAGTCATGTATCCTCACTTCAGCATCATGTAACACTGCAAAGGCACAAATGTGAGTACACAAGTGCAAAGACTCACACATGCACACACAGAGGGGAGAGCAGCAGAAGGTGAGCCATAACAACTCTCCCCTCATTACTGCAGAACTCGGATAGCGAGTCTCACTCTTCTCACAAGAGGATTTCAGAGGACGGGGGAGAGAGGGAGGGGGATGGAGAGGGGGGGATTTCAGCACTCCAGGCTACAAAGATGACCTGTCTGCTGACTTTAATGCTCTACGCTGCCAGCTGAAGAATTTTTAGAAAGGAGAGCGAGATGTTGCAGAGACATGACAGGAAAGAAGGTGCGAGGTAGGACAAGGATGCAGGGGAAGAGAGGAAGAGACAGGCCGACAGAGGTGGAGAAGAGTCAGCTTGAGACGGCATAAACACAAACAATATTTGGGACACTAAAGCTCTTTAAAATCTGACTGAATCCTGCTCCTTTCTACGGTGAAAATTAGCACTCTGTCAGCTCTAGTGTTGATGTTCACACTGCTCTCAGCGAAATTAGGACATGAGTGTCTCCTTCCCATCATTCATAATGCATGACACTCAATGTGTGTGAGGCATATCACTTCAGAGACAGGCCACACCAAACCCTGCTGAGGATTAGGTGAAGAAGATCTGCTAAAGAATAAGGGATTCCAAGATGGGTCCGAGTGGAAGCATCATTTATAATTGAATCTTCCCTAGAGGATAGCGCATTCTGTCTGCCTTTGCCAAGGCTTCATGGAGAGCCCAGCACTCCTCTCCTCCTCACTCTCTCTAAGTCTGTCTCCCTCTCCCCCGTCTCTCTTCAATAACTGAATAACACACACAAATACAACACAGAATCTCAGCCACTGATCTTATTCCAAGGCCTTTATGACTCAAACCCCAGTTGGTCACATTTACTCATTTTGAACTTTTTACAAACTTGCCTTTTTTGGTCCAAGGAGTGGTGAGAGATTAGATTGTACCAACACTGCATAACAAGATCGGTTGTTCTTTGTCCTTTACAAACAGTGATGACAAGAAATGTGGACATTGCGTCAGCTGCAAAGTCAAAAGGAACGGCACAAGCTTTATTCATCCAACTGTGGGTGAAATTGAAAGTCAACCAAGAGATCATAGAACATGAAGGATCCATTAAAAGGGAAGATGACAGAAAACACCCAGTGCCTACACATTTTTGGAGGCCAAACATTTCATGACGAACTTGTCTTTTTATTGTATTAATAAAGTAAATTGGGGGCTGAGGAGGGGTGTGGTTAAATTCCTTCATGGTCCCAGAATCTTATTTTATAATATTTACAGTGCAGGGCAAGTTAACGTGTTATTATCACGTTAACGCGTTAATTAATTAACGCCGACAATTATTTTATCGCTCGTTAACGCATTTTTTACATTTTTTACATTTTGAAAGTCCGTTGCTCACTGGCAGCGGTGGAGGAAGTCTTCTGCAGACTACGTTGATGCAGCGTGTGGGAGAAGTATAAACAAAAGCAAGACAAGCTAACGAATGCCACAGAGAAGTGGATATCTACACACTGCAGCCGGTTAGTGTTGTGGAAGATGTCGGTCTGAGGAACGTTCTCAAGGTGCGTTCGCGTCGCGTTTGGTGTGAACGCAGCTTTAGGATCGCAACGAATGACGGAACCTATGAGCCTCAAGACGCACCATCACAAGAAGAATACACGAGTTGTATTAAAGGAGAGGACGACTAAAGTGACGGCGTTACAACGTGCAGCAGCTGTTGCTCTCACTGGAGACTACTGGACATCGCTGGGTAACCGTCATCACCTCGGAGTTACAGCATTATTTGATGAACAGTAGAGCTGCATTCACATGCTCTGACTGTCATGAAGACAGAAGACAGACATCTTGATGAAACGTGCTGAAACATGTTATTCCTGTTGCACAGCAGTGGAACGTTTCACATACAGTCACACACTGAGCACAGATAGTGAAGAGATAGAACTGCTACTGTGTAAAGGGAATACTGCTGCTAACAAGAACCTGATGTGTTTAAAGTGTTTGCAAACCAAATGTTATTGCACTTTTGTTCATATAGCAGTACTTTTAAAATAAAAGTGCACAATAGACTACTTTTGAATTCATTATTGAACTTTGAGCATAACAAAGCTATTCTATAGAATAGAGTGTTGACATGTTTTGGCTGAATAAAGAGCACACTCTTCCAGTGAGGCCGATAGGGCAGCAGGGTTATTTTTCACAGGATGTCAACAAACCACAGCAGCAAATGGACTTTGCTAGTTGGGTTTGTTTTCCTAAAACTAGTTGTGTAAAGAATGTAATAAGTCAAGATGCACTGACTATCTGTCTCACTGGCAGCCACCTTTGCCACACCGGCATTCAGTTCCAATATTTCCAATATTTGCTTGATGGTGAATAGCTGTTGTTCATTTCAAGCACTCATGCTACAGACAGCTGGCTTTAACAGAAAGTGTGTGTGGGGAAGTGATAATGAAAGCAGCACTTCTGCATGTAGTCCACCCTCACACACACACATTGCAGTTTGAAATGGGAGCTGACAGCTACAAACAGAAAGTTACAAGCTGAAGGAGCGATGGAGCCTTACTCTGCCCTGTCAAATCATTCCTTCTTCTGACATGCCGGCTGTGTACTTCAATTACAGGTAGACTATATTTATAAGACAACTTGAGAGTCTCTCAGATGCCCACCTGCTTTTGAAGAGTATGGATTAGAGAGCTGGACGGACGGATGCTAAAAGGAATCAGCGTCTTGTATGAAGCGGGGCTAATCTTACCTTTGATAGCAACAACATCAAATAGAAAAGTACTTGAACCTAATAAGCTATACACGGTGATGGCTCTTCCTTTCAGGGGAAAACAAACAATGCAATCAAGATGACAATACAGATGTCTGTTTGTGAGATCAAAATCAAACTGTGAATAAACATGCCTGATGACATTTATTTGTTTGCTCTGTGCCTTTCTTTTGTCTGAATTTGATGATTGTCCTCTGATACACAGCTTCATTGTCTTCTCCAAAGCTAGACCACAGCTGCGGTTGGCATAGCAACCCCACATCATAGCCAGCAATGTCAGTGACAAACCTGATATAGTCTCCAACCCTACTTACATCAAACACCTTTACATCTCACTGATAAACTCACAAGCGGTTCTTCCCCACTAATGACAAAAATGAATACTTGAATGTGCGTTGCAGTGCACTTCCCGCGCCTCCTGCATGAAGGCAAATCACTGTCAAAATCCGAGAGCGCAAATCAAACAGCCGCGCGCGTATTTTACTTTGACGAGAGCTTTTACATCACTCCGCGAGCAAAATTCCCTCTCGCGCGAGCGTCTGTGTCAGAGTGATATCCGGTCTATTCAAAGACGAGGATTGTAACCAATTAGATGTAGCAATACAATGGAGACTGGGTCCGCCCACTTACTGTCAAAAAGAAAAACTACTTGCGAGCGAACAGGTTAAAGACTCGCGAGCGAATTTTGCTCGCGCGAGAGTGAATTTTGCTTGTGGAGTGATGTAAAAGCGCTCGTCAAAGTAAAATACACGCACGGCTGTTTGATTTGCGCGCACGTGGATCTCATTTGCGCTCTCGGATTTTGACAGTGATTTGCCTTCATACTCATGTACTCTTGCCATCGCATGCAAACAGAAAAACACACACACACACACACACACACACACACACACACACACACACACACACACACACACACACACACACAGAATGCAGGCTGCAATGAGCAACAGAAAAAAATAAAGTCAATCAAGTTCGTACTCTTCAGAAGTTTACTCCTTCAGAGCAAAGGGCTGAGATTCCACAGAAACATCTCAGGCAGCGCTCACTGTGGCCCTGCTTTTCTCACACCTCTCCACATTAAGCTGAGGCCTGCCATCAATGGAAACCTTGATGAAGTGATTGGTTTTGACGAGGTAGCTCTTATTTTAGTGACATGAAGTGCAACCTGGAAGTTCACAATTAGGTGCACCAGTCTCTTTTATGGGAGCAATCAGCACAGGGCAATGGTCATTAGTGGAATGCATCTCTCTTCAGCAGTGTGCACCCGGGAGCGCCTAGCGTAACCTAGCTGCCAGTCCTGCTGTATTATTTCAGGCAGCGGGAGGTGAGAGTTTTTATGTAAAGGTCTTTGACAAGTTGACTCTGAGTGACTGAGCTGAGGTTGGGCGATGGTAACAATAGGTAAGACTTCAGGTGCAAATCACTGAGGTCAGGTAATGTACAGTATAATAGTTTGAGTCTACGTACAGTAAAAACAGATTGGTGGCAAACTTTAGAAATTGAAGAAGTGAAGGGAGAATTATAACTAGGAGTGAAAGTTATGTCAACTGTACCCTTTGGCCTATGCAGTCACCAGTCAACTTTGGACTTAGGTGTCCCGTCACTTAATGAAGAAATATGTTTTGGAAAAGTGGTGTTCATCCATCCAGTAGAGCTCAGGAGACAGGTCAAATCGATGCCAGGGAGCATTACAGCCTTTCTGGACATGTATTGTGGCCTAACACTTGCTACGCCACATGCACAATTTCATACATACATTGTTTTGATTATTGGAGACCAGAGGTCGTTTATTTCGACAGTAATGGACTACTGCCCCCTTGTGGCCACTAGATCACACGCTATCGGATCACACATACTGTATGTTGGATTTTTTTCGATACTTTCACTTGAAACTGCAACATCAGAAACAACCTAAAGTAGGAAGTGGGAGATGGAAGCTAAATATCTCTACATACATAGAATACAGGAATACTAATTCACATGCATATTAGTCACTTTATTTATCCTTCTCCTGGTCTCAAAAACACACACACAAAGACACACCACTAGACAGATAGCACACTCGTTATCACTGCTACCGGGTTTCGATGTTGGAATGGTGCTCTGTTGTGCCGTTTTCCAATTCCCTCCGGCAGGTGGTTTGACTTCAGCCCTCTATTGAATGTGTCAAGCTTATAATTAATGCCCTCCTTCTCGTCAATTCACCTCCAGTCTCTCCTCTCCATTCTTCTCCTCTGCCCCCACCATTGACCATACCTTGACCGAGTCTTGCCGTTAGTTCTTTCCCCTGCTCCAAGGACATTGAGCCCAAGACACAACACAGCAGTGACTCAAGCCATGGGAGGAAAAATTGGTGGAGGAGCCACAATCCATCTCCTTTCAGTCATTTAGCCACAAAGCCGTGGAGAGGTCGGTCCTGCACCACCTGTTCTCTTATCTGTTTCCAATCCTTTATCAAAAGTGGGAGAATGGGCTTATGAGGGGGAGGAGGAGGGGAGAGGGATAGATTATTAAAAGGCCACTGCCACGCAGCCTATCTAGGAATAAACAAGAGGAGTAGAAATCGATGAGAGGGGGGAGGAAGGGACAGACGTGGGGCAAGGGGTTCTTCTTGAAAGCTGTAATTAACGGAATACTTAAACAGGAGTTATGGATTGGAGATAGGCAGGAGGGCGTTTACCAGTCTCACTGAGGACAAGACAAAGACACCAAGTGAGCGTGTGTTCCAGTTGATTGCGCACATCTGCATGTGAGCCTGGGAATATGAAGGGAGCTTGTGTGAAAGTGCGTTTGGATGTGTATGCTGATCAGCGGGCCAAGGCTAAGCTGAATCTGCCTGGGGTAAAGTTAAGAGGGCTCGGTGGAGTTTGGAGGGCAGCGGGATGGAACATGCTGGCCTCTTAGTCTGTCTTAGTGTCGGCCTAATTAAAGGCAAAGCCAAAAAAGCTCTCCATGTTGTTGCTGCGGTTTTCTTTGGCGAGCATGTAGCTGTGCTGAAACTAAAAGTGTGTCTTTGGATGTTCAAGTTTTTCAAAACCTTTACCTACATTTTGTTGTGTTCTTAAGTACTCTATGGTGAGTTTTCCCATCCTCGTATGGCCCTCGACTCTAATTTAATGTCTCACAATCCTCACAATGCCAGCATGTGAGTTTGGGTACAGCCTTCCTTGTTTTCAAGAACAGCTTTAAATTGATCACAGATTTATTAGATATCATGGCCCGAGGAAGGGGACGGTTCATATGTCATATTTGCAAAGACTCCTTCAGCAAACCTTTCCATAACTGTGGCTCCGGTATGCATTTAAAAATAATTATTTTTCCAACCTATTTCTTCAATAAACATAACGCAATGTACCCACTGCAGAAATGAATTAATCATATACTGTTATCGAGTGATAACAGTATATGATACTGTTAGGGTAGTGACCCCAAAGCTCTGAAACTCTACTCCATGTGTGTGTGTGTGTGTGTGTGGATTAGAGTGTGTAAGTGTGTGTCTACCTTTTTCTGCTGTGCAGATTTCAATTTAAGTGAGTAGGTGTATAACGCCAAGCTAAGCTGCCAAGTGTATCTTTCCCCTCTCACTCTCTCTTTTTCTACCCTCTCCCTCTTCTTATTCTCTCAATCTTTTAGTCACATACCTCAACCCCACCCATACCAAGCGGCCCCAGTTGCTGCCTTTGAAGATGTACTTAGCTGAACTGACGAGAAATTTAAAGCGAGCGACGGCGGCTTTCAACAGCTCATGAAAGGCAAAAGAAATCTGCCACTCTGTATGAGTCAAATGGATGGGGGAATTGTTGCAGTGGCATGGGTTGTGGGGACGAGGACTATCGGCAAAACCTCTGTACAAAGCTTACTTCAATCCCTCAGCCCGGGCTCGCACACACCGTGGCTCGTATGGAACGCATGAAAATGAGCAAAGAATGTCTCTGCCGGCAGAACC
This sequence comes from Anarhichas minor, assembly GCF_050575085.1. Classification (NCBI taxonomy): domain Eukaryota; kingdom Metazoa; phylum Chordata; class Actinopteri; order Perciformes; family Anarhichadidae; genus Anarhichas; species Anarhichas minor. The sequence goes on from NW_027466582.1 coordinate 20,848,336, forward strand.
CTTGAGCTACCTTTGACAAAACAGGAACCAAAAATGCATCATTCAAAAAATGTTTGCCATATTTTCATTCAACAGGTTTTTTCTCTTTCCTTGCCCTGGGACAGTACTTTGGCTCTTTTTTCGCCATCCGACACCAAATTGAGAAATGTATTGCACTGCCCTGGGGAGTCAAGCTCATTAAAACATATTACTGCTCCTGTCATACGGAGACCTATCTATAGGCACACAATCCATTTCTGTTAAACGGAAAAAAACTGTTTAAAATATGTTGCAGTCGAAAGGCAAGGTGGCAAGGCCCATTGTATAGTCTAGACATGAGCTCTTGTTTCATCAAAGGGAAGACATCAATCTGAAGGCTGAGCCAATAGGGCAACAGGTGCCACAGTCACACAGAGCCTATCAGGATCTGGCTTCAGTTTACTGCGGCGTTGCTTATGAATACTGATAGAGGATGTGTTTGACTGGGCCATGGGAGGCATGAATAGCATCACAGACTATGCAAGAAGAGCAATATATATATATTTGAACTCTCATGCTGTGGCTGCATGCATGTAGACACACATTACTTGTATTGCTTTGTATATAGAGGGCCGAGGTGCAACATTAATAGTCTCCTGTGTGGTGGTATGGACAAAAGGCATATGTATTACATACAGTGGTACGGCTGTTCACCTTCAGCTAACACAGAAGGCAGCAGGAGTAGAATAATAAAAATTTAATGTGATCTGCAACCAAACCATTTACTTCAAATATGAAAAAGGTAAGAAAACTACACTGCAGCTCTTTCAAGTCCATCATTTGTCCCCACCAGAACTCTGAATGCTAAATGGACTGTACTTGTATCGTTCTTTTCTAGTCTTCAGACCTCTCAAAGCTCTTTAACACTGCATGTCATCATTCACCCATTCACACCCACTGATGGCAGGGGCTACCATGCCAGGTGCAACCTGCCCATCAAGACTATCTGACATTTATACTACATTCACACACAGCTACGGGAGCAATTTGGGGTTAAGTGTCTTGCCCAAGGACACATCAACATGGACTAGCAGAGCCGGGGATCGAACCGCCAATCCTGATTGACGGACGACCCTGCTCAACCACTGAGCCACAGTCGCCCTGAGCACCGTGTACCAACACAGTAGGATATGAAACACAAATCCCCTCTCCTTCAGAATCTTCATCTACAGCTTTAACCGCCTGCATTCTTCTTCGCATTTCAAAATCCCCTCGTATCAAAGTCTTGTGCACAACCTGGCTACCCCCAGTTCCATTGCCTCACTTGACCCTGAGCTCCATCTAGGAGGGAGCGGATCCTCAGTGAGAGGTCTGAGGCTGATTCTAGGCATGACGGACTGAACTGCAGAAGAAGCAGCCTGAGGTGATTGTCAGATTGTGAAAGGCATTTCAAGGTAAGGCTCTGTGATCAGGCCACCAGTGCAAAGAGCACACAAAGAGGTCACCAGAGAAGCTATGGGCACTACTGCCCACCATGGAAGGCGACTAGTTTGTGCCGCTCAACTGTTATTTGTTTTTCTACTAATCATAGAGGTAGAACTCAGAGGATTATGGGACAGAAGGAGGCCAGACTGATCAGATTTGGGAATAGACTGACCGTTACCATACGCACAACACTCAAATTCCACTCAATATTTCCAAACACCCATGCAAAACATGGGTTACATATTCTGTTGGAAAAACCCGGATATGACAATTATGGAATTTTAAATGAAAGAGATGTCAAAGAAGTGAGCCGGGATAAAGGATAGGACTAGCAGGCATCTTTCTGCCATAACCGAGCATGTATACATCGACTCATCGAGCAATCCTGACATCAAACATTGAAAGAAAGTGAAAACACCAAAGTTCTCTCGGGGAGAACATTTTGCTCTGTCAAATTTCACATTACCTTGATCAATTTAAACTTTTATTTTGTTCCATCAAGTGCACCACAAGCACCCTGCCAGCCAGTACAATAGAAGTTCTTCAGACTGATGGCATTTCTATCGAGGCAGAGAGGCATTCACTGTTGGGAAAAAGGGATCTATCGTTGAGCGAGAGAAAGAAACAGGTTGAGTGGGTGAGTGCCAGTGACTTGGAACTATGTGTGTGCAGCTGTGCATGCATATACAGGTGCATTTGTGTTCATGCGTGCTGATGCACGTTTGCATATGCAGGCTGCAAGTATAAATTTCATCTGTAGACTCGTACTTATTCAGCTGGCTGTGGGTCCGTATGAAGTAGCCGCGGGCAAATATTTACATTACAGTATGCTGATTGCTTCACTAATGGTTGTTGCGGAGTGCTCTATTGTGGCGAGATGAAGGGGCTGGCGAGGCGAGATACGGGGTTCCAGCATAGTAACTAAGGGTGGCAGGAGTGAGACGGGTAGTGTTTGGAAATAAACTGTTAATGTGTCTGGCTGACGGGGAAAAAAACCTCAGAGAAATGGGAATCTATGAAGCTTCACATCCCATTACCCATCGCAATATTCTCTCACACAAATGCTCCCCACACAGGCCTCCTATGACTAACTGTCCTGCTCGTTCCGGCCAGCTGCGTTTCTATGTAAAAATGGGTGAAAAAGCTTTCTCATGGGGAGGAATTTGCACCGACATTACTGGTACAGAAAAACATCAGTTGAATACTAAATATCCCTATTTCATCCCATCAAGATTGCGGTTGTTCGAGCCTCTTCAGAATCTAATAAAAGATTCAGACAGTTATCTGAGCTTGCAAAACCAAGCGGGAAAGATTAGACTAACAAACAAACTCCAAAGAAAACTCTTCTCTCCCTTAACGTCGGTTTGTTTTTTATGAAGCATCCTTGCACAGAACATGATGGTAATCAGGCTTCATTGAAAATGAGGGACGCCACAATGCTTCTGAATATTTCTCTTTCTCTTTAACACATGCTGATTGTGCTATCAGATGGCCCTTAAGTATGTGTGTCTGGTTTTTGAGGGAGGAAGGAGGGCGGGAGAGCCAGGGAGCTTCATCTGCAGGAGCCATAGTGTAGTTCTGTAGCACTAAGGGTCCATTCTCATTATATGCTATCAGCGCTATCAGGTTTGGCTGCAAGGTATTTCACTTATCAGAAAGGAAGCCCAACAGGCTCCGGATCCTCCACCACCGGGAGGTGACGCAACCCCCCCCCCCCCCCCCCCCCCCAAAAAAAACATTTTATGTCTACAAACTGCATAAAGAAATCCTTTAAGCACTGGAATCCATTTAAAGCTTGTGAAAAGGTTACAAACGGATGTATTTACTGTGCTGGGGCTGCCCCGATGTGATCAATCGAGGCTTCTGTGCTAAGCCTGTGTCACCACCCTCAGGCCGAGTGGCCTTATATGGACGTTACTTCTACTAGAGACCTCAGACAGCCCAATCGGCTCATCTTGACACTTCTTGGCTTCGATTAATACCAGGATTATTCAGCCAGAACGAGTCAACAACACTCATATTTCTCTCGGAGACAGGGATAAATGGATCATTCTCACGCTGCCGATAAATCAATAAAACATTACGCTAATGTAAAAAGAGTTCCCACGAGAAAGGTGGCTCACCAACGTTGCTGTCTTGTTCTATTTGTCTTTTTCATCTTCCTCATTTTCACCAGGAGAAGAAGCGTCTGACAGGGGATGGGATGGAATAAAGCCATGAAAGGAGGAGAGATGTTTGCTATTTCATAGCAGCATTGCTGCGCTGTCGCCATTACCCAGGCACACCAGGAAGAAGGAAGGACCCACTAACGCACCCTTGGATGCAGAAATGAGCCTGAGCTTAGCCCTAGTGCTGACAGTGTATCAACTTGTACAAGCCTAAGAGAGCTATCTCCGAGTCCTGGCCAACGAGTTTGACTATTTCCTCACTTACAACCACTTACAGCAGTCACATTGAATCAATGCCTGTGGATAGTTTGATTGGGCCAACCTCCCCTCCCTCCCCAAAGTAAAGCCGGTGTCCTAATATAATTCCAGAGCACACTTTTTTCTTTGCGTTGCCTTCTACCTAACCACTTCTACTCTACTCTACGCTCTCTCTCTCTCTCTCTCTCTCTCTCTCTCTCTCTCTCGCTTCATTTTCTCTGTGCTGTGGCATTGAGGAGATCATTATTATGCCAGACATGATGGGGTGCTGTAGTTGAGTAGATGTCTTCCTGTGTGAGCATTGGTATGTATGTGCATGTACAAGCATATGTCCCTGAAGCTACAGCACACAAACAAGATAGGAGTGTGCTGGAGGAGGTGGTAGTCATGGTTTTGGACTCATAACTCCCTATCCAGCTTTTATTACCACTCATTGTCAATGCAAATGAGCACAGGTAAAGCTATCAATGCCACCTGGGCAGCGCAGAAGGGACAGCAGGCACTAACGAAACCCTGCATGACCTTGATAAAACAATTATGTAATGTATAAAAAAATAAACATTCCATTAATGATGGATCCCCCTCCTTTTGAGCTCTTTTTTGATTCTGTCTAAAAGTGCACACATACTGCAGATGGAGGTTTTGCTGTGTGGTTATTGCACCATTCCAGAGCATTGGTATTCTGTCGGAACTGGCTTTCTGGATGTCTGCGGCCACTCCAGGGAGGAGGAGGTGCAGAAGAGAAAGGGAGACTGGAGTCGACTGCATTAAAGTTTTGATGACGACAGTGAAATATTGCTGAGGCAGGAACCTCAAAAACAGATTTGGATATGAAAAGCAGTGGAGAGTACAGGTAGGGAGAGAGGGAGATACAAAGAGAGAGAGAGGGATCTCTAGGAGTTACAGAAGAGTAAAAAACACGTGACGGATAAAGAACCAACCAATCTTTAACACATTTCTCTCCAGTTGCTCTAATTCCCTGAGCAGGCTCCAATTCCCCCTCCAGCTACAACAGGCCACTATCTCCTACCTTTGTGTGTGTTGGACTGGCTCTCTGCCTAGACAATTATGTCATTGTGCTAGAGCCATCTCCCCGTCCCTGACCTTTACCGCCCAGCTCCCAACAGACCGCCCTACACTCCACCACTCTGTCTGAATGTCTGTCCCACTATCGCTCTTCGCTGGCCCACTAAAAAGAATTGAATGTGCTTTCTCTTTCCTTCACTTCATAGGAAAATGACACGGGATCCTCCTAAAACTTCTCTTCTCAATCTTCCATTGCTGGCCAAGGTTATGAATTATCTGTTGCATCACTCTGCGCTGTAGTGTACTATTCTGTCGCTGTGATCAAAGCTTAGCTGTGGATATATTCCCATTTTGTAGGTGAATTTCTAGGGTGAGGACCAAAATAAAATCATAATACAACTAGACCTGCCCATTACTTCCTGATGGCATACCTCAGCAGGGCACCACAATCCAATCAAACGGCAGATAATGAAAGCACGGAAGCAATTTAAAACATTGAGGGTCCTTCGAAAGCAAAAAGGCAGCGAATGAAGCCGATCACCCAATCCATACACCTTGCTCTTTGCCACCTCTTCTTGTCTCTCTCTTACTCTCTTTCCGTATATATTCCTATTTTTTTTGTCTGTTCTATCACTTTGTCTCTCCCACTGCAGGGCCAGATAATTAAAGCTCTTTGATGCTCTACCTCCCCAACTACTTCACAGGGATCGAGTTAATGGAAGTCACTGGCTTCAACCAGACCGTAGACTTTAAATTGAATGTCTCCACTCCATTTGATAGCTGTGGGAAGATAAAAGGGCAAAGTGATAGGCTCTTTGCTTCCTGTTCATAGAGCTCCAACTAGACAACACCAGACACTTTAATGGTCACCGATCTGTGTCATATTCATGACAAATTAATATCAGTTGAATGTTAGCGGGCCAATGACATGTGTAATTGTCTGAAGCGTGGCTACACGTGTGCGCATTGATGTGTGGGCACTGGTACACAGAGCACTGAGAGTGAAATGGCTCCTTTGAGATTTCATAGTTTGGGCAGGAAAAAGCATCTGTCTGCTCTCCTCTTTCCCCTAGCTCCAATCTCATCCAAATATTTCTGAAGATGCACGGCTGCCAACAGGAAAACCGAAAACCAAGAGAGCGGAGATGTCCTGGTGCCTCAAAGAGCGATGCACTTTGTGAGTCTGGCACTGTGGCAAACATGTTTGTGTGTTTTGCTACTTCCCATTTAGCTGTCTCCCTCCACTATGTGCCGTTATGAAAAGATCAAACTGTTGCTGTCTATTACAGTATACGTTCAATCCTCAGGAAGAACTGGGCAGGAATCACAAACGATAGGGAAGGATCTTCACGGCGCATTCGGTACATACCCTACATACACTCTTTTTTGTGTCACTATCGGAAACCGAAGGGGCTTGGCTGCGGTAAAGCATGTGGCTTGAGGTGGAAACACTGACACAAATAGAACCTCCCAACACACATATACACTCATCAATTTATTCACCCACTTCAGTAGTGTGTAGCATCAGAGTGGCAGGCAACCGACGCCTCACAGCTGATTAGCAAAGCTTGCTTCTGTTAGTGTGGGAAGTGTCCGGTGGAAAAATGTACTTGCCGTTTTCTTGAGAGCTGAATAGCTAATCAGCCTCTTATCTCTTTTTCAATTCTCTTTTTATTTTCTTGTGGTGTGTCGTGGTTTATGAGGAGCCCTCTGCAGGACCAGAAAAAATACCCTGGCTGTCGGTGTGTACAGGCTTGTTCTGCTGGAAAATACTCCTCAATAGACTGCATGACATAGTTTGCACTCATATTCCAAATCAATGTCACTACAATGATGTGGGTTAGGCCCACCCATTTTGCTTCTAGACTGCAGGATTATGTATTGTCTAAATAATACCTTATGCACAAAGGTCCTTCTGTCTCCTGATGCATGTGCAAGTGTTAAAAACGTTCTGCAGGGAAGGGGTGAATATGGCTATATATGAATATGTCGGTTTGTGTATAATGTTTTGTTATTTTTATATGGGTGCATCCATACTGCCGTGTGCGTATGGGTGGATGTGTATGCGGAGTGGCTTTGAAGTGGATCCATGCTGGGGTGCATTCCGCATGGTAGAAGAATTGCTCCTGGCGATACCACGGCCAGGCAGCACAGTGAAAACAGACACACGTAGGAAACACACTTACAACACACACGTGGACACACAGTTGGAGGCAGTCTGAGACAAAGGAGCGACAGTATTTCATCAGACAGGAGAGTGTGCTGCAAAGCACCATACCTGCCAGCTCCTATCTAGTCTGCAGCACGCTGGAAACCAGACCCAGAAGATTGGGCTGGTAAAAAAAGAAGAAGGATTTTTCATTTGGCCTGGCACGCACATGTCTCTGGTTCGACATCCTTTTACATTTTAAATGACTATAGCCATCAGTACCATTGATATGGGCTTGTTTCATTATCTGTAGCAATGGTGCCACAGTGATCTACTACTGACACACCGACATGCAAAAACTTCTGATTGTGATTCATAAGGTGATAAACAACCAGGTCATACCACATAAACGTCCTAACAGATTAGACATACTGTGGAGGACACACACACACACACACACACACACACACACACACACACACACACACACACACACACACACACACACACACACTCACTCAAACAAAGGTCAATAGCATAACACCAGGCAGGAATCTTGGTCATAATGTTGAGCCAAAGGTCTGAACTTTTACAAAGCGTGCTGGACAGAAGTCTTAACCCCTCAATAAAAAAAAACATCTGCTCACTGAATCATCATCCTGCACTCATCTCTTGGTTTGCACAGCGAGCCTCTTCACTTCATCAACAGCAGCCATGAGGATCAATACAGCACTCCAGTATTGATTCTGCATCCTGTGGTCAATGCCAACTCCAATAATCACCTCTGTTCACCCATCAATTATGGCTGTTCCACTGCTAAAGGATAGATAAGATGCTGTTTTTTGACCAAGAATCACTGGCCAGGACCAGTAACAACGACTAAATGGTTCCTAAAGAGAAAGATAATGAAGTTAGAGCATGTGTCTAATAATGACTGCATCATTGTGATTGCAGTTTCCAAAGCAAACCTGATGGGTGATGATGAAGGGCTACTTCTGATGGATGGTATGTTAAAGTACACAATGTGAAAAGGTGAGAATGTTCTGTGAAAGAGAAATGCTGCTTCAAAGGGGGCGTACAGGACCATATATCACAATCTGTAATTGTGTTGGAGGCAGGTTTGTTGAAGCACAGCAGCCTTCTACGCTAACAACATTAAGGTCAGCTACAAAATGTATTCAGTCAACAGTCTAAGTTATTCCAGCCTTAAACTCATAGGCACAAACACACACACATACATAAGCATGTGACATTTGAAACTTGTGACTGTTTTGCCTGGACTCGCACTGATATGTACACTATGGCATTGCAGTGGGGTGAATATCCGCTTCCCTTTCCTCTCCTCTAGTAGAGCCCGATAAGCTCTGCTCCGGCTTGGCCAGATAGACAGAACGGGGGCTGACTTTTTCCTTTTTTTCCTCTGCTGTGTGTCCTAGATGTCTGCTCACAGTGGCAGCACTGCGTTAATTCGCTCAGACGCTGTCACGAATGCGGCTCAACGTAGCCTGAGCCTGCAACTTGGCATGCGGGTAAAAAAGGAGGGAGAGAGCGCTTGGACGGAGCGCTAGAGAGAGAGAGAAAAGCAGAGATAAGAGAGAGAATTAGACAAGAGATAAAGGAACAGAAACAGCAGGATGGATAGACGAGGGATAGAGATAAAAAACAAACAGGAGCTATTTATGAAAACGAATGGCTCGGGATGTTGGTTTGAGGAATTAACGGTGACAAATCATGCGTGGGCATCAGTGTTAAATTCCATTCAGGCGACACGTGGCCCCATGCTCATGTCTATAGATCCTGGTAGAGTGACAGTGTATCAGGATAAGCCTGTCTCTCTCTGCTGCATTCAAAGATGTAATCTGTGCTGTATAGAGCCAATACTAAGGCCAGGTCCCTCCAACGGAGGAAAAGAAAGTGAAATAAACAGTGCTTCCTCTCCTTCAATCAGAGAAACACAATGCAGTAGCGATAGCTCGTTAGCTAGGCATTTAGGTTCCGCCTGGTTAATATAGATATCTATATCTAGATTTAATAACATCTAAAATATCGGCTTGCACACCTCATATATGTTTTTTGTTACAGTGTGTTATTAAAACTATACTACTTAGCAGGAATTAGCTTAAGTTCCATAAAATCATAAATACTTTAACTGTGTGGAAGCAGATCTTTATTTGAAACAAGCTGATAATAGCTTCCTTGCTTTGTTGGTATATTATATAATATTTTTGTAAGATGTGATCCTGTTTCTTGATTTCCTTCTGTTTTAGTTTGCTATAATACAAACACACAAGTTCCTGTTTTTACCCTTGTCCTTGATAAATTCACACATGTCCACACAGCACTCATCAGTCAACAACAGTAATATCATAATCATAGATCTTCTCAAACAGAAATACTGTTTTCATTCCATAATGATTTCCAATCTCAGTTCTTCGATTGCTGTTATTTTCTGCCAAATAACCTCGACACTTCCTCTAGAGATGTTTCACATTAAAAGCTCTGCAGCCGCCCAGAGGGCATACATCCCTGTCCTTCCTGGTTTTTAATGTGAAACATGTAAGTGATTGAAAAAAATGACAAAGCAATGTGAATTAAAACTTTGTTTCTCTTGAACAAAAAGAAACTAAGCAGCAGGTTGTGAGTATGACATGGCCATGTTGTATTACAGAAGAAATATGGTCATCTACATTATAAAGTATTTCATGTGATATATGTGTCAAGGTAATTCAGCATCATTTGAATACTAGCTTTTGTTTTGAGAATCCACGGCGGATTGATCGATAGAGAGATGGCCACATAGCGAGATAGAGATGCCTCCTGTTGGAAAACAAAATCTGCTTAGTTTACAGTCAGCGCTCATAAGGGCAGGCAGAGGTAAGAGTGCAATAAGGATCAAATGTGGTGGCTAGAGGACAGCCATGGAGAGGAGAAAATCAATTAGAGGGAGGAGAGGGGAGGGAGAGGAGGGAGAGGAGGGAGGCTTTGCATGGCTGTGTGATAGTATCATCAAGTTCACAGCACCAAGTGCGGAGTTGAGTGATTGTATGCGAGTGATGGACAAGAGGTGGAAGGTGGGAGACGGCTGACTCGTATTCTGGTGCAGATAGAGCAGTGTTGTGTGAGTTGACCTCACAAAAGACCTTTTTTTCTTGGCTGCACACTTCAACCTGAATCTCATAAGTAGATTCCAAGCACAAACATACACACGGACATATTAGGAACAGTCTGCTCTTTGCAGGAAAGGTAGCACGCGCACATCGGACACGTACAAACACAATATATGGGCCGCGATAATCTCTTCGCACACACGTACACACGTACGCACAGTCTGTAAGAGTCAGCATCTTCAGATAAAGAAGTAGATAATAGCTTGGCATGGTATCATTGCCGCGATTAATCCTTCGGCCTGCTTTTGAGCACTTGATAAATCAAATCAAGGAAACACCCACTCCCACCCACACATGCACGGATGCAGGCATGCATGGAGTAATGAGAGTCTAATCAATCTTAGTCAGGCGGGGCGGCTGCAGTTTCATCCTGCTAGCGAGGCTGAATTGCTCCTTGCACTCTTCATTTTGACAAATATGGGACTTATATTGTTTACATCCACCGTGCCCTGGGGGGCTTTTGGGATCCCTATGAATTATCCATATCCACTAAGTGCCCTGTAAAACAGGATAAATCACAGATTAAGGCTTTCTTTAAAGAAATCTCAACTGCTTATGTGAGACTGGAGTGAGGAGGAGCTCTGCCTACATCTCTCTTTCCCTCTTATATCTTCTCATGTTAATTTCACCAGTTTATTTCACACTCAGGACTGCAGCAAACATAAAAACATGTATTGCTTACTGTGAGAGTACATTGTATTGCTTATGATTCTAAGCTGTAAGGATAGTTGGAGAGAGGCGGCGGTTGTTCCAAAGAGGCAGCTCTCTGCACAATAAACAAGAGGTCAAGGAGCAGGCAGACAAACACTCGTGGCCCCTGACCCGCTCCTAAACCTGTGAGCCACCATGGCACAACATTGCCCTTTAGGGAGCGCAAACTAGTGTTGTGCACGGGATGTGTGTGCGGGGTGGAGAGCAGTGGGCCGGGAAGTGTGGTCAAAGGAGAAGAACTGTAGCATGTGTCAATGCAGGTGCGTGTCCTCTGACGTGTGACAGTTTTACACATTTGTTCCACGCATTTTAGACGAATTTAAAAAATGTTGGCAAAATAAAATGTGAATCAGTACCATTAAATATTTTAACGCCAAAAATAATTAAAAGGTTACATAATTAATAGAGCATCACTAACTGGTGTTGTTAATCAGCCAGTGTGGTGATTAAAGAGGGCCGACACCAACAGGCGTCTGTGGTTTTGTGCAGCTCCTAAGACTCTTCACTCTTTGTATTCTATAATGTTTGAGCTTTCCGTAAATAATACTTTGTCTACAACAGGATGAAGCTCAGGTGTTTATACCAATGTCAACATTTACTCAATAAAATCTTTTTCGTTATGCTCATTCAGCCGGTAAGAACTGTTACAGCAATATTTAAAGATTTTTATACCAATTTACTAATGACCAATAGCTGTCACTATGAGAATTCTTTGGTCTACAGTTTTCCGTCTGTATGCACAACCTTCAGTGGAAGAGAAGCAGGAGGAAAATGTTTTCTAAGGATTGTCTGAGCTCTGTGTTCCTGAGCACGAATCCAATGTTCTCCACAGCAGCACAAGCTGTGTGCCACTCATTCGAAACCAGGCAAGAAGGAATTCACAATGTCTGCTGTGTTCCCTGTGTGATGTGCGGACATGTTAAGTGTGTGTTTTATACAGGCTGTGCATGTCAGGGCACAACACATGCATGCCTGAGCGCCTTCATTGACCCGTCAGCCCGGCCGATCACTTCTCCCTACAGCTGTTCCTTCATCCGCTCTGTCAGAATTGGATCTGCCTGTCTCCCTCTCTTTCTGTGTGTCCACATCAGTGGTGCCAGCAAGATGATATCATGTTTCCGGCTGGCCAGCGAACCTCTTATCCAACCCTGGCTGTCTGTTTGCTGAGGGACTGCAGGAAGTCCCAACGCAATATCCACTCAGTGAGTCTGGGCAAGCCCATTAGCTACTCTAGCCTGGACTAGAGTGGGTTGAAGAGGCTACCCCAATCTTTCTTTCTCTGTCTGCCTCTCTGCTGTATCTCTCTTTCTTTCACGTTAACGCTCGCTCCATCTTCTTCTCACTTCATCTGCCCCCTCTCTGCTATCTCTTTCTCTCTACACAGCTCTCCATCCATCTCTTGCTTATTCACCCTTTATGTCACTATGCTTCGTTCCCCCTTCGCAATTTTTTCACTCCTTTCCGCCGTGATGAACCACAGTGAAAGAGAAATACTGCATTGGAAACCTGGCAGAGCAAGAGATATTTATCCAGTCCTTGCAGGGTGAGATGGAGGGGATTACAAATATTATATTTGCTTGGCTGTAAACACATTTATCAGGGGATGAATTATCTGCTGGTTGTGTGTGTGTCTGCAAAAACATGTTTGTCTAGACGCTCGGTCCCAGCTCTGGAGTGCTGTGCAATAACAAAAATCACCTTTGACATGGTGCTACTGTCTAAACTAGCAAACGCACACAGTGCTTTTACTACCATCTAAAGCTTTACGCATACAGATGAGGAGCAAACACAGGTTAATCACTACTGAGGTACACTCGTATTGAGAGGAAGTTATTCGTTCCGTTTCTTTTAAAATAATTAATTTTTACTACGGCAAACTCTGCCAATAAACTATTAAGACAGCCCATTAACCCTAAGGTGAATACCAAAATAGCTGACATTAAGAATAATTGTCCATAAAAGTGCTTCATTTTGCTGGCAACGGCACCAATAGCCTCTCTCCGAGAATCAAGAATCAATCACTGAAGTGCTAATTACTTGCCATTAGACACATCCTGGAGAGAGGCGTGGGTGTGAGGGAGGGTGGTCCTTTATGTCCTTTATGTACTGTATATGAATAATTCAGCTGGTCTCAAGGTCACAGCCTTCAGTGCAAACGTATCTTATAAAGTCCCAGTGGCTTCAATGAAGAGAACCAACCCGGCTGATCGACTGAGTCCTGAGGTGTTACGTGGTGAGCGTCCGATCCTGATGACCCCAGGGAGCTTTTCTCACGTTTGGGCTCCAGTTGTGATGGAGACTATAAGGAGCTCGGAGGGCCGGAGCAGCAACCCATCACTTCACCTGATGATGCCACAGTAGGTCCCATCTAACACCACTCATGACCTCCGCAGGAAAGCTCTGCTCCGTCTAATCTCTGGAGGTTCAGTCACTGTCTCCATGGAGACAGACGGGACTATAGAGGCACAGCCATTCAATGTAATTGGCTGTGAGATCAACAGTAGAACGAGGTAACTATTCTGCTACAGACACATTTGTGGAGGAATAGTAAAAACCCTTACAAAAAAAGGAAGTGAGTGAATTTGAAAAATGGCTGAATATTAAAAAATATATGAAAAGGAATTTAATATCCATTCAATTCCTGCTATAGGATTATTAATTTGCATCAAAGATGGGGCTACAATCAGTGGGGTTTTGTTCAAATGAATAATCATTTGATGGATAATTATTAGATGTGTTCAACTACTTCCTGTTGGAGCCATAGCCATAATTAGAAGAGCTAGAGCATAAATATAATTAATAAAGCAGGAGTCACCGAGTGAGGGGGAAAGCAAGCACCGAGTTTCTGCAGGATGAGTTTGCGAGGACAGACTTTCCTGCTTAATTTGCAGAGCAAGCAGATTTTGGGGGGAAAACACAGTGAAGCAAAGAGTTCTGGAGAGAAAAAAAGATGTTTATGTGTTGAGAAAGAAAAGAATTATGAGCAAAGAGAGAAAGTCAGGGAGAGAGAGGAGAGGGAGGTAAAAAGTGAGCTGAGCAAGCATACAAGAGAGATAAAGGTCAGGGTGAGAGGGAAGTGGAGGACAGGAGGCAATGCGATGTTACTGTCACCTCATTAACGTTTTCAACTTTGTTGTTTTCACTTTTGTTTTATTTTACTCTCTATGCTTCCACTCTCCTCTCCGTTCCTCTCTCCTTCATCCCTTTTGCTTCCTCTCTAGCAGTCTGAGAAACCCTGTCTTCTCCGAGATATAATGCCGAAGCTTGTGAGGGCAAGAAGAGGGGCAGAGACGGCAAAAACCTAAAACAACCACATAATTAAGACCCCAAAACAGCTCTTCCTATTGATTTGCTGCCCAGAGCACAGAAAGAGGGCGAGAAGTCGAGCGAGGAGGAGCAGGATGAAGAGGAAATGTTTCCAAATGAGATCCCAGTTTGCCGTCTCTTTTTCTGAGACGAAGAGGAGAACATAAAGTCTGCAGGAATCTCCTCTATCAGCCATCTTACTCCCTCGTTCCATGCTAGCCTTTTCATTTAATTCTGCACCCATTATGAATAGCCAGAGGGCGATATCATTTAAGTCTACCAGTGTGCTTTATAATGCCTGCACACACACACACACACACACACACACACACACACACACACACACACACACACACACACACCTCATCAAGGTAGACAGCAACACAAAGAGTACAATACTCCCAATTATTCATACATGTGCTACATGTTATTAGTTATTATGCAGCCACTGCACCTGGACCAATACATTTTACAGGAGACTGAGGGGTCAAATACATTTTTCATAACTTCAGCAGTAACAGCACAACCGTTCCACAAGCCACTGAACCCATGAGAAGGAAAAGCAACACTTGAATTTGCAGTTATGTCTTTGCCCTTGCCCCCTTGTATACTCTGGGGTAATGGTGACAATGTCACAGTTTACATATTCTAGTGGAAACATGTTCCACTGGTAGCTAAAGAGGTTTAGTGCAGTCACTTGTGACTAATACCTTTTGTTGTTTTTACTTTTGGTTTCAGTGGGAATATTAGTGGTCAAATTGGGAAAATAGAGAGGAAACTAATTGTAAATACATAAATGAGATGAAATGTGTTTAACATTATAGTTGCACTGATAAGAAGACGATGGTCCATTTTTTTAATCAAGCGTTTGCTTGACGTCTATTACCAGCCAACCAACCGTTCACGCGTGCTCTACGCTGGGCACCTACTACCACACAGACGCACAAAACCAACTTCAAGGTGAGGAGAACGGTCGCACATTGACATGTTCGAATGCTAACAATGCATCCAATAGAGATGTAGAGTGGTGCAGGACTGACTCCTAAAAGCTGAAAATAAGTCAGGATTGTTTCCCTTGTTCCCTCGTATCTAAGTCAATGTGTTATTTAATGGTTTTTTATTTTATTTATTTATTTATGTTTTTTGAATGTTTTTTTGGTTAGTTGCCTGAAATAAGGTTTGTGGTTAATGCAAGCTTAGAACATTTTAATGTTTTGTTTTGTGTATTTTGAAGCTCTGTTGTGTTTTAAACAAGGCGGTGGCTAACAAGTGGCCAGATGCTCCTATAGAGGTCGTCATGCTGAACTCATTTACTCACTCGTCCACCTTTACAGCCTCGTCGCAAACTATTCAAACTCAAACATTCCAACTTGTAGATTCACTCTCGATGTCACGCTGAAAGGAAAGGCGTGTGTTGAAGATGTAAGCGTACAAAATCAAAGTTGGAATCTTTGTGGTGGTGAGGTGAAGTCAAGCATCAGTGGTTTAGTTCCTTTATAGCCTAACGTTATCTTTTCATTTCTACTGATTGCATTCACGCTTCAAAAATCATAATAGTGGTGTTCATTAGTGAAGATTATCTTGCTGAACAAAACATGTAGGTATCATAAACGTTTGTTTGCCACAGAGTTCAGCATTAACCCTAAACCCAATGGAAGAATCCCTTTGTCTTTCTGTGGAGGGAACCAGTGTGATGCTAACTTCCTGGTTGGCCTACAACAATACATCCCTGCAGCACTCTGCTTCACTTTGGACTGACTGACAGACAAACATTGCCAATCATTCTGCTCGCATGACTAAACCAATGGGACAGAGAACATGGCTACATGAATAAGTCAACATGTTTCCAGTGCACATTACGGATGGTGAAGTAGTGCTCCCATCCAACAAGAGATACCTGAAGTGAGCGCATAATATATTTATAGAAATATTTACCACACCACAGTCTTTGAATACACTTTGATCCAAAGGCTTCAATAGACTCTTTTCAGCATCAGAATTTGTTCGCCTTCTTTTCAATTATTCTTCCAGCGGCGAGAAGAAGCTATTCTTCAGTGAAACTAGGAGCCAGTATACTGCAACTCTTCCCTCACACTGTGTCGAGGGCCCGAGGAAGAAAAACAGCAGACTCAAACTCAAAATTTCAATCCTTTGATAATTTGTGAGAGAAAAGAAGGATTTGACGCAGCCTGTATTCAAATGACAGAGCCGAAGCTTACCTCAAAGGGAAATATGACAGTATCTTTTGCCTCCCTCCATTTTAACCTTCTCTAGACTTATAGTACAGCACAGGTCCATTCTATGAGGAAGATGGCGTTGCCAAAGCCACTCTCTTCAAGGTGATCCCGCTTCAAACGACTGCCACACACACACACGCAGAGGCAAACGGCACACACACTCGGGCTTTTATTCTCCTTAAGTGCTAAGGGCAAAGCTTCAAAGCAGGTCAAACCACTCTCACAGTTGTTATTCAGTTGACTCATTCACTTTTAAACAATGTCTGCTCAATTTATAGCAAAGCAATGATGCTTTTACTATCACTCATAGTGCACCTTCTGTCTATGTATTCCATAATACATGAAGCACCATACACATGATCGGTTCGCCAAATAATACTTTTATGGTAATTCACATACACGTGTTTGTGATATATTGAGTAAATACTCCTTTGTGGGTGCTTGACATGACGCCACGTTATTCAGCATCGTCTTTACTGGCCATATATAATAGCAGAGATATATAGCTTAGTAACTTGTGAGCATCCTAACTTGACTTTGAGCTGCTACAGGGAACATGGAATATGCTGAATATTGTTTATGTCAAATCAGTTCAATTCATAAACACACAACCAAAAATACACATCCCTGAGCACATGCACTAATGCTGACTCTGATGATGAAATGGTGAAACCACCAGAGAATTTGGCGTGCGGTGTGTCAAGTCACACATCCAACATCTTCAAACATCTAGAAATGCTCTGATGAAATAAAACCTATGCAGGAACTTAACACACAGCTCTTATTCTCAGAACAACTAATGAAATACTGCCTATTGAGAACGTGTTGGTGAAAGATAAATACAAAAAAATACAAACATAAATTGGTATTAAATATTCATGCCCACAGCGGCCTGAACACACTCCCTTATTTATGAATACCTCGCTCTGTTTTGCCCTAACAGAAAGGATCATTCCTAGTCAGTGCCTCTAATTAAGAGTTTACATACGCAGAGAGTGTAAGTCCCAAATGTGTGGTGTGTGTGTGTGTGTGTGTGTGTGAAGTTATACATGAAGTATGTACGCATGTATCATGCAGCCATGTGTTGAGGTGTGTGTGCACACATACTGTGGAAGCGTGCATTAGCACGTTGTGTCTGCAGGTTTCCTTCCAAGGTCTCCTCTGAATCTGTAATTGCACTCACGCCAAAAGCCAGGGTCAGTCTGTAGCTGCTGAATTGGTAATGAGCAACACACACACACACACACACACGTGTATACACAATAACAAGCCTTCTAATCTCCTGATTCTATCCTCGCTCCCATCTCGCCACACTCTGCATGCAGAGTTACAGAGAAGTCCACCAGACCAATCAGAAGTAACTAATACACCGTTCTAGAGCTTGTGAGGCAAGCTTCTGGGGCTTGTGAGGATTCTGTATTGTAAACAAGAAGCTATTGTATCAACCAACCAGATTCAAGATTAGTTTTGAAAAAACATTTGAAATGAATACAAATGTTTTATGTGTAGCAAGCAGGATAAACACCACACTAGTATAAATGAAAGAAAGTAAAGTAAAGAAGCAGAAACGTGATCAATCAGCATATTGCTTTCTGATACACAGGAGCATGCATCATACCTATGGCCTGTTAAATGACTCCCACACTTTGTATGGTTTGCACATTCCACATCAGTAATGCAGATCCTCCCTCTCCCTCTCTGCCTGTCAGGCTCATCTGCTCCAAAAGCCCTCAATGTGCTGAAAATGAGCCCTCCATGTGTTAAAAGGAGTCAAGCATAGACCTGGCTCAAATGTATTTTACAAACAGATTGGATCCCCCCGCAGGGATTGATTGATCTACGGCGACACAAAGCCACGGACTGGATCGTCCCAAATGCCGCGAGTGCAGAATAAAGCTCCTTGGATTTTTATTCC
This sequence comes from Anarhichas minor, assembly GCF_050575085.1. NCBI lineage: Eukaryota > Metazoa > Chordata > Actinopteri > Perciformes > Anarhichadidae > Anarhichas > Anarhichas minor. The sequence continues at coordinate 20,866,716 of NW_027466582.1, forward strand.
TCGGGCATCTTCTGCATTATGTTATCATTCAAACATTATAACCAAGAAGTATTGAAATGATAAGACAGCTTCTGAAATGACCCTTGGTTTCCACACACGTTTTGTTGATAATTCCTTTTTCTTAGAAATCATTTTGCTGCCACTTGTCATCATATTGACATGACGAATAGACTAAATAAATGTGTTTCGAGTAGGATTGGTACAGACGGTGGTAAGTAAATCAGTGTCATTTGCTCTAATTTAAAATATATGACATTAATTACAGAGGTCAGCAAGTTATTCATCCCGTCTTCACGACATGCTTCTACAGTAACCGTCTACTCTGTATTTATAGCCATTCACCGAAGGACAAGTCATTACAAAACTGCAGCAAAAGATGTTTTCACTCTTAAAGTAAGCGTCATTACTTAGGGAAGCCATGGTGATACAAAAGCTGTGAAAATCATTTACTCTGTACTGTAAGAGAAATGAAAGATCCTTCTCTTGGTGTCCGTGCAGCAGATAATGGTGCAGATAGATCAGATGAAGTGCCTATGAAGCAAAAGTCAATACTCAGAAGGCATTTGAGCACCAGTGCTAATTCCTCCTCCTGGATGTGTACATTCAGTTACTGTTAGAAGAGAACAGATGCACAGAATCCTTCATGGACATTTAAACAGGGCTGTTCAATTTGTTAAACTTCTAAATGCCAAATGCCACAGTGCACATTGTCTTACAGAGCCCTGACATGAGTAAAGATGAATCCCTTGACAAAAGTGGGGATTGGTACCACACTTGTTAAAAGATGAGGAGAAGTGTCCTCCATTCTCACTCTCTATCAATCATCAATTAGAGGAGCATTAAACCAGGTGGGATCGGGGTAATTCAGAGTCGCCGCTCACTCCTCAGCTGATAGAGTCACTGTGGGAGTTTTGCTTGTCACTGCCTTTCACTGACAATTAAACGTATAATCTCATAAACCATATACAGTTCCATGATGCACAGCTGCTGTCAACTATCATTATCTCTTGGTGCTGTGGTGTAAGGCAGAGAGAGAGAGAGAAAGACAAAGACAGAGGGGCAGTGGGGGGGGGGGGGGGGGGGGAGGAAATAAGCGAGTCAGATATAGAGAAAAGATGATAGAGTTGGCTGGAGATGGCTCCTTTTCTCTCTGATCATTCATAATGATAAATGGAAAGCCCGAGCGGAGGGTTAGAGAGGTGGTGACAGGACTCACCGTGGCCGGCTCGTAGGGAGGCCGGGGAGCGGTATATGGACACAGGTGGCTGGTGATGCCGGGGCCCCTGAGGGTGATCGGGCCGAGGCAGGGCAGGGGGCAGGGGGGCTCCGGGGGTAGGGGACAGGAGATTGAGGTCTGAGGATGAGGAGGAGCCCCAGGCAGAGCCCAGCACCATCCATCCCAGTTCCAGAAGCAACATCCAGAACAACTGGCCCTCCTGAGGCTTTCCTTTGGGGAGCATGGCTCACGCCCCCCTACCCTACTGGATGTTTAAAAGAGAGTAAAGCAGATGTGCTAGGATCTCAGAAAGAGTGACCTTCCCGTAGCCAGGATACAGCGGCAAACTCCATAGCAGAGAGAAATCAACAAGCTCCTTGTTAATGTAGGATCCAACAGTTCCCTCCAAACAAAATGCAGCTCGGGCTCGTCTCTCGGGCTCGTCTCTCAGACTCCTCTCGTCAAGAAGGCAGCAGATCTCCTGCTGTTCTTCGTTTGCTCGCTGGCTCTTTGAACCAGAATCCAATATGTCTTTACTTTCTGTCCTCGGCAGGATCGCCCTGTGGCTGCTCCTTTGATGACCACGTAGCGTGCTCGTGTATGTGTGCGCACGAGCAGCCCGGGAGTTTGTGCATGCACGCTTTCGCAGGCGACACCTGGAATGTGTCCCCGTGCACCCTTCTTCACCTGCAGGCGCAGCGTGAGTGACAGGAGGGGGAACAACCTGCGCTGCAGCCTTCCGCCCAGTCGCTCCGCTTCGTTCTGCTCTGAACAGCTCCGCTCTGTCAAGCCACAGATAATACACAGCCTCAGCTATGAGACGGAGGACGAGGGAGAGATGGAGGGAGAGACGGGGGAGGGAGAGACAGAGACAGAGAGACGAGGCTCTCCACACACTCCGGCACGGACAAACTATCAGCTATCTGTGTCTCTCTCTCGTCTCGGCAGAAACACACTCCCTTCTCCCTCACTGTTTGGCTTCAGAATCCAGACTTGTACTTTCTCTTGGTCTTCAAGTTTAGATCCAATAATTGTCAGACTTTTTTTTCCTCTTTCTCCAGCTCTTTCTTCTTTTCTTTGCATATGTCCCTGGAGAAGTGAAGTGGCCTGGCTTGTTAACCCAAGGAGACCCAGACTGATAGTTCTTTGTATTACTCCACAGGAGAAAGAGACAGATTTGCAGACAGATAAAGAGAGAAAGAGAAAAACCAGGGAGAAATAAGAGGAGGAGAAAATGAGAAACTGCTGGGAGGGAGCGAGATGGATGGGTGGGGAGGGGTTGGTGTGAGCAAGGAGAGGAGAATGGGAGAGAGAGAGAACGGTGGAGAGAGAGAGAGAGAAAGAAGAGAGGATGAGAGCGGGCTTAGGTGAAACTAAGCGAAGATGATGGGACGGAGGAAGGGAGGCAGAGGAGGGGAGGGGAAGGAGGAGGGGAGAAGCGGCAAGTGGGCCAGCCTATGCAAATCCTCGCTGAGCGGCGAGCAAATCAGGGAGGCAGGCAGCCACTGCAGAGGAGTGGGCTGCCTTTAGTCACAGGGAGAGAAGATGTGAGGGAGGGAGGAGAGGAGAGGGTGAGGGAATGAACAGCAGAGAGGAAGAGGAAAAATGAGAGAGCGAGGGTAAAAATTGAAAGGAATGTATAAATGCAGTGCTACAACGCTGTCTGGTATTCCTGGCATCACATTTTCCAAACTAGCTTGGGGGTAAGGTGGTGTCATTTTCTCTGCAACAGCATGTTACCTCTCCCTCTGTGTTTTGATGGTTCTGAAAGCTTATTGAAGCCAAACCACTGAACTACAAAAAGAAAGAAAGAAATAAAAAACAGAGCATGTGTAATGCACACGGCAACAGATTTACTGAATTTCAAAAGGGTGGAATCTCTCTCCGTCAAACAGAAAGGACCGAGAAGAAAGCTCGTCGCTGTTCTCTCAATCTGTGAGTTTTCTGAAGGGGGAGTTGTCTGCAGGCCGTGGGAGAAGTAAACACTCAAAGTCAAATTTCTTTTTAATCATGTTGCTTTCTCAGAACATAATTTGATTTGACACGAGTGTGCAGCGTTTGGCTGCTGACCTTCTGGATCAGCCATGAGATATTCCAGAATGACAAGAGGAATTCATGTACAGAGAGTGGTAATAACGCCATTGTGCTGTAAGTGAGGCAAAACTTCTCAAACGCATGACTCATTGTTGGCTTTGAGGAGGCACTGTGTGCACAGCCACTTCACAGCTCCAGCTTTACTCTGTTTCTTTGCATTTGTCAAGATGTCCCTTCCTATTTTCCATTAAGGACGAGTCCTTATCAGAGACACCCGGGGGCGTAATTATTGCACTGCTTGTTGTGAGCACAGAACACACAGATAATGTTTCATGGGCAAATGAACGACAGAGGAGAGAGGACATTCTGACAGCCATTGATCCATGTGAAAAGCAAGCAGCGGTTGGGATCAGAATATATTAATGCCATAGAATAAATATCACGACTAAAATAGAAGTGTGGTGGTAATATCTATATTACTACTCATACTACTAAGAATGACACTCACAAACAATTGCACTTTCCTCTATGGTACAGCATATGAAGAGTTTTGTTGGATACTTCTAAAGTAGCTTAATGGTCTGTGGCTTAAAATGTATTCATTGTATATCAAATAGTATTCATCGTTTGATTAGAGACTACATTTTAGACTGAAGATTAGGCCCATCCTATGCCCATTATCACTAAGAGAGCATTATTCTATCTTTGCTTTGATCAACCAATCACGGCTCATTAAAAGAATGCATCTTGCGTAACGATGGGGTCAACCACATGTCGCCACTGAGGTAAAAGTTGATGTGCCGTCCCTGCTCAGTTAGGAGATCTCAGAGTGTTTGAGAATACTGCCTTAGGTCTGTGTATTCCTGCAGTTAACAGTGACAGATTGCATATTTGATGCCATTGGAGAAAGTATTGCCTTATAATATTACAAATTCATGAATACATATGCAACATTCAGTTTAAATACATAACTAGTTATTATTTATTTATTTATTGTTTAACATTCAACAACTCAGCTAATCTGCTTCATCGAGGGTGGAGTCATTACATATTGATTCAAAAACCTGATTGGTGCAGGGAAGTTTGTGATGTCATGTTTGTCCAGCTGAGCCCCGCCCACTTCAAACCAGTAAGAAAAGTACATAAATTAAACACAAATACAGGATAAAATATCCTAATACTGTCACTCATAATCAGAAGCTGTTTTCAGGGCCTTTAACATCACAGATGAGCAGCAGATTTGATCATCTTTTACTGCATCATTTCAGTCATTTTTTTATTATGCATCTTTAGTTGTCACAGCTATATTTGCCTTGAGTTGTACTTTTGGTTGTGAACTAGTGGAGCGGAGCAGATTGAGATTCAACAAGACTACAGCCTTTGTTAAATACTGTATATCACCATGAGAGCACTGTCTGGGCTAAATATATGATCACAATGAAAATTGAATTTGCATGCAGTTCTACTGAGGATCATCAACTTAATACTCTTTGGTGAGCAGATTTTTTCCTTGTGGCTCTGAAGACGCAGCTCGAGTTAAAGGTCTGCTGCAGCTCTGGTTCTGGTCTGTTCTCAGGGCAGGCCCACTGTCACTCTCATGCTGAGAGTCTGATCTCTTATGAAGAGAACATAACAAAAGCTGACAAACCAAAAGAGAGACACGTCATCTCTGACATTTCATCCAAATCATCTGCTCATGTCAATCTTTTTTGGAAGTGTGTGATGAAAGGTGGCGAAACATTTGATCATCATCTAACTGTTTTATTCTGCAGACCATGGCAAGTATTTGATTACACTCAATGAAAAACTGAGATCTTGCCCGTGTGAGAAAATACTCAAATCATCCACTCCAAGTTCCAATAAATGACTCCCTCTTCTATTGGAGTGGTAGAGTCTGACAGAAAACACTCTAATACATATATACAGTTGTGTGAAAAAGTGTTTGCCCCCTTCCTGATTTCTTATTTTTTTGCATGGTTGTCACACTTAAATGTTTCAGATCATCAAACTAATTTAAATATTAGACAAAGATAACACAAGTAAACACAAAATGCAGTTTTTAAATGAAGGTTTTTATTATTAAGGGAAAAAAAAATCCAAACCTACATGGCCCTGTGTGAAAAAGTGGCATATAGAACAGAACAAAGCAATATGTCACCTTGATCATTGCCCTCCCTGCCCTGCAGCTAAGGTAGACCATCCAGAAAGTAGTTATTCACTTTATAGCGCAGCACAAGAGCGTGTGCATTTGAGCCGCAATCTTGCTGAAACGACCTATCAGGGTGCCCGGCCTTTCAATGGGGAATCATGCTGCAGATGGAGGCTGTCGCTGGTGTGCAAGCCAGCAACAAGGCCGCTCTGCAACCACGGCTTCTTCTTCCACATTTGCATACATACACTCATGCATAAGCAAACGGGCCACCTGCACAGTACACACATCACACAACCGGTCCTTCTAGTGAGGAGCCACACCCGGCACACAAGTCTGAGAGGCTGCGTCTTTCACTCCAAACTAGTCAGCCAATAAGAATGTCTCACGCCGACTCAGTAATGAACCCTCATCAGGATCAGGGCTGATTAGTGTTTTACATTGGGATTTCTCTGTGGAGTCTCCCTGTGACAAATGAAGACTGCTATGCAAAATATCTTAATGTAACAGAAGAGAGGGGACTCACAGGAGAGGAGGAACTATATATATATATATATTAGTGCTGGTCAAGTTAAAGTTATTATCGCGTTAACGCATTAATTAATTAACGCCGACAATTATATTATCGCGCGTTAACGCAGTTTTTTGTTTTTTATTATTAAGCGGACAGGGGATGAGTCTGCTGCGTGTGTGTGGGAGGAGAGGATGTGCTTACACATGTGTGTGCATGTTTGCGTTTTGCCATGGATGCATTTTAACACTGTCATGTCAGAGCAAATGTGAGTTGGCCCAAAACACAAAGGTCCAAGTTGAAATACATCAAATTCGATGTAAAGCATTTGTTTGATTGATCTATCTTTTGTCACCTCTGTTTAGGGCAATAAAGCATCTCATATGTCCAAACCACACCATTGATTTAACTCAAACTCCACTTACTAGATTTCTTCCAAACCATGAGTTACACATTTTTGTCAAACGTTATTTCAACGTCAGGGAAGAAACTTCAAGCTCAACATGTCATTGATATGTCATATAATCTATTCATTACTTTATTAATGTTAGGAATATTTGTCTGTTTGGCCATTTTTGTCCAAAGTAAACTACCTTCGACAACTACTAACTGGATGGAGATTATATTTGGCCCTGACGCTTCCTAATGATGTAGTGACTCTTGAACTATACCCTTGACTAAGACTTTGGGCCATACCTCAACAAGACCATTTCCTTTCGGGCTGGAGAGGAAGGAACACTTATGCGCCTTCTAGTGAGGACCTTTTGGAACAAAGTCATTTGAAGATTATCTTCTACTCTGGATGTGAAATACCCCAATGTCCAATAGTCTGCCTCCTGGCTACAAGAGTTGTAAATATGCGCTCTCATACCGCATCATTGCATTAGCTTTTTGTCAGTTAAACGTATTATAATGATGAATTGGAAATTATATAAACCCAATTGCTTTAGCATTGACAGTTGGTTAGAAGATTTCATGGATTTATTGTCAATGGAGCGGGCAGTCTCAGCCCTCTTTAAATATCACCATGGAGATAGTGGAAAATAGGCTATATTATTGTCCAACTTGCAACATTGAATTAACCTTGGCAGCCCAATGGATGTGCCTTCCTCTTGACAATCACAATTCAGGTGACTAACAGTGTTAAAAGACATCCATGGCAAAACGCAAACATGCACACACGTGTAAGCAGATCCTCTTCTCCCACACACATGCAGCAGACTCATCCCCTGCCCATGGTTAAAGTGCAGTAATCCATCCGTTGCACTGCACTGCAGCCTAACACGCTTAATAATGAATGAATCATAAAATCAAAACTGACATGCAGCAATTGAAACGTGGCCGTTTTTTTGAAAGATTAAAAATGCAGTAACACCCGTATCATTTATAAATGAAGCCTGAAACCTAAATTGGAGGGCAACAGCTCAGGGTGAGCTGCAGTGAGACAAAGCAAACCAAAACAGACAAATGCATAACATGCCAATGAAGAGACCAAAGATTATAGACAGAAAGAAGCACACAATTTAAGCAGTCGTCACTCCAAACACCCAATGTACAACATCTATGTACTTGACCATTGTGAAGATATTTCACAAAAGCTGCTGCAATCTATTAAAAATGAATGACTAAACTGCACAAATCTCATCTCTATTTTTGTTTTCATATAAGATGTGAATGAAGATGAGATCCATATCATGGTGTGTTCCCTTGGGTGTAGCACTGGGAACAATACAGTCCCTGAGGCCCGGGTTTCTGAAGAACAAAGTTATTCTGCACATACAGATTTGCGCCTCACCTTTTATTTGTCACAAATAAAGACCTGTGTCAGGGATTAGGCTTTTATTGGTAAAGAGTTCTGTGCAGCAACAATCATCAGGTATTGAAGTTACAGCCTACATTTTTAGAGATGGTTTACTATGCCACCTGAAGTCTTTAAAAAGGAATGAAGGCGACCATTAAGTCAATGATGGTTGATGCCAGCAGCTTCTCAAACCACTGACAAAAAGCAGAAACATATGGAATATTAGAAGATACTTCCAGCCTTATCACAAGTCTGTGGTAACTGGATCCATCTGGTGTTAAACCAGGACTAACTGAGGGCTATCTTTTTACCAATCTGGAGTAATAACGCGGCAGAGCACAATCCAGTACACAGTGTATTAGGAATACATGGCATGCTTTTTAGTTAGATTTGAATGGGCAACCTGAATTGAATCAATTTGTCACCATCTCTGTTGAAGTATCCCTTAACAATTAAGATTCTGAATCTACACCAGCTCTGGGAAAGCTTTCCTCTCCCAATGAGAGAAAGTGAAAACAGAATTTCCCTGCCCGGACTATTGAAGTTACCGCTCACAGAAAATCCTTCCTTGGTGGTAAACAGCTGCAGCCTCCAGGATCCGCAACATGTGACATCTGCCAGCCACACAGCAAGCAACTACTGAGTACCATGCACACAACTACTGAGTACCACGCACACAACTACTGGGTACCACGCAAGCAACTACTGAGTACCACGCACACAACTACTGAGTACCACGCACACAACTACTGAGTACCACGCACACAACTACTGAGTACCATGCACACAACTACTGAGTACCATGCACACAACTACTGAGTACCACGCACACAACTACTGAGTACCACGCAAGCAACTACTGAGTACCACGCACACAACTACTGAGTACCACGCAAGCAACTACTGAGTACCACGCACGCAACTACTGAGTACCACGCACGCAACTACTGAGTACCACGCACGCAACTACTGAGTACCACGCACACAACTACTGAGTACCACGCACACAACTACTGAGTACCACGCAAGCAACTACTGAGTACCACGCACACAACTACTGAGTACCACGCACACAACTACTGAGTACCACGCAAGCAACTACTGAGTACCACGCACGCAACTACTGAGTACCACGCACACAACTACTGAGTACCACGCACGCAACTACTGAGTACCACGCACGCAACTACTGAGTACCACGCACGCAACTACTGAGTACCACGCACGCAACTACTGAGTACCACGCACGCAACTACTGAGTACCACGCACGCAACTACTGAGTACCACGCACGCAACTACTGAGTACCACGCACACAACTACTGAGTACCACGCACCCAACTACTGAGTACCACGCAAGCAACTACTGAGTACCACGCACGCAACTACTGAGTACCACGCAAGCAACTACTGAGTACCACGCACGCAACTACTGAGTACCACGCACGCAACTACTGAGTACCACGCACGCAACTACTGAGTACCACGCACGCAACTACTGAGTACCACGCACGCAACTACTGAGTACCACGCAAGCAACTACTGAGTACCACGCACGCAACTACTGAGTACCACGCACGCAACTACTGAGTACCACGCACACAACTACTGAGTACCACGCACACAACTACTGAGTACCACGCAAGCAACTACTGAGTACCACGCACACAACTACTGAGTACCACGCACACAACTACTGAGTACCACGCAAGCAACTACTGAGTACCACGCACGCAACTACTGAGTACCACGCACGCAACTACTGAGTACCACGCACGCAACTACTGAGTACCACGCACGCAACTACTGAGTACCACGCACGCAACTACTGAGTACCACGCACGCAACTACTGAGTACCACGCACGCAACTACTGAGTACCACGCACGCAACTACTGAGTACCACGCACACAACTACTGAGTACCACGCACACAACTACTGAGTACCACGCAAGCAACTACTGAGTACCACGCAGCTATACTGAAGATTTCAAGTATAGGATGCAATTTAAAGCTCTTTTGATATGAGCTTTAACAATGGCTGTGTTTTGCAATTGACTTTCCATACATTCAATTTTCACAAAGCAAGAGACTGTGAGCAGGCACCCCACTAGACATTAGGGGTTCAACGGATCACAAACCTCACGGTTCGGATCATTTTTCGGATCAGCAAAGAAAAGGGGAGGTGGACAACTGTTCTTTCCATTTATTAATTAAAATAACTTCAAGAACACTGAAAGCAAATACCTTTGGTCTATAGTCTTACATGAAAACCAAAATATTTAAGATATTTATTTTCATAAAGATGAGAATATTATCTACATTGTGTGGGGGAAAGGGTAACGCCAGGTGTGTGTCTGTGTGACTCTCCCAGAGGGGGCGTGTCTACAGCACCTGTCTGTGTGACTCTCCCAGTGGGGGCGTGTCTGCAGCACCTCTCTGTGTGCGTGTCTGCAGCACCGGACTATGAATCTCCACTCCGCCGTGATGAAGTGAGCGGTCAGTCTTTTCCTTTTCATAGAGGCCTGGAACAATCTTCATACTGAAGTGGGTGCGTGAGGGGATTTCGTAGCGTGGCTCAAGCACTTTAACCAGATTTTGAAATCCTTTGTTTTCCACAACGGAGAATGGCCTCGTGTCTGCAGCAAAAAAGACCCCAATAGATGCTGTAATAGCTTTAGCCCGGTCTGATTCTGCCACAAACGCTTTCTTAAATACCGCGATGATACCTTGTTGTTGTTGTTGTGCCTTGGTCCCCGTCACTGACAGACCTGGATGGTGGCGCTTCATATGTGTGGACATGCCCGATGTATTACCGTTGTCGTATGTCTTTCTCTTTAAACAACGCCTACATACCGTAACAGTTTTGTCCACCACCCTCATCCCGTCATTATAAGTTACAGGGAAGACAAAATGCTCCCAAACTTGCGACTTAAATGACGCCGGGGGCTTCTCAAGTTCCTCCGCTCGCCATGACTTTCACCGTTAAATGCTTTTAACACGCTCCGTTCACGTGAACACACTACTGCTTTATATCTGTTCACTGACACTTTGCATTGATATTCGGGGACTTAACAGCAGCAGTAAAACTTTATTATACACTATGATGATTAAACTGTAAAAACAAATCGGACCGATCCGTGATCGGTTACACCACTACTAGACATGCAGGCCAAGCTCAGCACAAAGGCACCTATGCATATGACGTTGAATAACGGCAATATAAATTGATTTGGTCTGCCTTGGCAAAAAAAAGGAATAAACCACCTCAAGAAGGAGGCTATCTCCATTTGTGTGCATCAAAGCTATCAAGCAGAGCTCTTGGTGTAGCCTTGTGAAAACAAAGCCCCCCAAAGACTAGATCACTGTTCTCAGTGGGCTTGGCCTGATGTGGCCCAGTCCTTGCTTCAGTACAGTCTCTCATCCAGAACGCTGTATATGAACAGAAAAAGACAAATCTGCTTTTCTCTAATCCCTCACTGCAATTGTTTATGAAACAGTCTATATTACAGCTTTCAAATGATCATGTGCCAGGTTTAGAGCTGAAACCAACTATTGAGTGAAACATATGAAAATGCTGTCGGCTCTGTATTTATTTCCCTGGCAAACACAGATCTCATGATATCACACCCTGCACCTGCACCCTGTCATGCATTTACCCAACACAGATAAGTGACAAGGTGCTATTACCATGTGGCATTTAGTGTGATGGGATGTCTCCGAGGGTTATCCACTAAAGGTTCCTGAAATAATAGACACTCTAAAAAACATACAGGCATTGGAAACAGTGGAGTCAGCACATCTCTACAAATTGTGGTCTTTACCACACAGTTACCGGAGAGTGGACTCACCAGTTCTGTGACACAACAATCCAACACTATAACCTTCAGCCAGGCTGTATTCATTCACTCCTTCAGAATGATTCTGTTGGATCACCTCACAGTGTACAGGTATTGCTTTAAATGAGTCGTTTATTTGCTTTTTTGGTGATTGGTAGATTAGAGGCTTGATACCACTCATATCTGTCTGTCCAATATGTATCTGAAGTCAGGTAGCTTATCTTAGCACAAAGCTGGAAAAAGTTAGCATGAAGGTATCAAAATCTGCCTACCAACACCCTACATTTTATTTTCATAATACGCACAGAAATGGTGGGGTAAACATTCAAACCGCAGGGTAATGATCTGGATTAACGAGATTAAGAGGTGCTGGTCTGCAGATTTTGGTGAGTTTAGACAGAACTAGGCTAGTTTCCCTCCGTTTCCATAATGTATGCTAAGCTAAGGGGCTGCTGGACCCAGCTACATATTGAACAGACATACATGAGAGTGGTATTGATCTTCTAAGGCCATAGTTACACTTGTCTCTTCAATGTGACTTCTGTCATCCGATCATACCAGGATGCATTAACTGTAAAGTCTGTACTCTCCGAGAATGGTGTGAATGTGAATACGAACATTTTCATCCATCTGTTCTCAGTGAAAATATTGCCCTTTATGGGTAAAAATGCTGTTTACAACGCTACCAATACAAGCATACACACAAGACAAAACCTCTTAGACTCTTTCTCCTATTCCCTCGACATTAACCTTGAGCAGCCATTTCAGGGTAGAGTACACATCTATTTAGTCTCCCACGTGGCATTGTCTGAGCCACGGACCTCAAGGTGATGCAGGATCAAAAGATCAGCGCGTATAAATGCACAGGGTCATATACGCTCACACACACAGTCGAGTCCCTCCATCAAAGGAGATGTTTTCAACTTTGACACCAAAGGTTCAAACTAGAACACTTGAGGGATCTCAGAGGATTTGACACAATGGTTTTGCATTTTGAAAATCTTGCAGTGTACAGACATACTACACAGATTGTGTTTTAGCACCACTTAATAAATCCCGACTCTCACAGAGGCTGCAATATTTGATGCAAGACAGAGGAATCGGCACTACTTTACAGCAGAATGGGAGTTTGATTGCTCTATTTCACGAAGCCTGATGATGCCTTTATGCATTTTTCAACATTTTAATCCCGTCTTAATGCACTCTGGAAAATTGGTTCCAATGAATACACACTGATTTGCCAGGATGATGATAAACTGGTACAACCACACTAGATTGCTAAGAAATGCTAATAGAGTGCACTTCAACCTTGGAAACTGACACAAAAAAATCCCAAATACAGCATTTTACAGTTTCTGTGGAAGGCTTATTTGTATTCTAGGTACAGTAAGAGTCAGGCACAGAGCCAATCTGCCCCCTGCCACTTCCAGGGCTTCGTCAAAACAGTTCTGGCCAAGCGATTTACAAGCAATATATGGAATATGTATCATATCTCGTTGAGGGACAAAGTGCCCGGGGGTTTTGTGCTGTGTGTGCGATACATGTGACGGCTGAGTGGGTGAGAGACAGAAATGATTGCTTATGGGCTGGTGTAGGAACGAGAAACCGTCACTACCTACATGTTGCCTGTGCTCATCTGCACACTCACGCTTGCGTAGGGATGGTATACACATGGGCACATGATGCACACACAAGCACGTGATATCTTACACGTGTGCCAACAAATGTATGGCTTTAATATTTTGTTTGGACCAACAAAAGCACTGCGTCCAAAATGTCTTCATATTCCAGAACGACAACATAGGAAAGGTGGTTGAACTAACCATCTACGTTTTTCTGGTGAGGACAGTTTCCAGGGAACATAAGGGGATGCATTGGTTTGGCTGTATTGCTACAGGTTCCTGTGAGAGGACGACACCAACCATGAAGTCTACTTAAAAGACTCGCATGCCAAGACACCGCACAGCAGGTCGTATTCCATGTGGCAGAATTATCAAACTTTAAAACGCTCTTACAGCAGCAAAAATGTTCCCGGACCACACCTTTGTTTTATGCTGGAGCATTGTAAGCAGGCGCCCTTGCAAGCCAATAAAATGGAGCCTCAGTTTTATTGAAGAACAGCTCTTACCAATTGAGACGCAGCCTAATAGTTGACTGTGTGACTGAAAACGGCGATCACAAAGAGAGAGAATAAAGATAACTCTCATCGACAAACACCATCATGTTGTTGTCCAAGATTCCACACATGCTCAGCTCTACTTGAGAGCGAACAACAATACAGAGCAGTCTAGATTGGAAAAAGCATCATTGTGCGTTGAAGTGCGGCGCAGAGTGACTATCGCTCAAAGCCTCAATTTTGCTTGTTTTTGACAAAAGCAACACGGAGCAGCTACAGAGCTCTTGAATAACTCGCACCTGCCGCTCAGCCCACGTGTGTCACCCACAGGCCAGCTGGAGGTTGACTGTCAGCTAATTTGTAGAACAATAGACAATCACCTGTTACCCTGGCTCCTACACACACACGCACACTTACATGCACACACACCACAGCCCTCTCCTTTCTCTGTGTGCCTGCATCACTTCACTTACCAAAGTGACAGGCTCACCGATGCTCAGCTGTCTCTGTGTGCTGTGTGTGTGTGTACGTGCCAGCGCCGGTGCTTTTTGCATAAAAACACACTTAATCGGGCCTGTATAACAGATGCTGGAGTACAGCAGGTATGCAGAGCTCTCCACCAGGTGTGGCTCCGCAACACTGCTGTCACTGCAGAATTGTCAGCGCCCTGGAACTTATGATGTGTGCTGTAGAGATGTTTTGGGTCACATCCCAGGAGGGAGAAGAGTATGACATAATGCACCTTCTCTTTGGGCTGCAATAAACCGGTGTTTAGTATCCCAGCGCTCTAATAGCTTCCCACCATCTTACGATTGCCTGCTCTAAAAACACAGCAGACCCATAATAACCTTGAATTATAATGCATTCCAATAATGATATCATGCTTCACCAGCTGGGTGTAAATTAAATGGAGGACATTGTTAATTACCCCAGGGTAGCTGAATATTGGCCATCCTGCCCTGGTGAGGCTCTGTGCTGATACTGCGGTGGGGTGATAAAATTCAACCACAGGCCCCTTTGACCACAATTCAGGCTGGCTTCCATCTTCCTCTTCGCTTAGGCTACCTGTGCCGGTCCAATTAGAGTTGGCTCAGGATAGGACGAAGCATGGTGGGAAACACTGACATTTCACACTGGGTGCTTGCTTGCTTGCTCTCTCTCTCTCTCTCTCTCTCTCTCTCTCTCTCTCTCTCTCTCTCTCTCTCTCTCTCTCTCTCTCTCTCATGAATATGGAGCAGAGTAATTATGTCTCTCCTTCTCCCCCGTGTGGATGCACAGATTCTAGGTCACTTTCAGGAGAGGTGAACGATATGACAAGAGGTACAACGGAGACTGGAATTACAACTGGATGTTCAATTAGTTCATGAGTAATGGATACAAAGAAGCCTGAACAAACCTGAGAGGTAAAATGTTTGTTCCATTTAAATGGGATCAGATAAGCAGCTACTGAATGTTGCTCTGCTGAGCAGCTCTTTGTACCAAAGGCAATAGTGTCAAAACATTGCTAGTTACTTGGCCAGCACCTGTACTATAATGGTCCAAAAATAAATTCAGCAATTTCAATTGGTTCTACTTTGCAGTGTTAAGTTTCAGTCAAACAGATGTTTCACATTAAGAGCCTGTTGGGAAAGGTAAGGATTATGCAATTAGAGCTGCTGGAAGGCTTTTAAAGTGAAACATCTCTGCAGGAAGTGGAGTTTCATAGAAAGTATCTTAACATGGATTCAAAAAATAACTAAATAAATCAAAGTTTAAGTGATTGGAAGTACTAAGCCAGGAAGAAGAGTATTTCTGTTAAAGGAAAGGAAAATAGTTGAGAGAGGGACAACATTGTGTTGTATAATACTACTGTGAAAATGTAACTAACAACAGGGGGATAAGAAATAAAGGCCAGTCTCTACATAAAACAGGTTTATATTATAGGACCAGCTCGCTCTGCTTTTGAGCTAAAAGACAAATATGTTAAAAAATAAGGCACAAATAACTATTACCAATATAATATAACCTTTCTCTGCCACTTTAGACCTGTTTAATGGTGACATGTAGTATTGGGTTTTACGTCCGAGATATTAAGATAAGGCCATTGTTTTTTATCTAAACCTTTAAGGCGTGCAGCATGTTAGCTTCCCAGAAGGCAGGTGACTCGACATGCAATATGAGCAGATCAAAAGATGTGTTCACTCGCCTTTGTTGATAGGCAGATAAACAAGATATGAGCACATACACATCCACACAAACACCTCCGGCAGAATCATCACAGCTAGAGAAAACATTCTGATGACGTTCAACCCCCTCGTTTCTTTCCCCTCACAGGAGTTACTGTTTGCACAAAGATCAGATGATTCTGCGTCACGTCTGTGTGTGAGGAGCTGTGATCATCAGGTTGGGTACTTTGCATAGGATCTAAAACATACGCTATGTGTTTCTCTTGTGAGAGTTGTTAATCCTTCATATATTCTACATGATGGTTAAATGTGCTGTAAAGTCCAATTACTAAGGCATTTTGAAGTTCTAGTCATAACAAAGTAGAACTTGAATAAGTATTAAGGAGCAGGTTATATAAGCAGATTAAAGTATTTGTTTTCTATTTTTTATGCACATTGTAGCACGCACACACAAAATATTGTCGTAGTTACTTCCATACGTTAATGGAAGACCAACATCAATGCCGTTTACAAGAAGGGGATGAGTCGACTCTTTATCTTGAGGAAACTTCGATCCTTCAACGTGTGCAGCAAGATGTTGGAGATGTTCTACCAGTCTGTTGTGGCCAGTGCACTGTACTTCTCCGTAGTCTGCTGGGGGAGCAGCATTGGAGCCGGAGACACCAACAGACTTAACAAACTGGTTAAGAAGGCCGGCTCCATCATCATAGCAAACAAGACTATCTGGAAGAGGTGGTGGAGAGGAGGACACTGAAGAAACTATTATCCATATTGGATAACCCAGACCACCCTCTCCACCACCTACTGCAGGGACAGCGGAGCACTTTCTCCAACAGACTGATCCAGGACAGATACAGGAGAACATTCCTGCCCTCTGCTATACGACTCTACAATAAATCACCTCTGACCAGATCATCCTTCAAATGACTACAACACCGCTACACGGTTGTTTGTTTGTTTGGATAAATCTTTGCACTACTGTTTAGTTAGTATTTTATTTCATTGTATATATTGTTCAATTGTATATCTAATAGTTTTACTCTGTTATTGTTATTGTATATATTGTGCATTGATATTTGCATTTTATATTTAATATTTTTACTCGGTTACTTTGATTGCTTACCTGTACCATAATTGCTGCTGCAGTGAAAAAATGTCCTCTTGCGGGATTAATAAAGTAACTATCTACCAACAATCAGCTTGAAGTGCTTCATTAACACTTACATTATGTGTAACATACAATGCAAGACACTGTTTTTATGTCTGCAGCATTATGACGGAGAAGTCTGAAGAGTTCTGCAGGTTTTAATGGGTTTTCTTTTGGCCTCACATGAGTTCATACTGATGGACCAGCCAAAGTGTGAAATTGAAGCGGTTGAACTAAATGCGAAAACGAACGGAGATATCTTTTGGGACTAGAGACAAAAAGCATAAAGCAGTCAAAACATAAGAATCAATCAAGCAATGGCAACTTAGTGACTCTGAGCGGAGAAAGACAAAAGCTCTTACTGGCTAACACAGAAATCCAGTCGGACTAATTCTTGACCTGAGGTACGCGAGATACACGAAGGAAAGCGGTGCAAAGAGCAAGCGGCGTCAATATTTCAGCTGTACCTAATGGAGGAACTGAGCATGGCTAAAATAACTCGGCCTCTTGTGTCTTTTTTTGCCAGCTCTAGCTAGGCTAAGTGCAATCCCTGATGGGCCTCGGCGAAGGCAATCAAGCCTGATCAGGAACATCTGTCTGATGTCTCTGAACATTGTGCATGCTGACGACAGCTTCAGGCTTTAAAAAAGATAGGGGCTGCCATACACTCGCATGTTACCTCACTCCCACTGAGGTTATGCAGAGTCCTGCCGTTCTCCTCTCCTTTCAGAGGAGAAGGGAGAGCTGCCTGCCTTTATGTAAATGTAGATACATTTTAGAAAAAGACACTCTCTTTGCTGAATCTGAGAACTGAAAAGTTCCAACCCTTTCATTCTAAACGGGGACTTTTCAGTGACGTGTGTAAGTTGTGATTGGTATCCAGCAAATTAGCACAAAATGTGGGCTGAGCACTTACTGACGTGTAAGAAAAATCCATTATGTTAAGACAAAAGGGCATGAATTATTAAAAGTGAAACTAAAATCAACATGTTAAAACGTGGCCTGTAAGAAGAAAATAAATGCCTGAATAAAAGTAGTCCCACACCATGCTTTCATTAACCTACATTCTAAAGTTAGCTTTGAAATAGATTCAAAGCGTTACATTTTTTTCAAGTTGGGCTGGATGAATGTTCAAAGAATATTTATCACTTGATCTCATCTCATCCAACTCTACCTTCATGCCTCTTTAGATGGCTAACAGGATTCGACGGCATGTTTACTCTCTGTATTCACTGGCTTCCTAATCTCTAATAATCCCCAGTGGAACAGCAGCCTTGTGCTAAAATAAGAGGATTTATTTGGATTTCGCACCAATTGTGAGAATTTCCTCAAATGTATATCCATTTTTCACTGATTTGCAACTAGCTCTAAAAATGAAAAAGCCTCTGCTACGCATCTGTGAAAACATCAGCCATTGTTGATAAAGATTACCAGATTGATATTTCTTCTCCAGAGCATGGAACAGATGTTATTTTGACAGACACCTGAAGCCACAGCTGAAGCTATTTGTTTACACAAAAGCGATAAAACCTGGAACCCTGTAGAATGTGATGCAAGAATCAGCTATGTATTCATACCTGATGAGCTTGTTAGTACAAAAGCAAAGAGAAAGAAGGAGTTAGTTACAGAGAAACACATTGAATGACAGAGATGAAGAAATTACAGATGGCTCCACTAATCAGGAGATTTTCAGGCAGGCGAGTATCTATTTTACCCCATCCCAGCCCCCATTTACTTCCGTATAAAAGAGCAATGAGACGAGTGCCGGTTTCCTACTAAATTATCTCTCTAATGGAGGAAGAGAATGGCATTTAATTACTCGGCCCCAGATTTAGACGCGTGGCAAGCAAGAGGTAAATGGATTTAATGTTGCGAGCATAAATGGAGCGAGGGCGATGATATGCAGATGTTTGCACATGTGCAGCAGGCGTAACAAACTACCGCACAGCACTTGATATGCTGTTACAGCCTCCCGTCTAATTCTGTGCAGGGCCATGAGGAGTAATCACATGGCATTTAAAGCCCGGGCACAAATCGTAAAGGATGACGCCTGTGTGTGTGTGTGTGTGTGTGTTACTGAGTGATTTGAAAGTCTGTTAAAAATGAGAGCTAGCGTTGATGGGCAGACAGTTCAGACTAACCTTTCAGGATGCAAACTTCCAGGAAAAACAGCTACAATTTAAGATTTGTTTCAATTCTGCAACATAAATGTTGAGTGATGTCACCAGTCATCGACATGGATAATGGATATTTATTAGATGACAGAACACATCAGTTTCACTAATGTTCTAAGAACTCTTGACTGCACACTTAATTCATGTTGGGATTTTAACTCTCTGGGGGATTTACACTCTTCCCCTTCTTTTTGTCGCTTCAGTGAGGCAAATTAACTTTTTTGTCCTCCAATTATATTGAGCCTGTAATCTCTACAAACTTCTCATATTTTTGAAGATCACATTTGTTACCATCACTTTTCTCATATACGGCACACATCAGATGCTGCCAGAGGAGAGCCATGGTTCATTACTGGACAGAAGATGCAGCAACTGGAGGAGCAGCTCAGGCCAATGACAGTCGAGCTGTACATGACTGAAACTGGTGCTCCAGGCTCTGCAACATGTGGTTTAGAGGACCAGCAGACTGAACAGCAGATGTATGTAAACTCAGAAATGACCTGATCATCACTCCAACTCACAGGTTCATCTGTTTGTGTAACCAAAACCTTGAACAGCTGAAGTGAAGTCATACTTTAGCTTAACAGAGACGTTCACCATTATTTAGTCCACAGGGCCCTGAAGCCAGCTCATCTGCACTAATCCCCAGTAGAAAATTGCCACCCGCTAAATTCCTAAAAAATATAGACTAACCATTCATATTATATCAATAAAAAAAACTAAATATAACCAAAACGTCCAATGGTGAAATAGGAATTCTATAAAAATGATGATATTTGAACAGTCCCATGTTGGAGACCATAACTTCTTTTACAATTGAATTCACTTTTTTAATGTTTTTGTCTCCTTGTACCATTGTTTACTTCAGGTGTGTTCCCCCTGGAGTTCATGTACATCACAAACTTATTTCTAATTACTTTTTTCATTTGAATGAGTCACAACTCCATCGCTGCTGTAAAGATGTTATACACCTCGACCATATTCACACTATATCATGTAATACTAGAAACATTTCAAATGCTTCTCATAACATAATTCCATGAATCGTTGTTTAGAGTGTGACTTGTTGAAGATGTCTACAATCAGTGTGACTTCGCCTCAGAAGCATTTCGGCCCCTTTTTGTCAAAGGGTACTATGGTAGACTGCATACATCCAGTCTGTCTTCAAGGTGGGGCTGCAGAACTATTGTGAACCCAGTGCTGTCATCAGCAGCTAGCAGGCTACTGACCCTGCTCCTCTATTGAATATGCTCTGCAGACTACATGACACATAAAGCTGTTGAACTGGCTGTTAATCGACCCGACTGGCTGCTGCAGACCACTTCAGCTGGTCAAACCAAACACATATAAAACATCAATATGCAGACAAACATAGTATATAAATCTTCTTACAGTAAATGAATAAATGCATGTGCCCATGCACACAGCAATGCACTTGCACCATCTCCAGTAGCAAGGGGAAAGTGCACATCAGCAGAAACAGAGACCAACAGCTCCTAAATAACCCACGCTACACCTCCAAGCAGCTGTAGCATCAGGCTAATGACGTGTAATCAGAAGCCTCGGTCTGCCCCAAGTTATCACAACTAAGTTATACACGACATCCTCTGTAAACCAGAAATGTTAAATACTCCGTCTGCACACTACAAACGACATGGAGAGAAGAGAATGAGAGATATTGTGTATTGATATTATTGTATGTTTAATTTCTTTGATGCTTTGACAATACTGTTTCTAAACTTTGCCAATAAAGCAAATTTAATTGAATTGAGAGTGAGAGAGACAGAGACAGAGAGAGAGAGAGAGAGAGAGAGACAGAAAAAGAGACAGAGAGAGACAGAGAGAGAGAGAGACAGAGACAGAGACAGAGAGAGAGACAGAGAGACAGACAGAGAGAGAGAGAGAGACAGAGAGACAGACAGAGAGAGAGAGACACAGAGAGACAGACAGAGAGAGACAGAGACAGAGAGAGAGAGAGAGAGAGATAGAGACAGACAGACAGAGACAGAGAGAGAGAGACACAGAGAGACAGACAGAGAGAGACAGAGAGAGAGAGACAGAGAGAGAGAGAGAGAGACAGACAGAAAAAGAGACAGAGAGAGACAGAGAGAGAGAGAGACAGAGACAGAGACAGAGAGAGAGACAGAGAGACAGACAGAGAGAGAGAGAGAGACAGAGAGACAGACAGAGAGAGAGAGACACAGAGAGACAGACAGAGAGAGACAGAGACAGAGAGAGAGAGAGAGAGAGATAGAGACAGACAGACAGAGACAGAGAGAGAGAGACACAGAGAGACAGACAGACAGAGAGAGAGAGACACAGAGAGACAGACAGAGAGAGAGAGAGAGACACAGAGAGACAGAGAGAGAGAGAGAGACACAGAGAGACAGAGAGAGAGACACAGAGAGACAGACAGACAGAGAGAGAGAGACAGAGAGAGACAGAGACAGAGAGAGACAGACAGAAAGAGACAGAGAGAGACAGAGAGAGAGACATAGAGAGAGAGAAAAGAAGGGAAGAGATTATGGAGAAAAGCTATTTTTTAAGTCAAGGTAGGTGGATTTAAGACAAACAAATAAAAGGACAGTTCATGCTCTAATGCACAGCACACATCCAGAGATAGAACTACACAGCAAACATAAATTATGTACAGGATAAACAAACATCAGCAAACGTTGGCGTAGGTGCAATCAGATGGAAGTAGCAGCGATGTGTATTACTGCTACATGCCAACAGCTCCACAACATGGAGTTCATACTATTTCTGGAGGTTTTTTTGGGACACAGCAGAGAAAATAAGGTGATTAAAGTTGATCTTATTCACATCTGCTCCTCAAGATGGAGCCTTCAGCTGTTAAGTTCCAGTGTGAGACTCATGCTGTGAACCCAAACGAGCAAATCAATAGCGTATCGAGTGAGGTCAGCCTCCTTGAACTCTCCTGATCTCTGCTTCACTCGCTCTCTGAGGCTCTCTGTGAGTCTCTGCCTCACCCTTCCTCAGATGGGCTTTAAATCTGCCAGAGACAGAATGAAAATGTGAGGAGCTGACGACTAGTTAAGCAAAGGCTACCACAAGTGTGCCAGAGCCTGTAAACACACACGAGCCTCCGTACAGAGATATATTAAACACTGCACGTTCTATTAAAAATGCAGAATGTCAATAATAGCCGGGCACAGCTGGCAGGAACCTGCTCTCAATAGTGTTTTAATGAAGCACACTTATAACCAGTGGCACTCATGCCGTACATTCAATCACTGAGCAATGAGCCTATAATGTACATAGGTGCATAAAAAGATGAATCAAATGGTCGTTAAAATATTGAGGAATTCAAAATCATGCACTCAAGAATGTAACAAAACTTAACTGAATCTACCTGAAAAAAAAAATATCCATTGAATTCTGAGTTTGTAAGTTAACTCTTTTACTTCTCTGTTCCTCTTGCAGGTATAATAATGTCATTATTTCATATGGGCCATGAGTCATAACACTGGACCAGAGCCACAGATTTAACCAGAATGTGGTGCCGTTGAGGTTGCCACCCGAGCAGCTGATCGACTATCGATTTTCTCTTGGGGGGGCGTGAAGCTGTGTAGAGCAGAGTGATGGCAGACGGGACGCCGGGTGACAGCTAGCGAGGCTCAAATTAAAGATTTCCCGTCCATGAAATGAAAAAAGGCCAACAGGGCCAATAAAGTGGCTCCTGTTGAGTGGACGCACACACAAACCCACATTGCTCCATGCACAGCTCACTCACACACACACACACACACGTAAATACACACCCTTCACAAACACTTGAGCCTCCCTCAGTGCACGCCCTTCCGTCTGCTGGTGGTATATCCTTGTGCTGCTGACAGGAGGAGTTATGGCGCTCTGCGCGGGGGAGGATATAACACTGACAGTGATGGCATTATCCCTGCCCCTCTTTTGTTAGGAAACCTCAGCGTATTGTCTCATAAATAACGACGAGGCTCCATTAAGACCAATGACTGTATCCATTCTCCCCGTCTCTCATTATAAGGCCATCTGCATCCATCGACACTCGCATCCCTCCTGGCAAGGCCGCACAGGGCCCATCACAGACAGGAGAGCCTGCCAATATGGCCTGTCTCGCCTTGATGAGGTCATAAAGATGGCAATAGTATGTGCGCCGACACGAGGAGGCAGACACACTCCTCTAGGATTCTGTGGCATTCTGCACTGGATAACAGCTGGGCTCAGCTGACGAGCACACACACACCTCCATTTCTGTTCACCCTCTCTTCTGCCCATTCTCTCTGGTCAAAACCTAAACCAGTGTCTCTTCAGCTGGAAAATGGCCTCTGTTCCGCCCACACACACACACACACAGCATTACTGAGAATAAAAGCGGCCTGCCTGCTCTGCTCCCAGCCTGTCGGCTTGCTCCTCGTCTCTCTGTGCAAGCCCGTGCTCAATCATTGATGAGGCCAGGTCCTCTGGTATGAATGAAAGGACTGGGCAAAGGAGTGCAATTACCATTAGACTGCAGAGGAAGCATTAGTGAGAAACACATATTAAAAATCCCCCCATCCTCAGGCAGATACTAATGGTGCAGGGAAAACACACAAGCAGCAGGAGCAACACGCAAGAAACTTTCCATCAAACATTGATAGGGGAGGACTGACATGGGAGGCTTGTACGGCGTGTTTGTGTTTGAAAGTTCAAGCCGAGAACATGTTTGTTCTGCATTTGTAATCAGCATGGTGGTATCGCACAGACACACAAGTGACAAGGTAAAACTGTAGCTGGAAGTGTTAGCATCCATCCCTCCTCTGCACTGTCTGGATCTCCCCCATTACCATTTATTGATACCAGTTCTAGCAATGTATAGTCTTTCTGACTAGAGTGCTTTAACACTACATATCGTCATACACTGATGGCAGGGGCTATCATCCACCTGGACTAACTATAATTCACATTCACACACCGTAGGCACAGCTACGGGAGCACTTTTTGGGGTTCAGTGTCTTGGACACATCGACTGGCAGAGCCGGGGATCGAACTGATGACCCTGCTCTCCACTGAGCCACAGACTGTGTGTCTCCTGCCTGTCCCCTTTCATTCACACCACACTCTGGACACTTGGAGACAATAATGCCAAAGCACTGCCAGAGGTGACCAGAGAATGAGAGCTCATTTTCCCTCCACTTCACCGAGACCTCTCTTCATTCCAACAGTCAACATGTAAGAAACGATAGAAAATATGGATTTGTTTAAGCTTTTACAGTCATACTTAGAATATCATGCTGCAGAGGCTGCATAGGTGTAAAGTACTGTAAAGAACACTCAGAGAGGTACATCTGTCATCGAAATAACGCTGCGAGGGCATTAGTACAAACACTTCCCCAGTCTGAGCAAGTATAAATAATGAACCCCCATCCCAACTTACAACCCTCGCTCATCGCCACAGATTTCATGGCTCAACTTTTTTCAACTTGCGAGCGCAGAGAGCAGAAGTAAACAGAGCGCAGGATATCTTTATTATAGATGTGTGTGTGTGCAGCTGGGAGAGGATGGGGTGAGGTGGGTGGGGGGGAGGGTTACACGGGGAGCTAAGCTCAGCACTGTTCATCGCTGAGCTCTCGGTGGGCCTCGCCTGGGGTTGACTCTCCATATTGCTGGATCAGAAGTAGCTCTCTGCCCGCTGGGTGAACTCTTCAACTTCATGCTGAGTGAGCGCGCGAGAGGGGCGGGCAGGAGCAGCCCTCCTGAGATAGGCTGCTTTTGCTGCACGTAAACACACAAGGCCAAATGTGGTGGAGAGATGCTGCACTTGGCTGATGCTACCGTGTGTGAACCTCCAACCTTCACATCTTCTCGCTCTTGTTTCTCTCCATTTAGCCTTCGGCCCCGTCTTCACCTCGCCGCTAAGAGTTAAGAGGCCGGTACGATGTTAGTCACAGTTCAGTTCAGAGTAGTCCAGGACTGTAAGTACATGTGTAAATGTGTGTGAGAGTGAAGAACATTAGGTTCAAATGGCAACAAACCAAAAACACCATTTCAACATCTCAGCTGAGGCTTTTTGTTTTCTAATCCAAACAACCATTTAGCAGCTAAAATTGATTTCAGCTCCCCTTCTACTTAGCCTCCATTTTTGTTTTTTCCATTGCCGTGATCTTCAGGTTGCATGTAAGCAGGGCTCCGTGCAGGCTTATTAGGCTGTGATGGAATAGACACATCTGGATGCAGGAGAATCACGGTGTCATGAGAGCACCCAGATGGATTGAAACGCAATTATATGTGCTGGATTAATTATGAGTCCTTGCTCCGCTGCTACACTGCTGCGGTGTAGTGAAAGGATAGAAAACATGTACACGCACAGAGAGAGAGAGAGAGACTGTGGAAACAGATGTCCCTGGCATATTGATAACAGTTATTTCAACACCAACGCTGGCTGGCTTTGAAGACTAAATAACAGGGCTCTGGCAGAAGGCCGAGGAGATACATGTTGTTTGAGGGTGAGAACGGAACGCCTTGTATAGTGCTGCTACAAGCAGAAATGAGAGGCTGTACGGCCCCCAAAAAATGAGATAACTTTATTCTTTCCTTTTTATACACGCATATGTCTTCTGAGTGATTTTGTGAGCACCAGTCATACTGTAGGAACTACATCGAGAGGTTCACCACACCTCCAAGAAGAAATCAAGTTGTCCAAACTGCCAGGAGGATGAGGACCAAACGCAGCAGCGAGTGAGCACTTTGTGTGCAAAGTGCTCACTCAGGAAGTGAGCCGTAAAGGCTCAATGACTGGCCTTTTCATCAGGCCTGAAAGAAAGCAGAGGCTTCACAGTGGAAACCGAAGGTGAAAAGTGGTGATAACTTACATTGGGCCGGGCGGAAACGTCCAAATCTGGCCAAGGCAAAATGGAGCGTTATTGCACCCAAAGTAAAGCGCTGCATTTGGTTTTGATCGCATCAAAACGTTCGCATGGCAAAAGTTGCTGCTCGCAGGTACACTTTCAGCAGCAAAAACTGGTTTAAATATGTCATGTGATTGTTTGCGTTTTCTGTATATAAGTTGTCTAGGCTGTCATGTTGCCCTGGAAAAACACAGCGCTTGACTTTTCTTTTTCTACAGTAACTAAGAGAATTGAGTGCTTGTCTCCAGGGAGCTGTCTTTGACTGCATCTCCTCCCACCGCAACTCGAAGAGCTCCATCTGGCGTGGTGCCATTAATGAACAGACCTCCGGTTGCATTGACTATACTAGCATTTGCTCGCTGAGCTGTTGGACAGCCTCTGACGCACCGGGCCACACTGCCTGTATGAGCAACGTGCGACGGCTGCCTGGCTGAACCGCTGCGTCCCTCACAGGAGTGGAGTCAACACAGACAGCTATGCTGCTGCCAGCACTTCTCTCTACATGCAGTTTGTTTTTCATAATGTTTCACTTCAACGCTTTATAAATAGCATTTATATTTATTGAAGACTAAGAGAGATTAAGAAGTGTCTGCTCATTTGTAGATAACAATAACAACAATCCACTCTATTTATTTACAGAGCCGTGGAAGTCACTGCATTGTTCACAACACTGTCTTGCAAATATTTCAGAATAAAAGTTTTGCATTGAGAAATCAAGGGATTCTATTCACAGATAGATACACGCTAAAGGGCTTATATTTTGAAAGATAAACAGGAAGTGTCACTTTTTTTCATGTCTGTGACATAATCTATCGATACAGAGATGGAACTTGTAGTAAAGTTGCTGGTATGATGTCAATATTCTGCAGAAAAGATAGGCCAGACCTCAAATCTCGAGAAGAGTCTGTGAACCGCTCACACAGGTGCTGTGGCTGCTCTAAACTGTTAATTAACATGGACGCTGAAATAAAAAGCAAGAGGCTCCGCGACGCACACGCAGGCAGTGGGGGGGCTTCACAACTAACATACAGCGGCAGCCCCAATGATAGCAGATCGGTTTATACACAGCATGTCACCGATGTTCAGGCCGACGATGCCAACTCGTCATACTGCAACTTTTAATTGCTTTGACAAAATGACAAAAACACGCTTAAAGGTAGAAATGCTGCCTCTCCAGCGTCTATCTAGCTGCAGTAGAATGGTTGTTTATCTGGTGAAAATGTAAAATGTTTATTTCGGGGAGGGAGAAGGAGGAGAGACGATGGCAGAATGGAGGAGAGGAGACTTTGAAAGTTGTTAAAGTTTGTCTGAAGCATGCATTGTGTTCACAGCTCTTCTTTTTTACTGTGCTCGAGCAAAATCAATCCCTGCGATTTGTGTGACCGGCAGCCTTCTAACAAGTGCAGCCAGCTGGAAAATAGGTCCACCTTCACCGTCACCCCACACCTGGCCAGCCCAGACACTGCATGCGCGCTTCCTTTGGAAAGCCACATGTACACACACACACACTGGCACAGACACATACAAATACCTTTATAAGCCAGAAAGGGCAACCTTCGGCTTTGTAATCTCAATGTCGATGATGTGGTGGCTCAAAGACTTGTGATTGTCTCAGACAGCACAAAGCCGACCGGAGCCCAATAAGACACAAGCTGAGAATAGCTGGCGACTGTGAAGCTTCTCTTTGAGCAGAATTCAGATGTTCTATTGCTGCCAGGGGAGAAAGGAGGGTAATGTAACAACTTGTAACAAGAATTAATAATCCTCATTTTACATGTCAGTGATGAAAACTCTTATGCACAGCAACAGTGCAGGTCTGGGAAGGCAGCAGCTAATCTTCCTGTGATTTAAAATGATTACTTCCCAGCTGTCACTCTTTTCTTTGGGAAACTGGGATTTCTAAAGTAAAATGCTGATTTTATACACAGAACTGTGGATAATTAACCGAATAATACATTTTAATAAATTAAAAATAATTTTTTTCACATTTGTTAGACTATGTGTTAATATATATATTTTGCCTTTTCGTTGTAACTTTAGAGCTATCTCTTGTATGTTAATGCTCTACCTGTTTAATGTTGCTCTTGCTCTGATTTACAGATGAAGGCCTGCATGGCTGATGAAGCCACTTGTTGAACTTGTATCGTTTTTGTTCACAGAATTCTTCCCACAAAAAAATATTCAGCGACACAGCTGAATTACAAGCTGGCATTTTAGCCTAACAACTAATTAGAAGGCAGAACTGCAGCTGAAACGTTCAGCCAGTTTTCCAAAAGCATTTCGAGGTCAGAAGCAAACAAACACACAATGCATGAACTTGGGGGTTAGTACTATTTTTGACTTTACTACATTACAGCAATGGCATGCCTACGACTCTACTTTCACTTATTATTATCTAACCTCAAACTGAGAAGATGTGCATGCCCAGGTGACTGCATGTTTTGACGTGCATGCGTGACCCAAATATGCACGAGCTGTTAAATACAAAAAGACAGCTCTCCTGGTGCCTCACTGGCTGGCTTTTGTCCATCCAAAGCAAATATTTGTGGTGTAAGCTCTTTGAAATGGAAACAAATGCCATCGATCAGCACCGCCATGCTCCTCCAGAGCCAGTCTAAGAGGCTGCCTTCCTCAAACAGCACACTGACATTACAGGATGACATTGCAGGATGACTTGTGCAAACAATTCCTTTCAGCAGCACAATGAGTGCTTGTGTGGCTTTCCAGCTGGTGGGCTGCTGATGTCTTCTTTTATATTCAATCAGAACATCTTGTGTGATGATGATAATGATGATGATAATGATGATCATTATTGTAATGTTTTTACACCAAATTTGGGGGAAGTTATTTGGTTTCAGGTGTCGGGTACTATGGTTCTGCCGCTTTATCTCTGAGCTGGGTGCACAGGCAGCATCCATCCGACTGCAGCCAGCGGACGGCAATATCTGGCTCACAATATAATGCATCGGCAGTCCCATCAGAGCCCACAATGCAGAACGCTAACCATAACCCCAGCACCTGCCTCCCAAGATGGAACGGTGAGAGGGAGGAGGAGGCCTGAGAGAGAGGAGCAGGGAGAGAGAAACAAACAATTAGGAATCGTGAATCATGCGCTTGTCATCCCCGAGTGCAGCTTGAGGTGACTTTAGTTTCAAATTGTTAAAGTGAGATAAATAACAAATGAAAGACTTTATAAAGAAAATGTGGAATCCTGCCTCTTTCAAGCACATCAAAGAAGACATTTTCTCTTGAGCAGCAGGAGGGTGAAATCACAAGGCAGCCTCAGCTCTCTGGTTCCCTCTTCCCCTAACATTACAGCTTTAATGAAGTCAAACTACAGTGGGGTTTCCAAGGGGGAACTGTGACTGAGACATAATTCATTACTGAAGTAAGTGATATATAGGACGGGATATGTTTATCACTAATGGGAGTTATTTTCTAGGAAAGCTCGAAAGAAATATATGAAAACTATGACGAAATCAAAAGTGCGACTGAACATTTTCATTGGTCGTGGATGTGTAAAACGGTGCTCCGTTTACCTCCTCACGCAACATCGTAACCTTACAACATTGGGTGATTCAGAATGAAGAGCACTATTCAAGAGGAATGCTGCGGTGGCAGGACGGAGGGGAGGTGGATGGGTCCAACAAACAGCCATCTTTCAGCCAGGAGAGCGCTGTTGGTTCCCCGTGTTAAAGGAAAGGTCAACGTTCACTCATTTGTAGCAGAAGAACAACATTAAATTCCACTATGAAGCACACTATCAGCAAACCCAATCCCAATAACAACAAACATCAGAAAATGACATCTCAATATCCAGTACCAGTGCTGGCCTCATCCAGCGTCTCTTTGTGTCTGTGTCTCTGAGCAGGTGTGTCTTAATTCTTCAACATCTCACCCAATCATTTCTGAGAAGAATCACAGCTTGGTGTCTGGCTCATCAGACACCTGGACAAGGCGCTGTCATGCTAGCATCCTGGTTAAGAGCTTATCCATGTGTATGAAAACAGGACATGGTGTTCACATGTGCAACAAAACACGTTTACTGAAGAAACAGATTGTAACGGAGATACTTTGTGTGCATGTAAACAGACTCAATGTCTCCAGTCTGAAGTCACAAACTTCACTGATGACTGAAAGGACTAAGAAGATAATTGCGTAAGGTAATAAATGTGTAAAGTTGTATTATATTAAGTGTTGTGTTTGCTTTTTGCCTCCTTGTCCCACCTGTGCCTGCTATTTTCAGGACAGGTCAACTCGTGCCCCTGTCTCTCCCTCTGGTGTGTACCATCATACGAGCCCGCTGCTCGATTCTCCCCTGAACCATAAGACGGGAGGAGCCGCTGTGCAGAATCTGTGCAGGTGGTCGAGCAAAATTTCAATCATTTCTGAGCTTTTTAATCTTCAAGAGAAAAAAAAAACCTGTGCTGCAGCATTTGGTCACGCTACACCACTTCTTGGTGTAAGAAATTGCTTGCTTCTAAAAACGTTACATGATTTCGAAAATATCTATGCTACACAACTGCCACTGGGAAATATGGTACAACTAGTAGCCTTGCTACATAGCGCCACTACTGACACACTGATTTAAAAACAAAATGGTCCTTTTATTAGAATGCATAGATTCCAGGCTGGGATGGGGAATAATCTCGTTTCAAAAACTGACCACGGTGCACCTATGCAAATTCAAGCCAACCATCAAGATATGTGTTCTGACATCTCCAGGGAGCATGTGTAGCCTAATTTGCAACACGGTGAGGTGACACATGGATGTGAGTGGGGAGGGAGAGCCGTTGTGGCCCGTGGCACACCCCCCTCCCTCTCCCTCCGCTTCTGTCTCTCGTGATCTCTCTCAAGCTCCATCCCCTTTAACTCCTCTCTGCCACCGTCCCCCCTACTCCCCGAGACCCCCTCTGTTTCCTGTCCTTCCTCCTTTCGTGAGTGAGGCAGGAGATGCTGTGAGGAGCACTGAGGATGACGATGTGCTGTTTGAAGCAACGATGAACTTGCATGGGAATGGAAGTGAGAAAAGCAGCTCCACTTATAACGCTTCAGTTCTCTGCCATATGGTTCACTTTAATTAATGAAGGTCACTGACATTTTCTACTGATGCAATACACTCGACTTCACACCAGTAGCAACCTTGAAAAACAGTAAAAAGGAAAAAATAAATAAATCAGCACATGTTGCTTTTGGCTTCCAATATTAGTAATTGCATCATAAAAACTATCGTTACAACAGAAGACACAAATATTCATGCTTATTGAGGTTGATTGCCTAAAAGCCTGTGATTGATCTCCTCTCAGCTATTTGATATCATTTACCACAGCTTTGTTTTCCTCTTTAAAAAAAGAAAGAAAAAAGCATGGACTTGAATGGCAAGACTAGCTGCCTTCTGAACAACCTACACAGCATCTCTCGCCTCTTTCCCAGTTTTTTATCTCACTCCAAATATGGCTTGCAGAGGGCAGCATTCATCACTTGCCACTGGCACGTCCTAATGAAGCCGTCGTTTGTCTGCCTAATGGCACCTGGGCTCCATCTGTCATTGGCAAGCCAGTGCAGAGGCATGCGGCATTCACCTTGCCAGCTCTCCCTCGCTGACAGAGAGGGGGATCACGTCCAACCTTACCCCACGTGTGCGTGTCTGTTTTTGCATGCTGTGAAATTCCTGTGACAACACTACTGTGCAACATGTCCTCTTGCACTCGGCCGGCTGCGTGTTTTAGGCCAGGATAAAGTGTGCCACTGCCTCCGTGCCACAGCTCCCCAATGTGGCTCGGACAGGGAGTGTGACATATGTCCGTGTTGTTGAGAATGTGGAGTGGGCGTGCGTCTTTGCCGTTCGCCAGCTGGAGCTGGACTCAGCAGCCTCTCTTAGGGGAGCACTTCATGGCCTACTACACTGCCATGGCCTGAAGGCTGGTTTGACAACAGTTAACCTTGGATTTATCTAGCAGACTGCCTAGCCCACAAGCACCCCGAAACACACACTCACTCACGCACACACGGGCTCATGAGATTCATGTCACACACTTTAAAGCCCCACTGTACACTCTGACACCCCTGCAGAGACACTTTTTCCACATTGATGTGCCATGCATAAAAGTAGTAGATGTACACACACACACACACCTACAAACAAATGATATCTTCTAACCACATTGAATCATCACATTTTAGGCTTTCAGTATTTACCAACTGAGTCATCCAAAAGAAGTGATCCTGCTTAAGTATTTCTTGAGGAAAAAGCCTCTTTCCCATTCATTCTCCCAGTTTGCCATCACTTAGCCGGGCTTATTTGTGGGCCTTCATGCCATGGCTGGGGGGGGGAAATCCATTACATTACTTTATGATGCTACATCTGTTTAGCCATCCCTGCAAATTAAAGCACCTCCAAGCAGGCTCATCGCTCAGCACACTCAATTAAAATGACTATGGCTCGTGTGCAGATATGCTTCCTAGACCAATGGTTTTGCTTCTAGTTGGCTGGGGTGCAGCAGAGAAGGACTGAGATGAAGTAAAGTAGATACGCGTGGAGAAGAGGGTGTTTGTCACGATAGTAACTGAAGTACCATTCTTTTCTTTCTTTTTTTCTTTGATTGCTGTGCCTGAGCTAAAGCCTGAAGAGCGTGAATGCGTAGCAGCGGCGAGCATGTGAATATGATATATGTATGCGCTTGTATACAGTCCTTCCCTGAAAGCATTATATGCTTGTGGGAGTGTCGGTGTGTGCACCGCTGTGTATGATCACCTTGGAATCGTCTGCATCAAAGAGATGGTCCACTGCCATGCCGCCGGCACTGTGGAGAACCTGATGCATCAGTATGCATGAGGCTGTATGCAAATGACACCAAAAGCAAAAGTAAATTGATGGTATTTCGTTTTCCTCCCGAAATTTCCTTAAAAAAAAAGAATTTTAAAAAAAAGGTGAAAATTCTTATGAATTATTGTTCTGTTCTTGGAGCAACCGGATCTTGATATTTTGACTGGACTTGCTAAATAGGTTTGTGAATAGGTTTGATTGGTTTCACAAGCCTTGGTTATAGCCGCTGGATGTATCATTGGGTCCCACTGTGGCCTGTGGAGGAGAGAGAGAGCAAAGCACAGTGTGTGTTTGCTTCCAATGAGAAAAACAAAAAGCCATGCTCCATGAGCTACATCTCTGCCTCTGTCTCGCTTTCTCCCTCTCTCTTTCACAGACCTCCACCTTATTGAGGCTGACAATGGACAAGGCGAAAAGTAATTATGAGGAAAAATGGTAAAGCTGCCCACGCAATCATCTGTGTCACAGGCCACACAACGAAGCACAGGGCTGGCTTAAATGAGCCTGACAAGCCCAGAGAATATTCATTTTCTCTCCCCTGATTTGATCTCCTCGCACATGTATTATTAAACCCTCTCTCATCAAGGCCACAACATGGAAATAATGAATGGTCTTCAAGATTGGCAATGTGTTTCGGCGTGGTGGGTGGTTGGAGGTAGAGGTCAGACACACAGACCGGCCTCCCGGGTAGCTAACCCCGCAGGAGATGGCCTGAGCCGTCTGATTGGGGTGCTGACCAAAATGAGATGGTAGACGCCCCTCTGCCCTAACAGCGAGCGGCGGGGACACAGCCTGTAATAACCGCCACTTATGTGCCCTCACACAAACACACAAACCAACACAGAATTGTGCTGCACACACCGGAGTCCAAAGAAGTCAGCAGACAGAATTACAGGTTTGCCCTCCTGATTGCAGACCCCTCGGAGTGTGCAGGCTCTGCCGGCTCCATGCAGGTACACAGTCTCATTACACACTGTTCAGGTGCAATCAGCACAACCCTGGGTTTGGATAAGGATCACAGCACATGTACTGTTTCAACAGCGGGAAATATATACTTTGAAAACGGCCCTCACCTTGCTCTCTAGCTTTAATAGAAACCTGGAATATAATCGCCCCCTTCTAACCGAGCATGCTAAGTTTCACAGTGATACACATACCCTTTGTGCTCAAAGATGCTCGCTATAAATTGCAATTCTGTAACGTGTTAGCTGGTGTTGTTACTCAAGGAACTGAATGTCAATATTTAAGGAATCAAAAAGTCGACATTTGTTGTTTATTGTTTGGGAAAGTGGAAGAATGTTAAGAAGAGGACTTACCAATCCTGCAGTCGTTCCCAGGGAGCGTGGTGTGCCACTCATACACTGCAGATGAGAATGATGTGATGTGGAAGCACATTTTTCCACAATATAAGTTATCATTGTGAACATATCAGTGTTGTGGTTTACAGGGCGTCATTCTGAGACAAATGTATTGTGACTGATAGGATGGTACCTCGTGTTAATGTCAGGACGATCCATTTCAATTACGGAAAGCAAACTGCAGCTATATGGTGGGAGATCATAGCATATTTTGACAGCATCATTGTGCAGAGCGATAATGTGTCTCCACGCGTTGGATCTGTCAATTCTCCATGTATCAAACATATCATTCCCCTCCTATCTCAGCTGTCTATCTACACCGCTGTA
Organism: Anarhichas minor; assembly: GCF_050575085.1. Lineage (NCBI taxonomy): Eukaryota > Metazoa > Chordata > Actinopteri > Perciformes > Anarhichadidae > Anarhichas > Anarhichas minor. The sequence continues at coordinate 20,901,258 of NW_027466582.1, forward strand.
GTTTACATGAGCATGGAACTTTTCTGGAATGCTGTACACACACACACACACACACACACACACACACACACACACACACACACACACAAATATGAAGCAGATACGGTTTCACCAGAAAACTACATGATGATAAGAGGCTTCCAGAGAAGCGGCGAACATGAGAAGGAACAAAAAGAGAGAATGGTTTCTTTCATCTGCTATCACAACAGATCCCAGCGAGGGGGGGTGTGCTGTAGTGGATGTGGGACAGCTGCAGAGATGGGGAACATGCTGTAGCTCAAATTAATAGCGAGGCTGCCGTTTGAGAGGCTTCATTGAGATTCTCTCTATTTACATTATTGCCATCTCAAAACTTAACTGTTCAGGTTGGAAAAGGAAAAAAACAATCTGAACCTAGTTTATGTGATTTATTTTCTCTGTAAGACAGAAAAAGAAAAAGTCAAATGCGTTCACCATCTGAATATCTCTCTCAGTCCTGACCCTTTACTGTACGACGGGACTAAAAATAATGTTTTTTTTTGTGATGCATTAAAATAAACCATACATTATAATGAATACATACACGCATATATACATATACATATATATAGATATGATGCTGGCCATATTACACTGTTATGAAATGAATGTGTTTCGGAAAATGAATGAAAGAATTATCTGAAGAGAATGTTTCATTCTGTAATGTCTTGGTGTTCCAAACTCTAAACGTGTCTCACCAGAGCTTTAAGCATCACTGCATTTTCACAGTAGATCTATTCACAAGATATTGTGTAGACAACAATGTGCCCCAGTATATTACTGCTTTTGTTCTCTCCTATCATTGTTACATAAAGCGCCTGTGTTCACACAAACAGCCCTCTTTATGTGACATATCAGTCGCTACCTCAGAACAATCTCTTCCTCAGCGTTATCTATCCCCTGGCTTCTTCACAGTCAATAAACCCAGTGATGAGTCTCAGCTCTCTAAAGTAACTCTATCTTTTTACATCTCATATTCATTTCAGCGAGTTACAAGTTAAGCTCATTATTGTCTGAACATATTTTCAACTAGACCTTGAGTGGTTCTATTGCTTCAGTGCCTGTACAGATCAAGAAACTGAGGAAACAGTTGAATTGTATTCGACTCAACATATTACCAGCTGGAATAATGGCATACAAATTTCCATCTAGCCTTATTGAGTTGAACTTTTACACCTCAATAGTTTCATTCGATCCATTTATATCTCCATGGAATCCCCATAGGGGCTTGCACCTTTTCACTTTTTAAAATGCATTCTTAGCAAAGCTGCACATGAGTATTTATCTCTGGGTAAACAGGCCAGAAGCTTTCACTGTTATAAATTGAACTATCCTGACGCAATAGCATAGACTTAACCTTTGGGTGCTGAAATTTTGCAGTAATTCAGAACAGCCCCCTCCATCACTTAATCCTCAAACACTGAGATTTACATTCCCCACTTGGATGCTCGTGCAGACACACATCAAGCTCGTCTCTCTCTAGAATACGCTGTGTGGAACACACACACACACACACACACACACACACACACACACACACACACACACACACACACACACACACACACACAGAGACCACGTGCTGGGCTAACGCGTCCTGGGGATACAGAACATCCGAAGGATAGCGACACTGCTGAGCCCAAACAAAATCAGCAGCCCATTAAATGAGGCGTGACTCAGGAATCGTGCGTAATTTCTGTTGATGGTGTCTCAACGTGTTTTAAAGTCATTTATATAACGACGCCGATGATTCACAGAGGAGGCGAGCAGAAATGGAGCAGAGAAAGAGCATATTGACTCTGTTGAGCACCCCACCAATTTATCCCCAAATGTACAGTGGGGTGGTGAGCAGAAGGTCAGCATCATGATGTCAGCTCTGGAGGTCAGCACTGTGATGCCATGGACCAACAAAGTGGAAGAACACAAGGGTTTCTCTTTTATACAATTAGCTTTACAGCGCACGGCTGTAGAATATTCATCCCCATGCTGCCAACACTATCCGCTAACACTAATACCACATATCACAACCTTCTAAAACAACCTTTTATTAGGAACAACACATGAGTTTAGTTGCATTTACAGGCAAAGCAAAGTGAGAATCATCTGCTTATCCCAATCACGCTCATGTGACACCGTGAAGTGAAAGTGGGAGGACAAATATACAGAGAGCAGCCTCTGCTGTCTCCCTCCTGCGAAGTGAAAATGAGCAATAAAAAGAGAAAGTGAACAACGAGAAAAGGTGTAGAAAAAGGAGAGAGGAAGATGGAGAAAGTTCCCTCAATAAAAGACCCTCGTCAGCTGCTGCAGAGGAAACTTTCTCTGAGCACCAGGTGTCTGTGCTCGGACCACAGGATCACTGAGATGGAGTTTAAGGAATGGCTGGAATAGTCCACCAGCCAGAGATGTCAACTCTTATCAGAGAGGATTAGATGGCAGCACTTCCACTGGAGACACCACATTATCACTTTTCATGCTGTTCACTGGGTGATTTCATTCAAAGTGACTTGCAGTTCCATGCAGGAATATCATTTCAGCACTGGCTGTGGGAATCAGACTCCTAACCATTAACACAATGGGGCCAGTCCTTGCATGGCACTATCCAGAACTCTGACATTGATTTTCAGTCGGCCACTTATTGATGATTATGATAAGTTGCTGAGAACTTGTCAGATGAAATAAAAGGAAGGCTGAGAGGAGAGGAGGGATCCATTAGTTAACAAGGTTTTTACAGGATTGCAGAGGTGTGTCATTGCAATGCCAATCTTTAGGATTTAGTCTCTCACCACTTTCAACTTTAAATGTAGAATTGTACGTAGATGTGGGAAAGAGAAAGAGATCTGAGGTTGCATTGTTGGCAAAAACTCTATAATGTAATGTAGCCATCCCTGGACAAGTAGGGGAAATGCCACATAAATCTGTCTGCAGATTTTGAACAGTGCTCAGGCACTACAGATTAGACAACTATCAGAGACACAGTAGCTGTAACACGTCTATAGAAGGGCACTTTCCACTGGATATATAGCCTCTACTACCACATTATTAGAACATGCACAAAACTATGATTAAGGTCAGTCAACAAATCACTAATGTTCAATATTCGATGTATTTTCAGGTTACTCACACTGCAGTAATGATGCCATGTTGCCTCGAGCAGCCATGTTGTCTGACACCCTCTGACCCGTTACTCATTACCTTCAGTCTACTACCCGCCCTGCTTTTAGATGTCTTACTTTTCTTGTTATTTAAGTCAGAGCTAATGGCTGCCATCCTCCTCCTTAGAGCCTGAGACGCACTAATCAATGCAACTCTGACAAACAACATTACCTGGGACATGCATCACGTTACTAATAGCAGGGGGCCAATAACATGCAGGGGATTAAACATCGGACTACTGCCACGGAGAGGAAACTAAAAGTGTGTATGATCGCAAACACACACACACACACACACAGCACATTAATGTTTACTTTCAGTCTCATAAGATATTCTGATCATAACTAATGACGAAATATGGCATGTTGTGTGAAAAACCAGGCATCTGTTAATTGGCCACTGTACAGTGACAGCTAAAATAAACTGTGATTTAACAGCCCGCCCCCCCGCCCCTCTTCTTAATTATTCCTTCTCAGATTTGAAGGGGTGCGACTGGCTGCGGATAGAAGTAGATGTTAGAAAAGCAAGCAAAAAACGCTGCAGGGCTTGTATCTTTGCAAATGAAGGAAGAAAAAAAGAAAAGTCTCCGGGGAAGTCGACTCACTTTCATTTTGCATCTCTGAAGAATTAGACCAAGTTAAACAGAGCAAAGCCAGCACAATGGCAGCAGAGAGTGATGCCGAGCTGATAATGGATGGCTTTCACCTCGAGGTCATTAAATAATTATCTTGTCATCGGTTTAAGAGCTCATGTTTGAAATAGGACGTTCCGTCAGTCTACAGCTGTTCATAGAGAAAGGCCGAACAATGTGTCTAACACTTTGAACGTGGGGTAAACTATATATGTTTTGTGTCTGTGAAGAAACATAAGGACTTTTAGGATTATAAGGACATTAATTGTTCATACAATTTCTTAATTTTCCTCCTCCTGTGCCCGTTCTGTTTTCCCCCTCTTGCTGGGCTTTACTGGAACAAATCATTAGTAACACATACTGCTGTTTTTCTCTGGGTGAGCCAGGCTAATTTTGACACACTCATTATGCCTTCTCTCTTTCTGTCTCCCTCTCCCTCACACAGGCTTTCTCTCTCTCTTAAGCCCCGACCTCCCCCCTCGCCTCGCTGGTACTCACTGGGCTGTGCAGTACATCACTGTAAAAGCTGCCTCTCTCTCAGGGCAGCCCGGGGTGACAGCCCTGCTGGGCAGGGGTCGAACTACGGTCACAGACCGATCTCTGTACAATGATTGCTAATTCTGAGCCTGATCTGAGGTCTGCTTTTCCCGCCAGGAGAATCTGGCAGCTCCAACAAACTTGCTTGTTTCTACCTTCCATGTTCCCAAATTGGTGCTCTCCCTCTGACTTGATGTCTTGTGTCTTTATGTGACTTCCAATCTTTCCTCTCCCTCCCTGCTCCGTGTCGGAGCAGTGCGGGGCACGCCTGGAGCAGACTGCAGCGCATGGCAGGAGGAGGAAAAGAGGGAGGGAGGGAAGCAGATGCTTGTGACAGTGTGGGGGCAGTAATGAGGGTCCCTACGACGGAGAAACAATCAGTAAGGCCTGAACACAGCCCACTCACGCACACACACGCTGAACAGCGAGGGAGTAATGGGCTGGCAAAGGCCCGGGGCCAGTCTCACTGACACACATGACATGGTGAATAATGAAGAGGGAAACCACCACCATCGCTGTCGACCAATCACTGAGCCAAAACCCAGCCAAAAGTATATCACCCGTTCATTTTGAACCAACACATACCCAGCCTGGCTCAGGTGAAACCGCTCAGTAAGAGGGGGGAGGAGGATTTCTAGCACTCTCAGCTGTTCAGCTGCCAGGACGGCACAAATGACATCCCAGTGTGGTCCCCAAGCCTGCCTCTAATATGCACGCAAAGCCCTTCACAAGCATTACCCCGCCGACGGGAGATACATTTATTGTGGGAGACGTTTCGGTTCGATTGACCAAAGCGAGGGCGCAGAGGAGGGAAAACAAGCGGTACTTGCCGAGTGTGGGGTTCTCGTTTCAAGAAGTGGGGCAGAGGAGAGAGTGCGTGCTGAGGAGAACAAGGTTTGAAAATAGCCTGAGACAAAACACAGACAGCACGGCTGCTTTTATGCACACGCACACAACGCTGCAAAAAATGGCCACGACAATCGGAAAAGGAAACAGGCAATAACAAAGATGCATGCATAAACGGCACACGTCTGCTTGCCCAAACAGCTTTAGAGTCAGTTTCAGCCGAGGAAGATTGATTACAATTGATAATGTCACCACAGGAAGTGGTAAGTCTTTATCTGCCTCCCATTTTAAGGCCTGCAGATTAATCCACTGAGCTGGATTCAGTTAAAATAGCTGTCAAGCTGAGTAAAGACTTACAACGAGGGAGATGTTAAAACAAATGATATACACAAAGACTGGGTTGTGTTGTGGCTGATTCATTTCTTGTTTACTGCATCATCGTGACCTTTGAAAATTCCTCATTATATTAAGTCTGTGCTTTTCAGCTACAATGATTAACATTTGATTTGTTTGTTCAACCTAAAGTAGTAACATGGCTCTTTTCTCTTGTAACAGTACAGATAAACTGTGCTAAAGACAATATCTTGAACCTTTTTCTTGTTGTAATACTTAAAAAGTTGCAGAGACACTAAGCGAGGCTGAGGGAGCACGCTGGCACCACAGGACCACCTAAGGTCTGTGTGTTTGAGCGTGTGTGTCGGCCTGTGACTCATATCAGGGATCTCAAGACTGACAGCCGTCAGTTGGCATTAGGTTTACAGTTACACTGATGTGTTTGACCCTGGTGTTTATCCTAGCCTCTCCCCCGCAGACCTGAACAGACAGTGACACAGTTACAGCCGCATACACAGACTCACAAATACACACGTACACACACAGTCACTACTACACATTTTCCTGTTCCCTGCTTGACGCTTGGGAGACAATTTGAAACGGTGGGACCATGGACGATCAGCCCGCTGCTGTAATTGTGTCCCTTGTCACCCAGCAAATTCATGTCAGCATTGGTCACATGGGATACTAATCTAAATGGCACCAGTGTCCTACTTTGTGTGTGTGTGTGTGTGTGTGTGTGTGTGTGTGTGTGTGTGTGTGTGTGTGAGAGAGAGAGAGAGAGAGACCGAGAGGGAAAACTATGGAAAGCAAAAAAAGGTGTGGTAACTTAGAGAAGCAGAGTGAGAGGCTGCTTGTAAATTGTGTGCAGGGTTGTCACTGGGCTACTTTTCAACAGAGCTGTATTCCAGCTGTGAATATGACAAGTGAACACAAGTCTGGTTCAACTTGTTTCCTTTAGCTTCTGCGAGGTAATAACACATTCTATTTTATCAATGGCCTGGGCATAGACAGACAGTGTCCTGCGACTCACTTTGTTCTTTTTCCTCACCAACGTTTAACAACAGGGCAACACTCATACTTACGTAAGGAAACTGGGCAGCATTGACATTAAAGTATGTCAATGATACAGTTTAATATGAGCAGCTGCTAAGTGGTGGTAAGAAGTAACTGAAACAACAACTTGCACAAAAACTGTGTGAGTAATATGTGTGTTCTCGTGACTTAACTCACACACAAATCACTGTCCTTTTTTTGAACCAGCTAATCGTTAGCTAAACATGCTGCTGCTGTGTACAACAGGCTGTGTATTTATGTTTTTTTCAGTTCAGTCATTAGCTCCTAAATCTTCATTTGGTCAGGCTTGCATGTTTGGATGGTGTGAGCAGCAATCTGTGGGTAAGTTAACAGCAGAAGTCCGTCCTGCCACAGCAGTGCTGAAACTCACCTGCTCATAGCTGGGGCCCAAATTCCCCTTTCTATGTTCCTATAGCTGTCTCCTTTGTACGTGATGATATATTACCAGACGTCTGAACAAGGTCATGAACATTTACATCAAATGAAATATCAGAGCAGAGAGTAGCAAAGAGGAAGAGGCCATACTAAACACACCTTAAATCCGGATGAACCAGTATACCGCCCAGCACTACAACAACTGACAGCATGACCTCAGGTGTTCCCAAAAGTCATCCTCTTCCGGTTTGAGTTGGACGCATGGGAAGGTGCGCCTCAGTATAGCGAGTGGGAGTGGACTGCTTGTTCTCTTTGGAAATAAAAATGTCAGAGGTAATTGCCTTTGAAATGCCTTCACCTGATGAAAGCCATCAGTTGCATCTGATGGACACTGTGGATGGCTTGGCCCCCTGCACAGGAGCATATAGTCCCTATGAGTGCCCTTCAGACGCAATACCGTGTTATTTTGTTGAGAGCCCGTTAATGGTCAAAAATGAATGGCTGAAAGCTATCAAACAGTGCAATTTTCTTTTCTAGCTCAAAAGGCTGAACCGCTTCATGCCAGTGTTCAGATGAGTAACCTCACTATGGAAACTGAACATAGAGAATGACAGGACTGCCCTGTGGGTAGTTATACCTTCTAATTGTGATAGATAGATAGATAGATAGATAGATAGATAGATAGACTTTATTTCAGTCAGAGAGACAAATACATAAAATGACACACAAACAATAAAAGTACATCAGCCTAGCAATGCCTTACAAAGAGACAGCTGTACCAATGTCACCACAGCTGGGACTGGTAGCATGTGCTACTAAACCTTATGTTGGTTAAAACCAATATGATCTCATTTTCAGAGTCATTAAGCCGACAAATGAATTCATACATGAGATTTCTTAAAATAGTTTGGAAAGTATTGACTCATGCAGCCACAAACATTTCACTAGCACTACTCCATCTCGCTCTCTTTAGCAGTATTCTCATGGCATCATTAGAAGCTACTTGAAGTCTCTGTAAGCTCTTTTTTTTGTAGTTTGACCACAAGTGTGCAGTGTAGAGTGGTGAACAATATGCTCAGCACGATACTCAGCTACATACTCGTTCCAACCAGGTTTGATGTTATGGGTCTTATTTGTATGCTTGTAGTAGGGCTTACTGTCTTTATACAGAGCACTTACTATATCATTGTACATGAAGAAGAGATCTCTATGCACCACATCCTTACAGTTAACATCAGTACACATAGCTGCATCTCTAGGTAGATGAATATTACTGAAGGATTGGTCTGTACGAGCAGAATACACTAAGACGTCCTTTTCAGGGAGAGTTGACCAGTCAAGTTTTTCTGTGTTGACACTATTTCCATTTCTAGATAGCGCCAGTAGATGTTCGACATTTATCAACATAGCAAAAGGTATATGATCAGTTGTTGCTGCTCCATAAAGAATGCCCATACATCCCAATGAAGCATGTGCATCAGCTATACTCATACAATGGTCCAGCCATGACGTAGTGTGCCAGGCCTCACTAATGTATAGCTATCTGTAGGCAAAAGCACTTCGCTTGACAATATAAAATGATTGTCTTTACAGACCTGAGCCATGTGCTTGGCAAATACTGAGCTTGTGTCTGAGATATCTGCATTCATATCCCCAATGACATATATACTAGAAGAAGTATTATCTCGAATGAAGGAATTGATGAAGGCAAGCCTATTTAGATATTCATCCTCATTGTGATTGCACTCATAGGGTGAATAGACATTTAGGATAATGAATTCCTTATCATCATGAGTAAACTGTATTGCAATACACCAGTCAACACCAAGCCTGACCACATGTATCAATGAGTCAAGCTTCTTATTCCAGAGAATAGCCACATCCCCTGGTATCCTTCCTCTGACTATTCCCATGCCACGGTCAGTTGTAGACTCCCCAGCACCATGAAAGTTATCATTGAGAGAGTTCAGTTTTTCCAAGTCTTGCTTTGGTAAGAATGTCTCTTGTAAACATAGTATGTCACAATTCTCCAAAAGGTTGTCAACAACCATGCGGCGTGCTTTATCCCCAACGCTCTGGCCCACACGCAGGCCACGACAGTTGTACGACAAAACCCGGATAAACATTTTAGCAAGGCAAGTGAGTGCCCATAGTACCAACAGGCACACGTATCCCCCCACAGCAAGTGCATGGTTAGACCCGATAACTCCCGCCCTGCGGGGCTCAAAATAGTGCCGGACAAATGCCCCTTCTGGCCAGAGCTCCGAAATGTACATTTCATCAAACTCATTGCATTCAGCAGATACTTTGAATGAGCTGAATCTTCTGTGGACAGTGTCGATCTTTTGACAGTTGACCTCACGGCCAAGTTTTTCCTTAAGATACACAGGTAACGTTTCAGCGTCGAGATCTGGTGAGAACCTGGTAGCAAAGACACTCACCAGCTTGGTCTTGACCATTTTGATGCTGCCCACAGCTCTGGTCCACTGTAACACTAAGCACTGTAACAACAGGCTTAACGTTGCGGGGTCTCTTTTTCCGCCCAGGGGCGACAGTACGCGATCCCGACTGAGCAGCAGCGTTCTCTGGAACATGCGTTAACTTCAGCCTTTTTTCACGACATGACTCCATTTTGGGGAGCATGACAAAGATATTGAACAATCGGAACTTCTCGCAGTCGCAGCCCTCTCTTCGTCCAGATCGCAGGGCCCCGCCTCAGCCCCTTCTCCGGCATCAACGTCCGAGGCCTCCGCCAGGGTAGCCCCAAGCCCTGCATTGTCAGAGCCAGTGGTCCCAGCCTTCGCGCGCACAGTGCCTCCGTCCAGCGCCGCTGACGCACCTGTGCCACCGCCCGGAGTCAGGTCAGTGGGACGCTCCAGTGCATACAGTCGGCGATCAATTTCCATAGTGATGGCACGAAAATCTTTGCTTACATCAGCCTGTAGCTGCATTGACTGCTTCATTGAGCAGACCTCAGTGTACAGCTGTTCTATTCTCCCAAGTAAGCTCGAAACGTCCATGTTGGAAAATGTCACCGGAGGCAATTCATCCAGGTAATGAGAGACAAATCTGGGAGTGTTCTCCCCGCACTCATTCAGTACTTTAAGGCAACTCTAAATGTTGTTTATGTCTTTCTGTGCCCCTTTATGGGAAACGTACCGCTGTGTAGTAGGGCAGAGTTTAAACTAAACTTTTTTTCGAGGACTCTATCCACTCGGAGTCAAACGTGTTCGCGGCCAACAGGATGATCTCGTCCTGGCTTAATGTCTTAATTTTCATGGCGAGAAAGTTAAGCAACTCATCCTGAACAATAACTTTGCCGTCAACAGTTTTGTAAATCTCAGGTTTCATTCGAGACCGGTTAAAAGCAGGAGCGACAGAGCCATCTTGCGAAAGAAACAACAATGAGACTAGATTCTGGCAATTACCTGAAAGGGTCAGTGTGACCCTTGCAGAAGCCTGCCTGTATGGTAGAAGTGTTAAAGGGTGTCTGTCAGTGGGCATCAGACATACAGCATTGCCTATTATCAAGTCTATCTAAGTCTGGCACTTGATGAAATGCAGTCAGAGACACAGTTAGATCAAATTCTGATTTGAGATGAATACAAACGGGACTGGTAGATCCAGTGGCCCTTGTTGCTGATGAAGTACCCTCCTGTAAGTGCTGTACAGAGGAGAGTTTTATTCTTTGTAGTCTGCTTTGAGTGGTTTAGCTCCCTACTGGTGATGCTACCTATCAGCCTTCACTGTTGGGAGACAAGAGAGAGAAAGGAGGGAGACAGGGTGAGTGCCATAAGAACAACAGACCGACGAACCAAGAGCAAAGCAAGTCACCTTTGCTCTTTGATCCATGCACATCTAAATTGTAATGTGTACTCACTGATGCAATTGAGTGCAGAGGACGCTGTCTGCCAATGACAAATTACTTCTATTTGTGTGGCCTTTCAAAAACCAAAGCATCAAGTTATTGTCCTGAACAATGTGTATTTGCTGTCACACAGTGATAACAAACGTTTAAAAGAAAAGATAAGTTCTCCTTCTTTCCTAGGGTGTCAGATCAAAAGCACTGGGGTAAGAAATATGATGAAAGAGACATGTACGGTTGAAAGACCAGCGCAGAAAGAAATATCAAATATGCGAAAGAAAACGTGCGCCCAAACTGCTCTTACTCAAGACATGTTCCTGACCAAAAACCCTGAAGTTCAGGCGAGGCGTTCAAGGCATTGATCGGGTGATTTGTATGTGTTGCTGCTGCTGCTGGAATGTGTGGAATGTGTTGATGGATGTGTCTGTGGCTGGGCTCTCAGCCTGTGAGGGCCAGGGCTGGGAACGCTCTGACAGCCTCAAGGTTACCCGCCTGGCACCAAAACAGATGGATGCCCCTCATCGTAACTGTCTGTAATGTGTTCAACTCAATCATTTTCTCCCTCTCCATACAACATATCTCTCATTCGCTCACCGAAGCATTTTGCAGAAAGTGTGAGAGGAGTTCCAGAGACAGCAGAAGAAGGCATGATTTTGTTTGTGCCTACCTACACCTAGAGCTTCCCAATAAACCCACTGCCTTTTATTTGTTAAACTCTTTTACAAAAATGAAATGTAAAGGGATGATTTTTTCATGGGGAGTTCAGTGCTGCACTCATTGGATGGTTACCGCTGATAACGCTTTCCTGACACACGCCGCTTCTCTTTCAGGTAGACTCTGTCAGCTCCGTCAGCACTGCTGCCGTTGTTTGAACTGTTCGTGTCGTTAGCACTGTTAGCTACTAGCCACTGGCTCAGCCATCGCCATGTTGAGAGCTAAAGGTAATCCCTCAATCATAGATGTATAATACATTTCAAATGCAGCACCCTTCATGAGAGCAGACTTGTTGACCAGAAAACCAAAACAATAAAGAGTTCGTGTGGCTTTAAGAAATCTACCAAGAAATAATTCTGCATTAAAAGCAATGGCTCAGAAATATATGAAAATAATAATAAATTACCCCAAAATATAGAGAACTGCACATTTCGTCAGCACACCGACTCATTGAGGAGTAAAATCTCGCACACTTCTCCTCCATCCTTTTAACCGTTTTACATTCGCTTTTCTTCTGGCCCTGGGGCATTTAGGCTCCACAGCACTGCGTATATCCAATTATACCGCGGCTCTGAGCACGGCGGTGACACATCGATTGACACAAGCGACATCCACTCTTATCACAGTGACATGATGCACTGCTGGGCAAGCATCATTAGCCTGATCAGCCAATAGCGGGGCAGCTCGTTAGACCCCCAAGGGCTGGACATGCAGCTCCAGTTCTAATACAGATATCATAAGACAAGGAAGAGGAGTGATAAAGTGATGGGGGAGGAAGAGATATTATAAACCTCAGAGGGACAACTTTACGTGTGTGCCCTCTTGCGTATGTATGTGTTTCGGGCAATTCTACTGCGTTGATGTTGGGCAATTACCCTTTTCCTCCAGCCACAGCTACACAATAACAGGAGCCGTTTCCTCAGCAAAGCTCCATCATCCAAAACGTGTTCTTTAGTGAGGATACTGCAGGCAGCTGTGAAGTAGCTGTTAAAAAGCCACCTGATCATGTGACGCCTCAGTCATTTCAAGCAGACATATTCGCCTCAACTACTACAACAAAGATAGTGAGATCATTCTAAAGTGTGCTTTTGGGATAGCTGGTGCCCTGAGGACAATTCATTCTCTGTGGAAATATTTTGGCCCATTTCTAATCTACCTGTGGTATTTATAGACAAATGTTCTCATATTTCAATGCTCCACTTACTGTATAAGTCCCATTTCGCCAAAAGGTACTTTCACGCACTGAATGGAAACTTTTATGAGCCTCTGAGAGAAGAAAATCAAGGAAAAGGAAAACATTTCACATCCATTGTGATCTTAAGTTGCCACCACTACATCAGTGCCTAGCTGAAACTATGCCAGGCTCCATGGTTTGCGGAGAGCACCTCGTAGCCAGCTAACCCCTGCTCAACACCTGTTGGACAGCTTGAGCTACTTCATCCCATTTACAGACACAGCAGGTTGAATTATTCAACGCTCCAATGAAAACTCCTTCAGTATTCAGGAGGTCTACAGCAACGTGTGCATGTTTTTGTGTCTTGCTTCTCATTATTTTGTTTATTCTAAAACCTTCACTCCTCATTGACGTCATTTCAAAGTGGATAGCGCCATTGTGTGGCTATGTTTTTATTTCCACCTCTGGATCTAATGCTGTTGAGTACACACATCAGTCAATAGAGGGAAAATGCTGTTATTATGTTATTATTGCTGATTTTCTACTGAGTAGAACATTGTGGACCAGAGGAAACACAGCTTGTTCCTCAACCCCGGACCTCTTTTGTCCTTTTTCTTTCCCTCCTCGCTCCTCTCCCCAACGAGCGGAAGAAGAAATGACTACGAGGCGAATGCCATGATTATTTTATTTTATGTAGTGAAGAAAGCAATGCCGCTGCTGTGTCATTTATGTAAGCAGTTAGCCAGATATGGTTACAGCCCTCTGAGCATGCCTTGGAAAGTGAATTAAGGACATTGGGTTGAGCAGTACCAGAGGGTTGGTAGGGATCAATACACTGGCAGAGAAATTCATCACTAAATCTATCTAAGCAATTACTGATGTCAGCATCCAACTGACGAACAGTGTTCCGTTGCCTGTCTTCAGCCTCCCTCTCCACTTTCTGTTTGTTTACCATGTTCCTGACTGTGGAACAATGCAGCGACCTTTGCAAAGATAATTCTATTACGTAAGTTGAGTAATTGCTCTGGATGTGGAAGAGGAGTGTCCGCTGCTCTTCTTGCTTGGCCCACAGCTCCCATGTCCTTGGATTTAAATGAAAATACGCGGTATTCATAGAATCTGACAGGGAGAGGTCTGCTCAGAAAACAGAGAGGAAGAGGAGAGGGAGAGGAGGAGAAAAGACTGAGAGAAAAAAGGGGGGGATGGATACGAGACGACAGGGAGATGGAGATGAGCATGACAAAAGCAGTGAGCCAGAACCAAGCAGGATGAAAATGCTATAAAAAGAGTTCATCCCCACAAACCCCCTTTTTTTAAGCAGTGCTGAGCACAATATGTACCTCCAGATTGTCCAAGTGGCTTTGAAATGGTGCAAAGTCCCTTTGTGTCTTGTTCCCATAAGTAAAGGTGTGCAGAGACAAAGTGCAGGCTGCAGGGGTACACAGGAATAAATGAAAGCTGTGTAGATAGTTCTTGCCTGCTGAGGCTTTATGTTTTTTCTTCTCCTCTGCCACCTAGAGCCCTGATGGCTACAATGGAGAAGTGCAGAGAGGGCACGCAGGCTCGGCGCTAACAATCGCACAGATGAAACTGCGAGAGGCTTCACTTGCAGAAATGTTCACTTTACTTTGTTTAAGTTTCTTCATTTGGACAATGGGTAGAGACGGAGTCAGAGAAGCAGACAATTACTGATATTTGCTGCCAGCTATCAGAGAGGGAGAGACTGAGAGAAACAGAGGGAGAAGCTCCACTCCCACATTGTTAATTAAAAACTCTCTCTCAGCGCTGTGCTCACTGAATAAAAGAGAGTCCCACAGTCATACAAAACATACAAGGCACAGACTGTGCTCACCATTTTCATTTCTATCCAGCTACAATCCAGAAACAAAACTGTTGGCAATATGATCGTATTGTACTACTCAGGATTTTGCATTGTTTAGGATACACAATATTCTCTCTATGATCCATAACTATAGAAATTGGATGGGCCGTGTGTTTGTAGTGGAGGATAGATAAAGAGACTGAGAGAAGTACGAGAGGAAAATAACAGGAAAGCTGATTTTCATGCATCTCATTTCCTCACAGCACGGAGGGACAGTGTGCGGTCCTGCTTATGGATTTACTGCCACCTGGTGGTGTGTGACTGCACTGCTGAGCTCATGAAACCTCTGTCGTCAGAGTCAGCATCAGAACATTGATTCAATGCAACAGAAAACTAGACCCCTTATCTTGGGCGCGCATATTAACTCCTGTGAAACAAACTGGCCGTTCTTTACCTCTTTATCCTTTTTGCTTCTCTTTATTATTTATTATTACTTCTAGCACAGGAAATGAAAAGAAATAGCTTGAAAAACAGAGAGAAAATCAACTACAAAAATCCCATTTAGGGCAACAGCGCTCAGATAAGGATGCTATTATACGCTTGGACAGTCCAGTCGATATTAGTGAACATCTCTCTCCAGAGCCAGCAACAGGAGAACTAAGACTTTTAAACCTGCACTGTCATGAGATGAATATTGTTACTATCCCAATCTCTTATGTTTCAAGAAGAAATATATCTGTCGGAAATCAATGAAATCTCTCTCCATGTCATCACCAGGAGATGAAGTAATGAGGGCTTCTGATTAACCCATAAACACACAGCTCACATCACGAGGTGAGAATTGGAGTCAATTATTGGCCCTGCGTGGACACCATAGCATCAGACCATCTTTTGCAGATAGAAAACAAAGAAGAGACAAAAAAATAAAGAGCAAAAAAAAAGGAAATTGGGA
This sequence comes from Anarhichas minor, assembly GCF_050575085.1. Taxonomy (NCBI): domain Eukaryota; kingdom Metazoa; phylum Chordata; class Actinopteri; order Perciformes; family Anarhichadidae; genus Anarhichas; species Anarhichas minor. Next base: position 20,916,755 of record NW_027466582.1, read on the forward strand.
TTTGAGAGGTATGGAGTCCAACACAGTGTCACATCAGAAAGGTCTGGATGATTAGGGGATGCCAGCTCTCACGGAGAGCAGCTATCCTAACAGCCTCCACCACCTCATTAGTCTGGCCCAGCAGCAGTATGCCCCGACTATTAACCGCTAAATGAAAGACCGCCAACCGTGATTACTGAGGGGAAGTCCACTGTCGTCATGGGGATAAGAGATTTCCACACACACTCACACTTCCACTTCTTTGAAAGCTATTTGAAGCGCGTTTATGAAAAGGCGATTGAGACAGAAGTGGATATTTTACACATCATCAGTCGCAGCCGTTCACTCCGAAGCCCGAAATGTGAAAGCTCGGGACATCAAGCATTTGTTACGACAAATTGCCTGCATTGCAGCAAAGAAAATAAAAAACACCCTTTGATGGCATCTTTCAGCTGCTTCATTTAAAGATCACATGAAGCTTTCAGCTCCACTTTCATGCAGCGAATCTGACAAGGGCTTAATAAGCACATGAGTGAAACAGCCTGGAGTCCTTGAGTCAAGGATGTGGTACTCACTGTGGCAGAGAGGACGGCACGGCTCCATAGGTGCATCCACTTTACATGTATGTGTGTTTGTAGCATGTGAAGTCAGTGCATGTTTTCGTAATAATGTGTTTGTATGCACGTCTATATGCAGGAAGTGAAATATGGCAGTTTTAAAGGAGCACTCCTACATTTTAGAATTGCACTTCCGTACAGTTAAAGGGACCAAAGAGACCAAATTGGTGCTGCATGGCTGAGATATCCAGACTTCCACTTCCTAATGTGGGTCAAGCTGGATTGGAAATTGGATCCTGTACTTCCCATGCAATTTGAGTCCTTGACTAAATGCTAAATGCTGATCAGGTCTCCAAGTAGACGCTGATATTGCTTAATAGATGTTACTTAATTAAGTCACTTTCTCAGACTTGATAAAGCTCACATATACATGTACTAATCAGAGGAGTGCTCCTCTACTGCACATGCAGGTCAAGTTCAGGTACATCTCAAGCAGTACTCACGGTCGTTGCAGTGAGTTCCCGAGTAAGACGTCATGGAGCAGTCACAAGTGAAGTTCTCCCACTGCTGGATACACACACCCATGTTGGCGCACGAGTCCTCCTGGCAGGTCGTGCTCGGGCCTGTGAAAGGTGAGGGAGGGAGACAGAGATACCACAGGAGCACAATCAAGCAACAATAAGAGCTACTGCTGAGCCTTAACAATGCAGGACCCATGCAGAAGAAATGCACTCTAGAGAGATAGCTATACAGCATGTGGGCCTAGAAGAAAGAACAAGGAGCAAACAGTGCCACCACAGGAAGCCTGACCTGGAGTACAACACACTTCAAAAACAGTCTGGGGAATCCTGTTTCATGCTGGGTAAAGCGGCAAACGCAGTGGCAAGCCCAAGCAGACGCGCCAGGTTTTCACAGGATCAACAGCACGCTTCTCAAGCAGTGTAAGCATCACCTTTTTCTCTGAGGTAATTGCTGTAAAAACTGCTGTACAGGATGCTATGCTAGCTTAGGTCTAATCTGCATTTCAGACATGCTTCAGCAGACGACTTGTACCACAGCTGGGCTGATGTGATGACACTGTCAACATCCCTTCGTGTCCTTTTTACAGAGTGTGTGCAGGTGGACATGCATGCAATTTTTTATCATTCCAACAACTAATTAAAAAAAGTTTTATCAGAGTAAAACTTTGAACGCTGCATTCCCTCTGTGAACAAGCAAGACATGACATCAACAAAAAAAACCTTTTAACAAATGACTCATGGATAAAAACAATACCCATTTTTAAAAAATGCATTAAAGTGACCCCGGCAATTTTATATCCAAATATCTCTTTCACTGTGAGAATACACGGTGAACACTAGACAGACGGAGTTCATGAAGAGAAGAGGAGAAACAAATGGAGCACTTGAGAACACGTAGTGCATATCCTTGTGTATGCACTTCAGTCAGGCAGGAGTTGAGGAGGGTATTCAAAGTCAAACTGGATGTGTGTTTGCTATTCGTCTACACCACACATAGCTCTTACCTTTGAATACTATTACTGAGAGGGAATGCAGATAAGGACAAGTGCACAGCATAGATAACAAGATAAACAATTCCCCCGCCGGAGTCTAGACAGACAGGGGGGGGGGGGGGGGACCTCGACAGAAACCCCTCCGATAACCACGTTGGAAACAAACAAAAGCAAATCAAGTAAAATCAAATAAACAGTCCAAATAAATGGCAGACAAATGCAAGTAAACGGTGTCAATTGTCTTGTGCAAGACAATGTGAAGAGACATTTGAAGTGGAGGACAGAGCAAGTTTGCCGGCTGAAAGTGCATTTACTGTGTAATGCACGGTGATGGTGGTCAGCCAGGCATCCTCCACACTGTGTGCATACATGGATTTCTGTATTGCATCAGCGGGAATCTCATGTTTGCGTGTGCACGGCGGTGCTCCTTTGTCAGCGTGAGCAATGGAGGATTTCGCTGCATTTGAGCGTTGCAGCAGGAGATCACTCGCTCTCTGAACAACACTCTGAGCTGGGTAAAAGCAGCGACAGGTTAGTTTTATTTTTATTTTTTTTAAAGAGAGAGACAGACATGACACCGACGGTGTTTGGATGTGCAGTGACAGCCTCTTCCTGCTGTGTATGCCGGCCTGTAATGTGTCACAACTGGTATTTTCATAGTAGCACAAAGCACTCCTACAAATGATCTGCCTCTGCTTTATGCTCATACTGGATGAACATCACCCATCTGACCTGATCTGTTTGCTCTCTTTAAATATAATGTCAACTCAAATTCTTTGCAACTTTATCAAATATACATACACTCAGCCGTGGTTAGCAGGGAAGAAAACATGCAGTTATATTACTGTTGTGCTGCAGTCTAACATAAGCATAGTTGCATTCACACTGCTACAGTATGAAATAGCAATATCCACACAATAATCATATATATATATATATATATATATATATATATATAAATATATATTTTTTTCCCCTGGTTACTTAATCCGTTGTTTTGTCTGCCACTAGTCTGTCTTTGTCTTTTTATCTTCATATTCAGTTTTTCTTTCCAGAGAGCAAGTCACCACCAAGGGAACATTACTGCCATGGCGACACCCACAATGCATTGCACACAGCAGACTTTCAGGCGAGCAGGCCTCAGAGAGGCTGAGTTTAACCCTCTACCTTGCAGGTCGGCTTTGGTGAAACCAACTTTGTTAGCGCAGAAAGAAAATAACAGAACAGAACAGAGCAGAGCGGAAAACAAGAGTAAAGGTTAGTGAGGGACCAGCATTGTTAGTGTTGGTAAAAGTACAGACTGTGTCACTTTGTGCAGAGTGCAACATTGGGGGGCCTTGTTGATTTGTTAGTGAGGGTTGAGCTCCGGAAATAAACCTTACGTGCTATTTCTTTTATTACACAGGATTTGTTGAGAAGTTGTTTTCTCTCCTCACTGAGGCCACTGAGCAGCACTATCTCAATCCTCTGCTGCCCTCTACAGGGCATATGCACAGGCCATGGAAAGAGTGAGAATATAGAACAACTAATATAGATGGAAACCCCCTAGCTGACTGATTGGTCATTAAAATGACAACAATAAAGACGTTAAATTAAATATTGTCTCCATGTACATACATCATCAGCAGCTTTTTGTATTCTGTAATTGCAAAAAACTACTCTGCCTTAGGTTAGAGCTTTTTGGTTCTGGAGAAGGAAAAACGACGGCAGTGAGTGTTTGAGTGAAAGTAGCATCACTTTAGCTACAGTTTCATTATCTTTCATAATCTGGGTAAACAGGATGTTTCTTCATTTGTTATTCAGGTTTCAGTACTGATCTTAAAATAGACAACATATGCAACATAAAAATCAACAAGCAAGAAACTAAAAGACAAAGTGTTTTCCTGTGATGTGACAAATGCCTGGCGAAGGAAAAAAGAAAATGAATTGGATTAACGATGCCAGAGAGTGGCTTTAAGGGCTCCTGAAGAGCCTTCTAATGAGACTAATACATCTCTTGGAGCAGGTCATGATTCTTATACACTACAGGCCATCTGTACCTTCACAGCCTCGCTCTATCTGCCCGCTGCGGAAAAGGGCGTCGTTGATGAGATCTGGCAGGCGGCCGTTGAGATCAACTGAGGCCAAGCAGCCTTGGAAGCCCTCCCGGGAAACCACCAGTTTAGGGAGGTTCTGGTACATGTTAGGTCCCAGACCTCCGACAAACAGATCACCTGAGGGGAGACGACATAAGTATGTTCGTGAGTTTGAGAAATATTCAGGTTACTAATGTAATAGAAAACGATTTCCTTATTTTCAAGTAAACCTCCGTTCAATTATCTTCTCTTTCTTACGATACAAATAATATTTAATATTATTGACACATGTATAGATTGAGGATGTGTTTCTCAGGCCTGATACTCGACTTGTACCAATCTTGAATCTCTTAACGTGCGGCTGAAATCAACAATATCTTAGGACCAGGGGCGTCGTTAGGCCCATTTTAGGGGGGCTGAAGCCCCCCTAAAATGTTCTTCAGCCCCCCCCAAATAATTTGCCATTATTGGATAAAAAAAAAAAAAGAAAAAAAAAATGTATTTTTTATTTTGGTGGTCATTAAATTAAACTATTGTTTCTCACATGGACAAGTTATTTATAACTCTAACATGCTACATCTGTGCGTGCGTTCTGGTTTGTATGTTTTCTCCCCCTTCAAATTACAATCCAACAGCCTATCATCATACTTAACGATATAAAGTTGACACTGTCAGGTCCATTCTCCATCCATTGTGTGCGGCCCTTTAAGAATTAGGATCTGGGAGTGACGCGGATATGAAAGTTAGTTTATCCGTCTTTCCTTTACAAGCAGGAAAATAATTTCTCTCTTTATTTGAGAAAAGTTCATATTTGTGTTGTCAAATTTCACTATGACCCTGAAATTCTGTCTCTTGTGTTATCATATACTGAATGCAAGCAAAACTACAGAGCAAAATCACACTCTTTCTGATTGAACCAATCTATGAACTGTCTGAAACAATGGATATCCACGGCCCCAAAAAAAATTGCCGCGCCCTACGCGCGCAAACATGCCACTCCCCTTGGGGCTAAGCCCCCCCTTCCTTTGAATCCTAGAAACGCCCCTGCTTAGGACCATAGGAGTGTTTCATAAAGTCTCAGTATTCAGTGGTGGCACATTTTGCCAGTAGTTGTAGTTTTAGCTCAGAAGTCCCAACTCCTGAGTTCAAGTTAAGTTCAAGTCCGAACTAAACATGTCACCTTCCCTTCACTAAATATATTGCTATCTCATTCTGTAATAGCTAGCATGGTAAATGTACACTAATAATACATGCTTTGCAAATGAATTGTTCAAAATAGGCTCATTTATTTTCTAGAGTTAGAGGAGAAAATTGTCTGTACGGTAATTATGAAGCTACAGCCAGCAGCCGGTTAGCTTAGCTTAGCACAAAGACTGGGAACCAGGAGAAACAGCTAGTCTGTCTCCGTCCAAACAATCTTTAACCCTCATCATGAAGATTTGATTTCTCCAGAAGCCTGGATGAGCTACCTTTGAGGTCCAGGTTCTTGGCTCCGTTGACATTCTGGGTGACTGACTTTGTGTCCACCTTCAGCGTGTGTGTGTTGGAGGCGTCTCTTGTGATGACCACGTTGTGCCACTGGTTATCGTTCAGTGGGTTGTCACTGTTCCCCTTCAACAGACTGGGCCCGTTCCCCAGGTCGAACACATAGTGGATAAACCTAGCAGAGGAGGAGCACAGCAGATCAACACATCAGGGTTTGTTAGTGTAGATGAGTGTGTGGTTGCAGTAAGCCTCCTTTTATCCTATGGTTGTGGATCAGGAGTTAGAGCAGGTCCTCCACTTATCGCTGTATCGGCAGTTTGAAGCCTCGGCTCCTCCGATCTGCATGTCAAAATGTCCTTGATCAAGATACTGAACTTCAAATTGTTGCTGAAGTCATCAGTGTGTGGATGTGCATGAATGTGCATTAGTCAGATCCTGATGAGCAGGTGGCAGTGTTTGAATGTGTGTAAATGGGTGAATGTTATAATGTAATAATGCGTTCCAGACGACTCAGAGGTTGGAAGTTAGTTGAAATTTCCAACTTCCAGTCTCCAAGCGTTCCTGGAGCACGATCCCAAACATAAACAATAACTGTGACTCGACCGAGACAAACTGATGTTTCTTTGGTATTTACACAACTGAGCTGTCAGCAGGACAGCCAACAGAGTCTTCTGGACTTTTTAACATTTTACAGGATAACTTTTGTGGAGAGAAGATAACTTTCAGAGATTCTTTACTGTACCCAGCAACCTGATAACATTGTGACTCATGCTGACATCAATTTACATGCAGAACAGGTTTTACTAAATGAACACTATGTATTATTTGAATTACTTACAGTCAAATATACGTTAGGTTGACTTTTAGTTGATGCTTTAACATTTACAATGTGTGCTTCCACTGTGTGACATCAGATACTCTGCTTCTTCGTCCAGTCGGAGCGGATGGATTCAACCAGAGTTTACAAGTAGAAACTCTGACTAAAAGTCAAGTTCAGAGCAATCTGGAATGCAGCATTATTGTAAAGAGCTTTGAATGACAGAAGAGAAATGCAAGTCCATTTTCCATTTATCTTCCCAGACGGATTTCCCTGAATGGAAGAGCTCTCACACTCACGCTGCTCTGACACTAATGGGAGGTAAACTGATAATGAAACAATCTTCACTGCAACACAAAGATCTTTTCACTTTTAAGCTAACGAAAGGTGCAACAGAGATAGATGGGTCACCACTGTTCACCTCATAAGGCCTTAGGAAAACATACAACACACACACACCGGTGCTGCTATTTGAATAATGACCTAATGTCTGCACCGTCACTGCCCCACTCACCCTTTGACCAGCTCTACAGCGATGAAGTCGTTTCCGTCTCCGCTGTTGAAGATGATGAAACCGTCAGGCGAGGTGCTTTTGAACTGGAAGAAGAGGTGCATGGTGGTATAGGCCTGCAGAGTGGCCAAGCCCAGGTAGCTGCCCTTGGTCTTGAAGGTGACGGGGTCGGCTATGATGAAGCGCATGCCAAAGCGGGCGTTTAATTCACAGAAGTCGATGTCCCCGTTCTTGCACATGTCGATGTACTGCATCCCGTTGAACTTCAGGCTCTATGGGCAGAGGAGTCGAGACATATTGGAGCACACTTCAATTCCACACCTTTGACTAAGATGATGAAAACCCCTCCTCTTTGGGACACGAGTTTATCTGTGACTAATGTTTGTTAAAAGGATGCATCTGCTGCATCTGTCTGTATTGCTTCATACCTGAAGATGCCCTATAAAGGAGGAGGGAGCAGACGAGACAAAGCGCCTCTCGGTCAAGATGCCCGTCTCCACGTTGTTGAACTCTAGACGGGTGTGGTCGCCCGCCATCTGACCTGAGATGGAGGAAGGGAAGAGAGAGGAGAAGAAGCAGAGGGATGAAGGGGTAGAAGAGGAGGAGAGATACTGCCACCTCCAGCCCAGTTTCACTTTGTGTCATGCTGAAGCAACACCCCACCAATGCTGAGATGGTCAAGTAAAAGCAAAATCTAACATATAAAGAAAACACATTTTTAAACAAATGGTGAAATCACACACCAATGAATTAGGTCAGTATTACTATATCATCAATTATCAAACACAAGGCACAAGTAATCTTTAAATCTAAAAAATGTCCCCTTGTGGGCTTGATGAAGTATCGATCTATCTTTGATTTGTTTTCCTCAGAAGTCTTTTGTCTGAATCCTAAAGCGGTGCCACTGACACAGAATATCATCCCAGATGTCTTCACCCATACCTCAACAAAAAAAGAAAGGATATGACCATGCACATTATGTTTATAGTAAAATAGTGGAACACAAGAGTAGTACCTTCAGCCACGTCGTCATCCACCGTGAGTTTGAAGATTTTACCGCGGCGGACCACTCGTACTGAGTGCCACTCATTGTCGTTGAGCTTTTGTCCGGCATAAAGAACTTCAGGGCCCTTGCCTGAAGAGGAGGGTTAGTTAGTCAAGGGACGGGGGAAGCACAAGCACAAACCAAACCTCTGCTCTCACTACTAATGCAACACACTGGAAATGTTATCCAGGAAAAGCCTTTTCAATTTGGACATGTGTAGTCAGATTGAGACCTTCATCATTTAGAGACAGCAGCTTTACTTTCCAAACAAACATTTGGTTTTGATTTGACAACAGAGGAAACCAATACAACAAATCACAACCGACAGCAAGATAAAAGAAAACGTGTGCTGTGATTCATACAAGGCCGTGAAGGCTGTGACTAAGAGTTGACACATAACATAATATAACTGTCTCACTCCATTGCTGGTAGTGCTCTGCTTTTTAGTTTTGGAAAAACTCTGAGTTATACTCTGACTTATAAACACTGTTTCAGCAGTTTAATTACAGAAAGTAGATCACAAATGAACTGCAGTTTCATCGCGTCATTACAACAGTCCTGTTAGTGATGGTGATAGATAGTGTAAGGTGTTATGTCACCACTAGAGGGCAACGCAGCCCCACTGAGCTCAGAGTCCTGAATCTGCTGAGTAATGTTGAACACAGGGTTTAAATCCAGATACGCAGTGTTCAGCAGTCACTTGAACACCAACTTTAGGTTTTTTAATTTAGTGACTGCAGTTGTTGGGCCAGTCCTGACGTACAGGAATGCTAGTCCACTGCATGTATATGAAGAAGGTGATCTATTCTAATAAAAGTCTCACATTTAGGAAAGTCTCCTCCTCGTGACTTTCAATCAAAAATTCTAAATATGAAATTATTCTAAGAACACTTGCTGTTGGCACATTGTGGCGTGTATCCAGGCATTATGATCCTGTGTACTGCTGTGGTCAGTACTTTATTATATTAGGTCTGACTCAATCAAACCAACGCAACTTAACATGATTAAATGTAAAATGTACTGACAATTGTTATGTTAATGACTGATTTTAAATATATGAATTTACAGTCAAACTATGCATAGCATATCACTTAAATGCTAAATTAATAAAAGTCTTTAGAGTTTGGATTATTATGAATTAATGACAATAAACAAGCAATATCAACACATGTCTACAATCTGTTCACTCACACACAAACACACCTGAACCCCTTCAAGTCTTTGCTCTGTTTCCCTCTCTCTGTCTCTACAACGCTGTGAGTGCTTTTGAAAATAATGAAAAATAAGAGTCCCTCTCGTGAGTGACGGCATGTCTGCTAACATCATCTATGTTTCCCATTGTAGGCCTACAGTATATACCGCTGCATGAGTTCAAATAAGGAGGAAACACAGCGAGTGAGACACACAGGAATATTTGACAGTGTAGTTGGGAAAACAACATAGCCCACAGAGTCTGAGTGTAAATGTTCAGCAAGTAGCTATAGGCATACTGGGAAAGATTAAGAACTGGTTGCCTGAATCAATTTGGAAAGTGGGCCATTTAAAACATATAGAGTACATTAAGTAACATTTGCATAACTTTAATCTCTGGCTATTACTTCCCCCCCACTCTTATCAGTCCCCTGCATTCACACATCTCTGCCCTTACATCTAGCACACAGGCTGTAATCAAACATTGATCGTACTGTAGGAAGAAGGCTGCAGAAGAAGAATGTTGACTTACTGGTGTTACAGTTTATCCTGACACAGTCTAGATGGGGAGGGGAGAATAAGTGACAGATGAAATCGCATCCTTCAAGGTTACAGCTGCAGACATCCAAGAGCAAGAAAAGCCACCTTCCGGGGACGGTCACATGACCCCAGCGGCCATTTTAGCGTGATTGTCAATATCTCTATACTGATAATGGAAACCCAATTTAATCCCAATCCAAATCTTTGTATTACTTCCAATGCTGAAGCCAATCACATTGTACCAGTTATGGTCAGTATCACAGTACTGATTCAACTGTGTCCATTTCTTTGGTTCAATTTGGGACTTTCACATCTTTACAGGTGTGCTAATACCTAGAATCACATGAGCGTTATTTTGGCTACATGTTGAATTTCAAAATGGTCGCTCGCAATTCAATGGCCACATGGATTTTGCAACCCAGCAGCTAGAGCCAAAATATTTTACTTGAGAGTGTAAAATTGAGCAATTTAATATGATTTGTCATAAAAACTTACTTACTTACTACTTACTAAATCTCTATCTATTGGAAGGTGTTGAACCTGTGTTTGGCGTGTGCAGGTTGAAATCCATGTGACCAGGCTGGTCATGTGCCGTCAACCGCAACAGAAAAGTGGGAACAAACAGCATCGAGCCACGCAGCACCAACACCGCACAGAGGTAAGAAGACTTTCTCTCCTGTGTAAGTTATTCAAATAAGAGTTCTGAGCATTAAATTGTTTTTTGTTAGAATCTTAAATCAAATTTAGAGTTGCTTGGAAAAAGCCCACAGCCCACATGAAACATGAAATATGGAGTACAGGTGTTCCATGTTTTTGGCAGCTGTGGTAACCGATAACATAATGAACGAGTTACATTTGTATGAACACACACACTTTGTGTCGAGAGTATCTTTTCTAGGCGCACTGGTATGAAGGCCTGCACTCTACTTAAGTGTACCACTCGTGCCACCATCTGCAGGCGCGCTGGGTGCTGTGGCATCGAGCTGTTTGCCAGACGGGCCGCAGGCTCGGGGCCTTTGAAGGGGTGAGTGCCATCTTTGAACAAGGCATGGGAGATGCCAGCTAAACCAAGGGTTACTAATGGACGGAGAGAGACATGATCCGGATATCATGAGAGAGGAAAAAAAAAAAAAAAAAAGGAAAAAAAAGACCACAGGAAACAGACCCACATGATAAGAATTCATACTATCAGTGCAGCACTAAAATGTACTGAAGCTTACCTGCAGTTCTGAATAGATGGCAGAATGTTAGCTAAGATGTTGCTATCTGAACTAATGCATGTTTGAGTACTGAGACATCTATCACAGCAATTTCAAAAGGAAAATGCTGTGCCTTTGGAAAAATCTACCTGTATACAATAATGAGAGTGATTAAAGTGAGGATCCGTTCAAAAGATGTGCTGCAGAGCATGGATAACTTTGTTACGTGTTAGAATGATGGATATCAAAATCTACAAAGACATCTAAGCATCAAGGCAGAAAAACTCACAGTCCAGGCAAGTCAAAAACAACACATGCAGCTACAAAGACAAACTACAAAGACTGGTTTAGTGTGTGTTAGGTCTGATATCATGTCGGGACCAAAAAGAAAAGGTACCAAAAAAAAAGTAGGAAACACAAAGACAGTAAGGCCTCCTCTTGCTCTGACGGGGAGGTTTATACGATACCTAGGTTGACCGTCAGTTTGACTCTGCCGCTGTCCAGCTCCAGCCTCAGCGTATCCGCCGACTCGCGGGACGTGGCGGCCATGAGCAGGCCGAACGCCCGCTGGGACATGAAGCGCAGGGAGACGTCCTCGGCCTCCGTGTGCATGACATTTGGAATCACCACTTTCATGTACATGCTGCCATCATACGACAGGATCGATGCCTCTGTGAAGAAGAGACCAGATTACATTCAGTGAGCTTTAAAGTATGTGGTACCAACGATGATGGGAAAGTGAGGCTGTGTGAGCGTGTGCTCGAAAGAGACACACAGATACCATCATAACAGGACAAAGTGTGGCAATATTTTGCATATGCTTCACCTCCTTCTGACAGCTTTATGTATGCTACCGACGCTTCCGAGAAGATACAAGAGAGCGTGTGGTATGAAAGCCAATACACACAGACACATGCATGATGCATGTCCCTTAAATATTTAAATATTTAATCAATGGGTAACACACACATACATGGGGCACATGCCCAGTAGCAGCTGTATTCATCATCCACAAAGTGACAGGCGCGTGTGCAGAAAACGTAATCATCACGCTACTTCCTCCTCTCCCTGCACACTCCCTTTATAGACCTCAAGTTCTCTAATCATGAAATCTTTTTCTGGAAATGTAAAATAAAAATGGAACATGTGCAACTCTACTACACACTGAACAACACAACCTGTCTTGTAGAGACAATAAGAACAAATGGATCATGGTGGTTGTTGGGCCGGACTATTCTGTTCCCTTCTTCTGGTAAATGCTAAATGGACTGTACTTGTATTTCTCTTTTCTAGTCTTCCGACCACTCAAAGCTCTTTAACACTACATGTCATCATTCACCCATTCACACACTGATGACAGGGCTACCATGTAAGGTGCCACCATCCATCAGGACTATATAACCATTCATATCCATTCACACACCGATGTCATGGGGATTGAACCGCCGAACCTCTGATTGAAGGACGACCCGCTATATCACTGAGCCAAGGTCGCCCCAACTAGTCCGTAAAGGAGGAGAGAGCCAGAGCGAGGGTGGCGAAGGAAGAGGAAGACTGTCAGCAGGACTGGAAGCCTCTCGGGGAGAGAGACACGGATTAAAAAGGGTACCCAACCGTGACATACCTGTTTTGACACTTCAGCTTTTAAAAGAAAAAATAGCCCTGTGGCCTCAGAAATGCACCACCATTTGGCTGCGTCTAGAGAGATGCTGAGGCTGTGAGCATCCCACCAGGGACAGGTTGTACCTGTAAACGGTGCAATGCCACATGGCACCAACCTTGGGCTTTTTGTTTTTTCTTTCTACACAGGGTCTACTGAATATAGTGTCATTTTCAAGTTGATTTGTGTAGAAAAACGCTTTCCCATGCAAATAGTAATGCATTATTGGATTTTGCTAAATGTCAAAATCCATGTGATATGTTGCAAAATTCATATACAAGCAGCGCGAGATCACTGAACCATTTTGTCTTGCCAAGCAGTGCACTGCTGTAAAAAACATCCCACATTGGTCTGAGTTGTAAAATCCATTCTAAGAACAAGCTGTTGACTGTGTAGCCTGGAGGATAATGAAACCTTGGCTCACCATTGTTCTACTCATTTTCAAACTGCACTGTCTCTCTCTCTCTCTCACAAAAAATAAATAGGGTCAAACATCCACACATGCATGCACACCAGCAGCCTGTCCACAGATGGATCCCCTAACTGACGGAGGCATGTATTGATTCGTGAGTCAGGTCAGGTGCAAGGCTCTTACTACAAGGGGAAGAAAACATGTTGAAAGTCAATCTGCAGCTCACAAAACACAAACAGACAAGGACGGACGTGGACAGAACCCTAGAAAAGAAACACTCTGGAGAAGCAGACGTGGCACAGAGCTCTTGATAAAACTATTTCTGAAAATTGGTTCAGATGTTTGGAGCTGTGAGAATTTGACATTGGGATGGAAAGTGTCACTTCTTAAATAACAGAAAAATCCTACTGGCTCTCAAGTACATTACTGTATACACCTCGTTTAAATGCAATGTCCACAACAGACTCATTCTGGAATTAAATGGCCACTAATAACTATGATTACAAATATCCACATAACAGATCAAACTACATGAAAAACAATACAAACTGCTCTATGTATTTCCTTTTCATGCATTGACTGTGTCATAATGTAACGCTATGACGCTGCCCATTGCCTTCTAAGCTACGGCCAGTGACCTCCTGAAAAATGACAAATGATCCGGCCAAAATCCCAGCATGGCGTCTCACAAGCAAGCAGCCATATACTGTCTAGACTCTAGAGTAAGTATACTATGTGATCCCGGCTCATTCCTGCCGACACATGATGGATGTAGCAGTGTAGTGGCAGGATTTACGAAGAGGTGACGAAACGTGTCAAAACATGGCTGGAGAGAGTAGCCCTGACGTGAGATGTTAGACGATATGTATCGTATCATATGGCAATATATCGCTCTACATCTTATCACGTGTATCGCAATATTGTGAGGTGCTTGCCAATACACAGCCCCACTTAACATGTGTATAAAACGTCATGCCAATTCATAATTGTTTCGATATTTCAGTCAGGACCAAAGTGGTGGACCAACCCATCGCACTGACCCAGGCCATGCAAACACAATATGCTGATCTGTCTTTAAGCACTTTTTAGCTAATGATGGTTACATAATACCCTCAACCTGTCTGAAGAGGATGCATAAAAAACATTCTGACAGTTAACCAATATGCTCCACTGCTCCACAGTCAATACTGTGCTGTGGCCTTTTAAGCAAGCAGAAATATAATGGCATTCAGTTTTAAAGGTCTGTTTTCATGTACAGCATCCTTTTTGGGGAAAAGTAGTCCCCCATGGTGTCAGAATGTCATCGATCAATCTCAGCCGGGATTGGCTGTGTTGTTGTCAAATGGCTTTTTGTTGTCTGGAAGAGGAAAAAGAAGTCTTTGGTTGACTACAGTTGAGTGGATTTTATTCCCAATGCATGGTTTTGAGTGGCAGGAAACAGAGAAAAGGCTAAGTTTATTTTGAGGATGTCGACACAGTTCATTTAGAACCAGTGACGGAAGGTTCAAGAGGAAAGAAAGGGGATATCTCTTCAAATTCAAGCTCCCGAGATGACTGACCAAGAGTCCAAGTCATCTGCCTCACACTTTCCTCTACTGGTCAGATTTAGTTTTCCAAAAAAATATTGAAACACAAAAAAGAAAAGCAGAAATAAAGTAAGTATTCAAAGATTTTGACACAATAACCTGCTTGTCTTTGGCCATTGAATATGATCATTTGTTATTACTGATTTTACATATATATATACCATTTTACTTGAGGATCTGAGACAGTGTGAAGAAGTATTGTTGGTTATCAACTCTTTATTCCCCTCAAAGTGTCCTTTCTAGGTTTACACTGGTGGCCTGCCTTACAGGAGAAATCCAAAGTGACACAGGTGCATGGTTTGTAATAAACAACTTGCCAGCCAGACTGAACTTACTCTACTAGGAGTTGATGAATTTGCACAAAACGGCAGACAGACAAAGTTTGCGACGAGCTGGTGGAGCATCAACAGCTAAATTAGTGATAACGGACAGAAACGCAACCCCTAACCCCAAAAGGTTGTCCAATGGCCGTAACCTCTTTATTAGGAGGTCAAACTGAAAGAAAGTGAGCTCAGTCAAACAGTTGGTAATAATCCCTTGTTTCCATAAATCTGGCTGTTTAGAACCATCAAATATGGACAGAGTCTCCATCAAGTCACCCACAGGTTTCTAACGAGCTGTTGTGAAGCTCCAAGAGGGGGGCTCTGTACATCACCATCTTGGCAGTGACAACACAGCCTAACTCACAGCTAATCCACAAAATACAACAGAGGTGTATCGTTGGTGTCGGGCCGGGTTGACACAGCAGAGGAGATGGCTAGCGACCTGAGACGTCACCGCTGCCTGAGACGTCGTGCCCTCAATTGCCCAAACTTTAAGTTAAACTGTTTGTATAAAGATTCATCCACCGCACAGTTGTACGTAACAGCTATAGAGACCAAAACTGTAAAGATATGTATTTCTGCTGTAAAGCTGGCCATGTTAACATGGGGGTCTACGGGGAATGACTCACTTGTGGAGCCAGCATCAAGTGGCCGGTTGAAGAACTGCAGTTTTTGGCACTTTCGAGTTGGCTTCACTTCTCAGAACCGGAGGTTGCTGCTTGTTTGAAACCGCTTGTGTTTCTTTTCCCATCAGACTGATTTTTTTGCATTCCCAAATCTCATCAATTACTATGGTTATGACGATGTCACTATAGCAATGATGGCCAGAACTAAGAAACTAAGACCCAGGTCGTATGAAACAGAAATGTCTCTTTAAGTAAGCGTTACGTCTTTCAAGGTTCCAGCTGTTCATTTGTCTCACTCAGGTATCACAGTACCTTAGAGCACGTTATGCTACCATGTAAAGGATTCACGTGTCAGGGCTGTAAAGAAGTGAAAGCAAACAGCTGAACATCACTTTACATCTGCAGAGAATTAAACATCAACAGGCTTTGCATAAGTGAAGACAGCTGCTGTGATTACAGTCATTCATACGCAATCTAAAGCGCAAGATACTGCAGGTGATTGCACGCCATGTAACCTCAGTGTGTGTGAGTGTTTGGACTTGACTTGTATGCACAACACACACACACACACACACACACACACACACACACACACACACACACACACACACACACACACACAGCAGTTGCACCCACAGTAACTTGGTATTTCTTAAGAGAGAGATCAGCAGCAATGAGGATGTCATTTCAGATGCTAATTAAGCTGCTACTTGTCAGTTTGTGTGTTGTGTGTGTGTGCATGTGTGTGTGGATCTGTGTATGTATGTGTGTGTGTTTTCCAGCGAGCCCTGCACTTTACATAATTAGCAGTCCAATTGAAGCAGAAGATGGAGGAGGAGGAGAGCTATTAAGTGAGAGGCTTCACAAATATTCAGGGTATGAAGGGGTGTGTGTGTGTGTGCTCTGCAGCACACACACCAGTCCTATTAAAACTATCTAAACCTGTTCTTTCTCTGTTCTTCTTATTCACTTGCCTTGGCTGTAACTCTGTAGGATTATTTCATCTTTTTTTCCCCCCAACAGTGACAAGTCTTTGTTTTGATAAACAAACCAACAAGGGCCTTGACTGTCGATGTGGTATTTTAATGTGTATGCCTGTCAACCCGTCTCCCACACACACACACACACACACACACACACACACACACGCACACACACACACACACTTAGCATGCTGTCAACAATCTTTAAAGTTCAAAAATCATATCCTCAACCTGACAGCAAGGATAAGGACATCGATAAAGAACCTTACAGTCACTGAATGTGCCTTTGTCTCCTTTCTGCATGTTTGTGTGAATGTGTACAGTGTGTGTGTATGTGTGTATGTGTACAGTGTGTGTGTGTACAACGTGTGAACCATGTGTATACACACTGAGTCTGTAGGAAATGCCTGCACTCGACAGAAGAGGCTCTTGGCTGTGGACGTTATCCACAGTAATCCTCACCACGTGATTCTCTCAGGAGACACACGCACACACACACACACACGCACACACACACACACACACACACACACATTAAGCTCTGCTACTACACAGGAACATCACAACCACACAAAAAATCCCAACAGACTACACTTCTTAAACTTTTAAAGGCATACTCCAGCCCAATAATCCCAACCCCTTGTGAGAGATAACCACTTAAATAAGACGCAGAGCAATGCATTCTAAATACAGGAAAACAAGATCTAATTCAACAGTGTTCACATTAAACAGGAAATATTAGCAGTCACACCACAACACGAAGAATTGATCTGAAGCAGAGGGACTTCAATTCCTCTCGTTCTTGTTTAAAAGCACTCTTTAAGTATGCCACACTGCTGATATGTATATGTCCCAAAAGCACAAAACTAACTTCAAATATCACTGAGGGTCATAGGCCGATCGGACTGCTGAGTCAATGTTGACTTAACCTCGTCTCGTGCTGACATGAACAAACTCTACAGCTTTTCCCAGTGGCTGTCTTTGACTTGTACGGAGGCCCTGAGAGTTAAAAGCACAGCAGCAAGTTTAGAAAACACAGGCAAATAGAAACAAGGCAGTCAAATGAAGGAAGATCAATTTGATGACACATGCGCAGCATTTAGAAAAAGCACTGCAAGCAGCTCACAACACAGCAGAAAATGTTTCCAGGGTACACTAAAAACCTGATGTTTCTGTTTATGGGTTATGTCAACATTGAACTCATGATTCAGATATTACCGCCAGTTAACCTAGCGTTAGTCTGTAGCTCATTACTGTAAGATCTGAATCATGTGAACAGAGAGCTGCAGGGATGGAGTACTACAGTGAAAGCTATCAACACACCGCTTCCCCTGACCAAAAGCCAATGGGATTCTTCCATTCCATTGTGGAGTGTAGAAAATAAGTATAAATAAGTTTTGTTCATAAATGAACGACCTTTATGTCTTTTGAAGCGTGAAGCAGCAGTAAAATGGTTTTCGGACTCATTCCTGCAGCGCTCTGTGATGGATAGACAACTTAATAAGCCACAGCCATGGCAACAACAAGCATGTCCCAGCTGTGTTCATCACTTAGTTCCCCTGGAAACAGTGTCAGTTGGGTTGGGAGCTTCTTCTAAATGCTGCCAATGGGTTGTCGAATTGGTGAAGCTGTCTCTTCGTGTGCTTGTGTCTGTTTGAAGGTGTTTTCTTAGTTAGCAGTGTGTTGAGCTCTCAGGGCCACAGTTGTGTTGTCGTGGTATTTTGTGAGAACATCCTTCAACTGCAATAACCACAACAAGCTGAAAACAATTAAAGTAAAGTTATGGCTAACATGTTAGCAAACTGTAGCATATTTACACGTCCAGCAGACACAGAGCAGCATTAGCATTCATTTGGAGTCGTGTCTCTGGCCAACTGGCTGAATCCAAAACTCCATTTCCTCTTCAGTCTGTTTTGTTCTAGAAACAGGGCTGATGATAGAGGACTGTGCCAGCATAAAGACAACACGAGCTAAGCGACTGTAGCCTGTTCATACGTTTGTTAAAAGGTTCGGAGTCTTTAGCTGCTGTACAGCTTCAGCCTTCACCTTTCATTGACTCAATATTTTGTAGCTGTTTAAGCACTTGGGTATATTGCTGGTTTTCACTTTAAATGATATACTGACATGACAACTAAGATGAGTCAAATAATGTATCGCCCCACAACATCATTGTAGAATCCATGTGGTTTGATGACATGGCCATAGATAACTGCAGTCTGTGTTTATTAAGAGCCTGCTTCTTTTTTTCATTCTTTTTGAATCTGCTTCTCTTACTGACTTTCTCCTTCCCTCACTCTTTAATTCCTGTAATGGACACACAGTGATCTGTAGAGAAACCCTAACATGTAAAACACAATGCTCTGTCTTAACCCAGATTTAGAAATAGTCTGTACAAAGCACTTTGAAGAATAACATCCCCATCAGACCGTAGAGCTCAGGAGGTCAGCACACTCACAGGGATTATCAAATATTCGGCCGTGCTCAATCGAAGCGGGCCGAGCTGAATTTATCAGGATATCCTAAATCACGAGGGCTGATGTAGCATCAATATGGAACAGTAAGCGCTTTGGTGCGTCAGACATATTGAATAGGCTTTACACAGGGATGAGGTAAATCCGTAGAGCTTTATCAACATGGGACAGAGAATCAGTATCTGAAACAAGCCTCTGCACATTCAATTTCAAGTATGATTTCATAATGGACATCATGCTGTGCTATTCATTCTAGAGCTGGAGCAACAGAGTGACTGAACCATCCTCACGCTGCTGTTGCCTTAACCTTACGGCTGGTAAACGTCATAGAATGGCATTGCTCAAAAGTCTCCCAGGTGGATTATTCAAAGCAGAGCAGCTGTGTCTGACCTGAGGGATGTAGAAGTTATGATTAATGATGGTTTGTGATGATCTATGGAGCAAAACTCCGGCTTAGTGGGTAGCTACACACACGGGCACACAAGGGCTCACTGTGTACAAAAACAAAGACCTAAGCTGTGACCTTAGAGCAGAGGTAAAGAATGGAAGTGCCCCATTGAGAAACAATATCCTGTTAAAGAGAGCGTTGTAATGGAGGAACTCTCCAGCAGACAGAGCAAACAGGGCAGGTGGTCACTCCTCCCACCGTTTATGATTACAGTCTGTAATCTGGCGGCAGCAGATGTTTTCTACATCTTCTACAGTATGGTGCCACTGTGATGCCCTGCTGGGGTTGTATAAATGAAACACAGCATTTGTTTGATTTATGGTTTTGCCTTTGTGTAATCTTCCTGACCTGGCCGTGCGTTCAGTTGTTGTATTAGATGAGAGGGAGTAAAGATACATCAGTAAATGTACTTAGTGCTACTGGTTATTTAAAGTACTTCTGTTAGACAGCCATAGTAGAGAGACAAGGGGAAATGAGGGGAGAGGGAGACTTGAATGACATGAAGCAAATGTCACTGGTTAAACCATTAACCCTTCAGGCCATCAGGGCGCTGCACGTTAGTGTGGTTCAAGATAAAGAAGAACATCATCAGACACGCAGATTGTTGGGAAGTGAGTGTGTGTGTGTGTGTGTGTGTGTGAGGCCAATACATTAACTACTTGTAAAACTCACAGTACTCTTGTAACTTGTAGATGTGGGGGAAGCGATGACTGTTTCCTGTGGGTGTCTGTTTTTTTCCTTGTACCGCGAGAACTTTACTCTGCCTCATTTCCAACAACTCTAGCAATATGTTTAACTGCTGTAAAACTCCTCCACATCTGCTGCACTGAGCTGTACCTCCTGTTTACTGTTGAAACCACTGCGTATGCTAATCAAATGTACAGCCGCTACCTCCACAAGACTCCAGGGGGTGGGGGGTGGGGACCTCTCCTGTAGTTACTCGATGCCTTTTCCGACACAATGGTTGTTTGTGGTTAAATGAATAAAAAGCAGCAGTGTTAGCTGTAACACGCTCTAACTCATACACTGCAGCGTGCACACCTGCATGTACACCCAACCAGTGAACCACAGCACCATTGGGGGGCAGCAAAGTCAAAGACAGCCAGCTGCTGTGGACACCAGCTTCTCCTTTGACATGTTGAGAGATGGATCAGGGTGGAGATGAGAAGGGTGGGAACAGGAGTGAGGGATAGAAGAAGAGAAGAGAAGCCTAAAGGGGACAAAGCACATTCAATATCATCAAGTCATGTTACCAGAGTGACTCTTGATGCATTTAAAAAACAGGCAATCCCAGGTACTACTGTAAAGCCCAGAGAGGGTACGCTGCTATCTGTAGCAAAGAAGTGTTCTGTATTCTCCCCCTTTTTCATCCTTAAAGTCAGTTTGTCAGAGAACCCTCCCCCCTGCTGCCAGGGGAGGTTTGGAGTCTTGTCAATTTCTCAGATGGCCAAACACTGAAGGCTTGATTTCCTCTAAGTGTTCTCTCTCTATATATATATCTGTGTGTGTGTGTGTGTGTGTGTGTGTGTGTGTGTGTGTGTGTGTGTGTGTGTGTGTGTGTGTGTGTGTGTGTGTGTGTGTGTGTGAAACCACCCAGAAAGAAGAGGGAGAGTTTGTCGGAGAGAAAGAGAAAAAGGGAGAGAATGAAATGAGACACAGAAAGCAGGGGGAGATGGATGCAGCACATTTCCTCCCTCTTCTGCTACTACAATGAGAGTCAGTATTTACGTAACCCACCACAGCTCCTAAGCACACATATAATTACAAATGGGGATTAGGGAGCAACAGCATAATGTTCCAAGCAGTGACAAAACTGAAAGGAACAGATTGTTTTAAAGTGCAGGAGGATCTGTTCTTCTTGAGGGTAAACATTGTCAAACAAACATCTGTCTCTCCATCGCTGCCTCTCTGGTGTTCTCTCTCTTCTCTCCCTCTCCATCTCCATCCACTACTACATCAGCCCTTTCACAATCAGAATCTGTGGAGCAGAGTGGCGTCAGGCACTACCGGCATACTGTTCCAGCAAAGCAGGACGACTGTCAGCTCGCCATGAGTCTGTCCTCTGGCGCCTGAGGAGGGAAACACCATCTTTAATGGCAGGCAACTCAAATCTCCTCTGTGGGAGACCAGAGGAGAAGACATTTCGATCTGTATTTCCTCTGCAGCTGGCATCCATGAGAATTACAATTCAATCTACATGACCTCCAATCACTGAGGACCTTCTCTCTGCTAAACCACCATCTCAGCAGTTGGAGATGGAAAGAATAAGAGGAGAGTCAAATCAGTATTTCAGGGAGGAAAAAAACAGCGCGGGATTGTGTCTGTAGCCGAACCACAGAACTCGGCTCAGAAAACATGTGACACGCTTAATAATGCAGTAGATAACAAACTAATTATTCTACTCGATTCCACGATTATTCAACAACGGGCAGCAGATAAGGGTGAAAAGACAAATGGAACAAAGCAGAGATGAGTAGTGAATGGAAGGGGCCTGTTCTCCTTGTTGGGACTGAGAAATATATTTATTTTAAATGCAGACACAGGCATTTTCTACAGCCAGCACAATACAAGCACGTTTCAGCTTCAAATGAAATAGGATTACTTTAGCATGCTTCCCTAGGCTGCAAAACTGCAAAACAAGTCGAACACACTCACACGCACACACGCACACACACACGCACACGCACACGCACACACACACACACACACACACACACACACACACACACACACACTCTCACAGCTCATACTAGGAGTGTATCTCTGCAGTGACATTTCAGAAGCTGAAGAGAAAAGAGGATTTCTTTGGTAGTTATTGCTATAATAGCTTGCAGGCGCTGTGGAGGTTGTCTTTAACATGTAAATGGTGTTCCTTGGTGCTCCTTAGTTCTCTACTGAAGGCCTTTCCTTTACTCTGGTAAAGGATCTGCATTCTGAAGGCAGCCGGTATCTGTTCCATCTGCACTCTCAATCTCAATATCAAGCCATAAGACAGGGAAGATCTCAAACTTTGTGCAGCCATCATCAGACTGTGTGTAAACTAAACACAGACCTCCCTGCATAGTTTGACATGGAGAGCCACTGACTGGCTGCTGTATTTGACGAGTTGGGAGTGAGAACAAGTTGGTCATGATGGGGTTAGCTCTTGGATTAAAAGAAGTGAAAGTAGTGAAAGTGACTGGCCATCATTGGCCTGAAATGGACCCCCCTATAATAATATTAAACTGATAATGCTTTCTTTCTGACCCTAAGTGTGCCCCATTTGGGCGCCTGGGAGCCTGGCCACGAAATTACAAAAGTGTGTTTGCCACGCTCCCAACCTGTGAGCGCTGGGTCCACAAACACAGAGCCTTCTTTGACTTCATTTGAATTACACAATGGTTGATTGTGATTGGATAAAGAGCCAACATGTTAGTTACATTACAGCCAACGTTCAATGACAGTAGTACCTGCTTTGATGTTACCACTTTATTACCATGGCACCTGAAAGTGTTGTTGTGCCCTCTACACTGGTGCCAGTGCGCCTCTTGTTTTCAGAGGCCCAGCATGCGCTACACATTTCAAGCAGTGTGTCAGAGCACCTTGACTCATCTATTCTAAACTTAGCAGTCACTGTGACATCAGAGACGGTTTGACTGATACCTTTCAAGACCACGACGTCAAAATATAGCATTTTATTTTCCCATGAAAAATATATATATATATTCATCATTGAGCTTGATATATGGCTACATATTCTTATTTATATTTTCTATAGGCCTGTCTATCACATCACTTGTTGTTACAAACCTGAAACACAAAGTGAGCATTGTCTGTGTTGAGAAGACAGGTGATTTATCTTGCGGCATACACACACGTTGAATAGATACATGATGGAGTGCCATTGTCTCACTGGTCACTGAAATTCCTCGACATATTATTGTCACTCTAAAATGAGTATGATATAATTTCATTATTGTAATGGTGAGCTGCCGATGCTTCAAATCTACCACCTGCAGGGCACCACGGAGGCGCCACAGAGGCACCACGATTTAGAGGATGCGAGTCAGTCACAGCGTCCACAGCCAGGGAGCCTGTACTGTGTGTGTGTATCGAACACTCACACGGTACATGTCAGAGGAAAAAGGAAATATCCCAATCCATCACATGTATATTTAACTTAATCCACTACATAAATATCTAAATGTAGGTTAGACAATGTTGTCCAGTCAAGAATAAAGCAAAATGACTTGACAAAGGGTGAGACATGCTGCTGATAAATACGCTTTGAGGACTATCCTGCTCTACAGGGCTGATTGCTCAATTATTCTTCTCCATCTAATCTTCATTTTTAATTTGCTGTCCCCTTCTATTAAACACGTCCCTTTTGTATTTTCAACCTCACTGTCTTTTCTGCATGTTCCTCATGTTTCCCACTCTCCATTTTCCCCCCCTCCCCCTCCCCCTTGTCCTGTGTATGTACTATGTGAGCTCTGGTCTGTTAGTCACGGTGGACCTTGAAGTGTCGTTTTCTCTGTCTGCGGAGACAAATGTCCCAGCAAAAAGTGCTTATCACCAGTTTACGGTGAGAAAGTGGGGCTGGGACAACACAAGGGGGAGAGGGGGAGAAAGGTGAGAGAGGGTAGGCTTATTTTAACCATCATCCTTCCTTAGAAAATAAAGATAACTGGAGACATAAACACAGTCCTCTGCTGTTTTCTATTAATTCAGCTGTCTGGTCGTGAGGCAAGAGGGAGATGAAACCATGTCCAAGTGACAGAGCTGAATGCTTAATCATGATTCCTCAGCTTCTGGAGACGTCCTAACCCCTCCTCCTCTGCGTGGGTATCTACTTCATGATAGCACAGGAGAAGTATCTGGACAGGTCATGTACTCAGACAGCTGCATGCTTATCAACCTGCAAGGCATGTTCCTTTATTCAATGTTACGCAGAAGCTTGATGCTGCATGAATAACTCATCCTGTCAGACAGAAATATGACAGAGACAGAGCCACAAACATTCACAAGCTAATAATCATGTTTTAATATCATAAAAGCAGCACTGGCTCTCAAGCTCTATCTTACTTCTTCACTTCCTCTGATCAAAAGGCCATCTCCATTTTGGGTTTTACTGGTCCTGTGTCATGTTTGAATAACCTGCTGCTGTAACACAATCACTTTCCCATATATATATATATATATATATATATATATATATATATATATATATATATACACAGCGGGTAAAATAAGTATTGAACACGTCACCATTTTTCTCAGTAAATATATTTCTAAAGGTGCTATTGACATGAAATATTCACCAGATGTCGGTAACAACCCAACTAATCCATACATACAAAGAAATGCAAACAAATTAGTTCAGAAATTAAGTTATGTGCAATAAAATGGAATGCCACAGGGAAAAAGTATTGAACACGCTTACTGAAATTGATTAAATACTTCGTACAAAAGCCTTTGCTGGTAATGACGGCTTCAAGACGCCTCCTGTATGGAAAAACTAGTCGCATGCATTGCTCAGGTGTGGTTTTGGCCCATTCTTCCAAACAAACAGACTTCAAATCTTGAAGATTCCGTGGGCCTCTTCTATGAACTCTGACCTTTAGTTCTTTCCATAGATTTTCTATTGGATTCAAGTCAGGTGATCATCTGGGCCATTCTAGCAGCTTTATTTTATTTCTCTGACCCCTGGGGGTGCGCGAGCTGCCTCTAGGGGGTGCACGAGAGGAAAAATGTAATGGTGGTCTAATGGTGCAGCCCTGTCTCCTAAAAATTACGTTCCCCCAAAACTAAAATGCATTCTCAATTACGTTTGACCATAAACATATTTTCTCCCTGATTACGTTTGTGTTTGACGTATTACAAATACGTTTCTCATCAACATATCTTTGCCATACTCTAGTCTTTATTATTTTTCTGTGATCTGCCTCGCCTCTACCCCCGCCACCCACAAGTTGTTGCCCCGCGGCCTGTTCCGAGGGCTGACAGACCTGATGATGGGGTGCCTCATGGCGAGGGCGGCTGGAGACCTCGCGTCCGGCGCCAACGGGTGAGCGCCCGCCACTCGGAACCATAAAACCAAGTCCCGGATTTCACCCGGGGGACATTCTGGAGGTATTGTGGCCGGGTGATGTGCCTCGTTGCTGGAGAGGTATGAGCCGAGAGTGGCGGGGTGTTATGGAGGTATATTTTATTTATTTGTATCCATCTAACCCTAACCATAACTTCCACTAGGAAGCCACGTCCCCACCCAAACCTAACCCTTAAGAGAGTCACGGTTACTCCCGGATTTTACACGCGGGCCTTTGTGGAGGTATTGTAGCCGCGTAATGTTCCTCGTTGCTCGGCCTGGATGAGCGCATTTCTGCCGGAGACAGGCGGCGTGTTGTGGTAGTATTCTGACCGTGTAATAGGGAGAAGGAGAGGCGGTGGTGGAGAGGGAAAAAAATATTAAAGTGTTAAAATGTTGATTAGAAACGTATTTGTAATAAGTCAATGTAATAAGTCAAACACCATTTTTAGGAGACAGGGTTGCATGCATGCCTGGTGCAGTGAGGTTCTGGCTAACAGCTGTCTGAAGCCCTCTTATTTACGTCGCCACCTGAACACCAAGCATGCCAGTGCAAGTCAAAAGCCCCTTACATTTTTATATCGAAATTGGAGGAGTTACAAAACAGCCCAAAACAACTGCAGTCTCATTCATGTGTTGGGTCTACAAAACACGCACTACAGGCTTCATATCTGGTTACAGAATAGCAAGAAAGGGGCTACCTCACACAATCGCCGAAGACGTGTGCTCGCCAGCTGCCAAAGAGATGGTGGAATGTATGATTGGAGAGAGAGAAGCAAACAAGTTGGACATGATCCCGGTGTCCAACAACACTGTGTCGCGCCGCATCGATGCTTTGTCCGAAGACATCCTGGCTACATTAGTCAGTCGCGTGAAGAAGAGTGAGTTCTACTCTCTGCAAGTAGACGAGTCTACAGATGTGGCCAATCTGGCCAATCTTCTGGTGTATGTCCGTTACCTTTTCGAAAGCACGGTGCAGGAAGTTTATTTGTCTTTTTTGTGTTTTTTATCTCGTAAACAAACGCTACGCGCGAGCAAACTGTTCTCTCATTGGTCCGATTTTTTATGCGGCTATAAATAGGCTCTGTTGCTTTTTTTTTTAAGGTGTGGGGGGGGGGGGGGGGGATTCGGGGTGCGTGAACCCGGTCGGGATGTAGAAGGGGGTGCGTGGCCTAAAACGTTTGGGAACCGCTGCTCTAAGTGATCATTGTTCACTTTAAAGGGAAACATTAATTTCATAACATTTTGTGTGTTGTTGATTAGGTTTAATGATATCTATGTAAATCATACAATGCCCATTTAGGATAATGTATAATCACGTTATTATTATTATAAAAGTGATTATAAAAGATTATAGTTACAACTCTGGGCTTTACAGCACACTATGATCCTTGCAAAAAGAAAAATGTCTGTAAGTGAACAGCAGTTATGAAGTATTATGATACTTATTGGTCATTATAAAATGCTTTATAATATGTTATATTGTTATCAATCATTATGAATATATATATATATATATATATATATATATATATATATATATATATATATATATATATATATGAGTTATTATAACTATAGAGCAGATTGTAACACATAAGTATGTTTATAATGCGTCATAGAAAGTGTGACCATAATGATGAACAGCTTATCACAGTGGGTGCAGAGATGGTGCACTGGGAGATCCCAGAGATTTGGGATGAAATGTTTCTCATATTTCTGACCGTGTTCCCATAATGCCTCCATACTGTCTAATCATAAGAATAGACTAATCATTATGCACAACACAATGCATGCAGCATATGAAGGCCTTGTTGAACCAGTAAGGTTCATCCGGTGGTGATGTCATACTTTACGGGCTCGTAGCACAGAAGTGTAGCTCTGTCATGATGCTCTCTCCTTCAGATTCATGATAGCATGTCTCTTGTCCTTTGCAGTAGGAAAAGTGTATCTGCCACCACAGATACATAGTCAATAGTAAATCATCTGCAAAAAGCACTGCTTTTTTCAGGCATAACCCAAAAATAATATTATGGGATTCTATATAGAAAGGTGGCAGCCATCAATGTCATCCAATCTCTGCTCTGCCATTACTACCTATGATTAAACTGTAAAAGCCATGTGGTAACCTATTATTTCACTGCCACCATGAACATCGAGTGAAATGAGCAGGTAATTGCATGATGTGTGTGGTGTGTGTGTGCGTGTGTGTGTGTGTGTGTGTGTGTGTGTGTGTGTGTGTGAGAACCGCTGTAATTGATTAATACGTGTGTGAGTTTAGGCAAAACTTAATAATAAGCACAAAAAAAAAGAAAATACTTTTTTTTCTTCTAAATGCTAGCATGAGAAGCATAACCATTCGTAAATCCTTATGATCGTGCAATCATTCAAATTAATATTTACTTTATTTGGAACAAAAATTAAATGATTTGCAGTTGAAGCAGTGAGAACATTAAGAAAGAGGAACCCAGCAGTACAATGAGCTACGTCACCACTGATCTGTGGTGGAAACACTTCCAGCCATCAACTCAGGCCCAGAGCCATCACTGGATCCAGTGACAGTAGGGAAACACAGGCACTTACTGTACCTGGGCGGTGGCATCTTGTCAGAGAAAATACAATATGCATTAGACACAATCCAATCTGTCCCCAGTGGACTGGTGTGTGTGTGTGGTCCTGACTGTGTATCTGTATCTGTGTGTGTGTGTGTGTGTGTGTGTGTGTGTGTGTATGTCGATGCAGCAGAAAGACAGAAAGAGGAGAGTCTCAGTGGGATGGCTGGGCTGGCACACCGTCAGACAAACACACTTCATTACAGGCCTATTTACCTGATAAACTGGGCTATTCATCAGCTGCACAGCACTCTGCAACACACGGCTGTCAGCAACACCCCGGCTCCCTAAAAGCTCCCTCCCACACCCACACAAGCAGACCCACATGCGGTTTACAAACACAAAGCTGGACTCACTGACGGTTTGAATGGATGAGTGGCTCGCTCAGTCGAGGCAGCGCGTGTGAACTTGGTCTCTCGCCAGAGTCAGCCGACAACATCAAATGCACCCCCCTGTAGTCTCGAATTAATGTCACCTCTTGCAAGTTAGACTCAAATACGACCTGAATGATCTGTTGTACTGGAGTTTTCCTTATGGGGAATAACATTTGGATAACCCTTTCATGTAATGGAATGTAACAATCAAAAGGGAATAAAGCCTTGAGCTGCCTCTCAAAGAAGAGAGAGAGGACACAGCCCATCTTCAAACATTATCATTACAGGAGGCTAATGATTTCCTCTCTCTTTGCTCTTTGTGGAACTGACTGCAGGCTATTTGAGAGAAAAATCATTTTCCAGCATCACTTTTTAAAGTACTTCTCCGAACTAAACCTGTAGGCCTGATTCAGCCCAATTAGACAAATCCCACGCAGCTGGAGTGCTAAGTAAGATAAATAACCTTTGCACACAGCAGAGGACAACAACATCAGGTTACAGAAATACAAGCAAAACATATCAATTCCACAAGCCTTATCATCTGAAGGGTGTGTGAGGGCCAACATGTTCCCTCAAAGCATGTAAATACATGTTCCCAGTATCTTCCTCTCTTCTCCTCGCCATGTGTGCCTGTTGGAGCTGCACCGAGCCAAGCCCTATCCCAACTCATCACAGGTAGGGCTACACTCCCGGTCACAACCCAGATGAGGGGGGTCTATCAGGGCCAGGGCCCCGGCATCCTACACCTGCATTGGCACTGCCTGGCTAGTGCCAACACACACACACACACACACACACACATGTTGGTGTTGGCAGTCATTATAAAAAGCGTTCTCAGTCCTGTGAATGGATGCAAACCTACACAGGGTCCAGAAACAGGAACATATGTTGGCACAAAAAGAGCCAATGTGATGATATGTGATGATATCCATTGCTTTTTCACATCATATTCAGAACATGCACTTCCATACCACACGTACACACACACACAGTGGCTGGCTCCCATGCTGGCACTGCATCTGTTTCTGTGATAGCACGGCAGACCTCTGATCACAGGTGCTGTCGTGTCTCATGGGCGAGGTTAAAGAAGACATGCCAAACAGAGGGAGAATGTGACAGAGAGGAGGAGAGGGATAAACAGGGAGACCCAGAAAGTTAAAAAAGAGAACGATTTCAAGACAGCAAATGAAAAGGAGACACAGAGTAAGGGGGAAAAAGCAGAGATAAGAGACAGAAATGATGTGTAAACTAAACCTGGCACAGATAGCAGGCAGAAAACAGAGCAGACAGGAGCGCTGTTGTCTGTTAGTTGTCGACTGGTAAGATCTTTGATCTCCTCAAACAGTCTGAAATATCTGTCGGCTTGTATTTTCGTTCTGGTAAACAGAGCAACACTGCTAGCTTCTTTAACTCCCAGTGGGAAAGAAGGAATTACACAGAGCAGCGTGCTCTGTTCAATACAAATATGATGAAATCATCTGGAGAATTTCATTTCTGATGATTCCATTATTTGAGTTCCAAAAATACCATTTAGTGTGAGTAAGCTGAAACCACTTCCACGAGGGCTTTCTCAACTTGTAAAAAACAACAGTGGCACATGAGGAGGACTATTTGCATCTAGACTGTTAAATGTGCTCCAAGTAATGTCACCGAAAGCCTGAGAAGGCTGATAACTCTTTCTTGATATTCACTAAAGTAAAGTGGGACTAATAACAATATGCTGTTTTTATACTCTGAGTAATTAGAAGAGAATTACAAAACATTCCAATTATCTGAGCATTGTATAATACAGCACAGTTTAATAGTGAGATCACAAGTCCCACAACGAAAGCCTCTAAATTTCACATTACTTATTTAGATTTGTCATATTTTATTTATTGAAGTGTTGCTTTATAAATTCTGCAAATAGCCTCCCCCAACATGTAGCTCTAAATTATTTTCAAAGCCTTCTGTACAAGGCCAGGAATACAAATGTAGTGGAGAAATGGAAAATCCTTATTTTGTTGGCTCACAAGTATTCAAATATAGAAATAAATATGTATATATACTCTGTAAAGCCTGTATTGGAATAAACCAATTAAATACCCACTATGTATAATTAGTCATTTCACATTGAAAGCTCTGCCAAAGTTGCTGAAACTCCCAAAGTCTCAGAGATGACCTCGTCATATTAAAGGGTAGGAGGTTTGTACAAATCCCAGACAAATACAGTGGTATTTAAATTACAGTACAAATATTCAACTTAAAAATCAGACATGGAGGGTGCAGCAGAGTAGCCTATTACCCCTAAATAATACATGTATGCATGTTACAGACTTTCCATGTTTTCCAAATCGCCTTTGCAGTTTGGAACTTGTTTCAGGCACACAGGAAGTGACAAAACAAATGCAACAGCAAAAGCTAAGTATCTTAAAAGTGGACTTTATGGCAGAACACTTGTATTGGATTGCCTTCTATTGCACAGGTGTACCTAATACAACGGCTGCTATAGAGATAACCTTGGTTTTGCAGATATGAGAGCTCCTTGACTTCAGGAGTTTACTTAGAAATGATGACGCAATGTGACAAATGCCTCCCAAGAAAATCCATTTGAAGTAAATAACATCACAAAAAAGTGTATGCTGAACTTAACAAATTATTTTAAGACAGACAGAAGAGCGTATTTACATTCTAGCATGAAGTCACCAGTAAAGGCCAATCATTGTAATGTAAATGTGTAACCTTTGTTAGGCTCCCGGGGAGAGCGCTGATCTCTAGCATTTCACCCCTTGCCTCATCATACGAGCACACTTCTCTGTTGTACCGTATAGCGAGCTGCAGAAGATCAATAGCTAGTGCCATGTGTGAATACATCTCAGTGGTTCTTTGATATAGTCACTAGGGAGCTCCAGAGGCGGCTTAAAAGCACGGAGGAGAGGGAAAATAAATGGTTCTACCAGCATGACTAATACAATTCCATTCATTCCAACATGTTGCAAATTCTTTTTGAGAAAAGAAACAAAGACCACATTGTTTCAAGCCCAACATTTCAAATCAAAGCGATTTCTTCATCTCAAGGGCGAACGCTTCCGAAGCAGACAACAATTAGCTTCAACAATATTCTGCTGTGAACTGGAATCTGAGTAATCACTAGAGAATGTAGACGCTAATGGAATCAGACTCATTTGTAATTCAGTGTGCAACATCCAGACCTTGTGCTATCTGCAGATGATGCTGTCTCCCTGGTTTAACCAGACGTGACCTCCCATTTGCAGATTGCAGCTGAGGGTCAAACAGTGAGAATGACGGCAGGAAAAAGGTGGGCTGCTCAGCTCAGGAGAGCTGCTGAGATAAAGCAGGTCTTTCATGCGAACAGAAACGATACAGAGGGCTGATTTCACTGTGGTGGAGAACAGGGTGGTATGCTTTGGGAATAAAAGGATGGCTGACACTAGCAGCCACAGTCCTCCACAGGGCGGTCGGCCCCGCTCTCCGTGACAGAGAGAGAGCAGCACGGCAAACTGAGAGGGCTCTCGTATCGAGCTGCTGTGCCTTCGCACTGACCGGCGCTCTAGCTGAGGTGGTTCAGACCCGACCACAGAGCTGACCCATAACACTCCGCAGGGAGGACTGGTCCCCCAGAAGAAGGCAGAGCATCTAGGCTGCCCTGTCTACACCGTTACCACTGAAAAGACGAGGCCCAAAGGATGCTAAAATATATCAAATGAACAACAAATTCCCATCTAAAACTTTACTACAATGATGAGAGCTTTAACTGAGGGTTGATCTTATGACCCTTTGGAGGCTGCTGACCCCTAGATTAAGAACCACGGGGCTACACTACCTAACTGTATATAAAGTAGTGCAACAGATCCTCAACAGTTCGTATGGTTAATGAAAATGATTTCTCATTTCTCGTGCGTTCTTCTACAAATGTCTAACCTACTTTAGATTTAGATTTAGAAAAAGACTATGGATTGGGTTCAAATAAGTATGTTTATTAAGTAAAATAACAAAGTTTGTTAGTTAAGTACGTAAGTTGGTCAAATAAGTCAATTTAACTTTAGGTTTCACACGGGACACAAGCAGCGGTCTCCTGGGTCAAAGCCCTGTTTGTGTTGGACTCATCCATCCACCGCGACCTCCCCCCTATGCACACTGCATCACCTGAATTCAGCAGCCCTGCATGTCCTGGGTCAGGACTATCTGGGCTAGATACCAACTACGGAGCATTACTTTGTGGTGGTATCAATAGTTACAGCCTGAGTAGTGAAAGTAGCTCCACCACAGTAATATGCTGCTTACACAGTGATGCATCAGAATCAAAAATCAAATCATATAATGTAATAATATGTCAGTCACAAAGGGGATTGTTCTGCAGAACAAGTACTTGTGATACTTTAAGTACAATTTACTGGTGCTGCTCTTGGACTGCTACTTAACTAGGATTTTGAATGAAGTACTTTTACTTGTAATGGAGTATTTTTACATTGTTGTACTGGTACTTGTACTTAAGTAAAGGTTATGAGTACTCCTTCCAGTAATGATACATAGTATTCCCCATGACCTTAAACTAAATGATTGTTAATTCATTTTCTGATTATGGACTACACAACTAGTATTTATGACAGCATCAGCATCAGCTCACACCACACCTCAAGTCTCACTGTGTGGAGTAAAGATGTACTGCTGAACAGACTGAAGCTTAGCTCCAGAGCTGAGGTCTCTTGGCGCTCACTGAATGCAGAGATAGGACGTTCAGAGATCGATGTGGGGGAGGCAGCCAAACAGGACAGAGAGGAAGAAGAAAGAGTGGATGGAGCGCTGGGGACAGACGACAACGTGTTGTTATTGTGGGTAGAAGGTCAGCGAGGCAGATTGGCTGGCTTTGAGTGTTTCCTAGTACACCACTATCTTCTCCCCTTTGTGCTGATACACCGGCACGGGAGTGCAACTGGAATAGATAGTAACGGTCCTGCTAAGACGAGGTTAACTCCATCAGACAGCAGCAGCTTCCTAACTGGGCTCCCACTGGAAGTTTAGCTCTTTCACAACATGTACTCTACATCACATACATTCTACATGAGCTTCATTATTTAGGGTACATTAACGAGACAGGAGGGACATGTCTCAGTCTTTAACAGTCTTTCTCAATGTAAGGTACATGTAGGTTCTGATTCTTCTTTAATCATTAACAACACCTTATCATCCCACTGGCCTATAGTCACACACTGCGGGATGTAACAAGCTACTCTCCAGATACTCATTATTCCTCCAAAAGTATGTTTCTCTACACACCTCAAGTTCTTAGGAGAGTACTTAAAGCCCTGTACTGAACGCCCAAAAATCTCTGTGAAATAGTGAAAAAGTGAAGGACAATCTCAACATAGTCTCCCACAGCTCGGAGTGTCCCTATCTCCGCCGTCTCATAAAAGCTTAATGTGTCCAAGCTTTTCAAATCCAGACAAGGAGAGACCAATGCACCAGCAGAACCTTCCCCAACACCAAATCCGGCTTCACAGAAAAGTGAAATCCTATTAAATCTTTCAGCAAAGCTTCCATAAGCATTGTGAGGGAAGTGTCCCAAGTCACACGTCCATTTGTCTGCTAAAACAGAAGCATTGTCCACTTTGCCTGGAGTAGCTATTGTTAGCACACATAGGCTACATCACTACCACTTCAGAACCATCTTTAGCATGCCAGAAAAGATACAGCAACTTTATAATAACTACTCATTTAACAATCGTCAACATCATGCATCATGTAACCTACACAAACATATTGATAGAAGGTGAGACAGCACTGCACTGACCAAATAGATTAGCACATAAAAGGAGTACAGCTGCTGTTCCCTCTTTAAAAAGTCCTTTACTAAAAAATCAATAAGCCTTCTGACAAACCCAATACGGTTTTAAAATGATTACAATAAGAGAGAAAAGACATTCACCAGAGAGAGGTTACTGATTGGACAGAGGGCTCACCTCTCTCACAGGTGCTATCCCAGAAGCCGGTTCCAGTGCAGTCACAGACGAAGCGGTTCCATCCCTCCTTGCATGCGCCGTTGTTCTTGCAGGGGTTGCTGTCGCACTGTTTTCCCGTCACCTTACTGCACGAGGACTTGATGCCGGTCACGTTCTGGGACTGAGCTATCTGCCGGATGTCCTTGCTGCGTCCGTCGATGAACAGATCCCGGACGCAGCCCACATATCCGTAGTTCAGCATAGCGGTCCAGAGCTCAGTGGGGAGCACCAGGCCCGCCCGGCTGTCAGGCAGACCACCCAGATAAAGGTCCCCCTCCAGGTCCAAGATCTCATTCTCCCCGCTGGCTGTGAAAGGGGATCGACGGCTGTTTACTGAGATGATGCCTGGAGAAAGAGAAATCCATTATTAAATACTGGCATACATAAATGTGGATGTCAACATGTCCTGTAATGTACTCCTATCATATGCTTTTAAAAAAGACTGCTGGGGAGTGATCACTTGTGTCTTGTTGTGCCATGTTCTACTAGTTCAGTGAGCTGCCATATTTCACTCACTGGAGTCCATGAAATAACAGAAGCTCCACTGAATGACATTAAATGCCCTCAATGTGGCACGACTCCAAAAATGATATTTTAAGACTTTTAATAATTACATTCTCAATCTAATTGTGTGACTGACATACGCTTTTTTTTGTTCAGCAAAGAAGACTTAAGTTAAAGACGGATTTTTGGTAATTTTGCAAAAGAAAGCTCTTAGGAATCGGAGGTGCTGGTGAACATGAGCAGCAAAGCTGCAAGAAGAGGCTGACAGAAACAGCTACACCACCTTAGTCTGTGCTAGGATGTGGTCTGAGTAGTGGAGGTGCAAACCTATGCTTGGCAGCCAAAACTGTGCTGATCATCATCTACAGGGGAACTCTATTTGAATCACTCACCCAGCAAAAACTCAAGGTCAAGGACAAAGTGCCCTTGACCACACAGGAGACAGTAATAAGACACATGTACAGGTGTGTTCCATGGGGCACTTGTATATGTTTTCTTACATCCATTGAACCCCAAATTAAGTTAGATCAGATTTGACAAGGTTTATAAATGTAAAAAATCAAAGAGACTCATTTACTTTTAGTGCACACTTACGTTGTCAGCTAGTTAGAATAGAATAGAATAAATATAATTCCACAGCCAGACTCTATCAACACTGCTTCACTGAGCATTTTACTTCATATCCACCACATATTATTTGATCAAATGGTTTAGTTCATCATTTTTCTCCCCACCGAGAGCCAAAATAACCAAAAAAGAACATTGGTTGGTTGGTTGGAGATATTAAACTAAATAAGGGGGAACACTGGACCGGTTCCCTCCTGCGGGTCTGGGGAGAACCCAGATTGGAAGTTTAGCTGTGGACCGCCCCCCTCCGATGGGTCTGGGGGTGGCCCACTGCACCAAGCCTAACATGTCTCATTTTACCCGTTTTTTGAAATGTTACATTGCACCAACACCAAAACTACTGCACAGGGTTGGAAAAAGAAAAGAAAGAAGACAAAAGAAAAGTGGATGTCACTTCAGTTCCATAAGTACGACAACTGTAAAGAAAGGAAAGGGGAGTGACACAGCGCCTGATCGCAGGCGAGATATGTGACACAAGAACAGATGATTATTTGACATCAGAAAAATGCAGCACACTGACAACACTGCCATTGTATTGACCAGACGTAATATACCGTGGACCTGCAGATGGGCAACCAGCGCTGGACCCGTCCATATGAGTCAGCTGTTTGTCACACTACAGAATCCAGTCTGCATTGTCATTCATCCACTTCACTGACAAACCAGATAATTGTAGAGTAGCAGTAGGCTTCATGGTCATAGAAACCTGTTCTGTTTACTCTTCAGGATTTATCCCGTCGGAAAATGATACTTGTGCGACATTCACCTTGCAGTCAGACGGAGAGATTCTGGCTGGAGATCTTTGTGGACAAGGGATTTAATTCACTTGCAACTCCTATTAACATTTCACTCGAGCCGCAAGTGTGATTATGCCTGTTCTTAACCATCCCTCAGTCTGGTATCCTTATATCTGTCTCATTCCTCTTTTTCCCGGTGAAAATCCTACTTTCTGCTCTGCTATCGCACTGGGGGCTGTGCTGGTGATTAATCAAAGCAGCGAGCTCTGACACACGGCTAAATTGGCTGCTCTAACCTGATATATAACACAGGCTGTAGCTCCGACTAACACACCCTGGTTCTCTGGAGGATCCCACCCTAATGCAGAGATTGTGTTGGGTTTTGGAGCTCAAGGCATCAGAAGTTTCTAACCCTTTTCTCTAATATAATCGTCTTCTAATACTTTCTGTGTATTTGGCCATGTTTTGAGGTCAGAGGACATAGAGATGGAAGCGAGGGAAACAGTCAGTAGCTATCTAGAGAGAAGTATGACTTCATCCCCGGCTATAAATCATCACTGAAATGAATATATTGAGGAGGTTTACGTCTTCCTGTGGTTGTGATGCAGGAAAAGCTGATACAAGCAGTAACATGATTACAACTTACAGCTGGTGCAGTTCCACTGTGACAGCTACAGTCAGTCTGCAGTGTTATCGTTATTCTAGGGGGTTTTCTTCATTCTAATTTCCATTAATCGAAACTATTTCAGTAGATCAAAACCAGTTCATAATTATTATTAATGTTGTAGAATGGTAATGGTGCAATTTATTATTTATTTAGAGGGAAAAATTTGAATAACAATTAGTCATTTAATTTGTCAATTCATAAAAAATTAATAAATAGCAGTTTTGAAAGATGTGTATACTTTTTTGAAAGATGTATATATATATATATATATATATACACACACATATATATATATATTTCAAGCCAGTTATCAAGTAAGCAGACTAAAAGGATCTGTGAGGATGCACATGTCATATTTACAATGTTCACTATTGAGCACTAAACCCAAAGTACAGCTAAAAGGCCAAAAGTATTTATTCTTTACAAGAATAACCCTATAACCCTAACCCTATATTTATGATATTTTAGAGACCTAGTTACCTGATATTACAAATAATAAATGAATTGTAGAATTTCAATTTTTGTCAACAAAATGAAGGTTTACATTTTGAAACGATGAACAATAATATATAAGAATGTCAGCACACATACTGCAGTCACTCCTTCACTTTCAGGATATATGGTACAGGAGTGAACCTTTATTTCTCTCGGTTTGATTACTCTGTCCTCGTTGGTTAGCCGCCTTGTCAGCTCTGTCTATGAATTCATGTACAGTCAAATGTCAAAGGAGTTCAGAGAGAAATGTGACGTAACGAGAGCCCACTGCACCGTGCTGATCACAGTTCAATAAGCTGTGACAGTGATGAACAGAAATGAAGTTTATATTTCTACTGTTGGTAAACTGTGTCACTAATAGTTCATTGTAGTAAATCAGTGAAGTTTCAGTTCGGACTACATCAAAATGAAAACAACAGTTCAGGTTTTTCACGACCTTCTCTTACGCTTCCATCCTTACCTGAGCGACCATCCCTCTGGATGTCCACATGGTGCCAGGCGCCATCATTGACCTTAGCCTGTGTGGCCTTGACCTTGATGGTGCCAGAGCCCATGTCCAGCAGCAGGTACAGTCCTCCGTCCAGCAGTTCCACCGCAAAGAAGTCCACCTTGTTGTTCTTCTGCCCCTTTGCGTCCCTCCGGTCCTGGGGCTTGCCATGGGTGAAGAGTATCAACCCGTTGGGTTCGGAGGTGCGAAAATCAAACGAGATGGAACCCACGCGTTTGGTGTTCCATTTGGGCAAGGCCAGGTAGGAGTCTGGCGTCTCGAAGTTGATGGGGTCGAGGGTGGGAACGTTTTCGCACTTAAACACCACATCGCCCTGGAGTTTCATCTTGGGGTCCACGATGCGGGCGAGGCGGGACAGTTCCAGCCGGATATCATTGTTCTTGTACACCACCTGGGGAAGAAATACATATGTTTGAGACTCACATATGTGTGCATAGTAAATACATGATGATTATACCTGAGTGGGATTTGTGTCTTAGAGGTTTTCTTTTCCATTAGTTTTTTTCACAACAGTAGGGGATGATTTGCCAGTGCAGTAATGGTTGAAAACATATTTATTTCCATGTGAATGAATTGCACTCCATTGCAATCTGTAATATCATCGCATCACACTCTGGTAATATTAGATATTGCTGATTCGAGGACAGCTGGCTCGATAAAACTAATATCTTTTAAGGCGTGTGTGGCCCAATTTGTTTGTCATTTTCTATTTCAACTCCAATTTCTCCAAGATGAAAAGGAGATTGTACACAAATGCATCACTGTATTTTCGTTAGATTGAACACCTGCCGACTGAGCATGAAGTGTGAGAAGTGATGGCTAGATTATCAGTGAGTAATTCCCTGTAATGTTCAAAAACAGCAGTCTCCATGAACATGGGGTGTATCTGTGACCCTGTGAGAATATACCCAATATTATACCGACTCACCCACAACAAATGTGCTCCCACCCCCTAATCCACAGAAGGCGAAAGCAGCCCCACATGATAGTTAAATGCAACAGAATACCACAGAAAAGGAGAGTTGAATATTGTCAATTGGAATCCCTTGAGGCGGAAAATTAATGTTTCTTTTTTTTTTCCTTTCTGGAATATAGGGCAACACTGTTAGAGGGAGCACAGCTGTCAGCAAACAGATTTTACTGCTGTGGGATTACCGATAATCCTTGAAGATTTGACAGTAAATCAACACAGGTGACCCG
Source organism: Anarhichas minor (assembly GCF_050575085.1). Classification (NCBI taxonomy): domain Eukaryota; kingdom Metazoa; phylum Chordata; class Actinopteri; order Perciformes; family Anarhichadidae; genus Anarhichas; species Anarhichas minor. The sequence goes on from NW_027466582.1 coordinate 20,955,966, forward strand.
AACGCCGCGGAGGACTGAGGAGAGGGGGAGAGAGAGAGAGAGACCAGGGGAGAGAGGGACGAGCTGGTGGGAGTAAGGGGAGAGAGGAAACTGCATGAGAAAGAAAATATGTCAGGCGGCAAATAGAGAGGAAAAGGGGGAGAGATGTGGAAGACTAAATGCTGTCAGGCCAGCATGTGCCACTGGCTTTCAAAACATGTTTGTGCGTGTGTGTGTGTGTGTGTGTGTGCCGAACATGACAACAAAATACGTAGTACACACATTGTCAAGCAATCAATCTACGGGTGACGCACCAGATCAATTGATAAACTGTTGATTATTTTCTTGATTCATCAATGAATTACTTGTTCCATAGACAAATCCCTATCGCACTCTCAAGTGCCGCCGCCATTACTGCAGTGGCACACACTTCCACTGACAATGAAAGCATAGATGTTTGGCTTAATCATGGTCAGCAGTCGCCTCCTCCGACAGACACAGAGAGTCTGTGTGAATGTGCAAGTTATTCAGCCTGAGATGAAGTGTGACACAGCCTTTGGGGGGAAATAACATTAACGTACCACAGCTGTCCGACACAGTAATTCATTCAGAGTTAAACCCAGCAGGAATTAGCTTATGATTAATATCATCAAGCTCCATAATTGTTGCATTGTAATCAGAAGAGATGCATCATCCTTTTGTCTGCACACCGTTTAGAATGCTGTCCAAATTAATTGAGATTTATAAATGTTGATTTCATGGAGCAGATCATTTCAACATGTAAAAGGTTTCACAGGGTCTGTTGGACAGATTCCTGGAAGAGAAATCCTTAACATACAATACAAGTTATATGCAGGTTTACAAGTATTATAGCATTGCAGACAGCAGAATATGCTTACATCTGAGAATATTTACCATTTTTGCTTGAAAAATGAAGAAAACAACTAATCGCTCATAAAAGTAGTTGTCAGTTGATTTTCAGTAGATTGACTAACTAATTGATGGACGAACCTCTAGATATGAGAGCAAATGTGGGCATAATCTGGCTCATTATTGTCAATCAGCACAGTTGAATCTACCCAAACAACTGAAATCACGATAAACATTGAATTCAAAATGAAAATATTTCTCAGAAACGTTGCAGCTGTAACCACCATTAATGATGTCTCTGAAAAACTTCTGAAACCAAATACCTTGCATTCTACTTTCAGCAGGCTTTCAGACTACTCTTGGGCAAGAGAACTAACTGAATATTACATGAAAAGAAACAAAGGAGAAAAATATCCTTTAATGCGGCTCATTTGTAATGTACAGCAGTGCCGTGATGGCCACCAGTTCTTAGATGTAAATCACAGAAAGTTCAAAGGTACTGTCTGCAGTCTCTGTCCTGTTAAGCAGAATGTTCTATGGAAAGAATAGTTAGAGCAAACAGCAAACAGATCTAGATTGATAATATCACTGCAGGTAAGAGAGACAATATGTGTTTTTGATTTTAGGATGAATTGTTCCTTTAAACTCTGTGACACAACACAAGTTCTCCATCAGAGCCACAACAGTCTGCTCGTATAATCACACAGTTTGTTTACTCGACTCGTGAAAACTTTGCTCTCTATCTTAGTTTTCTTGACAGCGAAAAAATCGTACAAACTCTCTCAGGCAGTAAAATGTTATTGTGGGACATACTAATCTTACAATCAGCCAGCTCCCGATCTGTTTTGGGATTATGATTTTGTCTGTTCTGCTGCAGGCCGATCAATACGTGAATCGAAATGATGCCATAAAAGAGGAACCGACTGCTGCGGCTATATGTACCTCATCTCTTTCTTTGTTATGGCTGTGCTTTGCTACGCTATCCTTCGGCCTATCAGCAGCCTTATGGGGCCCATTCATAATGCACGCACAGGGGACTGGAACGACTCCATAAAGCTCAGATGGTGTATTGATCGTGCTCTGGTAAGGGTGAGGGGAGGGCAGGTGGGTGGAAGTGAGAAGTACCCGCTTACAGACACACACACACACATACACACACAATCTCCTCCCTAATCTACTTCAGATCAGTGCTCATGTCCTCTTGGCCCCAGCCACAGCTGCTGTCAGCTCATGATTTAGCCCCAGTGTTAATGAAGAAGAGGGGTAATTCCACTGAAGAGGAGAGAAGATGCACACACAAACAAGGTGCTGATGAAGCTTTGTAAAGGAGATCTGTACTTCAAACACACACACACAGACAGAAAGTGCATACAGTGTATACTCCTGTAAGTGCAGATCAATGTCATTGTGGGTAAATATTGGTGAGAAGACTGGACGAGTGACAGGATTGATGAAACAAGAGATTGAATATTCCCAGTAATTATTACTGGGAATGAATATGACCCTGGCTATCATATCACGATGACTGGGATGTGACAGTGCATCAGTATTAAATGGTTTAGTTCCCCTAAATCACAAAAAGAAATATGAATTCTGCCGATTTTCAGAGCATGTTGCAGATGGTTCTGGTTTTATGTGGTGAGTTTTTCAGATGTTCGCTGCTTAGACTTTTGTTTCCAACCCAATATAATGAAGGTGTTGGAATTCAGGTTGTGTTGTTAAAAGTATCAAAACACTATGTTTCAAGAACATATCAGCAAGATGTCTTACCAGATAAAATGCCACTATTACTCTATATAACTTAACTATTGAAATTTGGATCTATGGGATATTCTGCTGAAGATAGCAGTCTACAGCAAAGTCTGAATTATCCTGAGGAACCAGGATGATGGTTAGAGCTGCTAAATCAAACTTTTCTATGGCAATTATTACAACAGCAAACAATGATTTGCTATGTCAAATTGTGTGTGTGTGTTGTTATCAAAGCTTCTCCCTGCTTTGTTGGCATAGCTGGATCGCCGTGTGCGTTCTGAGTGCATGTGAGCGTGTCCCACTGGTTAGCTCACATCTGCTCTCATTCTGCGCTTACAGCTGATAATGCTGATAACCACAGAAGCGTAGCACCCAGCCACTCTGTTAGCATCGTTAGCATCGTTGCTGTTATTTGCACTGTTAGCACTGTAAGCACCGTTAGCTGCGAGCCGCAGACTCAGCGGTCGCCATGTTGAGGCCCGTCAAGAGGCAATAGAAATGCTCCCAATCTCGTATTTAGCACCTTCGAAGGCAGGGTTGGTAATCTAGAGAAACTAGCAAGAGTATCATAGATTTAGAAAATGATCCAACCCAAAAACCCAGCCCAGTTTTCCAATGAAAAAAACATTTCATTCAGGCCAACATTTTAGTTTTTGAATGAGTTTAGAGGTGCTAGTAGGCTGCTTTTGTTACCTTTGGAAAGAGCCAGGCCAGCGGTTTCCACTGTTTCCAGTCTTTGCGCTAAGCTAACAGTATTCATATTTAGTTTGCAGACATGAGAGTGCTCTCTATTTTCATCTGTATTAAGTAAAGGTTACACAATAGAGCCACAAAAAGGCCTCAAAACAGGGAAGATTATGAATCACCATCTGTTTTTAGTGACACTCTTTCAAAAGAGTGTGACTTTTAAAAAAGGTTCTAATTTTATCAGCAGCAAAAACCTTCCTCTGATATGCTATCAGTTATCATAGGTGTAATGGTACTCCCTGGGCCACAGAGTCTAGAATTTAAAAATATCTTTCAGCAAATGTATTTTTGTTATATTATATAATGCTAGGTTTTGAGTTGCAGAAGTAAGGATATATATTTGTTCTGAAGGTGTTACCTAAAACCAAATCCTGTAAACAAGAGTTAAAGGTGGAGGCATTTCATTTGAGACTGAGGTTTGTACCCATCCATCAGTGTTTGGCCCTCTATCGGGACATTACAAAAGTTAAATCATTAAAGAGGACAGGGTGACATTTGCATTTGTATTGGAGGGGAAAACAAGCTTTGCCTGAACACACTGGTGACTAACACAAAACTGATGACGACATAGTTCCTCTCAAATGCCAAATGTTGGTCTCTTGCCCTCTCTCCTCTTCCTCTCACTTACTCATCGTTCTCTCGATCCCCGTCCATTTCAGTCATTTTTCTGTTTCTGTCTCCCACCCGCTGACATTCCCCTCACCTGCCCCTGTCCTCTCCTACGTTCTGTACCTGCCCTTTTTTTCAATACTCTCACCTTCTACCCTCACATACTTCTCTGCTTGTTACTCATCATCTTCATCCCCCTCAGCAGAGATGACAGTCCATGCCCCAGCCGCCCCCACGGTCTGACACAAGGGGCCACTGCACAGCTCCAGTGCCGCCACGAGTGCCCAGTGACACCGGAGGGAGGGACTGGATGGCGTGAGAGGTGGGGGCGGGGGTTGCAGGAGGCGCCGCAAACATGGGGCTGACCGGAGAGTGAGCGGCTGCCCACTGGCCCTCGGTCACGTGACACGCTGCAGCCCACGTGGCAGAACATGCACGTAGGCGGGACATGACATTCCATGTAGCCTTCGGGGGCGTTTGAGTGCAGTGGAGACTGAACGAGAGAGGGGTCGTGATGGCAGCACGCGGCATCTCTTTTGTTGTCAGACAGAAGAGGAAGGCAGGCATTCGCTCGCTGCAGTAACTCACGCATCAGCTTTTTCATCAGCCCGAACTGATGCACTTCTTTAAATCTTAGGACGAACAGAAGCCAATGTGCACCAACATTCCTGCTTCCGTAGCATTTGAAGCATTCTAGCCAGACATTACACACACTGAGTCAGACAGAAACACTGACACACTCTGATCTGAGCAACGGCCCTAACACAACTGAATCATTCCCTCGTTATCTGGGGATGTTGAATCCAAAGGAAGAGATGGAGGGGGCAGGAAGGAATGAATATGGTGTAGGAGAGCCAGAGAGACAGGCGATGATGCATAGGGAGGACATGTAGGTGAAAGAATATATTCAAATATACACAATATAGCGCTTAGAAGCGCACTGCAAGCTGGGCTTCAAGCAACAGCAACAGAGATATTGTGAATGAATGGAAGTGTGGGGAGGAGATCACACAGCCGGTCGTGAGCAGTTTGCATAGTCCTGGGTAGCAGCTGGCACCATGCCTGCTTAATGGAGCAACGTATGATGAACAGTGGAGGATCGCACAATACTACCACTACCCAACCACATGGTGAATCACCTCCATGATTCTGTCCACCACTCTCTCTCAAGGGCCAACTCAAAATGAGTCACACTTGTTTGGATAATAATGGAAGCACACGGAGGACACAACAGCATCTGCAGCATGGCCCATGATGAAAACTCTTGACATTAATGCATGTACCTCCTTAAAGCTGCACCAAGCAGTACTTTATATGAACCGCATCACGGTACAGAACAACCCTCTTCACCCTCACACCGAGTATCAACTAACCCACCAGTGGGGGGGATCAAATACAAAGTATTTATAAATATAGTTTTTATAACTCTGTGTTCACAGATTAATCATTTATTCCTTCGCTAAAAAACGAATGCTTCACTAACTTTAAGAAAAAGCTTCAACAAATCCATAGCCGTCCAGAAGGGCGAATCAACAAACCCTCCCACGATGCAAACACAGCGAGGATGTTAATGATCACAGGTACACAAAGCCAAGCTCTGTGAATCTTACCTATTTATTCATGGAGCCTCGGGCAACTGAGCACAGGGATGGCTGGGTCAGTGCTAGAAATGTATGCACTGTATCTGTGTCTGTGACAGAGGGAGAGGGCCACCGCAGTTTGAGGGTGGACTAGATATGCATTAGCCAATGTGGTAATGACCGGGGGAACCGCAGCCTCAGTCGAAACATAAAACAATGCAGACAAGGTGACTTTCTCTTAGCCCAAACGTGGCTGTGTGTGTGTGTAACCTCAAAACAAGATGAAGTGGAGTGTATAGTGGTCTGATGGAAGCTAACTTGGCTAAATGAAAGGCGTGTTAGAGGGGGCTCCACTGAGCACTGAGACTGACTGTCTCTTGTCAACATTGAGAAGGTTGTGATGGAAGGAAACACATCCAGGATGACGATGGAGAAGAGCCAGCCTGAGACACATATTAATGTCCCTATAGTTAATTCAAAAATATTAATATTGGTGTTGAGATACCACGCAAATATTATATGAATTTATGTATCCATGATTCAATCAACTGGATTTATTCTCTTTGTGTTTAAATCAGAGCACTTGGTATGTACATCAGTAAGTGAAAGCATTGATGTTCATAATGCTGTGTCGTTCAGTGCTGATTCTGATCTCAGTTCAGTATGTTCAGTTGGTTGCCAGTCCAACTTGTTCCGCTTAGCTCAGTACAAAACGAGGCTTATAAAAGCACTGCTCATAAGGCTGATGACTCAGCTACTTGTGACAGAGTTATCACTTTGTCATTATTTCTGTGGCTCTTGCTGTCTTTTAATAAGATTTTGATCAGGAAGTATTGAACAGTTTATCACTAGATCGCTTTGTCATCTGCTGTTTCGACGGTCATTAATGAACTGTAGTGCTCTAATGTACAGTCATTGTATTTGTTAGTGTTTCATGTGACTTTGCACACATGTTTGAGATGCCATGCAAATTAAAACTGTGAACTAACATGTTCCGT